>NC_053148.1:41266157-41917748 GCF_016808335.1 Panicum virgatum | reverse complement strand
TTAATTGTGACAAGATGGATATCTTCCTTTCTTGCCCAACCACGCAGGCATGAGCACACTATATGGCAAATCACACAGAAGTGCCATCCATCTTGTCTAAACTTATCTTTCGAAAATTTCAAATTTTTCTCTTCCCTCACACTCACGCATTTTCCTTTTATAAAACAAGTTCTATCGTGTTTATGGTCCTAAGCGCTCTAGCAGCGATTAACGTCCAAACAAATCACATTCAGACATTAATCTAGGTGGTCAAGGAATGGTTATAACAAATCAAGGGCTGGCTATCCAACCATGTTTTCAGCAGGCAAAACATATGAAATTTTATAAAATAGGCCAATAGGTTGTGTTTATAAAAACTAGGACAAAATATGCATCAAAGGGCGGGATTGAACTTGCCGTCTTCAAAGCCTTCCGGGAAGTCCTGATCGAGGTACTGTCCTTCGTGTTCGGGATTGTGCAACTGATCCTCGTTCACTTGCTCGCAGTACTGCTCGTCGACGGGTTCTCCCTCGTTCACACCGTGATCTATGACGTATACCAACAAACACACAATTAAGAAAAAGAAATAAAGGTTTCATCGTTGAGCTCGAATCGGAAACAATTAAGATATGGAGATAGGAGTAATAGTTTTGTGCGGTTTCCAAATGGCATGGCCAAAACTATGTTAGAAATGGCGTGGTAAAGTTTCAGGTCGATCGGAGATTGTTTGGCGCATGAAATGACAGGTTTAGGGGTCGAACGAGGTTCAAGGGCCTTTTTGTAAATATTTCTGAGGGCAAAGGCTTGATTGTAATTTTTGAAAACATCGGGGCCACTCTGGAAAAGTGTAGGGGTATAATTGAAATTGTGTTTATATAGTGGAGGCTAGTTCCCTAAATAAATAAAAGTGGAAGGGCCTTTTGGAAAAAAGGTTATAAAGTGTGGGGATTCTTAATTAAAATGGGAGAAGAGGAGGGGCTTAAAGGCAAAATTGCATTTTTCTCCCTCCTCCCGACGCATAGCAGAGGAGGAGGGGTGCTGGGTGCCGGCGGCGGCCCAGGGCACGGCGGCGGCCGGGGTCAGGGGGGAAAGAGGGAGGGAGCCATGGGGAGTCGATCCCCCCCAATTTCAGATAAGGGGGCCCGCAGGGAGGGGTGCAATGGCCATGGCCGAGGCGGCCGGGCGACGGCCATGGACAGCGCGAGCAGAGGCGGCCAGGGCGAGTGCTCGTAGAGAAAAGGGAGAGGGAGGGCCCGGGCACCTACCTCGGCCCTTGGCTCGAGCAGGGAGGCAGCGGAGCGGGCCAGCCACAGGAAGCAGGCACGACGGCGGAGCAAGCTTGCGGCGGTGGCGCTGCTGCGCAGAGGAGGAGGGCGTGCGGCAGTGGAGGTGGCTGTAGAGCTGGGGAAGCGGCGCAGGGGCCTCTTTATAGGCCGAGTAAGGCGGTGGGGAGAGCCGTGGGGCGGTGGCCGCAGTGTGGTCGGCCGGCGAGCTTCGCGGGCGCCATTAATGGCGTTTGGCCGCTTGCGAGCGTCGCGGAGCGGCGCACGGGCGGCGAGGCCGGCTCAGGACGACACGATGGCTCGGGCAGGCGCACGTGGGGAAGGGCCGGCCACTGTGCGCGAGCAGTGCGGCTCGGCGGGGCGCCGTACTCGGCTCTGCAGTATGGCCACGCGAGCGGCGAGGCGGCCACAGGGCAACGGTGCTGAGCGACGGGCGGCGCGGCGAGGCTCGAGGGCGTGTGGGCAGGCGAGCAGGGCGGGCCGTCAGCAGCGAGCAGCACGGCCACGCGGTGCGCGTGTGCACACGCGGGCAGGGCTTGCGTCAAGGCGATGAGGGGCTCGGCGTGCAGGGGCGCGCGCACGCGAACGTGGACGGGAGCGGGGGCGCGCGCGGCAGCGCGTGGGGCAAGGGCGGCGGCGAGCTGAGCGGCGCTCGGGGGCACGCGGCAGAGGAGAGGAAGAAATGAGAGAGGGAGAAAGGAGAGAGGGGGAGGGAAAAAGGAAAAAGGAAAAAGAAAAGAAAAGAAAAGGGGAGGGAAAAAGAAAAAGAAAAAGAGAGGGAGAGAAAGAGAGAGAGAGATCGTGCCGGCGCCGATCGCGGCGACGACCGCGACTGCACCCGCACGCGCGCTGGTCGGGCGTGACGCGCGGGACAAGGGCGAACAGGGAGACGGGACAACGATGGATTCGGATGTCGGGACCATGTTTTTTGGAAGATCGGGGGATCGGGCGGGAAAAATGATTTGAGCCCAACGACGAAAAACTTTTGAAAAACAAATTTAGCGCGTGATTTAATTTGGTGAATTTTTGGGATGTTACAAACCTACCCCACTTAAAATGAATATCGCCCTCGAGATTCAGCTGGCTCCTAAACAGATGGGGAAACTCTGTCTTCAGGGCATCTTCACTTTCCCACGTAGTTTCCTCTACTCCGTGTCTGCTCCACTGAACTCTGCAAATCCGTACTTCTGAGTTTCTTGTTCTCCTAGTGACAGTGTGCAAAATCTTGACAGGTACTTCCTGGTATCGAAGATTGGTCTGTAGATCTATCTCTTCTTCTGGCACATGCTCTTTCTCTAGTACTCTCAAACATCTCCTTAGCTGTGACACATGGAACACCAGGTGTATATCCGACATTCCTTCTGGTAGCTCCAAATGGTATGCTACGGCTCCGACTTTCTTCAGAACTCGGTACAGTCCAATGTACCGAGAGGCCAACTTTCCTTGTACCTGAAATCTTCGAGTTCCCCGAATAGGTGATACTTTAAGGTAGACGAACTCTCCCGGGTTGAAGCTTATTTCTCGTCTCTTCTCGTCTGCGTAGCTCTTTAATCGAGACTGGGCGGCCTTCGGCTTTTCTCTAATCTCGGCCACTCTTTTTTCTGCTTCCTTTATGAGTGCGGGTCCGACTAGAGCACGTTCTCCAACTTCTGAGCACATTAGGGGAGTTCTGCATTTTCTTTCATAAAGAGCCTCGAATGGCGACATGCCTAGGCTTGCCTGGTGACTGTTGTTGTATGAGAATTCTGTATAGGGTAAACTTTGTTCCTAATCCTTGCCATAGGTAAGGACACATGCTCTCAGCATATCCTTCATAATCTGATTTACCCTTTCTGTTTGACCATCCGTTTGTGGGTGATAGGCGGAGCTGAAATCCAATTTGGTGCCCATGGCTTTATGCAAGCTTTTCCAAAACCTAGAGGTGAATTGGGTCCCTCTATCTGAAACAATTCTGCTAGGCACGCCATGTAACTTTACTATATTTTCAACATAAAGCTTAGCTAGCTTTATTCCACTGTAATTGGTCCGTACGGGTATAAAATGAGCTGCTTTAGTAAGTCGGTCCACTATTACCCATATGGAGTCATGTCCTTTCTGTGTTCTGGGCAAACCCACTACAAAGTCCATTCCTATCTCATCCCATTTCCAAACCGGGATGGGTAGGGGTTGCAACAATCCTGTTGGCTTCTGATGTTCGGCCTTGATCCTTTGACAAGTATCACAATAGGCGACAAAACTGTGCAATATCCGCTTTCATTCTCTTCCACCAGTATTTTTGTTTTAAGTCCATATACATCTTGGTAGATCCTGGATGGATGGAGTAGGCCGAGTTATGGGCTTCATCCATAATTATCCGCCGGAAGTCCTCTTCCTGGGGCACACAAATTCTATTTTTATATCATAAAGTTCCCTCATTATCCACTCTAAAGTCCGGTGCATTATTCTCTCCAGTCTGCATTCGGATTTCCATCAAGTCCTTGTTCGAACTTTGGGCCTTTCTGATTTTATCCTCCAGATGGGTTGAATGCTCATCTTGCGAATGGAACCTCGAGGGACAATGTGCACATTCAATCGTGCTATTTCTTCCTGCAGATGGGCATCCTTGGGTCCATAAGATTTCCAGCTTAAGGCATCGGCTAGCACATTAGCTTTGCCAGGGTGGTAATGAATTTCTACATTACAATCCTTAACCTATTCTAACCACCTTCTTTGCCTTAAGTTCAAATCTGGCTGGGTGAAAATATACTTCAAACTCTTATGGTCAGTATAGATCTCGCACTTATTTCCAATTAGATAATGCCTCCAAATCTTGAGGGCATGCACCACGGCTGCAAACTCCAAATCATGTGTTGGGTAGTTCTGCTCATGAGGCCTGAGTTGGCGGGAAGCGTAAGCAACAACTTTCCCATCTTGCATCAGTACACACCCTAATTCTTGTTGGGATGCATCACAATAAATGACAAAATCCCGATGAATGTATGGTAGGGTTAGTACTGGAGCGGCTGTCAGCCTTCGCTTCAATTCCTGAAAACTTCTTTCGCAGGATTCTGTCTAGACGAACTTCTTTTCCTTCTTAAGTAGTTCCGTCATGGGCCGGGCTATCTTGGAGAATCCCTCGATAAATCTTCGATAATACCCAGCTAACCCAAGAAAGCTTCTGATTTCACTAACATTAGTTGGTTGCTGCCAATTGGAAACCGCTTCGACTTTCTCAGGGTCGACTGCTACTCCTTCTGCGGTCAGAATATGTCCAATAAAAGCCACTTTCTCTAGCCAAAATTCATACTTGCTGAATTTTGCATAGAGTTTGTTTGCTCTCAACTTTTTCCAAAACTACCCTCAGATGTTGCTCGTGCTCCTGGACACTCTTCGAGTAAATAAGTATGTCGTCGATGAAGACTACGACAAACTTATCCAATTCGTCCATAAATACCTTGTTCATGAGATTTTCAAAAGACATCACTGTAAACTCAAACTGCCTGTAACGGGTGACAAAAGTTGTCTTTGGTATGTCGCTTTCTCTAATCTTGAGCTGAAAGTATCCTGACCTCAGATCAATTTTGGAGAAGTACTTGGCTCCTTTTAGCTGATAAAAAAGGTCATTAATCCTGGGGAGGGGGTACTTATTCTTGATGGTAACTTCGTTCAGCGTCCGGTAATCTACACACAACCTCATACTCCCATCCTTCTTCTTGACAAATAGGACTGGGGATCCCCAAGGCGACGAGCTTGGCCTGATGAAGCCAATTCGTTGTAGTTCTTCCAGTTGCTTCTTTAGTTCTGCCAATTCAGAGGCTGCCATCCTATAGGGTCTCTTGGCTATAAGAGAGGTTCCAGGGACAAGATCGATGACAAACTCTATATCCCTATCTAGTGGCATTCCGGGGAGTTCTTCAGGGAAAACATCTGGGTATTCGTTTACTACTGGGACTTCTTCCAAGGACTTTGCTTCCATGCTAAACACCATTGGGTCAAATCCATTTCCCCGGGTATGGCATGTCACTCGTACTCCTTCTGGGTTCGTTAGGTGTACCACCTTGTCAGTACAACCTATGAGACTATTGTGTCGGCTTAACCAGTCCATTCCAAGGATCACGTCTATTCCTTTAGACTTAAGTACTACTAGGTCTGCTAGAAATTCTACCCCACTTAAATTGATCCTTACCCATAGACAACCTAGTTGACACTTGATGTCACCTCCAGGCGTCCGGGTTAATAGGGGTGTTTTTAGTAGTACTGTAGGTATATTGTGCTTTTCCACAATACTTGAGGATATGAACGAGTGTGATGCTCCAGAATCAAATAGTATTGTTGCAAGAGCTGAGCTGACTAGGTACTCACCGAGCACTACGCCCTGAGCACCTTGAGCCTCCTGCGCGTTGATGTGGTTGACGCGGGCTCGTCCAAATGACTGCTGGGGCTGCCTCACCTGTTTACTGTTGTTGTTGGTGTTGTTGTTGTGGATGGGCACTCGGTTGGCACCTGACAGAACTGTCCTTGGTCCATTCACCGTTTTGGAGAAGGCTGATGTAGCAGGCTTGTTCTTGCCATATGGGCAGGTGGCAATGAAATGCCCTGTCTCACGGCAGTTGAAACAGGCCCTAGCATTGCTGTTGTTGGTGGTGACCTGGCTTGTATTGCTCCGCGGGGCCTTCATGGTGTTCTGGCTCCTGAGCTGTGTGTTAGAGGCCTATGGGCCTGTCACCTGAGACTGGGTCCTATACTGTATTGGGGCCTGATATCTTGGTGCCATATAGCTGGAATTCCTTGGTTTCTGGAAGCGGTCTTGCTGGCGGGCCTTGCTTTCCAGGAACTTGCGCTTGTTATCCTTTGTTTCTTCCGCTTTGGCCTTTTCTGTGAGAATGGCCTTGTTCATCAGAGTGTTGAAGTCCGGGTAGATCTAAGGGGTAAGTAGGGTCCGGAGTTCTGGGTTCAATCCCTTCTTGAACATGTCCTGCTTCTTTTCATCATCGTCCACTTCCTCTGGTGCATATCGGGCCAGTTCCATGAACTGATGGGTGTACTCTTCCACCGACATGCTTCCTTCCTGTAGTGCGCAGAACTCATCCGCCTTGCGCTTCATGGTGGCCGAGGGGATATGATAGCGGTGGGACTCCTTTACGAATTCCTTCCAAATGATGGTGGAGGCATCTTCGGTAGCGGCGCAATAATTCTCCCAACAGACTAAGGCAGTCCCGGTGAGTTGGTGGGCTGCCTGAAGGACTTTGTCTCGATTCTGGCATTCGAACGGCTCGAGCTTTCTCTGGATCACACGCAGCCAATCATCTGCATCCAAGGGGTTGCTGGATCCGGCAAAGGTGGGCGGCTTGGTCCTTAGAAAAGCTGTCAGCTTGTCGTTCATGGTCTGCTCTCGTGGCCGCTTATTGACGAGGGCATTGGACAGTGTTTCCAGTATGAGGGTCTGGTTGTGTATTATCTGTGCCAGGTCCCCGAGGGGTGATGGTGGTGGCAGTGGCACTTCTCCTTGATTTTCTCCTCTGTTCTGGCTCACTTCCTGTTCTTCTTGAGGAGAGTTCTGTCCATTAGGCTGTACTCCTACATCAGTGGCTGCAGGGGTCCGATTGCGGGAGGCCCTCGTACCGCTTCGGGAAGCCATCTGTAAATGGGGTAGAGTCTTTGTGAGATTGGAGTTAGGATTAAGTGATGTTTAAGTTGTTTTATTCGTATTTTTGAAAAGGCAGAATCTACCTTCCGCCGAAAAGCACACAACTAACAACAAGCACACAAGCATAGCAAACAACAAGCACAAACAACTTTATTACTGCAAGGGAGGGTACAACACGGGAACGAGATTAAAACGCGTACTGCACGTCCGGGTACAAGTTCACACTTAAGGGTACAACTTAAGCCAAAGGGGCTAGGAGGGTACAACACCAGGTTGGCGTCGGGCATTCTACTCGCGGGGCGATCCTTCTTCTGGGATGGAGTGTGCGAGTAGTCCTTGCTCACCATTTTCTAGGTTTCCATTTTCCAATGGTTGTGCAGCTTCTCTTTCAACGGCGGCAGTAGACCGTTCAGGGTTCTCGGGTGGTGCTTATGGGGTTCTCAAGAGTGGTCCCCATCTTATGATGGGTGTCCCGAGTAGAACATGGCCTTCCCCAATTACCGGGACTGGCGTTCCACTTCTGGTCCATTCTTGCATACGCCGATCCCGGGTCTGCCTGAGGCTCTCCTGGGCAACCGCTTCGCTACTGACCGCGGCTGCGGCTCTTGCCTCGGCTTGGGCTGCCCTGATCTGTTGCAGTCTTACCGCGAGTTCTGCTTACTCGGCTCGATGGGTCTGCTCCCTCAGGATACTGGCTTGCTCGTCAAAGAGCTGATCCAAGGAGGCCAGGTAGGTAGTCACTTGGTACAGGGGTCTTCTTCATGGCGGCGTCGTTCCAGACTTCTCATACGAGCTTCCCAAACTGGGGTTCTGATGGCCGGAGGGAAGAACCTCATTGGTGTGGGGGCGAGGTGTCCTTCAAAAATCTAGCACAGATAACGGAGTGCCTTCCTGACGGCCAAGGGATAGGTGTCTTGGTGCCTAAACCCTGTAGCGATCACTCGCCATGGCTAGATGTCGGGGTAGCGGTCACTTCGGGCGATGACCAGGATCACTCTGCAGCGGAGGGTACCATGGTGTTTGTACTCTCTACTGTAGTACCTTGGGCGTTCCGTAACGCCAAGGCTTTCCAGGGTATTGATCAAGAGGCTGGGGAAGCCAGGTGCAGCTTGGCAATTGCCCTGGGTCCATCCTTCCTCAGCCATCTGAAAATAAAGATAGGGTGAACAAATTTTGCACAAGTATTTGGGTACAAAGGGGACAGATGGTACTTATTATTACAACATGGTGGGGTACAGTTTCCATGGATACATGATCATTAAGATAGGGTTCTAACTTGGAGTGCAACTCCTATCATGGGGACTCTTCCTCGATCCGGATAGGGCGCTTCTTTGGTGGAAGACACTGATCCATCACATTATCTTCGGTCTGAGTACCTCTATCCGAATGAGTTTCTTCGGGTTCTTCCTCTATCCACACACCTATTCCTCTGCGAGCCTCATATTCTTGCCATTGGGCATGGAGAGCGGCTAGGGAATACTCGGCACGTGGGGCTCTTGCCCATTGTTTCTCCAATTCTTGGGTTGCCTTTTCTGCCCTGTAGATTTGGTGCTTCAGTTGTTCCGCCTGTTCGCGGTAGAGTTCATCCAGGCCGGTGAGGTAGAGGGATAGGTGGGAGACCATGTCTTCTAGGTCTTCTTCTTCTCTTCCAAGTCCTCTCATCCGGGCAATCCATGAACGTCCTCTTCCTTCAGTAGGCGGGAAAAATCCCATAGGAGTCCGCTGAAGATGATGCTTGTAAATCACACGAAGACGTCGCAGGGCTTTACAGGCGGCCTTTCGGTAGGTGTCAGGGAAGCGAAAGCCAGTGGGGGGATGAACTAGGGATCCACGTCAGGGTAGTGGGTGCTCTTTCCCACGAAGATCATCAGGTCGCATCGAAGAGTGCCCCTGGAGTCGTACTCTCGGTAGACATACTCCGGTGGGTTTACAACTCCGACGCGTTCCAGGATGAGTATCAATAACTTAGGAAGGCCGGGCTCTGCGTGGCAGATTCCGCCACTCCATCCATTGTCAGTCATCTGGAACAGGGCAAGAACCAGCGGTGAGTGTATGAGTGGAAAAAGGATTAAGCAAGGAAAATCCTAATGTGGGAAGGCTTGAAAAAGGGGTCTTGGTCCTAGGGTCACGTTCTACGGCTAACCTACGGCTCTGATACCACCTGAAGCGTTCCCTCATAAGAGAAGACTTAAAAGTGATACAATATCAGTCCCAGGAGGCTGATAACACTTTTATTACATCAGATGGTACATGACTGTACAACTCTACGCGGGAGTGGGCAGTGAAGCGCCACTATCGCGAGGATAACAACTAACACCCACACCACGATATTAACTACGAAGAGGGGGTTGTCAGAGTCTTGCGCCATATGGAACTTCCTGCGGGTGACCCTATCCACAGGGAAAGTTGGATGCAGGACGGGACCTCTACTCAACGTCTTCGGGGATAAAGTCTGGATCTTCCTCTGTAAAAATTAAGAATAGGGTGAGTACAAACATACTCAGCAAGTCCAACCACACCCATGGAGAGGGTATAATAGAATATCATGCACAAGGTAAATCAAGGATAAGGCCATGGTTTATTTTGCGGAAAGCTATTTTTTATGCAGGGTTTATTTGAAAGAAATGAGTTTTCAATAGCCATTATCTTGCACTAAGAAACACGTAGGGTTGATCCACACAGTATCTCAGTTTTAAGTTGCTACCGGACTCCTCACCCGCCGTAGCACTCGGCATAACTACCGGACACTTTTCCAAAACAACTCACGCCAACCCATCCAATCCCAGAAGAAACACTAGTTATGTGACCACACCATAACTCGCCCAGTACCGTGGGCACGGCTATTCGAATAGATTCTTAACTCTGCAGAGGTGTGCAACTTTACCCACAAGCGGGGTACCACAGCTCGATCACCGTAGTGTCGGTGCAGATCCCAACAAAGACATTACTCACCTTAGCTAGACCTGACTAGCCATCACGGGATCCATCAAGGGGTCATTGACCTATCACAGAGGTTTTAACCGGGGCATAAGTCACACAGAGCTAATCCCTTCTCCTTGATCACCCGTTGCTCTCAGCACTCCTAATGGCTATCAGACTAACTAGTGGGGTTTATGTTAAGCCGTTGCCCATTCAACAGTCGAGTAGTTTGCATGATAGTGGAGTTAGGTGAGATGACACACCAACTCAGACCTTAATTGTGACAAGATGGATATCTCCCTTTCTTGCCCAACCACGCAGGCACGAGCACACCATTTGGCAAATCACACAGAAGTGCCATCCATCCTGTCTAAACTTATCTTTCGAAAATTTCACATTTTTCCCTTCCCTCACACTCACGCATTTTCCTTTTATAAAACAAGTTGTATCGTGTATAAGGTCCTAAGCGCTCTAGCAGCGATTAACGTCCAAACAAATCACATTCAGACATTAATCTAGGTGGTCAAGGAATGGTTATAACAAATCAAGGGCTGGCTATCCAACCATGTTTTCAGCAGGCAAAACATATGCAATTTTATAAAATAGGCCAATAGGTTGTGTTTATAAAAACTAGGACAAAATATGCATCAAAGGACGGGATTGAACTTGCCGTCTTAAAAGCCTTCCGGGAAGTCCTAATCGAGGTGCTGTCCTTCGGGTTCGGGATTGTGAAACTGGTCCTCGTTCACTTGCTCGCAGTACTACTCGTCGACGGGTTCTCCCTCGTTCACACTGTGATCTACGACGTATACAAACAAACACACAATTAAGAAAAAGAAATAAATGTTTTATCGTTGAGCTCGAATCAGAAACAATTAAGATATGGAGATAGAAGTAATATTTTTAGGCGATTTCCTAATGGCATGGCCAAAACTATGTTAGAAATGGCGTGGTAAAGTTTCAGGTCGATCGGAGATTGTTTGGCGCATGAAATGATAGGTTACAGGGAGGTTTAGGGGTCGAACGGGGGTTCAAGGGCCTTTTTGTAAATATTTCTGAGGGCAAGGGCTTGATTGTAATTTTTGAAAATATCGGGGCCACTCTGGAAAAGTGTAGGGGTATAATTGAAATTGTGTTTATATAGCGGAGCCTAGTTCCCTAAATAAATAAAAGTGGAAGGGCCTTTTGGAAAAAGGGTTATAAAGTGTGGCCCAGGGCACGGCGGCGGCCGGGGTCAGGGGGAAAGAGGGAGGGGGCCATGGGGAGTCGACCCCCCCCCCCAATTTCAGAGGAGGGGGCCCGAAGGGAGGGTCGCAACGGCCATGGCCGCGGCGGCCGGGCGGCGGCCATGGGCAGCGTGAGCAGGGGCGCCCAGGGCAAGTGCTCGTGGAGAAAAGGGAGAGGGAGGGCCCGGGCACCTACCTTGGCCCTTGGCTCGAGCAGGGAGGCGGCGGAGCGGGCCGGCCACGGGAAGCAGACGCGGCGGCGGAGCAAGCTTGCGGCGGTGGCGCTGCTGCGTAGAGGAGGAGGGCGTGCGGCGGTAGAGGTGGCTGTAGAGCTGGGGAAGCGGCGCGAGGGCCTCTTTATAGGCTGAGTAAGGCGGTGGGGAGAGCCGTGGGGCGGTGGCCGCGATGTGGTCGGCCGGCGAGCTTCGCGGGCGCCATTAATGGCGTTTGGCCGCTTGCGAGCGTCGCGGAGCGGCGCACGGGCGGCGAGGCCAGCTCAGGACGACACGATGGCTCGGGTAGGCGCACGTGGGGAAGGGCCGGCCGCTGTGCGCGAGCAGTGCGGCTCGGCGACGAGGCGGGGCGCCGGACTCGGCTCTGCAGTGCGGTGGCGCAAGTGGCGAGGCGGCCACAGGGAGGCAGTGCTGAGCGACGGGCGGCGCGGCGAGGCTCGGGGGCACGTGGAACGCGTGCTGCGCGCGTGCGGCGTGTGGGCAGGTGGGCAAGGCGGGCCGTCAGCGGCGGGCGGCGCGGCGAGCGGCATGGCCACGCGGTGCGCGTGCGCACGCGCGGGCAGGGCTTGCGTCAAGGCGGCGAGGGGCTCGGCGTGCAGGGGCGCGCTCACGCGCGCGTGGGGCAAGGGCGGCGGCGAGCTGAGCGGCGCTCGGGGGCGCGCGACAGAGGAGAGGGAGAAAGGAGAGAGGGAGAGGGGGAAAGGAAAAAGGGAAAAGAAAAGAAAAGAAAAGGGGAGGGAAAAAGAAAAAGAAAAAGAGAGGGAGAGAAAGAGAGAGATCGCGCTGGCGCCGATCGCGGCGACGACCGCGACTGCACGCCCATGCGCGCTGGTCGGGCGTGACGCGCGGGACAAGGGCGAACAGGGAGACGGGACAGCGAAGGATTCGGATGTCGGGACCGGGTTTTTCAGAAGATCGGGGGATCGGGCGGGAAAAATGATTTGAGCTCAACGACGAAAAACTTTTGAAAAACAAATTTAACGTGTGATTTAATTTAGTGAATTTTTAGGATGTTACAAGATATCACCCGAGGCACGCTAATCTATGGTCGCCCGTATAATTAGCTCCGTGTGGTCGATTTCCGACCAGCAGCGGAGTATTTCATTTGCTTGCGAATGTGCCTAAGGGCCCCATCGTATCCTCTTTTGGCTCCACGTCTCTGCCCCGCCAGCTATAACAGTTCGTTACTCCTAACCCAAGCCACGACTATTCCGACATACCTCTGATCCCGTACCCCACCATAGCTCTAACGCATTAATTTAAAAAAAATATACTAGTGGTAAAGTTTGTACAATAAAAAATACGATAAAAAAATTCATGCAATTTTCTTAGTAACAATATGGAAAGAGAGAAATTGCAGGAAAGATTGGAAAGAACAAAAACTGATAACAAAAGTTATGGAAAATCTTTTCGAAAGGAATAAAATTTGGAAACAAAATTTTAGAAGAAAAAATTCGTCGATTCCAAAAAAATTGAAAAAGTTGGAGAGATTTTTTGGAAGAAATAATTGCAGAACAGAAGTTATAGAAGAAAATTGAAAACACAATTTGTACACATAACAAAATAAAAAAAATTATGGAAAATTTCTGAAATTAATAAAATTTGGAAATAAAATTTTGGAAGGAAAAATTCAAAATTCCAAAAAAAAGGTGGAGAAACTTTTGGAAGAAATAATTGCAGAAAAAAGTTATAAAAGAAAATTGAAAACACAATTTGTACATAGAGCAAAATAGAAGAAAAAAAAGGAAAAAAAGAGAGGCGGCGGCGCGACGGTATCTGCGAACTGCGAATTCCCTTATCCAGATGACAAACACACGACTCCAAATGACATAAATAGAATGATGAGGGGCCCACCATGTAGGGATGAGATTATGTGGGATGAGAATGTCGCGACGCATGGATAATCAACCGTGAGTTTTAAAACCTCTGGGCGACAGTAGAATTAGGATTGGGATCTCACCCCCAACCCATGTGGTGTGGGAAAAAAACCCACGCGCGAGGGAGCACAACAGTGACAGCGATGCCATGGTCTTCCTCCATGCATCCATCTCCGTCGGCTACCTTCTCTCTACTAATCCTATCTTCCTCCTCTTTATTTACTCTTTATTTACCTCTTCTCTCGTGATCTAGGGTTTGTGGGTTCTTGATTCGCATACTTGGATTCCTGGATCCAATTGTTGATTTGCGATTCACATGCTCGGATGGCTGGACCCACTTCTTGATTCATGATTCACATGCGCGAATGGCTGATCGTTCTACCTATCTCGGAGCAGTGATGAGCTCATAGTAGCATCGGAAGCTAGTTCCTAGTCTGCCTTGTGGCTTGGTGCCCTTGAGACTTGGGAGTAGGGGATGTAAAATGTACCGATATTTTTCGACCGACCGTCTGATCGAAAAGAGAAGATATAAATTTGGATAGCTTTTCTCGGATACCTTGTTACTATTTCAGATATCGGATCAGATATCAGATATTTAAATTGGATATTGAATTTGATATAATGTATCCAATATCCAGCGGATATCAGATATCCAATTGGATAATCTGGATAGTTGTATTATTCAAAATATATATATTAATAAAAATCTGATTTAATCTCTTAAAATTCATAAATAATTCATTTCTAATAAAAAATATAAAATTAATACCAATTTTTTTAAAAATACAATCCGTCTATTGGTACTATATTGGAGTTGAATCTTATTTATTCCTAGCTTGAGAATTAATCTTGCACTTTGTAAATAATTCAACAATAAAAATTAGACTTGTTATATCTTTTTTTTAAAAAAACTCAACATCGTATAATAATTTGACTGCTTCTACCTTCTACATATTTATGCATGTAATAATTTAGAGTACCAATATCATGTAATTTAGTGCTCAAAATGGTATGTGATCTTTTGTTAATTCGGTTAATGGAGCACGATTGAGTTTAAATATGGCCTTCTTGAACAGATGAATTGATTCAATTGCTTGTTAAGTATTATCAATGTGATAAATTATAATATCATGAATTGAGTGCCTCCAATCTAAGGTATATTGCAAGTTAGAATGTCATGTAATTGATTTTCTCTCATCTACTTAGTAAGTTAGAAACAAGCAATTGTTTGTTAATCTGTTTTGTTAAGCATAATCCAATTGAAATTTTGGTTCGTAGGGTGTTCGAATGTTACAACACATGCTTTACTCAATATCCGTATATGATATTAACCGCCGTAATTCATATTCGTAACCGAAGCAATCCGCACTCATATATATATCGAGTCTATCCGTGTCTGAATCCAAATCCGATAATGAGATGCCCGTGGGGCTAGGACCTTGTGATGAGTGATTGAACAACACAGTGTGCGTGTGACGTTTCTCTTGGTTAGTGTCGTTGCAGGTAATAGGTGGAGACTGAACATGCGGCGACGTGTGAAGAATGAAGATATGATGCCACGCCGATGGACTGAGAGCGGTGAAGGGTGGATCAAGACTTGCGTTCAAAGGATTTGAGATCGTACGGTGTATGTCTACTGTACCTGACGACACAGCGAGAGAACGTTGGTGGACGGTTTCTTGGTTAAGCTACAAAACCAAGATCCCGGACGTTCGTTGCGGCGGACGTGGCCGAAGACAGGGACAATTGTCGATCGCGAGAAGATTCCGGATCGTCGTGCGGCGAGATCACGGGACGCCATGGTGCTAGATGGAAGGATCGCGGACATCGAGATTGTTTGCCGTGGAGGATGATATTGCGTGATACGCGCCGATTACGTTAATTTAATTTACGTAATGGCAAATTTGTAATTTAGGTAGTGCCACCCTATGGGTTATAAATATGTGGCACCTAGGATTGAGGGGTATGCGTTTTAGGGTTTTTGGGGGCGTTTGCTACAGTAGCTGCCGTGAACAGTTCCGTGCTACAGTAGCCACCTCCCTGAAGCTCTTCTTGGGGCACTCCTCTCTCCAATTTAGCCTAGGGTTTAATTCCTAGTGAGGGATTTTTGTTGATCTCTCTAATCAAGAGAGGGAGGACGATCGGGCGGAGGCTAGATACAATTTTGTAAGAACAAGTACTTGGTTTAATACTTTATCATTAAGTATTGTTCTTCGTTTCATTGCATCGTGTTTATTTGTTCTTCGTCAGGTTTATTGTCGGTTTCAATCTAGGTTTTCTTGATCCGCATTTTATACTTAATTTCCTTGCATAATATTTTGAGAATAGATTTCTAGTGATCTTGTGAACCTATGTTTCGAGTTTCCTCGCGTTTGGATCTAATTTGCTAAAGTTCTTGAAATTTGGGAGTTTGATCTGTTTGCTTCCGTGCGAAATTATTTTGAGTTGCTCCCATTCACCCCCCTCTGGTCACATTTTCCGGTCCTACAGATAAAAAATATAAAAACAAATACAATATCAGTGATATCCATTCGCATTCGATTCGTTTACATGTCTACTTGGAAGCTTTGAAAAATGGTTGAGTTGTGGGCCGGATCCTCCTGCTCCGCTTCTCTTTCTGATGAATCGTCGTAGTATGCGAGGAGGCACCGCCCTTAGTCCCATGCTCTGATTCTGTTTTCTTCTTGATTCTCATGGAGCGGATATTTGCTGGTGAGCTAGTTATTGATTTAATCAAGCTTTATAACAGAGTAACAAGCAAACTAACCTCAGCATTGTTAGATTTGTTAGTTGGTGCATTACTCTTACTGAGAAATTAACTTCACATGTGCTCATTTTTTTTTTGCAAGATTTCGCCGGTTTGCTTGGGTTCATAGTCCCATGGAAGAATGGAGTGATTCATAAACTTTGCACCGATAGAATACTTTAAACACTAAAAATTTGACAGACTATCATGATATATTTTCCATCTGCAGCTGGGCAAAAACACGATTCAGATGTGTTTCGCAACACTCCTTTATGCTGGGATTTTTCTAATCCCATGGCAACGCACATGTAAGGACTTTGAATAAAAAAAAGTCAAAAGGAAACAGAAAACAATAGCCCTTCATCACGATTCATGACATGTGATGGTTGCTCCACCGAGGCGGAAAATATCTTCTTCTTTTTTTTGAAAAAGGGTTGGACTTTATTGATAACATTTTACATCCAGCCCCCTGAAAGGGCACCCCAAAGTACAAGATAATTTACATATAAGCTCTTAAAAGGAGCACCCAGCAAACTTCAGCATCGCCGACCAAACGCGTTGCCGCAATCCGGTTCTTCTCCATCTCCCGCAAAAGAGAAGATAACCCAGAATGGAGCTAGTAGTCGCATCCCGAATCGACAAAGAGTCCGTAAATTTTGAAAGGCCCATCAGTGGCTCTTGCCTTTGATCCGTTGAACACCCTAACAAATGGCAAGCCATCTCTTCGTCGTCACCAGGATCGGACACCGGTCGCCCCACCGTTCAACCCCAGTCGACGAGCAGCAAACCCGCAAAGGGGGACACAAACCTCACAAGGCACTTTCTGCCAACCTCGCAGTCATACCTTGGGGGGACAAAATAATCCTCTGGACTCTAGCTCCCATATCAGCAGGTATGAGGCCACCGTTGACACTGGTTGCATGGACATGGACAGCGCAAAGAAGCACACAGGAAATTCGACCACCAACGCATAAGAAAATATCGAAGAAATCATCGCCGGTGATGAATCCTCCGCATATGACGCCATCATCATGCTCCACGCAGCAACGACCGGCAGCAGACCCCAACCACCGCCAATATAGACAACACCAGAAAAAATCCAGAGGAGGCAAAAGACTCCCGGCAAATGGCTCACCGAGCAGTAAACCAACCCTTTGGTAACAGTAGATCTACGCACTAAGCGTAGATAAATACATGTAATAGCTAAACCTGCAAACATAGGTATAAACAATCCTCTCACCGGAGACACGCCGCAGAGCTCGCCCTCAAGCACCGCGCGGCACCACCGGCCAAGGCCGGCGGAAAATATCTGGGTGGTCAGGCTGAAATCCAGTCGTCAAGCCCAAACACGCACAAAAACCCAAGCCCAAACACAATCCACAATCTCCCCCGCACGGCCGCACCGCCAACGAGCCACGATATTTGCGTTGCGCCTCGTCTCGTCTCCGTGAAGAAACGCAGCCAGCCGCCGTGCCTTCTCGCCCCAGCTCCATGCCTTTCACAAAAGCATTAAGAAAAGAGAGAAAATAAAAAAAAACAAAGAGGAGAGCGTCCTCCTATCCTCCTCCCCCCTCGGCCATCCCACCCCCGATGGCCTCCGCCCCCTTCCCGCCCGTCGCGGCGGCGGCGGCCTCCGCGCCGCCGCGCCTGGCCCCGCGCCACCCCTTCGCCGCGGCCGCCGCCGCGCGCCGCTCCTCCCTCTCCTTCCGCCCCGCCGCGCGCCGGCCCGCCCTCCCGCTCCGCTCCTCCGCCGCCGCGGCCAACCCGCTCCGCTGCGCGCACCGCCGCGCCGTCTCGCCCAGGTGGGTGCCACTGACCTTGCGCCGGTTCCAGTTTGTTGGGTTCATTCGCCCTGTTGGCGGGTTCGCCTCGCCACGCCCCCCCCCCCCACGCTGACTCGCGGCCGTCGGTGTACGGTGTACCGCGTGCCGTGCAGGTCGAGGAGACGAGCGCAAGGCTTCGGCGCGGCGTCGGCGTCGGCGTCGGATTTAGCGGCGTCCACTTGGGGCGCCGCCGCGGGGAGCGACGGGTGCCTCTCGTGCTTCCCCAAGAGCAGGCGGGGCCGGTCGGGGCTCGGGAGGTTCGCACCGTGCGCGCTCCCGCACGCGTCGGGGCTCTCGTTTCGCGGCCGGTTGAGCGGCGCTAAGGTTCGTTATCATCAACTGTTATTATGTCTCGAGTGGATCAGGAATCGGGATGGTGACTTCGTTACTTTTGGATTGCGCGAGATGTGTGCCGTAACAAGTTCTAGTACCTTACTTCCCTCGTTAGCTTTTGTTAGCTTGCTTGCTTAATGCTGTTTGGGGGATGCAAGGGGTGTATCAGCGTATGATCAGGCATGGATTGGAAGTTCAACCCTCTCTGTCATCATCATTCATGAGTACAACATTAAGTGCTACCTCTTGGCATGTTTTATAAGCAAAAAAGAGTTAATTCCCGCAACTCCAGAATCAATCAAAGGCGCAATCACAGTTGTTTTGTTAATATATTTTTTAATGCAGGTTGTTTTGTTAATATATGGTATGCTAATTGTTGAATTAACTTCAAATTTTGAACCTAGTGAAAACTCTTCTGGATTTCATTGTAAAAAAGCGACATTTCGCCATGATAGTTTTTCTCTCATTAACATCTTGGTAGTGCAGCTCAATCGTGCTGTATTGGAAGCATTATTTCGTACGGGGAACTGCTATTTGTTTTTCTGATGCACTTTTTTTTCTCGATACTTTTTTCTGATGCACTTATTCTGTTATATTTGTTAGACGGATGAATGCTTTTATTATTTGTTAATAAAAAGGAAGGAAAAAAGTTCCATTGCTTCGCGCAGTATAATCTGAATTCTGAACTCACATCCTCATCATCTTCGTGTCCTTTTAACAGTGGTCCTGTAGAACGTGACATCCTTAATCAATTCTTTTTCAACTTTCAGGTCAGGTCTAGCCATATATTACGTGCTGCTGGACCTGATGAGCCACATGTTGCAAGTCCGACATGGTCTGAAACTTCCCTTGATAAACCTGATCTGGACCATACTATTAGTAAGGAGGAGCTTGACGATGTTCTCAACACTCCGCTTCCTGAGCACCCAAAGCTAATACGGGGCCAATTGAAGAATGGCCTTCGGTATCTTATTTTACCAAACAAAGTTCCTGCAAACAGGTTAGGAAACTTTTTTTCCTGCTCGTAAGATTCTGCTGCTAAGCACAAAAGTAATGTTGGTTTCCTTTTAACTGGAATTTCATAGGACCCTCTGTACGATGTCACCCTTAATTTCCTTATTACATTTGACAGTTTTCTTTTTTCTCTATTTTTGAATTCGAATTCTGAATATACTTGGAAGATGACAATTATAGGTGGAATATTGCACACCTGTACTTGTGTGAAGTGTTTAACCCATGGAACATGAGAACCATGTATGAATAAATAAATTGAGCAACAAATATTATCCTAGTGTCTAATTCATGCTAAAATTTGTGCTAACTGTGAAGCAACCTTACATTACTATGATACATGTGGAGGATATGTATATTATGGTTTTAACTGCTTATTTTGCAGGTTTGAGGCTCACATGGAAGTTCATGTTGGATCAATTGACGAGGAGGATGATGAGCAGGGAATTGCACATATGATTGAACATGTTGCATTTCTTGGCAGTAAAAAGCGTGAAAAGCTATTAGGAACCGGTGCAAGGTCTAATGCATATACAGACTTCCACCATACAGTGTTCCATATCCACTCTCCAACTAAAACAAAGGTCTTTACTTTTCTTTCTTTATTAAGTTACAGTTTTCTTTGTCAAAGTTCTAAATGTCCATTTTTCAATCGGAAGTAAATTATGGCAATTTGTTGAAGCTTGTTTTTGTTTTATTGTTTAGTTGTCCTAGCATGAAAAATCACGTGAAAATGGACTGAAAAATATATTTCTTAACTTTGATGTTCGAAATTTTTTAGAATCTAATGATCCTAGTTATTTGTATTTCTTTGTGGTATTTAATGTTTACATATTAGTTTGTCTTATATTCGCAGGAATACTGTGAGGACTTACTCCCTTCTGTGCTGGATGCATTGAATGAGGTAATGTGTCACGAAAGGGCATTCCTTTTTGGAGTGATCATCTGCCAAGTATCAACTTTGGTCATTTTTTTACCAATATTTGAAATTGTAAGCGTGGCCAATCAGTACCTGAAATTTTAGGACGATGTTGCCAATGTGTTTGGAAAGTCTGTAACAAATTATTTCTGTCGCAATGCAGAATATAACAATTATGCCATTTTATTTTTCCAGATAGCTTTTCATCCAAAGTTTTCATCATCTCGTGTTGAGAAGGAGAGAAGAGCAATTCTTTCTGAGCTCCAGATGATGAACACAATCGAGTATCGTGTTGATTGTCAGGCAAGTGAACTTTTTTACTCCGTCCTAGTGTCCATTGTTTTACCAATATGGAACTTTGTTTGAGAAGGGATATCCTTGTTACTCCTGAAAACTCATGCTAATCAATCAATTAACTTTATAATGTATGTGGGACTTCTTTCTTTTGAGAATTGGTATGTTAATCATGATTCGTTTGTTACAGTTGTTGCAACATCTGCACTCAGAAAACAAACTGAGCAACAGATTTCCTATTGGACTTGAAGAGCAAATACAGAAATGGGATCCTGATAAGATCCGCAGATTTCACGAGCGCTGGTACTACCCTGCTAATGCCACTTTGTATCTGGTGGGAGAAATTGATGATATTCCCAAAGCTATGCGGGAAATAGAGGTAATCTGAAATTATATTCTAGGTGTTTTTAAAATGTTGGCGGCCTGTAGGATCATATAGGAGATTGATGGGTTGACTTGTTGCAATGCAGGCTGTATTTGAACATACTCTTTCAGAAAATGAAGGAAACCCTCTACCAGGCGGTAGTCCATTTGGCGCTATGGCAAGCCTTTTTGCACCAAAGCTCCCGGGTGGCTTTGCTGCAAACCTAACTGGTGAAAAATCACCTGTCACAGATAAAATAAAGCATGTAAAGAGGGAAAGACAAGCAGTTAGACCACCTGTAGAGCATAAGTGGTCCCTTCCTGGAGTTGCTCAGGATGCCAAACCGCCAGCAATTTTTCAGCATGAGTTGATTCAGAGTTTCTCTATCAATATGTTCTGCAAGGTATGCTCAAGTTTCATGCCTGGCAGTCTTAACTGACACTTTTGTGGCTAAGTGTAACACCAATTGCTTTGTTAGTAGTTCCTGTTATTATTACTATTACTATTATTTGGATTAGCAAACTGGATTGGCCTTTGTCATAATTCCTGCAAGCTTTGATGGCTTTTGCACCTTGTGTCATCCTTCATGTAAACGATGGTGCTTGCTGGAAATGATCATTTTTATGATATTAGAATAGGATACTTTCTTAATAATGCAATAATTGTATATCCCTAAAGTTTTCTTTGCATTTGGACAGATACCTGTTAGCAAAGTTCAGACGTACAAGGACCTACGTAGTGTGCTCATGAAAAGGATATTTTTGTCTGCCCTACATTTTCGAATCAATACGAGATACAAGGTTTATGATTATTAATATTTTTTGATATTTTCCTTATGGATCCAAGTTTTTTTAGGGTACAATTGACTGAATACTTTCCTGTTTGGACTTTATACAGAGTTCAAACCCTCCTTTTACGTCTGTTGAGCTGGATCACAGTGACTCAGGAAGGGAAGGGTGTACGGTCACTACTCTTACAGTAACTGCTGAACCCCAGAACTGGAGAAGTGCAATCAAAGTTGCTGTTCACGAGGTTTGTTTTCCAAATCTTGTTATAGTTCACTGTATTGTATGTCTTGAAACGTATGTAAAAAGTTTCTATGAAAAAAAATTCTTAAATGGTTTAAGCTTTGAACTAGTTCAGTATTAGAATAAACCCATTTATTCTGAGATCACTTGATGCAAGTCTTGGTAACTTTTACCATTTTGTTTGCTTTAGTGTATGGATTAAATTAATGTCCCTTTTTTGTTTTTCTGGACAAGTAAATCGATTAGGAACTACGACTTTTGAATGTGAACAGAAACAAGGAATGGAAATGTATGATAGTGCTGGATATGATGCAAACCTAATCTCAAATTAGCCTAGTAATTCAGCCTATGTCCAGCTTGAAGCCTAGTAATTCAGCCTAGTGTTGGATATGATGCAAACCTAATCTCGAATTAGCCGAATGCTACGTATACTTTCCTTAAGAACATATTAAGGCCCATGCCCAGCTGTTGCTGAACCTATCCCAGTTAGACCCAACAACAGCTAAACCATGTTTGAACCAGGTCAACTTCAGTTGTAGAGCTCTATTTTACTCAAGGTGATATTCAATATTCCAGAGTGAATTAAACTGGTGTATGGAAACATGGTCATGGCTGCCATCAAGTATTGTCTTTGTGGCGCAATTGTTTGAGCTGATTTTACATTCAGCTTTGCACAAAAGTAATAGATTTATTCTGCATAAGTGACTTGGTCTATATTTCACCAGTTACCGATTCATCAGTGCTTTGTCGTTTTTAGCAACATTTCTTCGTGCTATTTCAGGTGCGGAGGCTTAAAGAATTTGGCGTTACAATGGGAGAAATGACCCGTTATATGGATGCACTAATAAAAGATAGTGAGCAGCTGGCTATGATGATCGACAGTGTGCCCTCAGTTGATAACTTGGACTTCATCATGGAGAGTGATGCACTTGGCCATACTGTTATGGATCAGTTGCAGGGACATGAAAGTTTGCTTGCAGTTGCTGAAACTGTCACCCTTGAAGAGGTACTGATCATTTCTTAATACAAAGCGCAATAGGAATTGATGGCCCCACTCCATTTCACCCCCCTCTTTTACTAATATGTGTTTACTATATGTAGGTCAACACTGTTGGTGCGGAAGTGCTGGAGTTCATTTCAGATTTTGGCAAACCCAATGCTCCACTTCCTGCTGCTATTGTTGCCTGTGTCCCCAAAAAGGTGCATGTTGATGGCGTAGGTGAAACTGATTTTGAGATATATCCAGATGAAATCACTGAGGCTATCAAGTCAGGCCTTGACGAACCTATTTACCCAGAACCTGAGGTATGTTGGTTTGTTTCCATTTCTCTTGGTTCTTGTTGAAGCATTTTATTGGGTCAACTCAGTTTGAAAGAGCCTGGAGTTTCTTTTGGCACCTCTGTGAAAACCGGAAACTTCCAAGCAGGACATGGCGTCTTGGGACCCTGGGCTGTTAATTGACTACTTTTATTCCTGTTGCAGCTTGAGGTGCCTAAGGAATTGATTACTCAATCAGAGCTCGATGAACTGAAATCGCAACACAAACCGTCATTTGTTCCTTTAACCGAAGAAGATAATGTGGTGGAAGTGTTTGACACTGAAACTGGTATAGCACAACGCCGTCTTTCTAATGGAATTTCCATCAACTACAAGGTAATTTCTCAACTGTTTGCCTCTTGCTATTCTCGAGTGGATAGAAGAATCTTCACATTTATATGCCTATTTTCATGTAATTCAGCTTTGTTCCATATCCCTTACGGTTACTAAAAGTTGGTTTATGATATCACAGATCACACAAAATGAAGCGAGGGTTGGTGTCATGCGGCTGATAGTAGGCGGAGGGAGAGCAACAGAAGATTCCGAATCAAAGGGATCTGTCATTGTTGGTGTTCGTACCCTGAGTGAAGGTGGTTGTGTTGGTAACTTTTCAAGGGAACAGGTATATTTTGCCTATGGGGTCTAACTTCTATCATGATATTGTAGTTATCATATTATTTATTATCTCAATACAAAAAGTAGCATCCCCTCCTGTCCCCCAAAAAAGTGATACTTTGGGTTTCCTTTCATCTTCTGAATGCTAATATCTGTTCAAATAGTACTTGTTTGGCTGTATTCACAAAAAGTTCATGGATATTGATTTCAGGTTGAACTTTTCTGTGTGAATAATCTTATCAACTGCTCTCTGGAATCCAATGAAGAATTCATATTTATGGAATTTAGATTTGCTTTAAGAGACAGTGGCATGCGTGCTGCTTTCCAACTCCTCCATATGGTCCTTGAGGTATGGCCTTTTTAATGCATACCACACTCACCTGCTTCACTGTAGAGAACTAGTTTTCTCCAAGCAACAGAGGTCTGACACTTAACATTTTCTCCTTTGTATTACAGCATAATGTGTGGCTAGAAGATGCATTTGATAGAGCAACTCAGTTATATCTGTCTTACTATCGCTCTATCCCCAAAAGTTTGGAACGTTCTACAGCTCATAAGCTTATGTTAGCCATGCTAAACCATGACGAAAGGTTTGTAGAGCCGTCACCACATTCATTGCAGAAGCTGACTCTTCAGTCAGTTAAAGATGCTGTGATGAACCAGTTTGAGGGGGGCAACATGGAGGTTCGTTATTACTTTTTCCTTGTATTCCTTTTCTTTTCTCTTCAAGTTTTGTCATGGCACTTTTGCTTTCTCTGATATATGTTTAATTAGTAATTTTCTATTTTTATTTATTCCATATTGAATTTTTTTCACCAGGTCAGCATTGTTGGTGATTTCACTGAAGAAGAAGTAGAATCTTGTGTTCTTGATTATCTTGGGACTGTGAGGGCTGCAAGTTCTCCAAACACAGAGGAGCGTATTGAAAAGATTTCCTTCCGACCATTTCCATCAGATCTGCATTTCCAGCAAGTATGAAGTCTCCAGCTCCAGCGTCATCAGTTACCATATATGCTTTTTTATTTGAATTGAGAACCGTTTCTTGTTTCACTGTTTTCTTTTGGTACAACAATATGAGAGATCATTACAAAACTGGTGTTAGCTGAAGCATTAATAAATCACTACATTGCCGTTACAATATTGATTAGTTGAAGCATTGACAGGGCATGGAAAATCACATGTTTAAATATTTCGATTGTCTTCAAATTATATATTTTGAACCATAGCTCTCAAATCATTTACTGTTTCTAATGCATGTGCTTTCAAGACATGTCTGTTGATTGTGCTCCTCCTTATCCAGGTATACATAAAGGACACAGATGAGAGAGCCTGTGCGTATATTGCAGGCCCTGCACCTAATCGTTGGGGATTTGCTAGTGAAGGAAATGACCTATTTAATGTCATTCAGCGATCTGGTGCTGATGGTAATTCCAATTTGTTATGTGCTAGGCGTGTATTTTATCTCCTAGTAGATTCAGATACCCTACAAGTTTGACCTGGTTTTGGCTTCTGTTTGAGAGTTTCCTACTTGTGCTAGTGATTGTATAGATGTGCTATTAGTATATTGGCTGATATTTGTTGTGCTATTGCAGCAGAAATATCCGAACCAGTAAACTTGGATCTAACAGGGAAGAAACACATTGATGTTCGCAGCCACCCTCTTTTCTTCGGCATCACTTTGAGTCTGCTTGCTGAAATTATCAATTCTAGGTAAAAACATTTATATGTGATTTTTGGTAGATTATTACAAAGATTCTTCAAATGTGACAAGGGCCATAGTTTGCTTATCATCTATGCGCCTGGGATAGCTGAGCTAAGTACATAAGGCTGTGGTTTGGTACATAGTAAACCTGAATTTATCCCTACAAATTGATTGTGCAGTTAGCAGTTAATATTCCAGACTCACCATTCTTTGGTTACAAGATCACATCGCAGACAGTGTTTGTGGTGATGGATAGTTCTATTTATTTACTTTATTATTATCACTATCACAGTGCCCGTATGTTGCTACGGGTAATATAATAGATCTACGTAATACCATCAACTTTGAGTTCATTCACTTCATGTACAGGCTGTGCCATGATTGTACGAGACATTGATTATCCGTGTTCCGATTGGGATTCCGATTGATTTGTCCGGATTCCGATTAGGATTCGGATTGATTTGTCTGGATTCCAATTAGGATTCCGATTGACGGACCAAGGAAACATTTATTGCTTTAGAAAGAGTAGAGATAGAGATAGGGATTATTATTATCACTATTATTTATTTGGGGGAGGGGGGGGGGGGGGGTTTGTTTTGTTGGGTTAGCTGGCAGGCCTAACATAATGTGATGCCCTGTTTTGTTGCCAGGCTGTTTACAACAGTTCGAGATTCCATGGGATTAACATATGATGTTTCTTTTGAATTAAACCTTTTTGACAAATTGGATCTTGGTTGGTATGTGATTGCTGTCACGTCAACTCCGAGCAAGGTATCTTACTTAGTCCTATAGAATTCAGATATTCTGTATGCTTCCTTTGATTACATATCTTATTATCTTTAATGCTAGGTTCATAAAGCTGTTGATGCATGCAAAGGTGTTCTGAGAGGATTACATAGCAGCCGAATTGTGGAAAGGGAGCTTGACCGGGTTAGTCAAACTTTGCAAGTATTTTCCATTCTGCTAGTCCATATGACAATCACAGAACCAGTATGTGTAGGATTATGGTGCTTATGTATATATGGTGTGAATCAGCATAATAAGATTACATTCATATTAATTTATAGTTCTTTAAATATTTTTTGGTTGAATACGCATCTTGAAAGTTGAGTTAAATGGTATTTCATCGATTAAGATGCACCATGTTGCTGTATAATATATTGAACTTAAAATGCATTTTTACCATCCAAAATGCATAATTTTCAGGCAAAGAGGACGTTGTTGATGAAACACGAGGCTGAGACGAAGACAAATGCCTATTGGCTCGGTTTGCTAGCCCATCTACAGTCTTCATCTGTGCCAAGAAAGGTAAAAATTCATTTATTTTTTACCAAAATAAAGTGATTATCTACTTGAGGTTTGCTTGCATTGGCATTGTTTTCCCCCTGTCGTGGTAGAGAATTTTGTGATTTGTGAACTCATGTTCTAGCCAATCTTGTTAAATTGTTGATAATTTTGAAGTTTTTCCAAATGTAACTTTGGCAAGCCTGCTGTATGATACCATCTCTGGGGCATGTTATGACAAACTATAATATCGTTGTAAAAGGAAGTCACTGTTTTTTTTAAGATGCGGGGGAGCTGTTTATTAGTATATTGAGATGAAAACAAGTTTACAGCCACAGCCAATACACAGATAGAGGGTTTTCCAACTGGGGAAGTAATAGCAACTCTTACCGAGAAAAAATGAACTAAAACCACTCTACTGACCTGAGAATAAAATTGGGCAGCAATATGCCAATATACTTATATTCATGCTATTGTTTTCACTGCAACTAACAGAAGGAAAACGGAAACATATGTAGGCCTAGACCATGTCTAAGCTTCCCATGCATTGTATATTAATAAAAAAAAGTTCTATTGAATTCATGGTGTATTAAGAAACAGGAACAATATATGTGGATGACAGAGTTGGTGCTTGGTAACTATTTTTGGAACTAAGGAAACCTATCAGCTTCCCATGCATGGTATATTAGGAAAGAAATATATTGAATTCAGAATGTTTATTAAAATCTGGTGACTGCTCTTGTGGTTTCCAAGTTCTAACTGTATTCCACCCAGAACCCTGAATGACTATTGAGTGGGTAAGAACAACGATCAAATCTGAAAAGTATTCTCATGTCTGGATGGCTGCAACTTGAACATTTTTTCAATGGGCCTGTCTTGATCCTGGCCGATGAAGGAATCTTAAATAGTAGTTGGGTGTGTTGTGGGAAAGAATGCAGTAGTGCTAATATTTCAATGGGCCTTGATCCTGGCCTATGAAGGAATCTTAAATTGTAGGACTTGCCCATTATGTAGGTGGATGAATCATGAATTTTTCTGGGACCATATGCTTCATTTATGAACTATTATTACTTACAGGACTTGTCTACTGTGTCAATGGTGAAAGGAGTTCTGAATCTTCTCTTCATTTATTAACTTCTATTGCTTATAGGACCTATCCATTATATTATTGGTGGATGGAGCTCTTATGCATCTTATCCTTAATTTATTAACTTCAGTAGCTCAATTCACAGATTTATTTTTGCCTTTTGGTCGCTTTTCTATTTTATTGCCGTAATATCATTCATCCACTATGACTAAATGCAGGATGTATCGTGTATCAAGGAATTGACAACGTTGTATGAAAGTGCCACAATAGAGGATTTGTATCTTGCGTATGAGCATCTCAAAGTTGATGATTCTTCTTTGTTTGCTTGCATTGGGATTGCTGGCGCTGAATCTGGTGAAGATATGAATGGTAATAAGCTACTGATGCTAAATTAAACATTACACATATTTTCACTATTATGTATCAAAGTATTTATATGAGAAGCAGTGTTAATGTTTTCATAATGAGAAACACTACTATATCGATGCAGTCTTTTTTTTTCAATAGGTATATAGAAAAAAGAGCAATGATTAACAGTGTGTGTTCATGTCTGAAGCAATAAGTAAAAATGAACCAGTATTCAATTACCAAAAATAGATCCTAACCTTATTGTTTACCCTAGTCAGCCCGAATTGTTTTCAAACTTGAGCAAGAACCATCGTAAATAAAAATACAGCCATTTTATGTTGTGCAACTTGTTGAAATGAGGGGCAAATCCTTGGAAGTGTAACTGCCTTACCAGCATATATTGGTGAACACAACAAGAGTATGTCATTATCAAAGTTGTGGCTTTATCCATTTTTTGTTTGAAATGCAGATGATGAGGTTGATATGGATCTTCATGGTATGGCTCCCATGGGAGGCCGGGGTCTTTCAACAATGACCAGACCGACAACATGATAACCAATGTTTGGAGCACCAACCCTTCCAAGGTGTGAGATTAAACGCTGTGTGTTACTCTGCCACTAACAAGACTTGACCTTCTAATTGAAAATGGCTGTGGTGCTTACTATAGGGATCAACCTTGCTCCTGAATAGAGGAGCCACATCACCAATGTTAATCGTCAGTTTCCGCCGTGCACTATCTGAGACCATTGAAGCGTTTGGATCAGGGCAACTATTATTTCCTGTGAGCCACAACCAAAAGCTTGGTTGCAATTTTTTCTGAGAAACATTGAGTTGATTATTGGCACGGTCTTGAAAGGCCTTAAGGCTGTGTAGGTTCACATGTACAGTAAAGGTTGATTCTTGCATACAGTTGCTGTACCTAGGTCCTTCAGAGCATCGCAGAAAATAGGATGACAGTAGAATCACAGATATTTTAACGTGCAGCGAATAGTGCAAGGCATCTGTAACAAAATAATGATGCCTAGGCTTGTAACATTTTGATGTCATTCTTTTTCTTGAATAAAGTATCTATCAGTTCATAATAAATATATTCACAGTTTTGCTGTTGATGCGTTTGTTCTCATCTCCATGTTATTGTTCTCCATCCTATTTCTGTGCTTGTTCCTTGTGTGGTTAGGCATCGACACATTGTCACAGATGGGCGACTGCACCAGAATCATTCTTTTATGATCCTTTATGGTTCTGGTGGGTGTATAATTTTTTATGCTAATTTTTGGCTTTCGGATACCAAGGCTATGGAACTGTAATGACAGTGTTGGTAAACTCAGGGGCGGAGGACCCGGTATGGCAAGGTATGGCGCTTGCCATCAAATATCCTCAGCTCTTTAGCTCTTCACGTGTCCTGGCGCCATGGCTGCTGATGCGCTTCTGATCTGAACATAAGCGCAAGGAAGAAGACGCCTATTAGGCCACAGGCTCACTAACCAGTCAATCCCACGACCCCACCAGGCCTTCCATGCTCGTTTCCTGATTTGGCCGGGCCGGCGACGCCAACCGTCATGAGTTCACGACTAAAGTCTAAAACGAGGACTACCATACGACACAACCGGCAGATACAGAGGAGGTAGCAGCCGGCGGATGAGCGCAGGCAGCAGGCGTACCACGCTGGCGCAGCAATGCAATTGCCGGCCGCCGGGTGGACGATGCATGCAGGTTAAGCGAACCTGCCTAGCAGTAGCAGCTCAGGGGAAATCAGTTATTTCATAGTACGGTTAATTTAGTATCGTGTAAGATTTTCGTTCTTTTGGGTTAACTTGAAAGATAGAAGTGAGGTAGTGGTCGAAAGTTCAAAGACATCAGGGGTGTATTTAGATCCGCGAAAAGCGGGTAGAAAAGATCACATCGGACATTGTAGCATATTGTAGCACTTTTCGTTTGTTTGTGGTAAATATTGTCCTATTATAGGCTAACTAGGCTCAAAAGATTCGCCTCGCAACGTACATCAAAACTATGCAAATAGTTTTTTTACTTACCTACATTTAGTACTCCATGCATGAGTCATTTGCTATATTTAATGTTTTGATATGATTTTGATGTAATGGAAAGTTTGGAGGAATTGGAGGGAAGTGAACACAGCCCAGGTTAAAACCTAAAGGGACGATGTGTGCAATTGAAGAAGATGGATCTTAAGGAAATGGGGGAACTTGCAACTTTTTACATGCCAATTTGACCCAAAATTATGTGTATTTGTTCTCTTACATGCTTTGGTGAATTGGTGGTGTTGGACTATATATTTGAGGACCTTTTGATCTATTGAGTTCAAGTTGTTTTTGTTTCAAAGATTACATAAAATTAATAGCATCGCCAGCAGTGCATGTAATTATATATTTCAAAAATTTACAAATAGAAGGCCTCAAGTCCTCTTCATCATTTCCTTTGGAAATTCAGCTTCATTATGGCAAGACCGAACAGCAGCGCAAAGAGGAGCCCAAACGCCACCACCACCACGGCCACCACTCCCAGGAGGCTGTACTTAAATCCAAAGTAGTCGCTGACAAATTTGGCCACGGTGGTGTTGCTGACACCATCAAAGAGCGGAGCGTGGACATCGTCACCGTACAGTGACACAACCATCCCGTACAGGCTCCACGCAACAGGGCAGAGCCAGTAGTACCATCTCCACCAGATAGGGATTTTCTGAATTATGGGTGTTCAAAGGGAACAGATGAGGCAGCTGTTAAGTATGAAGGTTCAACTTTTAAAAAAGCTGAGTCGTTCAAAATGCAATAAGAACTAGAGCCAACTTACCGTTAGGGGGATCAAAAAACCGGAGAAGAGGTTCCATGTGGCATGGAACCCGGCGGATACAATGGATGCTACGGTGTGGTTCTGTGTCAGCCCAATCACCATCATGCCACAGAATATGAAGTACAGCAGTGTGAAGTACATAAAGAAGATATACCAGAAGAATTAAGTAACTGTCCACTTGAACCCCATCATGGCATACACTATGGTTCCATATATGCAGGTCTGAACCAGCGTGTAAGGCAGCTCGATCAAAACCTGCAGTACAGTCTACAGACACTCATTGTTGTGACGAGATCTTCTAAAGTTACACTACATTTCAGGCAGGACATGTTTTCTCAATGCATTGAAGGCGACAAAGTTTGTAGAGCTACCTGACCAAACGCATACGGGAAAGCTGAGTACATCCCGGCAGCTCTTTCCCGGTAGAAGGCCATTCGCTCCACTGAAACCACTGGCTGAACTGATGCCGCATTGAGCACGCCTATGGTTAGAACAGCAGCATACATGGACCCCATGGTGTTGAACAGGTCTTGCGGTTTCTCCCTGGATTAAGAGGCGAAAGAGAATACTGGCCAATTCAGAGGTCATACCAAGATCACGCTATCTTTGCTATGTACACACTGCAGTGTAGAGGGCTCAACCTTTTGGAGCCGAGGCCCCAGAATATGGTGCCGAAGAGTAGAGCTTTAATGGCAGTGAAGAAAAACCTGACAGTGTTGTACTGCACGTTCCTCCAGTAGGACAGGTTTTGCTTCCATAGGCAAGCCAGGAATTGCGTGAAGAATGACCGCGAGTGTGTGGTCGGGAAGTGGAGGTCCCTTGAACCTGGTGCCGGAGTACTCAGTTCATGTATCAAGGATTTGTTCCTTCTGTAACATGTAAAAATAAACATTAATGGTGCTGTTACAATTTACAACAAGAAATGCTTACAGTGGCAACCAAACTGGAAATGCACTACAAACGGTTAACAATTTAAAACCAAAAACTACGGACCGAAAGGGCGACCAGAGGGGGTGAATGGGAGCCGATTCAAAATTCTTGCAAACTGAAACCTCGGCTTAGTCCCAAAGTGCACACCCAACCCTAGAGTCCTAGGCACAGTGTGGAGTAGCTATGGAGGAGCTATACCAACACAAGAAAGCCCTAGAAACACACGCGAACCAACGTGAAAGCAAACAGCGAAAAGAGGCAGCTGAAAATATGCAAGGTATACTCACCAGTTAAACCGACGTGCACAAAGACACCTCGTCGGTTCAACCGACGCGCAGAGCCTGCAGCAGTGAAAAAGCCCACACCGGTTGAACCGACGCTGCGGTTTAAACTGCGTCGGTTTAACCGGTGATAGAGCACCGGATGATCCGACAAAATCGATCACGAATGCCGGTGTGGTTGTCCAGAGGGACACCAAAACTCGATGCTGAGCACCGGTTAAACCGATGCTAGCAAAACCGAAAGACCGGTGTAGTTGTCCAGAGAGTTTGCAAAACCAAACACACAAAGCACCGGTTAAACCGACGTCTAGAAAAGTCTATACGCCGGTTAAACGAGTAAAACAACAGCAGAAAACCCTAACAGTAGAAACTCCTACTCACCGGTTGAACCGACGCACCATGTTCAAAGTGTCGGTTTAACCGGTGATAGGTAAAAACTCAGCCCGACGCAAAAACCCTATTTTTCAGCCCGCGCCTCGTCAAAAATTCGATGTTCGAGGGATCAAATCAAGTCCAAATCTTACCAAATTTTGTGGGCATGATCACAAAGGACTTGTGAACACATCCACGGAAAGAATCGACGAATCACTCCATGGTTTGAGAGGAATCGAAGAAAAACCGAGCTAGAACGGGGTTTTCTCAAGAACGTGAAAACTTCAAGAACTTCAATCCTAAAAAGCTCGTGATTCCTAGAGGTTTTGCACTAGGCAAGAGGGATTAGAATCACTTCAAGGAGCTCAAAGAACCATCACGATCTCGTGCATAAGAGTCGACAAAGGAAAATCGAATTCATCCAAAAGCAAGTACAAATCGTACGAGATTGAAATGAATTCAAAACCCCGGAGGGCACAAGGAGGATTGGGCCTCCTTTCCCACACAATCTCAGTACAAAGTCTTCTAGAATCCATCCCTAAAATCCTAAGCCTAGAGAGGAAGGAGGGAGGAAGAAGAGAGGCGCCAGGGAGAAGGCAGCGACAGTTCTGGGCGCCCAGGAGAGAGAGAGAAGATGAAGAGGTGAGGGGGTTTTTAACCCACTAACTCTAGACTAAAAGACTAAACTACCCCTAGACTCAAATAGACACTAGAAAGCCCGTATGGGCAAAACCGGAAAAAGATACAGGGACTCATCCGACGGTCGAGGTTCTTTCTTCGAGTCGAAGTCTTCTCCGCGATGCCGCCGTGTGGATGAAGATCCGGTTCACAGTTTTGGGGGGTCCGCGAAACCCGGGTAGGTGGCCGGTTTTGAGAAAACCGCCAAAACTCCACGCGCGGGAAGATTCCCGCCTCCACGCCGTGGCCCTAGACGCCGTTCCCACCTCGGCCTTCTGACGGCCCTAGACGCCGCCCGACGCCCGTCACCTCCTCGCCCGCAGCGAGGCCCTAGACGCCGTCGACGCCCGTCGCCTCCGTCAGTCCCGAGACCGACGTCCGTGCCTCCACGACTTGGCGTCTTCAACCGCCGTCCGCCTCCTTGGTTTTGTGGCGCAAACCAGGAAACCCGCCTTCTGTCGCCGCTTGCGTCCTCGATCCAGGAGTGGACGCCACAGCTGCCGCCCGGCCCGAGCTCCTCCACAACAACTCTCCGTCGACACTCGACGCCCGTGTACCTGCAATCCAAAGACCAAGCGCACGATCACACCGTACGGTTGACAATCCACTCATCACAAGCAGGATAGAGTACTTTCATTCCTCAACTACAACCCTACAAGTCATTTGCACAGAATAGTAGGGTTGAAAGTAGGTCTTGTACTGACTGGTAGAGTTCAGAGTTCTTGTATATGTCACTGAAATCAACACCTAGTACAAATTCTTGTGAAACTGTTGTCACTTCCAGCATCCAGGTCGCTGGATTATAGCCCTCTTTGATTTTAGCAACTCCTTCAATTTCCTGAACAAAATGGGTGAATATGAGATTTAGAGATTGAAGTGTAGAAAAATTTGAACTTTAAGTCATACATTTACCTCAAAATACTTGATCATTTCTGAGGAATAATGGCCTAGTGGACCAAAATAGATCACTTCTCCACCTTGCTTCAATAGTAAAAGCTGCGTGAATGGAATAATGAATTTCAGGATTCTCAGCATAATTCAGGATTCAAGCGATTAATGCTATTCTAGTACCCTCTATATCTCATGATTCCCAGCATTCCCTCCCCATTTCCTCTGGTAAATTTTTAATGCTTGTGTGGTTAAATTGTATTTGAAGGCACTCATAAAATAAAATCATAATACCTCACAGGAACTATGCATCTTTATACTAAAGATAAGCACCTAATTAGAAAAGACTTGATGGCGCGGGCATTGATAGTCAGACTCTCCCACCAATAGAGCTAAACTCAATTCAATTAACTATTATAAGGGATATGAGGTCCGCTCAAAATAATTTGTCCTAATGCTTTAAGGCAATATCTCATGCACCTCATCAAAAGCTTCGAATATGTCGATGCTTGGCTGATGGATTGTGCAGACAACTGTTCGACCAGTATCGACAGTGTTCCGCACTGTCCTCGTCACAATTGCCGCTGCGCGAGCATCAAGTCCTGATGTTGGCTCGTCCATGAAAATGATAGAAGGGTTTGCGACAAGCTCCACAGCAATTGTCAACCTCTTCCTCTGGTCAGACGACAGGCCATTTACTCCAGGCAATCCAACCAGAGCATCTCTCACTGGTGTGAGCTCCACAAGTTCCATCACCTCCTCAATACACACCTGCACCACAAATCACGAAAGTCAAGAAAATAATCACATAAAAGTGAGTGCTTATCAAATTCAACTGACCTTTCTTGTCATTGAGGACTATACTAACGCTCCAAGATTTGGAGCGCTCCCGTTCGCTCTGGCCCCACGTGGGGGGCCCGGGGGTACTGTTCATGTGGGGGCCGGTACTGTTCATGGGCCCATGTGTACTGTTTAAGTGGGCCCACGTGGACCCTGGGTACTGTTTATGGGCCCCTGTGTACTGTTTAAGTGGGGCCCACGTGTACTGTTTAAGTGGGGCCCGCATACTATTCAAGTGGGGCCACGTATAAAATATATTTAATTTTTTTATATAAAAAATAATATGATTTTGTATACTGCGTTCACATGTAATAACTCTACTGTTTGTATACTACAAAGTGGGAGCCACACCATTTGCGACCCATGCACATTTAATGTGCCCCACTTAATGGACTCACGGTACTATTAGGTGTCTCTATCATTTGAAAAAAACATCAATGATGATTTCGTATACAAAATATAAAATAAATTTAACTTTTCCTATATATATGAAAATAATAACTTTGTACACCACGTTCATCTACGATAGCTCTAATACTTTTTATAATTTGTTTCCCGTACATAAATTCAAAAAATAGGATCAATTATTCTTTCATCACTAATTTTATACGTTACTCAGTCAGCTATTTTTACTCACACCTAAAAGTCAACGAATTTCTAAAAAAAAAGTTATACTGTGCTTAGATGACCATTATGATAGCATAAAATATCTAAATTTAATATTGGATTGAGTACAACAAAATATAAATTTATGTTTCATCATTCTTTTCAAGTTAATATCTTCCAAATAGATGCGCATCGCGCGTCAACCGGCCTAGTTGAATTCACACCCCCTGGCAGTCGGAGCCATGCAGAAAAAAGCAGGGACTCGTGCACTGTAACCTGTGGAGAGTGGATATCATCTTGTTCACAGCATCCTGACACACAAGCAAATGATTCCTGTTTCTTTGGATATCCATAAATGCTGATACTTCCCTTGATGTACCCACTGGTCTTTCTTCCTGCCAGAACATCCATCAGAGTTGTCTTACCAGCACCACTGATGCCCATCAGGGCAGTCAGTACGCCTGGCCTGAAAGACCCACTAACACCCTTTAGGATCTCCAATTTATCTTCTAGAATTTTCGTTCTCATTTCCTAAAGTTGCGTATCAACATTGTTTGCTTATAGTTCAGGAAAAAAGAGAATAATGATAGTTCAAAAATTATAATTATTTGCGCACTACATAAACTTACCTGTGGAATGTCAACAGAGTATCTGATACTGTCAAAAGTTAGTGAGAGTGGGACAAAGGGGAGAACCATCCCTCTTTGAGCAGGCATAGAATTGGCATCAACACTTTGGCAATTTTGTTTCATTGTTGCTGCCTGTTGCTTGACAAGCACTTTCAGATGACTGGCAATTACTTCCAAGTCCCTTCCCTTTATGTAATGATACATCTACAGCCACACCAGTCAAATTTGCATTCTTCTCCTTCAGCGTCTCTTCTGATACTGATGGATAGGACGGCCCATATGCTGTAAAACCAAAGGGGATATGTCTCTCAGCAAAGCTGTCTGCCTATTTGGTGGATTAAAGCTTGAAAGCATTCTATAAAGTATTGCCGTTTAACCCCCCCCCCCCCCGCCCCCCGCCCCCCGCGTCGCTCCCCAGGGCGATTCGGGGGCAACTCCCCCCACCCACGGCGGCGGCGGCGGCCAACGGCGGTGCCGAAGCCGGCCCCCGTGTCGCACCCTCTCCCTCCCCTTCCCTCCTCTCTCCCAACCCTAAGTCGTTGTCTTCCTCTGGGGTCCGGCCGCCGTGCGCCGGCATCCGGCCACCATTCGCCGGATCCACCTCCCCATACCGCGGATCTGTGCCTTCCTGGCCGGGTGGGCCTTGTCGTCGGGGGCGGCGGCGCCATGGGCTCCGGGCGGGGCTGGCCGTCGTCTGCTTCTCCGCCTCCAGCTTGGGGCGTTGCCTCCGCACCTTCCGACATCCTCGGTGCTCGCCGGCCGCCGCCGCCTTTCGCCAGGGACAGGTGCTGGGGGCCCGGATCTGGGCTCCCTCCACTGGCGCGGGCCGCTGCCTCCTGTCCGTGCCCTCCTTCGGGTTGTGGGGGCTGGCCCCCGCCACGTCCTGGCGGCGCCACTCTGGGTGGGGGTCGTCGGTTCCTCCTCGGGAGCTGCCAGATCTGTGTGGGGTTGCCGTGGTTGGTTTACCCTCTTTGCACCTTGGCTGGTGTTGCGGTGCTCTGGGGATGGGGTTGAGGCGAAAGCCATTGCTCGCTTGCGGGCCGATGATGGCGACACTTTAGGGCGCCGTTTTCCTCGTTGGAGGCATCAGTTGTGTGCCCCTTCCCCTCTGTGCTTCCCAGGTGAAAACCTAGACTTTGTTAGTCGGGCGTCGATGGCGCATGTGGCGTCATTTCCTTGCTGAAGGTGTCGTCTTGGAAGCTGCTGGGGATGGTTCAACTTCTGCACCTGCTTCGCTTTGTTGTTGCACACCGTTGCCTCTGTTGCCTAGGTCGTGGCGAATGCTTTGTCGTCCCATTGTGGTGGTCGGGTGGATTCTTTGCCACCGCGTCTTGGTTCGGGCAGATGCTTTACCGCTGTGGCTCTTCGTCTGGCGGATGCTTTGCCGTCGTGCTCCTTCTGGCGGATGCTTTGCCGCCGTGGTACTGTTGATTGTTGGATGGTTCCTCTCTAGACATCTTTGGCGATGTTGTACCTCTTTTGCAGGTCCAGTTGTTAGGTTGGCCTTGGTTTGGGCTGCTGGGTTGGAGGTGTTCTGCTGCTGGGTGTCTGTTGTAGTTGCTGGGTGTTTTGGTTGTGTTTCTTCAGTTTTTTTTTTCTGTTTTTAGTTCTTTGTGATCTTGTGTTGGTCAAGCACTGTTTGGCCGCATCAAGAATTGTCTGTAAACTGCTTTCTTCTTAATGAAATACGTGCTCAGGCACGGTCGCGAAAAAAGTATTGCCATTTCTTGTTTCAGTTCCTACAGTGTAACTGATGTACCGAGCTTTGATCACTCAATGATGCTGCTCAGAAAGGCACTAGTTAGTAAATAAAACCAGGAGTGCACTCACACTTGAGGTATGCAAGACAGAGCGTGAACAGAGAGTTGAAGATAAGTGTGAATCCAAGTAATGCGCCAAAGCCAATCCAGTACCACTTGGCTTCTGGAAATATTCCACGAGACTTGAGGATAAGCACACCAAGGGGCTCAGTCGAGCCTGGCAAGACCTTCTGCCAGCTTTGTCCCAAGAACTCATTCACCGACACAGCATTCTGTGCATACATCATTGGAGAGGTCCAGTATCCCCAAATCCACCATTTGTTTATGTTATCTAGAAGCCATGAAAGGGAGGGGCAAGTTAGCAGCGAGGGCTGCAGTATCAGTTCAACATAATGGAACAGGATGACTGAATTTTACCTCTAGAAATAACAAATCCACCCAAAAGCATAACAACTAAAATTGCAAATGATCCGAAGACATACGCAACTATCATGTTTCTTGCTGCTCCAGCAATGAAACGGAAGAGCGAAGCTGCCATCTGGTTAGCTGCTAAGAAAAGCAGATATTGCTTGAAAAGCCTAAGGATAGCACTCTGTATGCCGATCATAAAAAAGGAGCAAGAATACTACATGCAAGCAATTAGATTCATTAGAGTAAAATAGGACTTAATTAGTGAAACCCACCGGACAACATCTGGATCAAATCCAATGGCATAGTACGTTATGAAAACAGACCCACCAACCTCAAGGAATGTGATTGGGATCTTAAGAATCCATGATGGTACAGTGTAAGTCCAAGCAGGATAGAAGAGGAGAACCCTTTGCTTGAAGAAAATAGGTAGCTTTAAAATGGTTAGGGTAAGCTCAGAGAAGCCATTGAATATGATCATGAGCGTGAGGTTACGGCCCTCAATGTTGAGACGGCGCTCTCGCGCCCTCTCCACAGAGATGCGGGCGTCCTCACCCGCACGCCTGCGGTTGAGCTCCGCCCGCAGGTCTTCTGTTCGTGCACCCCTCACTGTGGGGGAGCGCACGGATGCCGACACGCCGCCCTGGCGCCGGTGGTAGGGTACGACCGCATTGCCTGGCGGAGGTCGTTGCCCAGTCTTTGCAGAACTGGGGGAGGCCTGAGCCAGAAGGAGGAGACGGTCGACATTGTCCCGTCACTGCCTCAGGGCGTCTGGCGAGGCTGCAGCAGCCGGGGGGTTGTGAAGCAACTCCCTAGCCGCCACCAGCGCTCCACCGCTCGCAGCTTGTGAGGGGGCCCTTGACGGGCGCCCTGACTCTTGCCGGCGAGTAGCGCGCGCTACCGCCGACAGTGGCTGCTCCACGGGCACGGTTGCCCCTGGAGCAGGGATGCGAGAGGCGTGTGGCGTGGAGGACGCCACACCCTCTGTCATCTCCACGTCGTCCACCCGAACCATGGAGACGAGCAAGAGATGAACTGAAACCAGCTATCTCCCCCTACATGGCGCGCCAAATGTCGTGGTGTGGTAAACCACAGCCGGGTGGCGAAATGCACCCGCCTAAGCCCAGAGGGTGATTACTCGGAGGTTAGATAGCGACTAGTTCAATCTCTCTCAAGAACACGATGAACACAGCCGGTTTAGAGTGGTTCGGGCCGCCGGAGCGTAATACCCTACGTCCACTGTGTGTTGTATTACTCAAGTCTGGAAGAGCTAGGAGCCGAGTCCAGCGTACGTCTGTGTGTGTTCTGGATGGCCTCTGTGCAGCGAGCGCCTCCCTTTATATCTCAAGGGAGGCGCGTACATGGCTGCTGGGTCCCCGACAAGTGGGCCCAACAATGTAGTATAAAATAACGTATTGTTCATGCATTATGGTGTCGTAGGCGAAGGAGATATCTCTCCAGCAAAAGACTCGCGCCCGCGCCCGTACCCGCGGGACACGTGGTGGCTCCGGACCCCCCCGGCGGCATGTTAGCTCTACACACGTGGGAGGTCCGGACGGGTGCGAGGAGGTCCCGGACCCCTATGGGGGGTCCGAGATCTCGGTGGTTGGCTCGGAGCTTCCCTTCCTCGGGGACACATGGCGTCTCCGGACCCGTCCCAGAGCGGGGAGTGGATCCGGGGCCGTTGGCCCTGTGAGGTAAGAGCCTGACCTGTGGGCCCTGGTTGCTCCGCCCTTTACCTCGTAGTTACGGATGACTACGCGGGTCCTGCCTTGCTGCAGTAGAAGTGAGTATCCCTGCTACAGGGTACCGACAGTGGCCCCGGGCCCACCTCGGGGGAGGTTCGAACCCGCAGGTGGGGCCACTACTGTGATTTGGCTCTGCATAACTTGAAGCCTCTCACTGCAGGGGTCTTGACCGGCTTTGACCATCCATCAGGTTGGTTGCTACCTCATCACATCGCAACGGCTTACTGACTTGTGGCCCCCACGCACAGTGGTTCACCTAGTCACGCGCGCGATGCTCGGCATTGTTGCGGCCGGAGTAAATGGGATATTTACTACCGGCGCAGTTCCCGAAAAGCTTGGTCATGCCAGCGCTTAATACTCGCACGTCAGCTCAGCTTCCGCCTCGCTTCGCGCGCGGGCGACGGTTCAGATCCCGCCTTTTCACACCTTTGTTTGTTACCCGCTCTCCCTAACAGGCGGGCCTGGGCCCCCCTGACATGGACTGGGCGGTTAACACCAGGTGCGGGCGTCGCTTGGGTTCCAGCGATGGTTCCGGGGCGCGCCAGTTGGGTCAGGCTACATAAAGGGGCGAACCGCATACCGTGGTTACTTTCCCGCATTCGCCTTCTTCCTTCCAACCTTTGCGCCCCTTTGCCTTCGAGCTTCCTCGCCCCTTGCTCCCCCGCGTAGATTGCTCCTCACCTCCTTGGAGAAATGACATCCCTTGCTCATCCCCGCCGTTTCCAGACTGAAGAAGAGCTGAGCACAGTGCGCCGCCTGCTTGGGTGGAGTGCTCAGGAGACTGCTTGGGGGATACGAGCAGGCTCGGTTCCCCTCGGCAACCTGTGCGCCGAGGAGTTTGTGCTGTTCATCTCGCACATCTCCACCGGCTTGGGGCTGCCGATCTCCTCCTTTTTCCTGCTGCTGCTGGAAGATTTCGGCCTCCAGCTTCAACACCTCACACCGCACTCCATCCTCCTGACGGCCATCTTCGTGCACCTGTGCGAGATGTTCGTGGGGGTGCGGCCCTGTGTCATCCTCTTCCGCCACTTCTTCCAGTTGGTGAAGTCCGGGAAGAGCAAAGACGAAGTGGGGGCATACTATTTCCAAACGAGGAGCGACCTGCGGTCACCGTACATCCCCGGGCTCAATGGCGGGAAGTGGGAGGAGTGGCGCAAGGAGTGGGTCATCGCCACCACTGAAGCCAACGAGCATCTGGTCATGCCGACCGAGGGACCCGCCTCCGACCGTGTATCCTGGAGGACCAAGCCGTCCCTGCCGCCGGATTTCGACTCCGTGCTGGGCAAGATCAGGTCGCTGGCAGAGAGCGGCCTCACCTCGCTGCACGTACTCGGAGATTTCCTGAAGCGCCGGATTGCCCCCCTAAAGCAGCGGCCGCGTCCTTCTTGGAGCTTCACCGGCCTCAACGACTGCAGCAGGACCCACCGCAGAGAGGGGAGTGACCTTACCCAGGAAGCCTTGGAGGTCCTGGTGCGGGCGATGACGGGGGAAGTCTTCGTTCCGGAGAACCTGATCCTTCCCCAGGGCGTCGTCCCCCTCTGCGAGGACTCGCGCCTAAGAACGGCGGTGCTAGCTACCCTGCCGACTTTCGACGACGGTGGGCTGGCCGCACGCCAGACTGGAGGTGACCCGAACCGTGGGCTCTGGATCCCTGGTGCGTCCGGGGATCAAGTTATGCCGAGCACCGCGGGGTCCGGCCCCACTATGAAGGGCAAGCAGGCCGTGGCCGGCAGCGCCACCACAAGTGGTCCTAGCCAGGTCCGGAGCAGCTCTGACGCGTCGTCGGGAGATGCAGTCCGGCGCAGGTTACACAGGGCGACGGGACCCCAGTCATGGAGCCTGCCGCGAAGCGTCAGAGGTCTCCGGCCCTCGCGGGTCCTCCAGGGCGACCGTGCCACCACCATCACCGCCGAGAGATAGCTCCCTCCGGCAGCAGCAGCAGCAGCGGCAGCCACGGGAGCAACAGCAGCAGCAACAACAAGAGCAGCAGCGGCAGCCACGGGAGCAACAGCAGCAGCAACAACAAGAGCAGCAGCAGCAGGAACAGTCCCGGGTTGCGCCTCTATCGCCGCCACGGGAGCTGCGACAGCAGCAGAAGCAGTCGTCGAGCCTCCGTGGTCGCTGGATACCCGGCGCTTCTGGGTTAGTGTTATTCTGCTCACTCCCCTTGTTCTAGGTGCTCTGTTTTTTTGCTGAAGGCTTCTTCTCTTTGTTGCCAGGGCCCCTCGCCCAAACAGTTCTTCCACCATCGTCGGCTCATCGGCTGGTGCCCAGGCGACCGGGGCCTCGGCATCGACAGTGGGAGCGACGGCGGGTGCGGGAACCTCGGGTGCAGCGACCTCTACTAACCCGGTGGTGCCCGATGTGGCGGTGGTGGGCGCGCCATCATCAGGCTCAGCAATGCCCGACGCAGCGGCGGTGGATGCGCCTGTGCCAGACGCGGCGGTGGCTGATGCGTCAGTGTCAGGCGCAGCCACACCCAATGTGGTGGCGGCGGATGCGCCAGTGCTGGGCGCAGCCGCACACGACGCAGTGGCCCTCGAGACCCCGGCTTCGGTGACAGTTGCGCCGGCACCGGATTTGGCGGCGGCGAGCGCGACGGCGACAAGTGCTGCAGCGGTGAACACAACGGCTACCGAGGCCCCGATGCCAGTGCCGGAAGCTCCCACCTCCAGCTCTGATCCTGTAGCGGAGGAGGAGTTGGAGGTGGTCTTTGGCAGACAGCTCCTGCAGGGTCCCTCGGAGGAGGAAGCGACTCCCCTCCCCTGGGTGCTGGTCCAGGTTCCGGCGGTCGATAGAGGAGGCAACCTCTTCTGCCGAGGCGGCCTTCCGGCGGGAGTGGGCTGCCCTAGAGAGCGAACGTCAGCGCCTCTCCGACTGGCACACCCGCCTGGAGGCGCACACGAAGGCTGAAGCCTCCCATGATGCGGAAGCTCGGTCCAAACTCAAGGCCGATCAAGAGGCCTACCGAGCCAACCTTCGGAAGGTGTTTGACCGGGAGTTCGCAGTATCGAGCCGGGAAAAAACCCTGGCGCAGCGGGAGGAGGCTTTTGCCCTGGAGGTTGTCAGCTTCGCGGCTCAGCGTTCCGAACTTAAGACTGGCCTCGCGGCCCAGCGGTCCGAGCTTGAGACTCGCAGCCAGAGTCTCGAGGTTCGGAAGCAGGAGCTCAACAATCTCTCTACAACTCTGTAGGGATGGCGCGAGCAGCTGCAGGAGAGGGCCAGCAAACTAGCTGTTGCCGAGGCGGAGCTGGAGGAGGACCGGAAGTCCCTCGATAAGTGGGAGTCCCACGCCGCCAACATGGAGAAGCAGCTTGGGCGCCATCGCGACTCCCTCAAGAAGCAGGAGGAGAAGAGGAAGGCCGAGCTCGAGGAGAGGTCCCGCGAGGTGGAGGCGGCCAAGGCGGCTCTGGACACCCGGGTGCAGGAGGCGGTCCAGGAGGCGGTCCGGAAGCTCCAGGAGGACCAGCGCGTGGGGGCCCAGCGAATCGCTGACTGGGCGACCGAAGCGAGCTTAGCACTGGTGCCACATGGAGTGATCCCAATCCAAGTGGCGGAGCCGCCAGCTTCGATTGCTGACGCCCTCCTAGTGTTAAACTCCACTTCGGATAGGCTTTGGCGTCTGGAGCCGGTCCTTGCTGGCCAGCTTGAAGCCGAGGGCCGCGAGCTGATCCGAATGGTGGCAGAGCACATCCTGACATGCCTCCGGAGCCACGACCCGGCCATCTCACTAGCGCCCGTGGTCGATGGTCCTGTGGCGGAGACAGAGGCCGCCGCCAGGGAAAGCGTGCTGTGACACCTCTGGTGTTAGTTTAACCAAAGCTAGGCAATTAACATAACTTCACACCCAAATGAGCTAAGAAAACTTAAATAAGAACCCTATGTCTAGTTCTTCCAAACTTGTGTGTAAATGTATGTGTGCATGTGTTTGAGTGCAATGTGTTTGAAAAACAATAATTGGTACCCTTTTAAACTTGACTTGACATGTGTGGTAATAAGGCAATAAAATACACCTTTCATAATGATCGATAAACTTTCTATGCAAATCAAATTCAAACTGGAAAACCATCACATGAAATGATTAATGGAACCATTCTTTGATTTGTGATGAGCTACTAATTTAAACAAATCAAATAAACAAGAGTTCTATTTCTAGTGTTAAGAAAGTTAAAATAACTTCAAACCAATGCAAGGAAGCCTATGAAAATGAATAGACATATTCACCATGTCATGTTAAACAAAAACCTAGTTGAAGCCTAGGAGTAAAAGTGCCAAAATTCACATGAAATAATAAGTACCTTAAAATGGCAGTTTTTAAAATAATTAAATAACTCTCAAACCATTGCTCGAATGAAAAAGTGCATAAAACGAAAGTTGTAGATCTCGAAAAACTGAGCAAAAGTGGTATCAACACCTTTTCATTTGAGGCCAAGATGGAGGAGAAAATTTGAGTTTACATAACTGGATTTTTGAACTTCGAGAAAATTACAAAACTGCCACTGACAGCTTCTTCAACCTCTCGCCTCCCTGCACCCTGCCTATGTCCGGGCCGTACACCGGCGACGCCACCTGTCCTGGCCGCGTGGCCGCGCCCCCAACCAAACCGCCCTCGAGCGCCCACGGTTTGCCCCCTTGCCGTCCCCTCTGGCTGCACGGGCGAGAGGCACGCGTCCCCGACCCACTGGAAGGCCGCCACGACCTCCCGCGCTATGCGACGCCGTCGCCACGTTCCGACCTCGACCAGGCCGGTTCGACCTCCCCCAGGAGCCCCAAACCTTCGCCACTAAGCGTACTCCCCTATAAATTGGAGCCCCAGGCCTCCACGCGCGCGCCCAGACCATTGCCGGCGAGCAGAGCTCGGCCCACCGTGGAACCACCCCCTCCACCCCCATATTCTCCAATCCAAGCTGCGCACGGCCTCCTCCACCCCATATGGCAGCTCCCTGACCCATCCCCCTCCGCCCTAGCCCGCCAAAATTGCCTAGAACGATCGCCGGACTTCCATTGGCGCCGGCGAGATCCGCCCAACGCCGAACTCCACTCCCCGGCCTTCCTCTGCACAAGCCGACCCCTGGAATGGAACCCCATCGCCCTCCTGAAGCTCTCCGACCCATCCGCTCCCTCCTTCCCTCACTGAAGCATGGCCACCGGCGATCAGACCCACCGCCGGCCGCCCCTCACCGCGGACCCGCCTCCTCAGACCCTCTCCCGACGAGCCACGGCCACCCAAAGGTAGCTCTCGATCCCCTCTCCATTTTCCCCCACTTTCCCCTCGCCTCCGGTGACTCTCCTCGCCGGGAAACGCCGCGCCCGTTCCCTGATCTGTTCTGAACTTTCGCCAGGGACTTCCCCTGAGAAGAAACAAAAACCCAGGGGCCTAAGTGAAAAACGTACATGAACACTAGAATCAAAAGCTGCAAACTTGTAAATTCCATATAAAATCGTAGAAAAATCATAAAATATAAACTCAACTGTTCTGGAATCCTTAGAACAAGAACTACAACTTTTGTTACAGTCACATGTTCATATTTTGCTTTTATTTTAATCTAAGAAAAATACTAGTTTAAATGGCACATAAATGTTCTAGGAGTTTGGTTCAGTAACTATGCTTGATTTTTGGATATGTTGAACTTAGTACTGTTAGAAGAACCTGGTAAAAATATGAGCTATACTTGAAATTGTTTGCTTGCTCAAATGATCAAGATTCCTAGATCTACTAGCTTTGTTCCTATATTAATTCTAGTAGAACTGTTAGTGATCTGTCTATGAAACTTTTTCTGTGTATGAACGTTACTAAATCCTTACTGTTGTGCAAGTTTGAGAAATTATTGAACTAATTAACTATATATTTGAGTTAATGCTTGATAAGTAGGCTTTATTTGTGATATATAGTTCCTGTGCTTAGAAAAATCTAGGTTTATTTTTGAAACTTTTTTTTAGTTATATAAACATGCCTGAAAAGTTTGAGCACCATTTACTGAATAATTCTTATAGTTATAATCCATGCTTGAGATATCATGCTTAGTTTTGCTATTTTTTTCTGGAAGAAATATGTCATATCTGCTCTTCATCTTTGGATATGTTACTAGTTAGAATGAGAACTAGATATGGTAAAAGTTTCACATGCATTATTGGTAATATTAAAGTCCAAATGAATATGCATGTTCATATCTAGTTTAATGCATGAGTAATTCATCTTCTAGAAATAATGCCTGAAAATTTTACTGAAGCATGTTTAGTCCATGTTTAGGCTCTGGTCAAATTTTGAGACACATAACCTATGCAGAACTCCCTGTGGAATTTATTCTTAATGCTAGCATGTTACTTTTGTTAATTTTATAACCCCGTTTATATGCGTATATAAAATCTGGAAAAATTTCAGTACTGAGTAGATTCTATGTAGATGCTCCCGTAAAATTTGTAGCACCAGAACTCATGTCAATCGTTCTGTACAAAAAGGTGAAGCAACTAGAGTAATCTACTTACATGAATTGTTATGGTTAAGTGCTTTATGATTAGATGCTGAAATTGATACCCTAGATGTTAGAGTATATGATCTGTGTTACATTAATTTTTCATCACTAGCTCAGGATTAAATTTGTTGTTATGAAATAGTGAACGCGTGCTATGTTTTAATGATAAAAATAAAAACCAAATCATACAGCTCTTTTATGAAGTAAAGTGAATTTAAGAACTACTCTATAAACGATTGCCCAGAAAATAAAGTTAACTAAGACCACCACAACAAACACATGCTATACTGGACTATAACTTTATAGTGAAGGAAAGAAATATGTTTATATCATGTTGTAACAATATCATTTCTGCATGTATATAGAAACGGTAAATCTACTTGACGGTGATTACGAATTGGTGCCCGCGAATACTACCACTCCGGAGAGTGTCTCTCTTAATTATACTGACTTGAATCAAGACCCGAACCAATGTTCGGAAGAGCCCAATGCTACTTTTGAACAGTGCCCAAGAAGGCAAGTCCCGGTGCATAATCCCATTATTTTACACATTATATTCATCTTACTATTTGTATATGTTGTAATAATTTTTATTGTGCATTTACGTTTTCTAGGAGTTGATCGAAAACCTTAGGTGCATGATCCCTAGGTACCTATGGTTGTTATCCGGATCTTTTTCTCGACTAGTTGCCCCGCTAACTAGGTACGGTAAAAGTCGAGAGGTTTCCTGGCTTTCGCGAGATTATAGGAGTTGACTGACTTTAATTCCTGCTAAAATATAAGGACAACGGGCGGGGTTGTGTAGTTGTGGTACCCCGCTGGTATAGTCAAAAAAAGGTTAAGGTCGCGGTGTTTGGCTCATTTCGTTAAGCGTTTGAAAGTACTAGCCACATACCGAGAAATATGGTAATCGGTAAGCTGAAGTACCTGATTGGACCAGCGAGTGGAACGATCTCGCACCCTCTTGGTAGAAGTAGGTTTTATTTTTGTCCGGACGTACGGGTGCAGAGACGTCGGGCTCTGTAGTCGGGGAGGGTGTGCCGGATCCACGGACTGGAAAGAAAGGGGAAATGTTGTGTGGGTGACATGGTTCCCATACGTGTGGTCTAGGTTCCCCTGGCCAGGTTGAAATCCGATTCAGAATCGTCCGCCTCTCACGGTATGAGACTGCTTAATGTTTTCGGTCACATAGAGTAACAAGTGGAACATGATGATGATAATACTGCTGGTTGATTAAATGGTTGCTCTACCAAGTTTGTGTAGAGTTAGATGCAAACTTAGAATGATTAATCCAACTGGAAGATGGCTAAATAAAATCTAAAAATAAGGATCAACATTTAGTGGCGTTTTTGGCAAAACAAACCCCACCAACCAAATAGCCTTGCATGTCTAGTTATCGGACTATGTTATATCCGGAGACGGGTCAGTCTTGCTGAGTATTAGTATACTCAGCCTTGCTTGTGGCACTGTGTTTCAGGTACTAACTTCGAGGATCTGTTTGCAAGTCTTACTTGGCTGTGTACCTTGCCTCCGGGCTGGTCTGTTGAGTGGGATGGCCCTTCAGCTGGTGCTGACCACCCTCCCGCTGAGTGACGTGTTTCGTATGGGCTTTATCGATACGTCACTTCCTTTCGTTAGATGTTTTATTGCTTCCGCTGAGACTATGACACTTGAATAATTTATGTAGTTTGAAACTCTGTAGTACTTTGCTACTCTGAACATGGTTGTAATAAATTTCCTTTCCGCTGCAAACTCTGAGGTGTATGAGATGTTCAGTGTTGTAATCTCTGGGCTCACCTTCGTGTGAGTGTTGTCTGCTGATCCTGGAATAGCGTGGCTTTTATCGAGGCTTCACTCGAGGAACTACCGGTGAGTGCCAATTTGGGTCAGAGTTGCTTAGCAACAAAAGATCAGTGCACCCGGCCCCAGTAGTTTTGGGTGGTTCCGCCACAGCTGGCATCAGAGCTCGTAGACAGCCTACCAGAGATAACAGCCTCGGTTTTCAAAACAACAAATTAAAACTTGACTTCAAAACTACTAAAGTTTTTGAAAGAGTTTAGGATCTCCATGGACAAGTCTAGGACGTAAAGCCCTAGGGGATCTTATGGGTATAATCAGGTGGCTTATTTTGTATGGCTAACTTCCAGCACATTACTTTTCAGTATTTAATTCCGCAATTTAAATTCTGCAACTACATTGTCGCCACGGAGGTATGCTTACTCAGTCAGCTGAGGGAGTCTGACCTTCCCGTCGGTGATGCGAGCCGAACGCTGGAGCTCAAGCAGTGGCCTACTTGAGCTGCTGCCCATATACCAACTTCGATTGATTATATGGGGAGTAATGGTTCGAAAGTGGAATTCAATTCCCCGTCAAAGACGGTACACAGTCATTACGTTATTTCGATGACGTATGCTTAACGTTGTCCATACGGCGGGAATTGTATGGATGCCGGTTCTATAGTGATCGGTAATGTATGGGAACGTTTTCGTGTGTGCTGGCATGAAATGTTCATTTTATATACTGTCAATCTTCTGCAGGTACGCTAACTCAAAATCGAATCCTAGGCTAGATATCTATATCGAGTAGCTATATAGCGAGAGACGTATTATGTATGCCACCGAAGCTAACCACGTAAGACCAAGGTTACTTGGCAATTCTTTTCCTTGGTGAGGACGAATAGGCTCTGCATTCATTCTCAAATCTTCAGCAAAGAAACCTTTGGAAGAAATTGTAATCGAAAAGGTCACAAATCCATCATTAAGGATCATCTAGCAAATCTGTGTAATCTGGAAATTCTGGTTTCCTCGAATTTTTAACATATGAAAATCACTTCAAATCAAGTTTGGGTTGTAATATAAAATGTGGCTACGCAAAATTCCAAGCTTCTGTAAAAATATGATAATTTTTGAAGCTTCCTACCTTAGTGTTTTCAAATTTATAGTAACCTTCTGCAAATCTGTCAAATTAGAGCAATCTGTCTAAGGTGAATTTTTCGACAACCTTAAGATACTTATCTAAAAAATAGTACAACATAAAAGTTGTAGGTAACTTGATTAAGAACTCACTGTAAAATTTTGAATTATCTTTGTTTAGTTGTTTGGTAGATATGGTCAACTTTCACCCTCTCTGGACAATCTGTTTTCTGGTTTCACATCACTTCCAAACCTTGAGCATATCACCTTGTTAGGATCTAAACTGGCCTTAGTGTTGACTAGATGAAATGTTCCTAACTACCTTGGGCATCTTCTGTAAAAGTTTGAGAATTTTATGCCAAGTAGATTGTCGCTGGTGAACAAAACACTAGCCCTCTGGTTGCTGAGTTTTCTGGGTAGCCAGCAAGATGAAAACTTGAAAACATGACCACATTAAAATCTGATTTGGATCTAGGCTTGACTAGAAAAGTTGTGCACAATTACTAAATACATGTCCTAGAAAAATTTCAAAAATTTTTGGACCCCTAAATTTCGAGTTATGAAACTCTAAGGTTGCTTCCGGAACAATTGAATTCTCATTGTCTAGTCTAAACCCCACATGATATTGCTGAAATTTTCAACCTTGTAGACGACTCTTCTTGGATATGAGTTGAATAACCAAGTGGTCAAAATTTCACAATCTAGGCTCTCACAAATTTTCAAATCCATGAAGCTAGTATACTCCGAGCTATAGGCGAAACACTATTGCTGACCTGCTAAAAAAACAGCCAAAACAGAGAAGCAAAGACCGAATATTTCAACCATCTTAACCATTGTTTTAGCCTTGGGGTTGAATACCAAAGTTGTTCAAAATTTCCTAAGATACATTCCTACAAAATTTCAACTTCATTAGATGTATATAGTCGGAGTTATGCCCTAAATACCGAGACTCTGTTCAGAAAACTAGAGGTATAGTAATGGACAATTTCGACCATCTCACTCTTAGAATTAGCCTCTAAGTTGACTACCAAAGTTGTAGCACATGAAATTATCTAACTCCTGTCAAAATTTCAAGACATTTTGATGAACGGAACGCGAGTTATGAGTTTTCTCATAACCTGCAGCTTCCTGCACGTTCGGTTAACCATGCCTTTCGAGTTCTACTCATCTGCCCATCTATCCTTTGAATCATACCAATGTTAGGGACCATATTGCTAGTGATAGCCTTCCATATTTTTGAAGCACATTGTCCATCAACCTTTGGATGCTGGTTATCAATAACTCAACAAAAAGAAGAATGGCACAAGGGATGACTAAAATTACGTGGACGAGTTGAAGGAATTCTCATTGCCCTTATTGCTCAAATGGGTCTTTTGAAAACTAAAAATAGGTGCACAAAAATGCTAGAATATCATGCATAATCATGACTGCAACATTCATGCAATACTTGTAGCAAAAGTACTACCGATGCATTGTTATTACATTCCCACGATTTAAATCACATATGCATCTAGGAAGGAATTGTGAATATTATCTGGCTCTTCATCTTCCTTTCTTGCCACGAGCATTAGTTGGGTTGCTATGTTTTTACCTTGTTGTGGTGTTCGTCACTAACCTAAGGTGCTGCGACGGAACCTAGGGCCTCGTGTGTGCTACCGCAACACGATTGTGCTACTAGGTGCGTGCAGGTATCTTGGTCTGTGATAGCGACTCTGTGGCAATCTATTTTCTCGCACCCTGAATAATGTGTTGATTTGTTTGAGTTCTATTTTGGTTCAACAAAAAAAATATTAAGAGTACTTGCCTGACCTTCCAGTAGCTAATCTGCATTGCAACCTGAGCACCGCATGCCCATATGCATGATCATCCTACCAAACAGATATGCCACATCATGCATCTAAACCATGTGCATCAACAGTTACACACCACGACCCGCGCATCAACCAACTAGCATTGGACAAATGCATCAAGCCTATGCATCGCTATCTCAAGTATGGTCATCTCGTCCTGCATTGCCTCATCCTATTCATACCATGAGTGCATAAACTAAATGCAAGCAACCTATCTGCATCTTAAGTTGTCATTGTGTACCATCAATCTCATGGCATGTTGTCATCTCCATAATACATCATGGCATTGAATTAGTGTGCAATTTTTTTTTTCTTTTCTCAAAACATGTACCAACTCCATTAAACCATGTTGAGCAAGGATGTCATGAGAAAAGTTTGTTTCTACTGAAGAATAAGATCTCCATACTAGAAAGCTGTCAGATATAAGTGGACCGGCAGGTACAGAAGAGAAACCCAAATTTTTAGACCTGATCAACTACCTCAAAATAAGTTAATCCTGTGGAAAAAAATGTAGTAAAACAAATCTCCTTACTGCTGTAAAATTTTGAGAAATTTTGGAGAAGAGTAACCCACAAAATTCAGTCTTGTGGTAAACCCCTATAATTCTGTCAACTTGTAGCAGTCTGTCCACATGAATTTTTCGACCCACTTAAAAGCTTTTCCTGAGAAAACGTTCAACATTAATGTTGTGGATAACTGAGTCTAGAACCTACTGAAAATTTTTGAGAATTTTTTTTCAAGTTGTTTGGTATTTACAGTCAAAATACTAGCCCTCTGTTCAGTCTGAAATCTGGGTCAACCTTTAGGCAAACACTTAATGATTTGACTATCTTAAGCTCTGTTTCTGAGTTGGAGTTGACTAGAGGAAATGATCACAATTATCTTAGGCACCCCCAGTAAAAATTTGAGAATTTTTCTACCTTGGATTCCTCAGTAATGATCAATTCTATCAACTACCCAGAATCTGTTTTGCAAAAGAATCATCAAGTACAAGCTCCCTTAAAGAGTGGAGAAGCCTACTGCGACAAGGATAGAGTTGTATGGTTTGAATCTCCCTAGTGGATAAAATGAATCATGATCTCTGAAAACCAATTCTTGATAGGTCACCTCTCTCCAAAGTTTTCCAACCACTTGGGCATTAACGAAATATATCAAGATCCTAGGCAAAATTTCTCGCTAAATATATCTCATAATGCTATACCGAGACCACTTATAAATACCCGTTACACTCCAATTTTTGCCAATTATGGATTTCATGATTGGTTTGCCAAGCACCTCTCCAAGACCTGATTCCATATGGATCATTATCGACAACTGACACCTTTTCTTCAATTACACACTATTCATACTACCAAGAAGTGTACCGGTATTCCTCTTGATCATCTTGTGATCTACCTATCATACCACATACAATTAAATTCAATATTGGTGCTCAACTCCTAGCACACTTTTTGGGAAATCCCTTGCAATCTTCTCCTGTCACCAAACTGATCCGAAGTTCAGCTTATCATCCTCGAACCGATGGCCAAACTAAAAAGTGGACCGAATCTTAAAAGACATGCTAAGATACACCATTCATTATGACAACCATGAAGACAATTGCCCGTTTTTAGCAGAGTTCTCGCCAAGCTATCAAGCAAGCTTGAAAATGTCACTATATAAAGCGTCGTATGATCAAAGGTGTCGAACTCCTCTGAGTTTGTCACAAACCGAAGACCACTAAATAATTGGACCAGACTTGATCATTAGGCAGCATAACAACCAAAGGTAATACAAGAAAATCTTAGAGCTGACCACTCAAGCCAAATGAGTTATTTGGATAAAAAGAAGAAAATCTTTGCATCTCGAAGGCGCTAATAATGTCTACCTTCTGGTTTCACCAACCAAAGATACACACACTTGCCACCCTTAGTTTATTCATCTGAATCTCGGGACGAGATTCTTTTTAAGGGGGGTAGGCTGTGACACCTCTGGTGTTAGTTTAACCAAAGCTAGGCAATTAACATAACTTCACACCCAAATGAGCTAAGAAAACTTAAATAAGAACCCTATGTCTAGTTCTTCCAAACTTGTGTGTAAATGTATGTGTGCATGTGTTTGAGTGCAATGTGTTTGAAAAACAATAATTGGTACCCTTTTAAACTTGACTTGACATGTGTGGTAATAAGGCAATAAAATACACCTTTCATAATGATCGATAAACTTTCTATGCAAATCAAATTCAAACTGAAAAACCATCACATGAAATGATTAATGGAACCATTCTTTGATTTGTGATGAGCTACTAATTTAAACAAATCAAATAAACAAGAGTTCTATTTCTAGTGTTAAGAAAGTTAAAATAACTTCAAACCAATGCAAGGAAGCCTATGAAAATGAATAGACATATTCACCATGTCATGTTAAACAAAAACCTAGTTGAAGCCTAGGAGTAAAAGTGCCAAAATTCACATGAAATAATAAGTACCTTAAAATGGCAGTTTTTAAAATAATTAAATAACTCTCAAACCATTGCTCGAATGAAAAAGTGCATAAAACGAAAGTTGTAGATCTCGAAAAACTGAGCAAAAGTGGTATCAACACCTTTTCATTTGAGGCCAAGATGGAGGAGAAAATTTGAGTTTACATAACTGGATTTTTGAACTTCGAGAAAATTACAAAACTGCCACTGACAGCTTCTTCAACCTCTCGCCTCCCTGCACCCTGCCTATGTCCGGGCCGTACACCGGTGACGCCACCTGTCCTGGCCGCGTGGCCGCGCCCCCGACCAAACCGCCCTCGAGCGCCCACGGTTTGCCCCCTTGCCGTCCCCTCTGGCTGCACGTGCGAGAGGCACGCGTCCCCGACCTACTGGAAGGCCGCCACGACCTCCCGCGCTATGCGACGCCGTCGCCACGTTCCGACCTCGACCAGGCCGGTTCGACCTCCCCCAGGAGCCCCAAACCTTCGCCACTAAGCGTACTCCCCTATAAATTGGAGCCCCAGGCCTCCACGCGCGCGCCCAGACCATTGCCGGCGAGCAGAGCTCGGCCCACCGTGGAACCACCCCCTCCACCCCCATATTCTCCAATCCAAGCTGTGCACGGCCTCCTCCACCCCATATGGCAGCTCCCTGACCCATCCCCCTCCGCCCTAGCCCGCCGAAATTGCCTAGAACGATCGCCGGACTTCCATTGGCGCCGGCGAGATCCGCCCAACGCCGAACTCCACTCCCCGGCCTTCCTCTGCACAAGCCGACCCCTGGAATGGAACCCCATCGCCCTCCTGAAGCTCTCCGATCCATCCGCTCCCTCCTTCCCTCACTGAAGCATGGCCACCGGCGATCAGACCCACCGCCGGCCGCCCCTCACCGCGGACCCGCCTCCTCAGACCCTCTCCCGACGAGCCACGGCCACCCAAAGGTAGCTCTCGATCCCCTCTCCATTTTCCCCCACTTTCCCCTCGCCTCCGGTGACTCTCCTCGCCGGGAAACGCCGCGCCCGTTCCCTGCTCTGTTCTGAACTTCCGCCAGGGACTTCCCCTGAGAAGAAACAAAAACCCAGGGGCCTAAGTGAAAAACGTACATGAACACTAGAATCAAAAGCTGCAAACTTGTAAATTCCATATAAAATCGTAGAAAAATCATAAAATATAAACTCAACTGTTCTGGAATCCTTAGAACAAGAACTACAACTTTTGTTACAGTCACATGTTCATATTTTGCTTTTATTTTAATCTAAGAAAAATACTAGTTTAAATGGCACATAAATGTTCTAGGAGTTTGGTTCAGTAACTATGCTTGATTTTTGGATATGTTGAACTTAGTACTGTTAGAAGAACCTGGTAAAAATATGAGCTCTACTTGAAATTGTTTGCTTGCTCAAATGATCAAGATTCCTAGATCTACTAGCTTTGTTCCTATATTAATTCTAGTAGAACTGTTAGTGCTCTGTCTATGAAACTTTTTCTGTGTATGAATGTTACTAAATCCTTACTGTTGTGCAAGTTTGAGAAATTATTGAACTAATTAACTATATATTTGAGTTAATGCTTGATAAGTAGGCTTTATTTGTGATATATAGTTCCTGTGCTTAGAAAAATCTAGGTTTATTTTTGAAACTTTTTTTAGTTATATAAACATGCCTGAAAAGTTTGAGCACCATTTACTGAATAATTCTTATAGTTATAATCCATGCTTGAGATATCATGCTTAGTTTTGCTATTTTTTTCTGGAAGAAATATGTCATATCTGCTCTTCATCTTTGGATATGTTACTAGTTAGAATGAGAACTAGATATGGTAAAAGTTTCACATGCATTACTGGTAATATTAAAGTCCAAATGAATATGCATGTTCATATCTAGTTTAATGCATGAGTAATTCATCTTCTAGAAATAATGCCTGAAAATTTTACTGAAGCATGTTTAGTCCATGTTTAGGCTCTGGTAAAATTTTGAGACACATAACCTATGCAAAACTCCCTGTGAAATTTATTCTTAATGCTAGCATGTTACTTTTGTTAATTTTATAACTCCGTTTATATGCGTAGATAAAATCTGGAAAAATTTCAGTACTGAGTAGATTCTATGTAGATGCTCCCGTAAAATTTGTAGCACCAGAACTCATGTCAATCGTTCTGTACAAAAAGGTGAAGCAACTAGAGTAATCTACTTACATGAATTGTTATGGTTAAGTGCTTTATGATTAGATGCTGAAATTGATACCCTAGATGCTAGAGTATATGATCTGTGTTACATTAATTTTTCATCACTAGCTCATGATTAAATTTGTTGTTATGAAATAGTGAAAGCGTGCTATGTTTTAAAGATAAAAATAAAAACCAAATTATACAGTTCTTTTATGAAGTAAAGTGAATTTAAGAACTACTCTATAAACGATTGCCCAGAAAATAAAGTTAACTAAGACCACCACAACAAACACATGCTATACTGGACTATAACTTTATAGTGAAGGAAAGAAATATGTTTATATCATGTTGTAACAATATCATTTCTGCATGCATATAGAAACGGTAAATCTACTCGACGGTGATTACGAATTGGTGCCCGCGAATACTACCACTCCGGAGAGTGTCTCTCTTAATTATACTGACTTGAATCAAGACCCGAACCAATATTCGGAAGAGCCCAAGGCTACTTTTGAACAGTGCCCAAGAAGGCAAGCTCCGGTGCATAATCCCGTTATTTTACACATTATATTCATCTTACTATTTGTATATGTTGTAATAATTTTTATTGTGCATTTACGTTTTCTAGAAGTTGATCGAAAACCTTAGGTGCATGATCCCTAGGTACCTATGGTTGTTATCCGGATCTTTTTCTCGACTAGTTGCCCCGCTAACTAGGTACGGTAAAAGTCGAGAGGTTTCCTGCCTTTCGCGAGATTATAGGAGTTGACTGACTTTAATTCTTGCTAAAATATAAGGACAACGGGCGGGGTTGTGTAGTTGTGATACCCCGCTGGTATAGTCAAAAAAAGGTTAAGGTCGCGGTGTGTGGCTCATTTCGTTAAGCGTTTGAAAGTACTAGCCACATACCGAGAAATATGGTAATCGGTAAGCTGAAGTACCTGATTGGACCAGCGAGTGGAACGATCTCGCACCCTCTTGGTAGAAGTAGGTTTTATTTTTGTCCGGACGTACGGGTGCAGAGACGTCGGGCTCTGTAGTCGGGGAGGGTGTGCCGGATCCACGGACTGGAAAGAAAGGGGAAATGTTGTGTGGGTGACATGGTTCCCATACGTGTGGTCTAGGTTCCCCTGGCCAGGTTGAAATCCGATTCAGAATCGTCCGCCTCTCACGACATGAGACTGCTTAATGTTTTCGGTCACATAGAGTAACAAGTGAAACATGATGATGATAATACTGCTGGTTGATTAAATGGTTGCTCTACCATGTTTGTGTAGAGTTAGATGCAAACTTAGAATGGTTAATCCAACTGGAAGATGGCTAAATAAAATCTGAAAATAAGGATCAACATTTAGTGGCGTTTTTGGCAAAACAAACCCCACCAACCAAAGAGCCTTGCATGTCTAGTTATCGGACTATGTTATATCCGGAGACGGGTCAGTCTTGCTGAGTATTAGTATACTCAACCTTGCTTGTGGCACTGTTTTTCTGGTACTAACTTCGAGGATCTGTTTGCAAGTCTTACTTGGCTGTGTACCTTGCCTCCGGGCTGGTCTGTTGAGTGGGATGGCCCTTCAGCTGGTGCTGACCACCCTCCCGCTGAGTGACGTGTTTCGTATGGGCTTTATCGATACGTCACTTCCTTTCGTTAGATGTTTTATTGCTTCCGCTGAGACTATGACACTTGAATAATTTATGTAGTTTGAAACTCTGTAGTACTTTGCTACTCTGAACATGGTTGTAATAAATTTCCTTTCCGCTGCAAACTCTGAGGTGTATGAGATGTTCAGTGTTGTAATCTCTGGGCTTACCTTCGTGTGAGTGTTGTCTGCTGATCCTGGAATAGCGTGGCTTTTATCGAGGCTTCACTCGAGGAACTACCGGTGAGTGCCAATTTGGGTCAGAGTTGCTTAGCAACAAAAGATCAGTGCACCCGGGCCCAGTAGTTTTGGGTGGTTCCGCCACACGTGCGGGACGTCGTCGATTTCGTCGCCGCCTACTTCAAGCGGGAGCCTGCAGACCCTTGAGCTAGGCATTGTACCTTTGTTTTTCTTTTGCGTTATGTAACAAACATTGTACTAGTTGAAAATTTTGAAATAGAAGAAAATTTCAACTTAGCTGTTTGTCAGTTGCTAGTTTGCGGTATGCAGCACCCCGGCGCCCTGGCCCCCTGGCGGATAGGTTCAGTTGTTTGGACCTATCTGCCACTCGAGCCGTAAAAGACACTCTGGACCCCCGTATGAGGCTGGGCAAACGTCCTTGGGCATAGGGCATCTTATTCCCTTCCCTGTGTAGCAGAAAGAACTACAGAGAGGAGAATCAAACTCGCTTGTTTGGTAGTAATGATACTGCGACTTAGCTGTTTGACACATGCAGGATCGATCCTTGGTGTCTGGCTCAAAGCAAACGCCCCGGCCCCCTGGGAGATAGACTCAGTTGTTTTGAGTCTGTCTACCACCGAGACTGGACCTCGATCTGCATGAAACCTTTAAAGCGGATGCCGGGACCCCCTGGTAGGTAGACTCAATGATTTGAGGCTAGGTACCACCAGTCAAGGTTTAACCTGTGTACCACTTCAAAAGTTACAGCTTCGTAGCAGGCCCGCGGGACCTATTCTGGACCGGCCCCCAGGCTAGTACGAGGTCCGGAGCTCCAGATACACATGTCCTGGTAGTTCAGTGCTTGTTACAGAGTGGTGGAGTGTGTAGGCTTAGGGTGCGGAACCAAGTTAAGGCGCTACACAGGGCTCCGGACCACTCCCGGAAACAACACGACTTTTTCGGACCTGGCTCCGACGCTCCAGACCCTTCCTAGCAGTGGGTGAGGTCATTCTGTCGCACTCGATCCTTTGAGGTACGGTGCTGGACCTGCCGTGTTGGACTTAGGAAGCCAACTCTTGGGCTAGAACGAGGTCCGGGCCCGTAATTACCCAGCTCCAGGTACTAGAGCACTCGTTACAGGGTGGTGGAGTGTGTAGGCTTTGGGTACGGAACCGGCTAAGCGGCTACATAGGACTCCGGACCACCCCAGGAAACAATCACTCCCTCTCCAGAGCAGGTCCTTAGGGGTCCGGACCCCTCTCCTAGCAGCAAGAGGGTCCGGACCTGTACGGGAGTCCAGCAACTCAATACAGATCTTATTTGTAGCGACCAGAAAAGTAAAATCTCCAGAATTGAAATGCGAAATTAAATTTTGACACAAAGACAGAACTGGGGTAAATTTTTCCTTTGCAACTTGATATACATGGCTTGCGCGACGGATGCCAGAGGCCGAGTTTACGAGGGCGGACCTCTACCGCTCTGGGCCACGCGTTAATGCTTGCCAATGGTGCGATGGATGCCAGAGGTCGGGTTTACGAGGGCGGACCCCAACCGCTCTGGGCCGCACGCTGATTCTATCTTATTACAAAGGAAAAATTCATTTCCCTGCTCTGCCTAAGTGTAAAACTTACGCAGATGCTCTATATTCCATGGGTTGGGCAGCGGCACTCCATCTTCTGTGGCAAGGCGAACGCATCCGGGCCGGCATACTTCTGTAACCTTAAAGGGCCCCTCCTAGCTGGGGGTGAGTTTGTGGAGCCCTGCTCGGTTCAGGATCCTCCTCAGGATGAGGTCGCCAGCCCGGAGCTCCCTACTGTGCACGAACCGTTGATGATAGCGCCTGAGCGCCTGGTTGTAGCGTGCATTTTGGATTGCTGCTCGCCACCTTCGTTCGTCAATGAAGTCCACATCGTCCCGCCGCAACTGTTCCTGCATGGATTCGTCAAAGGCCTGGACTCGTGGCGAGCCCAGGTGAATTTCCGGAGGAATGCATGCTTCAGCCCCATAGACCAGGAAGAATGGAGTCTCCCCGGTGGATCGGCTGGGTGCGGTCCGGTTGCCCCATAACACGCACGGAAGCTCATCCACGCCTTGTTGCCCCGCTGTCGGAGGCCTTCTCCTTACCAGGCCGCTGGCGAGGAGGGGTGAACTGTCCTTGGAGGACTGCTCACGCCGCCCACTGACCCGCTTCGCGAGCTTCTGGATCTCGCGGCAGTCAGCGGCGCTGTGGCGAGCGTTGGGATGCACTGGGCATGGACCTCATCCGCCACCTTGCGGGCGAGGGCGTTTGCCATGAGCATTCTGGCCCCCAGCCACTGCCACAGCAGCTGGTGCCGCTGCTGCTACGGCTGGACCGCCAGGTTAAGGCTCCCCGCGACTCCGGTTCTTGTTCTTCTTCTTCTTACCACTGCCCTGAGCGGTAGCATCGGAGCCACCAGCTTTGGCGTCTCCGTCTTGGGGGGCTGAGTGCCATACACGGCCCTCAGCGGCCCTGGCACACTTGTCTACCAGGGAGAAAAGCGTGGTAACGCTTTCCACCTCGTGCGTTGCCAGCTTCTTGAGCATCTTCTCGTCACGTACCCCCTGACGGAAAGCAGTGATAATAGATGCATCGGAGATACGAGGAATGGTACCCCGTACCTTGGTGAAGCGCGAGATGAATGCCCGGAGCGTCTCTCCGGGTTTCTGCCTCACAGCGTGGAGGTGAGCCTCCACACCATGCTGCTGGTATGCATTGGCGAAGTTCGCGGTGAACCTCGCACAGAGCTCCTCCCAAGACTGGATCATCCCAGGAGTAAGGTTCATGAGCCAAGTCCGGGCTGGCCCAGACAAGGCTACATGAAAGTAGCTCGCCATGACGGCGTCGTTACCACCAGCTGCTGTGATGGCAGTAACGTACAACTGCAGGAATTCCGATGAGTTAGTGGTACCGTCGTACTTCTCCGGCAGGTGCGGGCGGAACTTGGATGGCCATGCCACCGCGCAGAGGTGCTCCGCCAGCGCAGCACAGCCTACCCCAGCCACCGGGGCGCCCGACTGTATCCGGGCGTTCACCGGAGGCTTGGGTGCCACCACGTCCAAGTCGGCGTTGAGGTTGCGGCCCTCAATGTTGAGACGGCGCTCTCGCGCCCTCTCCACGGAGATGCGGGCGTCCTCACCCGCACTGCCTGCGGTTGAGCTCCGCCCGCAGGTCTTCTGTTCGTGCACCCCTCACTGTGGGGGAGCGCACGGATGCCGACGCGCCGCCCTGGCGCCGGTGGTAGGGTACCACCGCATTGCCAGGAGGAGGTCATTGCCCAGTCTTTGCAGAACTGGGGAGGCCTGAGCCAGATAGAGGAGACGGTCGATGTCGTCCCGCCACTGCCTCAGGGCGTCTGGCGAGGCTGCAGCAGCCGGGGGTTGAGAAGCAACTCCCTAGCCGCCGCCAGCGCTCCGCCGCTCGCAGCTTGTGAGGGGGCCCTTGACGGGCGCCCTGACTCTTGCCGGCAAGCAGCGCGCGCTGCCGCCGACGGTGGCTGCTCCACGGGCACGGTTGCCCCTAGAGCAGGGACGCGAGAGGCGTGTGGCGTGGAGGACGCCACACCCTCTATCATCTCCACGTCGTCCACCCGAACCATGGAGACAAGCAAGAGATGAACCGAAACCAGCTATCTCCCCCTACCTGGCGCGCCAAATGTCGTGGTGTGGTAAACCACAGCCGGGTGGCGGAATGCACCCGCCTAAGCCCAGAGGATGATTACTCGGGGGTTAGCTAGCGACTAGTTCAATCTCTCTCAAGAACACGATGAACACAGCCGGTTTAGAGTGATTCGGGCCGCCGGAGCATAATACCCTACGTCCGCTGTGTGTTGTATTACTCAAGTCTGGAAGAGCTTGGAGCCGAGTCCAGCGTGCGTCTGTGTGTGTTCTGGATGGCCTCTGTGCAGCGAGCGCCTCCCCTTTATATCTCAAGGGAGGCGCGTACATGACTGCTGGGTCCCCGACAAGTGGGCCCAATAATGTAGTATAAAATAGCGTATTGTTCATGCATTATGGTGTCGTAGGCGAAGGAGATATCTCTCCTGGATTTCCTTGCCTGCTCCTGGAATCCCCCGTTCAGCATGTCCAGGCGATGTCTTGTCGGAACGGCGCCAGACGTAGCTAGCGGTGTCGCCTGCCACGTAGCTGAACGTGCCGTGTAGCTTGCGGCATAGGCGGCATGATTGAAAAGTGCCGTGCCGTCGTATCCAATTAATGCGGCAGACGGGCTCTGCGCGGGAGCGGCGCAGACGGTTGCACTATGTACCTCGGTAATACGCGGTCAACAGTGAGGACTGACAAAGTCTGCCCCGCGAGCCGCGGCGGCAGAGCACGCCTCAGCCTACCGCATTGAATGCGGTGGGTGGGCGAGTCTTCCAGCAGAAGACTCGCGCCTGCGCCCGCGCCCGCGGGACACGTGGTGGCTCCGGACCCCCCCCCCCCCCCCCCCCCCCGCGGCATGTTAGCTCTACACGCGTGGGAGGTCCGGACGGGTGCGAGGAGGTCCCGGACCCCTATGGGGGGTCCGAGATCTCGGTGGTTGGCTCGAAGCTTCCCTTCCTCGGGGACACGTGGCGTCTCCGGACCTGTCCCAGAGCGGGGAGCGGATCCGGGGCCGTTGGCCCGGTGAGGTAAGAGCCTGACCTGTGGGCCCTGGTTGCTCCGCCCTGTACCGCGTAGTTACGGATGACTACGCGGGTCCTGCTTTGCTGCAGTAGAAGTGGGTATCCCTGCTACAGGGTACCGACAGATTCACTATATGGTTGCTGCTTGCTTCTGATCGTCCACGTGCCAGGGATCGATGGTAGTCAGCACGGCGGCGACAGGGATCGATGGATCGCGACGGAGGCGGCACGTGGATGTGGCTTGCCGTTCACGTGGACGCGATGAGGCGTCACAGGTTCAACGTCAAGGCGCCGGCGGCGCAGCATACAAGAGGATCGTGGTGGCGGCGGCCCGATGGACGCGGCTACAAGCGTGGAATAAGAAACCATGGGACGGAATAGTATGACATGGAATCAGTTTTGAATATAGCAATCATATTTTACCTAATCTTTTGGATTACCCTATGGAATTAGATGGTTTTCTATTTTTGCAAAAGGGATATAATCTTCAAATTTACCTAATATAATACAAGAGTTTTTGGAGATGCTCTGAGACACTGCGTGGATGGCGAAGCGGTTGAGTGCCGCATCCTAGATGTGGTTAAAGTACGGTAGCCGAAACATCATTAGCTTACATTCTATCCGAGTAGCATGGGGCACGTGAAATCCCGTGTAAATCAGCAAGGATCACTCGCTAAATACTCTTGGGTGACCCATAGCGAAGTATTACCCTGATGGAAAAGTGAAAAAAAAACCCAAATAAATAGTGAAATAGAGCATGAAACCGTGATGGATTTCAAAGTTAATTCGGTTTACTATAGATACTACCGCAATCTCACCGCATTTCTAATCAAACCGACCGTAATCGCGGGCGCTGCCATCGCCGTCGTCCATGGCCCATGCGTTCGTGCGGGAGATGAGTACGTCTCCAAGGAGCTGCACCACACAGCATCGAATGGACTCGTACGTACCGGTCGATGCGCTCCCTGAGCTCGCGCAGGAACCGCTCGTTGTCGCGGTCGGCGGAGCCCACGAGCCGGTCCAGCAGCGCGCGGCGCTGCCCCGGGCCGAGCTGGCCGACGTCCACCACCGTCTTCCTGCGGCTCCGGCCGCCGCCGTCGGCCCCGTCTTTCTCCCCGTCCTCCTCTAGCGTCACGATCGCGCGGCGGGCGCGCAGGGGCGTGGGCAGCCGCTCCAGCTCCGCCCAGAACCGCCGCGCCTCTCCCTCGTCGTCCCCGCCATCGTCGCCGTCGCCAGCGGTGCGGGGCCTCACGGCCGTGTGCGCCATGGCTGTCCCCGCCGACTCCATTGGCTTGGTCGGAGCACGGCAGGGGGACCGAGACCAGCTGTATATAGTGACGGCCGGGAGCGAGGGCTCCTCTTGGTTCTTTGCTTCTTTTCCCTTTTCCCGGCGGAGTCTAGGAGGAGAGCGAGCGAGGTGGCGACCTCTGCTCTGGTTGGGGAATTGGAATTGGAGGTCACTTTGGGATTCACCGATGCTATTTTTTCTTTTTTTGAAACGGAAATCCACCGATGCTATGTTTACAGCCAAACTGTATACTTGTGTTTGTTCTCCACTGGACGTTCAACGGATGACCTCTCTCTCACTACACGTTCCGTGCAAGCATATGAATATGACTGCAGTTCACTTCTGATTTCTGAACAAGAATGGTGTTGGAGCACCTTGGCGTGCTTTCCAATTCCAGGCACCAGATAAACAGTTAGAAACTTATTCAAACTTTTTGTTTTGCAACCAGACATTTATTCAAACTTCAGGCAACAGATAGATGAATATTCATGCACCCAGCAGCAGACATGGCAGAAAATATACTTTATATCACCATATACCAGGGTCACCTGAGCAAGAGCTGTGGGGACTGGGGATATCTTGTGCTAGAAAATAAAAAGCTTCTGAAAGCGTGTATTTGATGACTTGATATGCTTGTGGTGTAGCGCAATTGCAACTAAAGCAATGAAAAAAACCGTTCGTTTTAAGGGTGGACATTTCAAATGCACAGAACTTTCATAAAACTAATAATCGGTTAAAGAAAACATTGGTCACATGTTCCACTTGAAGCCTACAGAAAACTTATAGCTCAGGGGGATGATGTTCCAGCTAAATGGCAGTCCATGTAATAGTTGGATTACTTTGAGATCCAGCCTAAATTAGATTTAACCCAGATGGCATTTTCCATGTATAATATGACAGATCAACGTGTGCCAGCTAGGCAGCTACCAATTTCTACACACAGAACCACCAAACCAGATTCTGGTACCAGCTAGGAAAATAACTTCCACAGCTATATGCAAAACAAACATGATATTAAATAGAAGAGGACAGGGCGAATTCTTCAGCTACGGAATTTCAATGAATATCAACAACAGTTTACCGTTTTTGAATGCATTATCGAACAGATAAACAAAAAAATACTGGAAACAAAAACATTGATGCAATAGTAGTAGAAACAAGTTGAATGGCCGCGGTCATGGCCAGAAAGTACATTGCGCATCTATTCTTGGCGCGCGCCTTATGATCTTGTGTCGTTGTATTCTCTACTTTCGTCTTAATATATAGTGATGCGCATCTCTCCTGGGTATTATTCGAGAAAAAAAACAGTGGAGGCAACAAATCTTGAGGCGTGGAGCCATTAAGCAGCAGCAAGATGAAGCGCTACGTACTGGCTAGGTTGACGTGGTGGTGTGGTCTACTCCCTCCGTCCCTTATTAAGTGTTGTTTTTTGTTTCCGTGCCACCACTTTGACTAAATTTGTAAAAAATATGTGCTTTACATCTCTAAATAAATTTATTAAAAAACTAGATTCAAATATCTATCTAATGTTATCAATTATGTATTATAAATATTAATATTTTATTATAAAAAAATTAATCAAACTTATACCTTGGGAAGTGAGAACGGCAAATATATAGGGACAGAGGGAGTAGAGATCGCTGACTCTAGGCGCCGGTACACATGGTGTAAGCCTATAGGTACGGAAGGTTTTTTTTTTTTGGGGGGGGGGGGGGGGTGGTAGGGCTATATTTGAAGATTGCGGTGGTGGCTAGGTATGGAAGGTTGAGGGAGGTAGGGTTAAAATCAGTGGCGGGAATTGAAACTAGGGTAGTCCTAGCGAAAAAATTTCAAAATGCAATCCGGTATGATAGCATAGCAGTTTGGCAACAATAAGATATATAACAATCAAACTTACAATAACATAAGTAAAAAGGTCCCTTAATACATTCAATTCAACAAATCAGTGGGGAAGGAGAAGCAATCTTCTTTGCTTTCGCTTCATGTTTCTAATAAAGAAGAGCAATGCTTCCATTCTTCATGGCTCAAGTGCAATGTTTATGAAAAAAGAGAGCAATGTTTCCATTAAGTGAGATTGAGATGAAATGATGAATTGATGAAATCAAATCGCTTCATGTTTCTGAAAAAATAAACTTACCAGTGAGTGAGGTTAGGGGAGGACCGGAGGAAGCCGCGCGGGACGGGCCGCTGGACCCGGACAGCGGGAGGCGACGGTGCGCCGGCCATGCCTTGCACGGTCGCGCCCTTGCTGCGGCGCGAGGCGCACGGCCGTGTACCCAGGCAGGGTGCTGGCGGGACGAGGGAGGCATCGGGCGTGTGCTCGCCGGGCGCAGTGCCAGGCGGCCGGCGGCCGGCGGGGGGAGGCGTCAGGCGCGGGTGGCGGCGGCGCTCTGCGTCGAGGTCGCGGGAAGGGGAACGGGAGTGTGGGAGCCAAGGATTTGGGATGAGGGAGATGGACTGATGGAGAGGTGATGAGTTAATGGGTTGAGTGAGCTGTTGGGGCAAATTTGGACTCTGTTTTGAAGATCTAAAAAGTTTTTGGGCCAAAATTTTGGGTAGTCCTGGGCCTACCCGGACTACCCATTGGGTCCGCCGCTGATTAAAATCAACTGGTATTAAGTTAGACGAATTTTGGCTATTATATCTGCTTACGAAGGACAAGCTATAGTAGTATGGCCCTGAGGAAGGGGGATAATTTGTTGCCGTATGAAACTACATGTACTGACGAGAAGGCAGGCCATCCTTGTTGCGGATGAGAAACAATTTTATTTTCACGAAGCACCTATTTGAACTGGAGAAAGGGCAAATAGAGGTTCTAATAGCATCTCCAAGAGTTTCTTGTTTTTTCTCCTCAAATCTTGTTATTTGCCAAGTCCCCAAATAAGAATAAGTATAGGAAGACAAAAAAAAATCCATCTCCAATAATTCTCTTTTTTTCCCCAACATTAAAAGATTGTGGCCCCACATGCTCCCCTTGTCCTTCATCTTCCTCTTCTCGGAGAACAACACGCCATTGATGAGGGGAACAAAGCAGCAGATCGTTTTATGCTTCTGCACCTTCCTCGTCGGTGCCTCTACAGCCCCGCCGCTCACCACAGCCTTCCTGTCGGCCTCGCCTAGGCTCAGCAGGTGGCCCAACTGCAGCTTGCTGGGGGCGCTGCACTCGGCTTAGACTGCGAGCGTCATGTCGCCGCTGCGGCCCCTCTCGATGCCGGCACGCTGCCGCCGCGTTGTCGGCCTCCATGTGCGCCACCTTGGAGCGTCGTCTGGTGGAGCTTCGCGTTCAGCGTCGCCACTATCGGTCCAGGTGGCTCCTCCCGTCCACCAAGCCCAGATCCTCGAGTGGCAGCGGCGGATGCTCGCCATGAAGCGCAAGTGGCTCTTCTCCTTCGCCGGTGGCGCGTGGAACAACGATGGCGCCGAGGACGACGAGGCGCGACGCGAAGAAGCGGAGAAGGGGGGCGATGAAAAATCGGCGGGGAGGCCGATTGGGAGTCTTGGAGCTGTGCTCATATTTAGGCACAAGTTATGTCAATTTGCCAATTGTTAGAAAATGGGGAAGTTGGATGAAGAACTATTGGACAGTGTTTTTCTCCTTTTCTCCAAAAAATCAAGGATGAGAAAGTAGAACAGGGAACTCTTGGAGATGCTCTAAAAGCAGGCTAATCACCATCTATTCGGCATTGGTGCATACATCGGATTTATGCAGAACATTCACGCACAGAATTCAGACGAGCAGCCCTCACTTCACCGATCACCTACGCCTTGATTCAATCAAACACGGCAAGCTTCTGGTACTCCTCGCCGGCGATCGCTGCATTCATGACAGCCTCCGGGTTCACCACGCCATCGTTCTCCAAGAACAGCTTGACGAAGTTCTTTGAGAAGCCGCTCACCATGGCGACCCCTGGCTGCGTCGACGTCACGGGCGTGGAGCGCGAGTCCCGCAGGTTCCAGAACACGATCTGTGGCACCACGTCGCCGTAGCCGGCGTCCCGGAACTTGCGGCAGATGGCCTCGTAGTCAGTCTCCCACCCGCCCCGGTGCATCGACGCTTGGTCGAACTCCATGTCGCTGAACACGAACACGGTCCTGATCATCTTCTCCCGTGGCAGCCGGGCGTCCACCGCCGTGCGGAGGATGCGGTCGAACACCGCCTGGAAGTTGGTATTACCTCCCCAATCCATCCGCTGTACGAACCACAGCTTCTCCTGGAGGGTTTTCCCTTTGATCGTGTGGATCTCCGGACGATGGCTGAAGGTGATCACCCTGCCCGCCCACGGCTTCTCGCTGAGCTCCGAGATGAGCAAGCCCAGCGCGACGCACACATCCATCGGCGTGCCGCTCATGCTCCCGGACACGTCGCAGACGGCGATGCAGTTGCTCAGCGAGCCCTTGTTGCGGAGGTCGTCCACCATGCGGCGCCACTGCAGCTCCGACACGTCGTCCTTCTCGCCGCGCATGGCCGCGGCGGCGATCTCGTGGGGCAGGAGCGCGCCAGCCGCGATCTTGGCCTTGCCCGCCGCCACGTCCTCGAGGTACTTGCCGAAGCGCTCCTCGTCGTGCTTCTTGAACAGGGCCTTGTAGCGCCTCATGGCCACCGAGGCGACGCGGGTGTAGGGCAGCTCGGACCACCGCTGGGCGCTCATGTACACCTCGGGGAGCTCGAGGACCTTGCGCAGCGGCACCAGCACCTCGCGGCGGAGACGGTGGAGCGCCTGGTAGGAGTAGTGCTCCTCCGACAGGCCGGCGTAGTCGGGGCTCGATTCGCGCGGGAAGAGGCGGCGGGCGATGGCCTCGCAGAGTAGCGTCGTGCGATCGAACGACGAGCCCGGCGTGGGGCACCACTTGGCCGCGAGCCCGATCTTCCTCTTCTTGCCGCCGGGCGCGAGCTGCTTGAGGTCGGAGGCGAGGAGATCGGCGAAGAAATCGGCCACGCAGTCGAACAGGAAGCGGTAGGCGCGGTCGCCGTAGTACATTTCCAGCGACTGCACGGCGAGCTTGGCCACCTTCCGCACCTTCTTGGTGACCTTCTTCGTCGCGGCCGCGGCCACCTCCTCCTTCAGTGGCGATGGCACCGCGTCTTGATCCGCCGCCTCTTGCGGCGGCGCCATCTGATCCAGATCCACCTCCATCGCCTCGGGCTTCTGCTCCACCTCCATCGCCTGCTCAGGCTCGTCAGTCTCCACCGGAGCCACGGCGGCCGCCTTCCTGCCTCGCTTGGACTTGGTCTTCCTGGTGCTGGTGAGCGCGGCGGACACGTAGTCGGCGAGCGTGGGCGCGCGGGGCCGGCAGCGCGGCGGACACGTAGTCGGCGAGCGTGGGCGCGCGCGGGGCCGGCCGCGCGGCGGACACGTAGTCGGCGAGGGTGGGCGCGCGCAGGGCCGGCGGCGCGGCCTGGAGGAGCACGCCGGCGCGGCGCCGTCTCCGGTCGGCCAGCTGCGCGAGGCGGATCTTGGCGGCCTTCTCGGCGTCGGCCCTGGCCCTGGCGACCGCGCGGACGTCGGCGCCGTGGACGAGGCGGTAGAGCAGCTCGGGGAAGTCCTTGAGGTAGCCGAACTCCGCGAGGGCCGGGACGTTGCAGGCGAGCGTGCGCGGGTGGCGCCCGTGCACCCAGAGCTCGGCGGCGTAGAACCCGTCGCGGTCGGACTTGCCCGTGCCGCGCACGCCGCGGAGGTTCGCGACGAGCCGGAGCGCCGTGAGCGGGTCGCGCGCCCACGCGGCCGCCACGAGCTCCCGCACGCGGTCCGGCGGGGTGCCCGGGACCACCTGGAAGAAGAGGTCCAGGCAGGGGTTCCCGGAGGCCGCGTAGGTGGCGGAGCCGTTCTCGGTGCGCGCCATGCTGGGCGGCAGCCCCGCCTTGGCGGCGTCGGCGCAAGGCGCGTCGTTGAAGCCGGCGTCGAGGAGGTCGAGGAAGGGGTGGGAGGCCGGGGCCTCGGCGTCGGCGTCCGCGGCCGCGGGCGGGCGCCGCGGATCACGGGAGGGCCGAGGAGGACGGGCGCCATGGCGAGGAGTCGGTCTACTGGATCGGATCGGAGCGGTTAGGGTTTTAGGGTGGATTCGGCTACTCGATGCGGATGGATCGGATCGGCAATGCGCGGCCACGCCGTCGCGTCTGTCTCGCTATATAGGAAGGAGGCCTCGTACGAGCAAGGAGCGACCCGTCGGTGGAATTTGATTTCGAATCGAGGCCGTTTGTTTGAACCAACGTAGCAGGTTGACGGCTCGGCTCGGATCGGCTCAGTATTCGTGATTAACGTGCGCTGCCGTTGGGCTTTTTGACTCAAGAGTCAGGATGGTTGGTTGAGTGCTAAACTGTGCTCTGCTAAAATAAGGATCTTTCGGGATGGAGTTGAAGGGAGCGTGGGGGTTTCGGGTAAACTTTTGAGCCCAACACAAGCTCAAAAGAAAGCCAAAAAAATTGATATTGGAACACATCTGTATCTCTATTTCTACTACTAAAAAGTCGTCATGTTCATGGTCCGGGTTCAGCGGGTTGTTTGAACCAACCCGCCCAGCCCGCAATGGAGTCAAGTTGAACGGTTTGAGACCCGTGGGTTAGATGGGTTTCGACGGATTCATTGCCGCAGTTCCGCAACGCATGGCCGATCACAGCGTGAAGTTGCGGCTTGCGAGAAAACTGTCGTAGTGGTCACCGCCACCGGGGAAGGGAGTAAAGCTTCTTCCAAGATGCTGTCTTGCTCGGAGAGAAGTCAACGGAGAGCTGCTTGTGCTCGAACATCCGCGGCCTGGCGATGAGATGCAGTCGTGATCCCCGCAGTCGACAGGAATGGGTTCGGAAGAACCTGTGGTCGCGAAGCTAGTGCATAGCGAGCTTGTGCTGCTTGTCGGCGGCGATTGCCGATTGGTGTAGTGTAATGGCATCTGGTGGTGGCGTCCTCGCTCCTTCCAGAATAGCAGACCGCAGGAGGCGGGTGTCCCGTGTGAGATGAGGATTAATTGAATGGAAAATAGAGTAAACAGCAGCAGAGTGGCATGAGGAATCCATTTTTCGTGGCCGGCGGCAACATCTACTACTCCCCGCAATGGATCTAGAGAGCAACGCTCCATTGACGGACGAGCGGCGAGAAAACTGGATGCGGTGCGAGGAAGAAGACGAGTTGAATAACTTTTCGCTTCCTTTTCTTTTAAACGGGCCCACAACAATATATGTCACCGGGTTATGCGGTAGAACCCGTGCTAAACCTAACCCGCCGGGGGCATCCAGAAACGAATTGTTACAGGCCGGTTAGACGGGTTTGGTGGATTGAAACCAGCCCATGTACAGGGCGACTAAAAAGACTCTAGGGTGGTTTTTTTTGCTCGTCCTCTCCTTTCGTTCGTTCGTCCGTCCCGTCGCCTTGCCTCCGCTCCGTGGCTCTGCCAACGTCTCCCTCTCCCGCGATAGCAGTTTCCTCGTTTCCCCTGGCGTCGCTTGCGTTTCTCCCACGCCTAGGGGTGCTAAAGGGCTCAACATTTTGAAATAGAAAATTTAAGGACCGGGCTTTAAAAGGACCAGGCTCTAATCTTATATAATTTTAAACTAAATAATTTAAAAACTTTGTTGAGATGTGAAGAGGCCACTAGAACCATGGCCCATTACCACAACTACCCACGCCCGGCCGCTGGCTCACAACCTCTCCATCGCCCTTGTGCCGCCTCCCTCCCCACACCCAAGCCCTCGCGCCTGCGTGCAACTCCCCGCCACGCCGCCGCCCTCTCGGGCGCGGATCCCTCAGGCGGCCGGTGCCCATGGCCGCCGCCCTCCACGCCGCCGCCCACGAAGCCACACCATCATCTCTCTCCGCCCGCCGTCGCCGTGCGCCGCCAGGGAGCATCCTCCCCCTGTGCCGCGCGCTCGTCAAGCCCCTCCTCTGCTGCCAGGGCGCCCCCTCGCCTGTGCCTGCAGAAAGATGGGTCATCAGATCCCTGTGACTCTCCTCCATCTCCGTCCACCCCGGCGCACCTCACGCCTATGTCCTCCCCCTCCCCGGCGCACAAGGCCACGGCCACCGGCCTTCCACCTACTCGCCGCTCTGATGAGGACACGCCGTGCCGCCGTCGCCCCCTCCTGCTCACGCTAGCGAGACTTGCACCAAATTTCTGTAAGTGAGACTTGTATCTAATAAATTCCTCATCCGGTGATTCCGCCTCCCCTTGCTTCCTCGCTGAGATCCCACACGACGACCTCCGCTCCCCATCCTGCACCTACGCTGTGTGGGGGCGTCAATCACTGCTTGAAGAAGCATGGTGCCAAATGGGTTGATGAGCTTCCGTGCGTACTATGGGGCAACCGGACTACACCCAGCCGAGCCACCGGGGAGACTCCATTCTTCCTGGTCTACGGGGCTGAAAGCATGCCTTCCCCCGGAAATTCACTTGGGTCACCACGGGTCTAGGCTTTTGACGAATCCATGCAGGAACAACTGCGGCGTGACGATGTGGACTTCGTTGACGAATGAAGGTGGCAAGCAGCAATCCGAAATGCACGCTACAACCAGGCGCTCAGGCGCTATCATCAACGGTTCGTGCACAGTAGGGAGCTCTGGGCTGGCGACCTCGTCCTAAGGCGGATTCTGAACCGAGCAGGGCTCCACAAACTCTCCCCCAGCTGGGAGGGTCCGGATGCGTTCGCCTTGCCACAGAAGAAGGGGTGCCGCTACCCAACCCATGGAACATAGAGCATCTGCGTAAGTTTTACACTTAGACAGAGCAGGAAAATGATTTTTTCCTTTGTAATAAGATAGAATTAGCGTGCGGCCCAGAGCGGTGGGGGTCCGTCCTCGTAAACCCGGCCTCTGGCATCCATCGCACCATCGGCTAGCATTAACGTGCGGTCCAGAGCGGTAGAGGTCCGCCCTCATAAACCCGGCCTCTGGCATTCATCGTGCAAGCCATGTATATCAAGTTGCAAAGGAAAGATTTGCCCCCAGTTATGTCTTTGTGTCAAAATCTTATTTCGTATTTCGATTCTCGAGTTTTTGCCTTTCTAACCCCCGTGCGGACTTTCACTCTTGTCGCTACAGCTAAGATCTGTATTGAGTTGCTGGACTGCTGTACAGGTCCGGACCCACTCTGGAGAGGGGGTGCTTGTTTCCTGGGTGGTCTAGAGTCCTGTGTAGCCGCTTAGCCGGTTCCGTACCCAAAGCCTACACACTCCAACACCCTGTAACGAGTGCTCTAGTACCCGGAGCTGGGTAATTAGGGGCCCGTACCTCGTTCTAGCTCAAGGGTTGGCTTCCTAAGTCCTACACGGCAGGTCCAGCTCCATATCTCAAAGGATCGAGTACGACAGAATGGCCTCACCCATTGCTAGGGAGGGGTCCGGAACGTCGGAGCCAGGTCCGGTAAAGTCGTGTTGTTTCCTGGAGTGGTCCGGAGCCTGTGTAGTGCCTTAGCCAGGTTCCGTACCCTAAGCCTACACACTCCACCACTCTGTAACAAGCATTGAGCTGACTAGACCTGCGTATCCGGAGCCCCGGACCTCGTACTAGCTTGGGGGCCGGTCCAGAATAAGTCCCGCGGGCCTGCTACTAAGCTTTGACTTTGAGTGGTATGCAGGATAGGCCTTGGTTGGTGGTAGCTAGCCTCAAACCATTGAGCCTACCTACTAGGGGGTCCCGGCATCCGCTTTAAGGCTTCATGCAAATCGAGGTCCAGTCTCAGTGGTAGACAGACTCAAAACAACTGAGCCTGCCTCCTAGGGGCCCCGGAGCGTTCGCTTTGAGCTAGACACCACGGATCGATTCTGCATGCGTCAAAAAGCTAAGTTGCAGTATCATTACTACCATCCCAGCGAGTTTGATTTTCTTCTCTGTAGTTTTTTCTGCTATACAGGGAATAAGTCGCTCGTTCGACTTGCAATTTATGCTACACCTATGCCCAAGGACGTTAGCTCAACCTCATACGGGAGTCCGGAGTGTCTTCTTTGGCTCCGATGGCAGATAGGTTCTAACAACTGAACCTATCTACCAGGGGGCCGGGGCGCCGGGGTGCTACATACCGCAAACCAGAGCCACTGACAAACAGCTAAGTTGAAATTTTCTTCTATTAAAGTTTCAACAAGTACAATGTTTTTACATAACACAAAAAAAAAACAAAAGATTGCTTGCTGTGATGGTCCAGCTCAGGAATCTGCAGGCTCCCACTTGAAGTAAGCAGCAACGAAGTCGACGATGTCCCGCACGCTTTCCCGAGCGGAAGCCTCCGTCTCCGCCACTGGACCATCGACGACGGGGGCTAGCGAGATGGCTGGGTCGTGGCTTCGGAGCCAGGTCAGAATGTACTCCGCCACCATCCGGCACAGCTCGCGGCCCTCGGCTTCAAGGTGACCGGCAAGGATCGGCTCCAGGCGCCGGAGTCTGTCGGAAGCAGAGTTCAGCACTGGGAGGGCGTCAGCAATTGAAGCTGGCGGCTCCGCCACTTGGATTGGACTCATTCCAAGTGGCACTAGCGCTGAGCTCACTTCGTTCACCTGGTCAACGATTCGCTGGGCCCCCCCTGAGCTGGTCCTCCTGCAGCTTCCGGACCGCCTCCTGGACCTGGGCATCCAGTGCCGCCTGAGCCGCCTCCAGCTGGCGGGCCTTCTCCTGGAGCGAGGCCTCTTTCTGCGCCACTGACTCCTTCAGTTTCTTAAGACACTCGTGCTGGCGCGCAAGGGCCTGCTCCAGGGTGGTGGTGAGGAATTCCCGCCGGGCAAGGGACTTCTTCTCCCCCTCGAGCTCTATTTCGGAGACGTCCTGCTGGCTGGCGGTCTCCTGTAGCTCCTAGCGCCATTGGTGCAGAGACTCGGAGAGCTTGTCGATCTCTAGCTTGCGGACCTCGAGTCCCTAGCTGCGAGACTCGAACTTGGACCGCTGGGCCGCGAGGCTGGCCTCCTCCTTGGCAATAGCCTCCTCCCGCAGCGCCAGGGCCTTCTCCCGTACCGCCACCGCAAACTTCCGGTCGAACACCTTCCGGAGCCCCTTCCTGTAGGACTCCAGGTCGGCCTCAAGCTCGGACCAGGCGGCGGCGGCTCGGGTGGCTTCAGCCTTTGTGCGCTCCTCCAGGCGGATGTGCCAGTCGCCGAGGCACTGACGCTCGCTCTCTAGAGCAGCCCACTCCCGCCGGAAGGCCGCCTCGGCGGTAGAGGTCGCCTCCTCTATTATCTGCCGGACCCAGACCAGCACCTATGGGAGGGGAACCGCATCCTCCTCTGGGGGACCCTGTAGGAGCCGCCTACCAGAGACCACCTCCAGCTCTTCCTCCACTGCAGGTTCGGAGCTGGGGGTGGGGACATCCGGCACAGACGTCGGGACCTCGGGTACCGAGGTGCTCACTGTTGCTGCGCCCGCTGCCGCTGTGCTCGCCATCGCCAAGCCCGGTGTCAGTGCGACAGTCGCTGTAGCCGGGGCCTCGAGGGCCACCGCGTCGGGCGTTGCTGCGCCTGGCACTGGCGCATCCACCGCTGCTGCGTTTGGCGCCATCGGGCTAGCGGAAGTCACCGCACCCGAGCGCCCCGCACCCGCCATCGCTCCCGCCGTTGCTGCCGAGGCCCCGGTCGCCTGGACCCCCGCTGACGAGCCAGCGATGGTGGAAGAGCTGCCTGGGCGAGGGGCCCTGGCAAACAAAGAGAAAAAGCCTTCAACAAAAAGCGAAGCACCGAGAATAAGGGGAGTGAACGGAAGAACACTTACCCTGAAGCGCCGGGTCTCCAGCGTCCACAGAGGCTGGGTGACTGCTGCTGCTGCCCTGGTGGTGGCAGTGGTGGCGGCGGCTGCTGCTGCTGCTGCCCCGGTGGTGGCGGTTGTGGCGGCAGCTGCTGCTGCTGCTCCCGAGGTGGCGGCGGAGGCGCAGCTCGTGGCTGCTGCTGTTGCTGCTGCTGCCGGGGAGAGGCACCTCCCGGCGGTGGTGGTGGCTGCCGTGGCGGCGGCGGAGGCGCACCTCGTGGCTGCTGCTGCTGCTGTTGCTGCCGGGGGGAGGCACCTCCCGGCGGTGGTGGTGGCGGCGCGGCTACTCCAGGGGTCCCGCGTGAGCCGGGGGCCCGGGAGCTACCCTGGCCCGCGTCCTCAACGGTCCTCTGACGCTTTGCGGCGGGCTCCATAACTGGGGTCCCGTCGCCGCGGTGCAACCTGCGCCGGCTCGCTTCCTCCGACAATGCGCCGGAGCTGCTCTGGGTCTGGCTGGGACCGCTCGCGGCGGAGCTACCAGCCACGGCCTGCTTGCCCTTGGCAGTGGGGCCAGACCCCGCGGCGCTCGATATGGCCTGTTCCCCGGACGCACCAGGGATCCGGACCCCACGATCCAGGTCGCCTCCAGTCTGGCGCGCTACTAGCCCACCATCGTCGAGGGTCGACAGCGTGGCCAGCACCGCAGTCCTTAGGCGTGAGTCCTCGCAGAGAGGAACGACACCCTGAGGAAGGATCAGGTGCTCCGGGATGAAGATCTCCCCCGTCACCGCCCGCACCAAGACCTCCAGGGCTTCCTGGGTCAGATCGCTATCCTCCCCGCGGTGGGTCCTGCTGCAGTCTTGGGCCCCGGTGAAGCTCCAGGCAGGACGCAGCCGCTGCTTCAGGGGGGCGATCCGGTGCTACAGGAAGTCTCCGAGCACGTGCAGCGAGGTGAGGCCGTCCTCCGCCAGCGCCCTGATCTTGCTCAGCACGGAGTCAAACTCCGACGGCAGGGACGGCTTGGCCCTCCAGGATTGGCGGTCGGAGGCGGGTCCCCCGGTCGGCATGACGAGGCGCTCGTTGGCTTCGGTGGTGGCGATTACCCACTCCTTGCACCAATCCTCCCACTTCCCGCCAGTAAGCCCGGGGATGTAGGGCGTCCGCAAGTCGCTCCTCGCCTGAAGTAGTACGCCCCCACTTCATCCTTGCCCTTCCCGTACTTCACCAGGATGAAGAAGTGGCGGAAGAGGATGACGCAAGGCCGCACCCCGACAAACATCTCACACAAGTGGATGAAGATTGACGTCAGGAGGATGGAGTTGGGCGTGAGATGCTGGAGCTGGAGGCCGAAATCTTCCAGTAGCAGCAGGAAGAACGAAGAGATCGGCAGCCCCAGGCCGGTGGAAATGTGCGAAATGAACAGCACAAATTCCCCGGCGCGCAGATCGCCGAGGGGAACCGAGCCTGCTCGAATCCCCCAGGCAGTCTCCTATGGACTCCACCCAAGCAGGCGGCGCACCATGTTCAGTTCCTCCTCGGTCTGGAAACTACGGGGGTGAACGAGGGACGCCATCTTGCTTTGGAGGTGAGGAACAATCTGTGCAGAAGAGCAAGGGGCGAGGAGGCTCAAAGGCAAAGGGGTGCAAAGACTTGGAAGGAAGAAGGCGAATGCGGAAAAGTAACCACGGTATGCGGTTCGTCCCTTTATGAAGCCTGACCCAACCGGCGCGCCCCGGAACTGTCGCTGGAACCCAAGCGACGCTCGCGCCTGATGTTAGCCGCCCAGTCCATGGCAAGGGGGCCCAGGCCCGCCTGTCAGGGAGGGCGGGTAACAAACAAAGGTGTGAAAAGGCGGGATCTGAACCGTCGCCCGCGCGCGAAGCGAGGCGGAAGCTGAGCTGACGTGCGCGCATAAAGCGCTGGCATGAACAGGCGTTTCGGGAACTGCACTGGTGGTAAACATCCCGTATACTCCGGTCGCAACAATGCCGAGCGTCGCTCGCATGACTAGGTGTACCACTGTGCGTGGGCGCCATGAGTCAGTAAGCCGTTACGATGTGATGAGGCAGCGAAAAACCCGATGGATGGTCAAAGCCGGACAAGGCTCCTGCAGTATGCATGGTCTAACGCTAGAGGCTTCAAGTTATACAGAGCCAAATCGCAGTAGTGGCCCCACCTGCGGGTTCGTCACCTCTCCCGAGATGGGCCCGGGGGCCACTGTCGGTACCCTGTAGCAGGGATACCCACTCCTACTGCAGCAAGACATGACTCGCGTAGTCATCCGTAACTATGCCATAAGGGGCGGAGCAGCCGGGCCCCATGGGTCAGGCTCTTACCTCACCGGGCCAACGGCCCCGGACCTGCTCCCCGCTCTGGGACGGGTCCAGTGACGCCATGTGTCCCTGAGGAGGGGAAGCTCCGAGCCAACAGCCGAGGGCGCGGACCCCCCATAGGGGTCCGGGATCTCCCCGCGTCCGTCCGGATCTCCCACGCGCGTAGAAACAACATACCGCCAGGGCGGGGTCCGTGGGCGCCACGTGTCCCGCAGGCGCAGGTGCGGGCGCGAGTCTTCCGCTGGAAGACTCGCCCACCCACCGCATTCAATGCGGGTGGTTGAGGCATGCTTTGCTGCCACGGCACGCGGGGCAGCCTTTGTCAGGCCTCACTGTAGACCGCATATTACCGAGGTACACAGCGTAGCCGCATGCGCCGCATCCGCGCAGAGCCCGTTTGCCGCATTAAATGGATACGACGGCACGACACCCTTTCATCATACCGCCTATGCCGCAACCTACACAGCCCGTTCAGCTACGCTGCAGGCAACGCCGCAAGCTACTCCCTGGTGCCGTTTCGACAAGACAGGACATGGATATGCTGGACGGAGGATTCCCATGGGCAGAGCAAGGAAATCCAGGAATGAGATCTCCTTCGCCGCAAAAGACCATAATATCTGAACTGTATGTTATTTTATACTACATCGATGGGCCCACCTGTCGGGGACCCAATGGCCATGTACGCGCCTCCCTTGAGATATAAAAGGGAGGTGCTCGCTACACAGACATAGGCTCGGACTCACGCTGGACTCAGCACTAGTCACGCCAAGGTTCTCAGACTCTCTTGAGAGCGCAAGCAATATAACACACATTGGACGTAGGGTATTACGCTCCGGCGGCCCGAACCACTCTAAACCTGTTGTGTTCATCGCGTTCCACCACCGAGATTGGGCTAATCCTAGCTAACCCCCAAGTACTCACCCTCTGGGCTTAGTCGGGTGCATTACGCCACCCGGCTGTGGGTTTGCACACCACGACACTAGGGACTCCCCACCTGCGCCTCATGTCTCCGAATTGACTAGGCACGTCTCTCTCCCATGCCATGTGGCCGCATCACCATGACAAGCAAAATCAAGGTCAAATGTTAAACAGTTTGTCGATTTCTTCCTCCAATTGAAAATGTATTTTCGTTTCCTTGCTCCAATTGAATCGATCCATTGTTCACGTATGGCTATTATTTCTTCCTCCAATTTCTAATATTTCTCTGCTCACATAGATTTATCTCTGCTCACATAGATAAGGGTGGGGGTTTCCTAGGTATTCATTTCACTTCAGAAAAATTGATATGTGTTTCCAGATATCTTTTTAGTATTTTTCAGTGCTACGCCTAGTATGGGTTAAGCTTTACTTTTTCTGAATTCTAGAGACAATTTTATGTTGTTACAAACTTAATCAACTCTTTTTTTCCTTTTGAACTTAATGGTGATTCTTAAATATAGCTTGGCATTCCTTTCTTTACATAGCTGCTGGTACCTGACAGATGTAAAATTTACTTAGTAATGTTACTTTTTCAGAATCACATGAATGTCTAAGTGAGGGAAGATGGAGGCGATGGCGACGACACATAGGCGACAGCGGAGGCAATGGTGGTCTGGGTGCTGGTGGCCGCTGTGATGGGCAACGCATTCACCCCTGGACCACAAGCCACTCATGGATGCCTCTACCCGCAATCCCGCACTACTGCACAGGAGATGTCAATACACGGCGGTGGCGCTGGACGCAGCCGACAGCCCTATGAAGGGGAGGGCGTATGCGATGCCGCTGGTGACCTCTGCGAGATGGAGCCAGGTCGAGTTGCCCGCAAGCCTCCATCTATATATATATCCTATATAGATAGCACCCACTAACTATTTCTCTCTTCATGCAAGGTGTCCACATCATTCTCTACTAAGTGTCACACTAAGTTTCAACTACCTTATTAATTATAAAAAAATATTCATGTCATCTCTACAATATGCAATATTTTTAATCTTTAATTAACTAAAATAAAATCATATACATACGTTATTTTTTCATCACCTATTCTTCTATAATGTGACCAAATATTATATTGGTGTTTCTTCTTTTAACTTATCGATTTTTACGAGATTCAATAAATAAGAAAATGTCCATATGTTCTCTACTATGTGCAATACTTTTAATCTTTAATCTATTTACATAAAGTCATATACATACTCTATTTTTTCAATATTTTTAATCTTTAATCTATTAAGGTAAAGACTCATATACATACTCTATTTCTTTGAGCACCTATTCTTTTATAATATGATCAAATATTCTATTGACGTTAGTTTATCGATTTCTACCAGATCTTGATAAAAATAACATGCAAGTAAAATTCATATCAACTATATAGCCTATATAGATGACACCTACTAAAGTCATTAACTCTATTTCTCTTAACATGCAAGTTATCCGCATCATATAGGAATCCATTATATCAAATGTCACATCAACGTCCACTAGGGCCATCTATTTATGTTTTCCATCGATTTTTTTTGTGAATGTTGCCATGCAATCGTCTTAATTTTTCTACTTTCAAATTTCACGTTAAATTTAAGAAATCCCACAGCAACACACGGGGTATCACCTAGTCTCATCTATAGCGCCATCCTCTCCAGCACCTAGGACATCCTCCATGGGTTCATTTCCACCCGCTCGGTGTGCAACATGCTCCACGGTTAAGATATTTCCCATAGGTTTGTTTTGCCTATACCCTGCCAAGAGATGTTCATGCTGGTTTGGTCAATTGATGCGTTCTCTACTGTCTTTGTGCGTTCAATTAGTTAGGATTCAAATCTTCAACTGGATTCACAATGTTAAGTACCAGGGCTTTGCTTTCTTTTGTGTTAAGTGATCTAGCGTGCAGTGTGTCTTTCTAGCACCGTGATGCCATGATTTTGATGGAAGTTACTTTTATATGTTTGCCGGCGCTTGAGCTGAGGGCCCTACGGCAGCTGGTGCTACATGCCTAGCGTGTGGAGGGCGACTGGCGATGGAGTGCCAAGGAAGGCGCCAAGGAAGCTTTGTGCGTTCTGATGGATGATTGGAGCCAGAAGGTGGACAAGAGGACTGGCTGGGACGGAGTGATGGATGGGCAAAACAATGGCCGTGGTTTGGGTGCGAGCAATCAGGTACTGCAAGTAGGCACTTATGATTTCCCTTTGTATTTTCAGCGTGACCCACTCCACTTAGTATTCAACTTGGTGTCCAATTTAATTGTACTCATTGTAATAGCCTTTTTAATGCTTTCCTCGTGGGTTCATTAACTTGGACTTGGTTGTACATGAGTTGTTAAAAATAAAATTCTGTGTAGTCATGATTGTGGTGGATCAGGCCTTGTATTAAATTTAGATGCTTGCAAGTCGTCCTCTTTTATATTTTTGTTGCAACTAAATTTGCTTTTATTTGTTTGTGCCCGTTATTAATTCTGATCCAAATTCATTAGGCCATACCATTCTCTAATTTTTTTGATAGGTTGAATCATTCTATTTATCATCGATGTTCAAATTTTGGAGTGGTCCTGAAGAATTGTGCGCAATAGCGAATAAGGAATAATTTTGAGTGAAGGTCTAGAGTTTGCATTAGTTGGGAGTGTCAGATTTATGTCTAATATCCTGTGTCACTGTCATCTATCTCATATTAATTATACTTTCTATTACTCTATCCTGTCATGACATACCTTGAATGTTTACTATTAAGATTCTTGAACATAGACTTTTCCTTCTCACTGAATTTTCTCAATTACTGGATTATTACTACTTGTTAATGAAATTTCATTCTCTGATTTATGACTTCTGTGGAACATGTATCTCGGAGCTCAAAATGTTTAGTCCATGTTCATCTATTTTGTATCCAGAGGCTTTTCTTTTGCAGATTAGTATTGAATGTAGCTAGCATGTAGATAGTCCAATGATTAGGTCAACTTATTTTGAGAATATCACTCTGCTTCCTATTTAAGTACTATATGACACTTTTGAATTCTATAATTTGACAAATTTTAAACATTTTAGTACTTCCAAGGTGTTTCCTGAAATAATTCATTTGCATATTCATCAAGTTGGTACTTCGTCATGTCTGAAAAGCTCAAGGAGTTTCTACTGTTAACTGTTAATCTTAAGCCTGATAACATTTTGAAAAAAAACCTCTGGCTGTTCATATTCATTATCATCGTGATTCACCATGCACATAAACAAGATCTCCACTTGCAATGCATCTCCTGCTTATGCATGTTCACTTTTCAGAGTATTGATGACAAGTTTGTAAAAGACTTAGCAGGGCAAACGTCAGGATTCATGCCGAGAGACATACTTGCACTGGTTGCAGATGCTGGTGTGTCTTTTGCACATAAAATGGCAGCAGAGAAAGATAGCAAAGGAATCAGTGATCATGAGGAGATCCTTCCAGAAAGCTCTTCTGCCTCACAAAATGAGGAAAAGCATTTCTGCAAAGAAGATATTCTGTCTTCCTTGGAGCAAAGAAGATATTCTGTCTTCCTTGGAACGAGCTAAGAAAAGGAATCGTGCTGCACTGGGCACACCCAAAGTAAACATTTTAATTCTAGCTTTCAGGACCATCAGTAATAGCCCATGAATTGTATATAGAAATTTTATCTTGATTCCTCTGATCACCTTATTTGGTTTTTAGGTTCCCGATGTCAAATGGGAGGATGCTGGTGGGCTAGAGGAAGTACAAAAGGTTATTCTAGATACTATTCAGGTAAATTGATTTTGATTCAGGTGTAAATATCAATGACATCAATATTACTCGCTCGTATTTATGAAAATGAGATTTGTCTACAGTAGTTTCAGCACTACTGGTAGCGTCAGTTTGGGGGGATATTGACCTTTTTTTACCTGATATTTCAGTTGCCTTTGATGTACAAACACCTTTTTTCTTCTAAATTGCGGAAGCGATCACCGATCAGGTGTCCTGCTTTATGGACCTCCAGGAACAGGGAAAGTAGGTTTAAAGGGTTTTGTCCTTAAATTGAATATTTTTTATTTTACCTACCAATAGACAAGTGCATCCAAAGGCACTATGATATGGGGTCGCTAAAATGATTCTTACTTGAACTTTTAGACCTTATTGGCGAAAGCAGTAGCTACTGAATGCTCGCTGAACTTTCTTAGCGTGAAAGGTCCAGAACTGATAAACATGTATGTTGGAGAATCAGAGAAGAATATTAGGGACATATTTGAGAAGGTATGAAAAATTACACAGCCATATAATTATCATAAAATGCATAGATTTTAATTTTTTTCTAATTTTTAATTGTTAATCCCAGGCTAGATCTGCACGCCCATGTGTCATTTTCTTTGATGAGCTTGATTCCCTAGCTCCAGCACGAGGATCCTCAGCAGATTCTGGTGGTGTTATGGACAGAGTTGTTTCCCAGGTATAATTATCTTCATTCCTGAGTTGGCGCCACTGTTCCTCATAAATTTTCTGTTGAAAATGCCGTCTTGTCTCACTTCACCTGTTTTTTCGTGTTTAATAGTTACTTGTGGAGATAGATGGGTTGAGCGATAACAGCCAGGTTATTTCCTCCACCATGCTTTACTTGCTTTTACCTTCCATGAAGAATGGTTGACATCAAGGGATTTTTTCTTAAATCGTTTGTAGGACCTTTTCATTATTGGGGCTACCAATAGGCCCGACCTTCTTGATTCTGCTCTTCTTCGCCCTGGACGGTTTGATAAGCTTCTCTATGTTGGTGTAAATACTGATGCATCATACAGGGAAAGGTTGTTAGTTGTTACCAGTAGTTTTCAAATTGTCTATTTCAGATTCGTGGAAATTGTGATCTCATTTTACTTGGTATATGCAGGATCCTTAAAGCACAGACGCGTTGGCCCTGTTCGCAGTGCTGGTGCTGGAGGCTGCTGTTGGAGTGGTGTGAGAGGAAAACACTGTTGGCTGGCTAGTGGCTGTTGGAGCAGAACAGGGTCTCTTGTCAGTTGCTCAGCGTTGTCTCCAAACTTTACCGGTGCTGATATTTATGCACTGTGTGCGGATGCATGGTTTAAGGTTTACCGGAGTCTAATCGTATTATGTGTTCCCCTATTGTGTATTATGGTAAAATATTTTCGCTACCCGTAGTAATGCACGGGCACGAACCTAGTGGACATATATTAAGCGTGGGGTTTCGGCTCAAAAGAATTTCTGGGGTCCACCGCTGATCTAGCGATTTATCTCTCTGCCACTAATAGCATCTCCAACAAGCATCACCTTCCTGTGCGCGCTGCGGTGCCGGCTCGGCTGCGGCTCCAGCGCCACCACCGTCGCGCCGTCGGTGCGCTGCCTCGGCGCGATCTGGGATTGAGACTTGGCGCGGGACGACTCCGTGTTCTCCATGTAGCTCTGGACTGCGCCGTGCCGTCGTACAACGGCATGTACAGGCTGCTCCTCGCCGCCGCATGGTCGGCGAACGCGAACGTGTTGTCGAAGTGGTCGCTTTATGTGCGCTGCGGGCTCAGCTCCCCGCCGAACGTGGTGGACGACGGCGCGGGCGAGCACGGCATGCACGTTGCGGTGCTTGGGGTGCTGCGGTGACTGGCGTTCGTAGGCGGTGGCAGCGGCTACATGGTTCGCGTCAACCATGCGCGCGCGTTGCGCCCGCAGGCGGGACTGCGCGTCGACGAGGGCCTGCATGCGGTGGAGCGTGGTGTTGCCCCCTCCCCGCCGCCTCCGCCACCTCCTCCACCGCGCCGCCCCCTCCCTGCCACCTCCGCCGAGCTCTCTGCCACCGCTCCGAGCTCTCTCCCAAGGCGCGTCGGCGTGGACGAGCGACTGCGCGTCGCATGGTGGCGCGTCGGCGGCGGAGGCCAACTCCCACACCATCACCTCCTTGATGTCGTCCACATCCGCAGCGAGCCGGGCGGCGCCGCCGGCTAGAGCTTCGAGACTTCGGGCGGTGGTACTTGGCCATCCGGCGACGAGGAGGGGGAGGATAGGGTGGAGCCATAACAAATTTAGCTAGTCTCTTGGAAGATGAGAAATGGAGAGGCAATCTTAGCTATTTGACTAGCCAAATGGAAATAAAGAGAGTGAGATTAAACTAGCCTTTTGGAGTTACTCTGAATCTATCCAAATTTATATCGGGTTTCTTAAACTGTGCTGGCTCCCCATCGCCGGAGAGGGTTTCAGGCATCCGGCGCCTCATCGGCATGCTCCCACGTGTCTGGCTGGGAGATTCCTCAACGTATGGGAGTTTTCTGGTGGAGGGACTGCAGCAGCCTGCGTGACTCTGCAGCTGGGCCCTGCTCAGAGCGGAGGGCTGCTGCGGGGTGCCCGGGCCTCCGAGCGCAAAGTCAACATGATTTCCAACGCCAAAAAAGCGGGGGCGTCTATTCATCGCTTCGTGCGATTGCGGTCGATACATCGCAGAAGCTGCCGACGGCACGCCCCCGCCTTCCCCCGCCTCCGGCGCCTCCGCCGCCGCCCTCCGCCGTCGCCAACGCTAATCAGCTCGGATCCACACTCCCCTGCCCGGTGCTTGGCCCACCGCACGTCTCCCCGCCGCCCCCGGCTGGCGGCTTCCCCGCCGCCGACCGCCACCGCCCACAACCCGCCTCCACCGCCGGGCTTCCCTGCCCCCCGCCCCTTTGCTCCTCTTCTAAGGCCGCCGGAGGCCACGGGACCGGCAACCCTGAACCCCGAAGAGCCCTAACCCGGCCGGAGCTCGCCGGGGAAGATGAACAGGGTGGTCGCGGTGCTTCTGCGACGGCTTGACTGCCACTCGCGCGCGGGATGAATAGCTTTCGCGGAAAAAGTCTGCCCTCGCTGGCTCGCTGCCGTGGAACCCGTTGTGTGCCCATCCCTTGCGCGCACCGCTCACCCTCCTCCACCAATTATTCCTCTACGCTTATCTCCTATGTACCTGAAGCGTGGGCCTCAGCTCAACATAGGCCCACAACAAGTGTGATGGCTGCAGCTCAGCAAGGTGCACGGCGAGAGAAAAAAAACAGTGAGAGGGGGGTCACCCCTGCAGATCCAATCGGCCGCCGATCCTCGGATTCGTCTCCCTGCCTCGCGGCCTCACCGATGCGTTGCGTCCCGTCGGAGTGGGCAGGCGGCGCCGCTCCGTACGCACGTGCCGCTCCTCCTCCCTCTCTCTGCGGATATTGGTCCTGTCGCATCGGAGGCATCGAGGAAGCCGGGTCGTCCCGTCCCGTCAGAGCACGGGCCGTGCTTGCCACCGGTCCTCCTACGGCTGCTACCTCGCACAGATAAGTTCTCCCCCCCTCTTTGTCTATGGTCCTGTTTAGTTTCCAAAAAATTTTGCACAATACCCGTCACATCAAATCTTCCGACACATACATGAAGCATTAAATACAGTTGAAAAAAACAACTAATTACACAGCCTAACTGATTAGCACGAGCTGAATCTTTTAAGTCTAATTAATTTATAATTGGACATTATTTGTCAAGTAACAATGAAATATGCTACAGTACTAAAACTCAAACTTTTTCACCAACTAAACAGCAAATCGTGTGCTTCGTGTGCTTGGGTGCCCTCTCGCAGTCTCGCTCCAGCGCCAAACCCTAGCAGCATCTGTGATTTCTCTTGCTCCTCCCTTTGCCTATCTGCCTATCCAAGAACAAAGTGCAAATCGTGAGCTTCGGTTCTCCATTGTGCTGTGCTTACTTTTCCGTGCTGCATCAGATCTGCTATCTCTTGATCTGATTTCTGATTCTTTGTTGTGGTTGTACAGGTGCAAAGTTCTCATGCCAGCGGTGACATGAGGTCTGGAAGTGGTCCCTAAAGAAGAAAGGTGAGCCGCCTGCTGCATTTTGGGATTTAAAGCACGTTTCTTTTTCGTCTTGTGTGGTTGATCTAACCCTGCTTCTCCTTTTGCTTCTGCTTGCAGTGAGCAGTCAGTTGCATCGGAGAATATCAAGGTGAGTTTGTGCCTTCAGTTTTGATTTTTTTGGGGCATCCAAGTTCTTTGATTCGTGCCTTAATAATGACTCTTTTAGTCAGTTGATATAAGTGGGTTTTCAAAATGTAATCTTTAATAGCAAACGCACCCAGCTAGCTCTTTGTTTCATGTTACTCGCCTAGGTTAGTTACTGCCTGGAACATAGGTGCTAGGTTAGAGGCTTAGAGCAACAAGCTTAGCATACCTTGCTAATGTTAGTGTTTTCTTAAATCTAGCTTCAGAGGTTAGTGCATATTTCACAGGTCAGTGCTTAGGTCAGATAAGGGACCTTGTCTTAACTTTCTTTGGTGGAAACAGATATTTAAGTGATTCCATTTGCTAATGCGTAGTTTGCTAATGTTGCTTGCTAATGCTTCCTATAACACCTACTAACTCAAATACATTATGAGATAAAATTTCTTTTTCTCATAGAGTAAATTTGCTTATTCAGACTACTATCTTCGTTCGTTCACTCATGAACAGAAATAATATCTTCTTCGTTAGATCATATTTGTAGATTAGATTGTTGTAGAGTTAAGATGAGATGTCTAAATAAGACAGTTTGTCTGACTTGAATTTCTTTTAGTGGAAAGAACTGCTTTCTTATTTCTCATAGAGTAAAACTGCTCATCTAGACTTCAGTCTTTTTCCATTCATAAACAGGAACAGCACCTTCTTCCTAACATCATATTTGTAGATTAGATTATTATATAGTTTCTATACATAGCATGAATGCGTATTTTCTCACTAAATTGCACTTACAAACTGTTTGTTCCTGCTGCAAGGTGAATAATACATACTTGATGCCTTCTGAAGCTTAGGACTGTTGTTGTCTCCCGTGTAGTCAGAAAATTGCAAAGGTGAGTCCAGCCTCAAAAGGGTGCAGATCCTCAAGTCAATTCAAAGCAAAACAAATAAACGAAGAACAGTTCACTGTACGTGGTCGCACTGAAAAATTCAACCGAGCAGTGCACTGATATTGCTACCAGCCAAAGGCAGTTCACTGCAGTAGCAATAAAATATAAACCGACGACCAATACATTGAAATAACAACATGCCGATCGTGCGCGCCCATACGACTCGTTCGCTCCACGCTATCTAGACTCCGAGGCCCAAATCTGGACTCTGAAGTCTTAAAAAACCAAGACAACAGAAACGATACATTGGACATATCCAACAGAATCACACCTATAAATTTATCACACGACACGACCATCAGAAAGAGTTTATGATGGAAAAACCATCGATGGTTTGGCCAACAAAACAAGCACACAATGGAGCACAACAAACATGCTAGTGGCAGCATCCATAGCCGGAGAATCAATGAGTTCGAAGCTTACCTAGGCAACAGAAGAAATGAGTAAGCAAAACTAACATATGAAATTAGCGTCAGGTCGAAGAATGATGGGGAAAAAAAAGGTACCTGAGGATAGTTCCCCTGAGCGATTTCTTCTTGTAGTAGCATGAGTGGCGTGGCTCCACAAAGAGGGAGGGATGGTAGCTAGCCTCCAACCCGTCCCACTTGAGCGCATCCCAGACATCCTTCTCGATCTTGACTGTCGGCTTCTCCATGTGTATGCCACGCCCTTCCATGGATGGCAGTCGGCGTAGGCCCCAGCATCCCCTGATCTTGATGGTCATGAGCGCGGGCGCCAGCATCAGCATCTGGGCCTCACAGATCTGCCGCAACATTGGGAGGTTATGCAGGTGGATGTTCGTCAGATTGGGGAATGTTACGCGTGCCTCTGGGTGCTCTTCGTCCAGCACGAATACATGCCTCAGGTCCATGCAGTTGATGATGTGGAGTGTCTCCAATCTGGGGAAGGAGGAAGCCCACACTGGAAGCACGAACCGGAGTCTGGGGCAGGCACGCAGGTTCAGGTGCTGCAGTTCCCCAAAGGAGCTGTAGTGGTGATAGGAACCACGTTTGCTCCAGATGCAGCGGGCCATCAGGAGATCCGATGCCCAAATAGTCTCCAGAGCCTCGAAGCCATATGTTCCTGGAAAGACGGTATGCAACTTGGGGCACCTCTCCACACGGCATTGCCTAAGGTAATCCCATTCGTTCATGGGCATGTTTGCACCGGTTGAGATGTCATGCAGGTGCAGGGAGTCAGCACACCTTCTCATCAGAAGAGCCAAATTATTACGCGCAGGGAAATCTCCGAGCAGTTCGCTCTCCAGACCACGGCTCCCCTGGGAAATCCCTACATGGCGATTCAAATCGGTAGTCGGAGTCGGAGCCTGTGGGAAATCCTGCATTGGAGCATCACCAGCAGTGGCATGGACATCATCATACTGCTTTGCCTCTGCAGCCATCCTGTGGGTAGCTTCAGGTTGAACATCCTCTCCACTACTATAAACAATAGGCACAGAGGTGACAAGGATATTAAAAGAAACATCCACAAGGCTGCCCTTGCCTCTGTAGCAGTCTATTGCTGGCCACAAGGATCGAGCAAGCCTTGCGTCCGAAAGAATGGCATGTATCTGCAGCCTCAAGGACTTTTTGGTAGTATAGTTTATGGATGGCCGAGAATATCTGGTCCCAGCCCGTGTGTCAATGCATAGGAGCTCTAGTTGTGGATGTATAGCATATTGACTCTTCTGATCCCATCTTATCGCAACAAGGCGCTCACAGCCCAGCAGAAACAATAGTCTGAGACATGTGACTTGCATCACCATAGTTGTAAAGTCAAGTATTTTGATTCCAGTTCCTGACAGGTCCAGCTCCACAAGATTAGGTAGTCCACGCAGAAACAAATTCTCCAAACTCGTGCAGCCCTCTAGGCATATCCTGGAGATCTTGGCATCCTTCTGACCTGTGGAAGATGGACGCAAATTTTCAGGAGGTAGTAGATTAACAGTTGGTGTCCAATGGGATGATGCTCCATAGCCATCGAGGCTGAAGGAAATGAGAGATGATGGAAGCGTATGAGGCGCAATAACACATTGAAGTCCAAGGCAGCCATCAAGAAGAAGCACCTGAAGGCTACTTGCCTTTGATAGGCTACTTGGTACAACTTTCATCTCCCTGTTGCCAGACAGATCAAGTATTTGTAGCTTTCCCTTATCCATAAATGAGTCATCTGCATCTGTTGTTTCCGCTTGATAAATCCTAGGATTGGTAATCCTTAGCCTATAAAGGTGGGATAGTATTTTCCTTAGTTGATTGATGTACTGCCAGCTCCTAACTCCCTCTATATTTAACTCCTTCAGGCTACTCATGAGATCCATCTTCGCTTTGGATAGTATCTCGTCCCATTCTGTGTAGTGTATCTCGAGCACCCATAGACTAAGCAAGAATGTCCACTCTGCATCTGTATCACAATATTGTTCACTTGGCTTGTGCTTACAGTTGTCCAAACCAAGGAATCTTAGGCTATTGCACACGAGGAAAGGCGGTGATGCAAAACTGAAGGAACAACAAGAGAGAACCAGCACAGCAAGGCTCCTGGAATATTTGAACATGTCAGATGGCAATACGGCTGGGCAATCTTGTCCTTCGAGTGCTGGTGGATGATCTGATCTTTTAGATGGTTGTAGGTGACCTGGTCTTTCCAATGCCAAGAAGATCGACGATGCTCTTACCGGTATATCTTGCATACCATCCACTTCATGTTCCTGGGAGGTGATTGAAATCCAACGATCTTTAACTAGACACCTCGTAGAAACAGCTAGAGGCTTTGTAATCTTCTTTACTGAAAAGGTAGGATTCAATTCTTGAAGCACACGATGAAGCAAAGGAGCATCGCACTCCCATCTTATCTCTCCATGCAATGCATTTCTGATCTCCATTTCTTTATTGCCTTCTATGATCCCAGCACATATCCAGTAGTTAGAAGAATGAGCAGCCCAATCAAATCTAGTGATACTGTGGAAATTATAATGTAGGGATAGCTCAAAGAGGCAACATTCTGTCACCATTGTTGTGTCCATATCCGGCATGCATTGGTGCCGAGCAACTATGGTAGTAGCCTCTCCATGCACCAGTGCACAAAATTCTGGCTCTCTGATCTGATACTCTCCATGCACAAGTGCAGCAGAGAGGAAAAGGTGGCTGTATCTTAACTTTGCTGCTGTCTCAGAACTGCGGCTATGAATCGTCAGCAACCTTCTCTTGAATGTCCATATCATTTTGTTGTTACGGAATTCCGTCATCTGAGGAATGCCAAATCTAGTGACGTCGACCTCATTATCACTTCCATTAAGAAAAATCATCATAAATTTACAGTCCCTCAGTGTTCGATCAATCTCTGTTGCAATACTTGCTATCACATCCCTAGAGTGTTTATCCAGTCCATTGAAGTCATCCTCCTCATCCTGGTTATCAAACATAGCCATCGTTCCACGGTCAAGTTTCAGTTCCTCTGCAATTGCTCTCTGCATTTCCCTTCTACTTTTCCATTCTGAGCAGTCGATGTACAATACTTTGTCAAAGCATAGTTCCTGGGGAGCATCCATTTTCTGTGACGAAAGTTCATTTGCTATGGAATTGAGGACTGGGGACGCCCCAAAACCATCCCATCCATGAAAATATATAATTTTTTTTCTCTGGCCTTCCCTTAACAAATTCAAGTATCTGCTCTTTGGCCTCATCAATATCCCACCCAAAGATCTCCTGAAATAAAGGAGCCAATAAGTACAGTGAGGTCACGATCGACCAGACCTTATTTCGTTAAAGCTACATATAATTGATTGACAGATTTTTCTGGCCAGACATATGTGCTCTATTCAATTGTACAAATCAGTAAGTACATACCAGAAGATCACTGCTACAGAAATGCTGATCCCAAAGTGTCCAGGACCTCACACTGTAGGTGGGTCATGAGCCATTTGGGATTGAGTGTTTATTTTAATGGTTATCACACGTGATTCTAAAATACCTATGACAACGGTTATCATAGATGGCTCATTTTGAGAACTATTTATGATAGTTATACAACACAGGCAGTTGTTCCAAAACAGAAGAAAAGTATATTAAGTTATAATTCACAAAAAAATCATTTAAACATCTAGGCTGTGTTATACGGTAATTGTTATTTATATATCTAATTCAAATATAATATGTGGGGATGAATATTGTTTTATTATTTGTACACAAGATTGGTTCATCATATTTTATCCATACGATAAAGAGTGGTTCGGATTTATTAGATCTTATTACAAGTTGGAATTTGAAAACACCACTAAATGACTTGACTTTCTTCTAAAATCTACTCCACAGTTGTTGATGAAACTGAGTGTGATCAACGAGCTGCTTATATGGAAAAACTTATTAATGTGTAACATAAGTATGCTTCCATGGCTTATGAGTTTGAGATAGCTAAGGTTGCTTTAGAGGAAGTCAAGTCTAGGACCCTTTTTCTTGGTACAGGTAAACTTTGTCCTACTTTGAAATCTGAGCAATCCGAGAACTGTGCTAAGTTGAAAGAATGTGAAAGAAGCTTGGTCATGCTATGTAGATCTAAAATTGCTTTTATACTCGTGATGTTTGTCCTGCTTTGCTTGTTGATCTTCAATCTTGTAATATGAATTGCTGAAGTATGAGGATGAGAACGACCAGCTGAGATCTATGGGAAGCTAGGGGTCAATGGGCTAGAACTTGAAATCCTGGCGAGCTGCTGCTCAAGACAAATCTGTGACTCCATCCTATCTCTCCTCCATTCTTCCTCTACCTTGTACAAACTGCCCCTCTTTTAGAAGCTTCTATAAACATACTTTTCTGATACCTCAACCATTGCATGAAACAATTCGGATTGCTAAAGTTTCTGTACTTCACTTTGTAGCTGCACCGAAGTTATATATAATCTCATTTACATCCACATGTTACCCTAGGACTCGAGATTTTCCTAGCGTCCTAGAGAGGTGGGGGCATTCCCAGCCACCCACAAGTCCACAACGACATACATACCTATACCATTTCTATAGGAAATTGAAAATAACTCACAACATCAGTATGTTGTGCATGTTTTCGCAAGCTAGCCAACAGGTTCAGTGAGATGGAACTACATCATGTAAGACGGATGGAGCAAGCGATGTTGATTGCACAGCCATCAAATTAAGTCTCACCAGAATTGGCTAAGAAGGAAATTAAAGTAGAAAACCAAGCAACTTTTAACTTAAATATTATTGAAGAATGCAAAAGAGCAGTACCTCCATGTCCATGATGACTTCCTCCGTAGAAGACCAAGCAAGAACAGCAACAGCACAAGCATTAATCTAATCCATCAGTTGAGGATTTTTCTTGCCACACCCTACATGCACACCCGATATATAAATGTCATTGAGTTATGCTACATTTCTGTGGGATGGACAAAGTTGACGGATGAGAGCAGCAGGAGAAGCAGAACTTGAATTTGACAAATTTTAATGAGGCCTTCCAATATGCTACAGTTAGAACAGAGGTGCGCAGACAAGTTTGCCAATGTACCATGCTACCACAGGTTGCCCTTTCATTTTGTAAAGCATGCACAATTCCTTGCGTGTTTCTTGTCCCGGGTAACACACTTTGCCCCTTTCATCTTGTAAAGCATGCACGATTCCTTGCATGTCCCCTGCTCTTTTCTTTCCTTTTTCATACCAAAAAGCATGACACATTCGCCTGCTTTTTCTTTCCTAAAGATACTCTGGTCCTTTAGTAAAACAAGCAAATGCTTCATAGGATCATTAATACTCATTAATACTAGTGAGGACCAATGGTGGTCACTCTTGGATGATGAGTGATTGACAACATCATGTGAATTTGATGTATCTCTTAGTTCGTGATGTGCAAGTGTAGGATGTGGCATGGTGGTCGACGACGAGAGGTGAAGGTAAGGCGAAAGATTCATGCTGAAGGACCGTGGTGAAGGATGGACGCGAGTAGGCTCGGTGAATCGAAAGGTTCATGCCTAGGGACTAAGACGGTGAAGGGTGAATGCGACTAGACCTGGACCAAGGGACTCGAGGAGGCTAGACGGAGTTATGGGCGGTCCACATGGTGCATAGAAGAGCAAGAGTACATGGTGATGAAGACGGCGTCGGCCAAGTCGGCGAGGACGATGGCGAGTTAAGTAGGCAGCTCGTGCTGCGGACACGGGCGAATGACTCGAAGGCGTCAAGGCTCGGCGGGAGGTCGGACATGTGAGACATTGGCGGTTTGACCGGTTTGGCCTCAAAACCGAGGAGTCAGTCACGCCATGCGGTGGCGTGCGAGAGGGTTTGACCGGTTTGGCCTCAAAACCGAAAGAGAAAGGTTTGACTGGTTTGGGCCTCAAAATCGGGGGCGGACTTGGCACGATCAAGGTGTAACACACAGTCTCTGTTCGCAAAACAGCCGTTTAGTCCGTTTAAACATCGTTTAAACGGTAAACAGAGGTCACCCGTGCCGTTTAGGCCCTAAATGGTAAATTAAACAGTTGGACCGTTTAAACCCGTTTAAACCGTTAAAAACCGTCTAAATAGAGTTGAGTTAAACATGATTAGATGAGCTAAATGACCATTTAATTCATAATTTAGTCAACAGGAGGATTACAGCTACCACAATCAATATCAAGCCAATTAGCATCGTAAGTACATGAAGTGTTGTGGGATTTAGATTTCTTCCAAAAAGATTATTTGGTAGAATACTTACTTATTATCTGTGTAAAATATATAATTTCTTGCATATTTGACATTTACATACACAAATATGTATATTTTAGTATTACTATGCCAAACCGTTTAGGTGGTTTAACTCCGTTTAAACACTGTTTAAACGGCCTAAATGGTAAACAAAGGGTGGCCGACTGTTTACCGTTTAGCGTTTAGGATAACATTGCACACAGTGTTAAATTGGTGTTTAATTAGCACCAAAGTGATTAAGTTCCTAAGATGGTCATTAAGCTGTTAAGCAAAACATTTGGAGATAAATGAGTTATTGTGAGACAAATGTCATTTTTGGGGTCAAAGTTGACCAAGTCAACATTTTAAGCTCCCAATGTTGAAAAATTCAATCAAAATATGGAATGGAAAGTTTGAAGTATTTAAAACTTAGTGGAAGCATTGTTGGAGCAAAATCCAAGTTGTAAGTGCCTCAAGAGAAAAAGCAAAAGTAGAGAAATTGGAGTTCAATGACTATAATCTGAAAACTGCAAGAGTGCCTCAAGAGAAACAGCAATGGTTAACTAAGTTTGGATCCACTTTCTGAATAAATTTGTATGTAGACTTTGAGATGTGGTGGAGTGGAAACAAAATTGGAGTACCAAGAATTATTTTGGTAAGTAGTTTAGTAGAAAATGCGAAGAATCATATCTTTAATTAAGGCTCCAAGTTGCAATGTTGAGTCCGTCAAAGTTGACTGAACCAGCTATGTTCAGTTATGTTCAGAGTAATTTTTGGCTATGATGGAGATTGAATTTGAACTTGTGCCTAAAAACAAAAATGTAGATCTTTTCTTCCTCTACAACTTTCATTTTGGCCGAACTTCAAGTTGCAATGCGAAATTTGAGCCCTGGTTTGTCCAAACCATCTTAAATCTCAACTTCTAGGAGCTAATCTGGAACCATCAGAATTTCCTTCCGGTGTTATCGGAGGTTCTCTGGTCCTTCCGACCGAGGCCTCTTGGCCGATGGATTTTCCTTTCGTCGGCACTTCCGACGAGACGTCGGAGTTTCCTGCTCGCTCGTCTGTGTGGCCACGCGTCGGCCATCGAGACGACCTGGGCGACCGTCGGCAGTGGCAAATATGTGCACGTCATCCTCCTCAAGTTTATCCCTGAGCCTTGGCCATCTACCTTCCTTGCTCAGCTTCTTCTTCTTCTTCCGGTTACCGTGGTTGAGCTCGAGCGGTTCATAGCTTCCCGCTCAAAATCGCGAGCTTCCCTCCACAAGCTTCCAATCCACCGCAGCGATGGTTCAATCACCTAGCTAGCTACCTCTAACATCCCTCCAATCGAAGCCCTAGTCATCACTGCGCCGGGAATCGGGAAATCTCTGGCCGCCGGTCCTTAGGGCACCCCAAACCAACCTCGACGTCGAACTCTCGCCTCCCGCCACCGTTTTATTCGCCCAGCGGCTCAAATCGACCCTAGGTGAGGTGGTGATGCTCATGCTCTCCATGTTCCATCACGTTCGCGTGGTTTCCACGCTCGTTCTGGAGCCTCGCCGCCGACCCGAGCTGCAGCTCGCCGCTGGCCATGGCAGGCCGGATTTCTTAGAGCACAACGCCCATAGTAGGTGTTCCTCAATGCATAGATTCGTGTAGAGGCTAACCCCGTCGTGGTTGGCCACGCCGTCCATAAGAACGTACGTCGCGCCGCCGGCCACCATGGCGTGCGCAGCTAGCTGCTGTTGTTCTGCTTGTCGGAACTTCGAACACTTGGTCGGAAAGCAATTAAATTGGGTAGGCCGAGCACCCTTTTGTCGGAATTTCCGACGTCGGGTCGGAACTTCCGATCAGTACTAAGCTGATTGTAAAATGCACCACGCCAGCGCACTCGGCTCGCCACTCGGATCGCCCGCCGTCGCGCGGAGCCAGTCGCCGAGCGCGCCCTTCCCGGCGAGCTCGAGCACCAGGTGCTTCCTCGGTCGCCGCGGTGCGGACGAGGGCACGAGCGCTTCCATCCGAGCACGCGATCCCCGCCGTCGCACTCTCCCAGTTCACCGGCCGTACTCTGCGTGGCGAGTGAGTGCCGGAACGGGGACCGGCACGGTGCCGTGCCCGCTGTTCTCTGACCGCGGCTCGTCGCGTGGAGAGTCGTTTCGTTTGCCAGGAACCAGTGCAGTGTAACCGGGTGGTGTGACACGATGGTCGTCAGCTCGAGGATCAAGTTGTCGGTCGAGATCTGAGAGCCAACTCGCTTCAGCAACCAGCTGAAAAAATATGTATTGTCAAGAATGGGATTCGAACCCATGCCCTTTCGGACCAGTACCTGAAACTGGCGCCTTAGACCAACTCGGCCATCTTGACGTTGTGTGCATAGATTGTTTTTTTATATTACTAATACATTCCTTCTTCTCCCCATTGCAATACTTCACAAGCATCACAAATTACGTAAAACGGGTATCAAGGGTCCAAGGGAGATGACAAATAACTAAGTCGAGCAACAAAATTTCATCAGACTTTGTAGTCGAGTATGTATACACAAAAACCAAACAACAATGCTTCCTACCCTTTCGATCACATTCTTCATCGTATCTTTAAATCTTCAACATCCTATTTTCAATAAATTAGAAATCAATCCAAAGAAAAAACTAAACCTATCAATCAGTCCCTACGCGCGCTTTCAAGCCACCTTTTTTTTAATCAAACGGTGTCCTCCATGATGGTGCTGAGCGCCCTCCTCATCGGCGGCCGCGCTGCCGCCGCGAGTCCCTTGGCACTTCTCGCCGGGCTCCGCGATGCCGTCTCGAATCCCCCCAGGGTCCTCTGGTTCAGCTTCTCGTTGACCTCCTCGTCGGCGTCCGCGTGGCGCGCCGGCAGGACGCGGGCCTTATTGATGGCGACGAACCCGCCGCCGCGGCGCGCGCGCCCGCAACCACTCCCGGTCCCAGCGGCACGCGCCGCCCGCGCCCTCGCCGCCAGCGCGTCGCTGGCGCGCACGGCGAGCGCGGCCATGTCGGCGCTCGAGAGCGGGCGGCCGAGCATCCCCGCGGGGAGGACGAAGTATATCTGCCCCGGGCGGAGCAGCTCGTCGGCGCCGAGCGCCGGCACGTCCGCGTCGAAGTAGAGTGCGTCCGAGCTGCACACGAAGGAGCCGCCCGCCGCATTGGCGCCGGCGCCGCCGAGCACGTCGGAGGCGGAGACGGGGGAGGCCGCCGGCGCGAACTCCCGCAGCGAGCCGTCGGCCGCGACGACCAGGGCCGGCACCGCGGCCGGCGGCTGGTGAAGCGAGGCGCTGCTTCCGCGGTGGCTGCTCGAGAGGCCTGATCCCATGAAACTTTCGGTGGAGACGGATGGGTGGTTTTGGAGTTCGGAATGGAGGGGAGTTGACCGACGGCAGCTTGTTTATATAGCGGGGCGGCCGGAACCCGAAAGTGGATGAGGGAGAAAGGTTGACGCGGACGGGACGGGGAATGTATGCTCTTTAGCACTTCACTCCCTCAATAATGTACTATTTAGAATCTGTTGCTGCAGCTGGTGTTTTTACTTGTTTAACGTCCTTCCCCGAGAGCAGACGATATGATCCTTGTTTTATCCAAGTTGTTACTTGTTTTGCGCAAGCTGCATGTATGGTCTCATTTGATGTTTCAGAGTATATGGCTTGGATTAATACTAATACTTTTGATAAAGCAAAGTTCGTTGTAATGCACTAGTGATTAGGGATGACACCCGCGGATGCGGGTGCGAAAACCCGCCCGAAGGCAAACCCGCGGGGTTGGGAAAAACCCGCTCGCAGGCAGACCCGCGGGTGTATTTCTGCACCCCCCGCGGGTTTCGGGTGCCCGCGGGTGTGACAACATATACAATAAAAATATATAAATCCATCAATTTAAACAGTTAGATATCATATTTCTATAAGTAATAAGGACAAACTAATAACAAATTCATAAGTTCAAAGTAATACGGACAAACTAACAATAAATTCATAAATTTTTGTGCTCATTTTATAGTTAGGATAGTTGGACGGGACCTTATCTAAGCAGGTTGGGCTAAAGTTTCTTCGTTTTTGGATGGGTGCGGGTCTACCCGCGGGTGGAATATCGAACCCGCACCCATCGGGTCTAAAATCCGCGGATACCCATATCCGCGGGTGGGATTGCCATCCCTACTAGTGATACTTTTAAAATAGCTCTTTCTCAATATGCAGTTTGAGATACATGATACATGCATCGGCTTCCCAGACGACAATATGCAGTTTTAAAAGGAAGATCAAAAGGAAATAGCTCTTTCTCCAATACTAGCTGACATGTAAACATGGTAACAACAACTTTGTCTTTTCATTCAACCAAACTGGTGGTTCCAGAACCTCTGGTAACTGTAAGTCAACTTTGCACGTTCCCACGCACCAACGGAACGGTCCCAGTTGAAATCCACCAACCCGGAGCGGTCCTAACCTCTGCTCCAAGAAAGAAACTATACCCCTCCTGGACCTCCCGGCGAAAACAGAAGATCCTCAGGGTCCAAGTCGCAAAATCGAGAAGCTGCGCAATCGAAGAGCAACAGGGCAAAACCGCCGGCTGGGGACGGCGCGTGGGCGCTGACGCGGAGGCACAGCCGAGAACCCGCCCCGCCCGCAGACTTTGGATAGATGCCCACGACGAGTTCTTTGCTCCGTTCCGTCGTGAGCGCGTGAACCCTGGCCGCACGCACGGACTTGCCGCCGCCGCTGGGCCCGGCTCGCTTCTTGCCGTTTTCGTGGGGGTGGCAGGTGCGCCGTGCGCGTGCCGGCGCGCGTTCGCACGCGGCACGCGGCCGACGGACGCAACGGTTCCCCCCTGCTTTTCCGCGAGGAGATGCGGGGTGGGTGCCGTGCAGCGCATACGCGGAGTGGAAGGAGGCCAGGAGGATTGATTGGACTAGGGGGCTTTGGCGAATGCAAAGTGGGGAGGGAATGACAGAGTTTGTCAAGCTTTGGGACATGGTACAGGAGGTGTAGTTGACTGCCGTGGAAGATGAAATCATTTGGAAATTCACTGTGGATGGGCAATACACGGCGAAATCAGCATATGAAGTGCAATTCAGGGGTTCTTATTGTAGTTTTAACTCCCAACGTGTATGGAGGGCGCACGCTGAGCAAAAGCATAAATTCTTCACTTGGTTATTGGTGCAAGAGAAGATTTTGGCAGCGGACAGGATGCAACAACCGCAATGGCCGTGTGACCTTTTGTGCCAGTTATGCCGCCAACAGCCTGGGACGGTAACTCACTTATGCTTGCAGTGCTCTTTTGCACAGCATGTCTGGGAGCACGTTCAAGAGTGGACAAGCAGCCATGTTAAGAAGCCATCTGACACTATACGCATGGAAGAATGGTGGACTCAGGAGGTAAATTTACCAACAAAAGAAGAGAGGCGAACATAGGCGGCAATCAATATGTATACGGTTTGGAATATGTGGAAGGAAAGAAATCGAAGAATTTTTGAAGGAAAAGAGGCGGATCCGGTGACTATCTTCCAGTTTATGAGGGAGGAGATGGGTCTGCGCGCCCAGGCGTGTGGAACGCCAGTGAATTTTATCTCCTAATGTTAGTACTAATGGAGTTCAGAGCTTATGCTTTTTATTCATGTAATAAATCAACTGTAAGACTAGACTTTCTTTCCCTTCTAACATGATTTGGCAGTGCTCTGCCCTCAATTAAAAAAAAAGATTGATTGGCCACGGCGAGATCTGGTTCGCTAGCGTCGTCCTAGGTTGGGCTGGAAATCACTTGCGAAAACCGGGTGCTGTGCAAGACGAGGGAAGGCGGGCTGGTTGCATTGCATCTGGTTCCTTTCTACTCGTATTCACTTTATCCTAATCTGGCGTTCCATTTCCCCCCTCCCTTTTCCGGAGCAGCCTAGACGCGGCCAGGGTAGGATGATGATGTTGGTTCGTGCGCTCTGGCCCGGTCGGCCTGACATGAGCCCACGATGCACCGAGCCTACTCCACGTGGATAGCACTACCGGTTATGCTGGGAGTCACCAGCGGAAAAACTGCGTGCCGCAGGGGACAAATGGCGGGAAAGAACGGCGCGGCGCGTTTGGGCAAAGCGAGCATCGCTTATGATTCAGCCGGCAGCCGGAGCACCACGTCATCTAGCTGAGCAGTAAAAAATTAGTGGTAGTGGTAGGTTCTACACTAATATTCAATGCTCACTTTGATCCAACAGCGATGTGGAGCCAATAGAAATCACAGAAGCAGTGATGGTGACCCCACATAACCACAACCCGATGCTATACGCCTGTTCTGAACCGGCGAATTGCGAATCACCCGTCTCATTCTCTCTCTTCCATTCTCTCTCTGCCAACAAGGATTTTTTTCTGCCGTGTGACCTTCCCAGCCTGTCTAGTTGGCATTATAATACTTGCTCTAACAGTGCGTGGACATCACGCCCACCACACGCGGTTTGCGTCATCGAGCACAACGCGAATTGCCGTTCTGCTTGAGACGGAACGGAAACCATCACGCCTCGTGGCCGTGGTGGCGCGCTCCTCGGGGAGCGGAGCCGGTCGATCTTGCGTGCCCGTCCGGTGGACAGGTGAACAGGTCTCCCCCACGCCTTGGACCTGGCCGGGGTCCCCGGCGGCAGGGTTCCCACACGGAGACGAGACGAGCGCGTCCTGTGGAGTGGAATGGACCATCCCTGCCGTACGCGCGCGTCGTACAGCCGGTCAGACTTCAGAGGACGCAGGTCTGAACCGCGCGCGCGTCCCACTCCCACGCCTGTACGGATGGCCGTACCTGTGTACCGGTGCCATGCGCGTGCCGGTGCCGCACGGTCCGCTGTCCTTGTTTGGTTTTTGTGCTAGCAAGTGATAGAAAATTTTGACAGCTAATAACGGTGTCAAATAAAGCCAATTACAAAACCAACTCCAGAATTCCTGTGCTAGAAATTTTAAAGAATCTAATAATGTTTTTGACCACGTGATTAGAGGATAGTTACTGTAGCATCATTATAGCCAATTATCGATTAATTATCATCATTAGATTCGTCGCGAAAAGTTATATCCATTCCTAAAAAAATTTTACATATAGACTTCATTTAACACTCCATGCACGCGATATTTTTTTGGAAGCGTGCATTCTAGAAATCCTAGAATGGCTCTAGAATGGATAGGCTAACTGATGAGGATATCGCCACGCTGGACATGCACGAACTGGCCTCATTTTCAAGTTACAAGTCGACTCAACTCGGTTTTCACGTTCATCTCGGATTCAGCCAACACCCATGCACAGTTTCGGCGATATCTCCCTCATACGGAGTCGGAATGAGGTGATCTTGGATGCGTTGGAATCGTGACGACGAGATGCTTCTTTTGGTTCTAGTCCCAGCTGTAGAAGCCTCGTTGATAATTCTATGTGAACATGGGAATGTGCTGCGACACCTGTTTTGGGCCTTTTTCAGACTTTGTATCGTGTCGGGCCTTAAGCTCAAGTTGTGGGTGCCCCCCTGGTCGCCCCCAACCCTAGGACACCCCCTTTTCCTTTAAACTCAGTAGCCGCCGCCATTTAGACTTGGGTTTTGTTTAGTTCTTGTGTTTTACTTCGAGAAACAGAGATTGATTTGCTGTAACTGTGGCGACAAGTCCTTTTACAGTGATCCAGGGCCTTCGTTCTTGATCTCCTCCACTGTGTCGATTAGTCCTTTGGAATCAAGTTCTTGAACCCCTCTTTGATTCGCTTCATTCATATTTGCAATATCAGATTGCGTGTTTACATCTTTTTGCTTGTGTTCTTCGATTCGCTTGCAGGAAAAGACTTCTCGGCGAGGTCAATCAAATTGTGTTTGGTTGATAACCAACGGAGCAGTGGTGTAACGGTTGCTTGACTTTGAATCATGCTGATTAGAAGCCGGATCGCCAACGTCACACACTCCACCAATCGAATTTACCTCTACCTCTCGGAAGATCGGGCCTAGTTCTCATCAAGTAGTATCAGATTTCTGGTTTCCTGTGAGGTACCCTTTGTTTTCCCTTTAGATTTATTTCGTGTCACTGTCCTAAAGTCCACAAAAACCCTACAAAAAAATATCACTGTCCTAGATCCATTTTAGCCTTTGCAATTTCGTTTAAGATTCGCTTTGTTGAGTTTGTGTCCGTGGTCGAGTCTTGTTGCTGGTTTAGTGTGTTCGTAGTCGTAGTTCAATCGCTCGTTGCAGTTTGTTTGTTTCTGCCGCTATCCCATCCACTTTTACCCAAACAACAAGTCGATCCACCCCATTACTCGACTTGCCCTCAATAGCCGCCTTGCGTGAACTCTCGCCGCGCCAGCCCTAGATAGGTTGCAAACCGCCTTTTTTTTGCGCCTTGCATCACAGCCTTTCTTGATTTCATCTGGCGATACCTATTGCTGCATATACCAGGAATACTTTGCCCTAGCTGAGACACTTTGCTCAGTCACTTTGTGTGCCGGGGATAGGGAAGCTTTGCCCTAACCGCCGCCGGCCAATCTGTCGAGTTGTGCCATTGGAAACGCGTAACTTGAGTTACCTTCGGTAAAACAGGCATAACTTTTCGCTCGGTGCTCCGTTTTGGCTCAATTTTTTACAGAGAGAAGACGAAATTCTGTACATATGATAAAACTGCTTCACTGTTTGGAACCAATCTCAGAAAATTCAAAAAAATTCGGGAAGAAAGAGTTTTGAGGCTTCCAAGTGATTTTCCAGTTTTTCAGAAACGCTCCTGATTTTCTATAGGCCACATCCCACCTCTGTTTAAGGTGCAAATTTTTGTGGTTGGAGCTTGTGTTACATCTGTTCGGAGAAAAATATAAAAAAAATAGTGGAAAAAAAATCTTGATTCCTACTAGTCCTGGAGGTTTTTCGGGGAAAAGATTAAAAACAAGTGCATAGAGTGCTGTTTTGCTTGTTCTTTGAACTTTATCCACCGTTCTTTGTTCTAACTTGTTGTGCTACGCCTAGGACACGTCTTAGCCAGCAATTGTGACTTGTATATTTGGATACTTATTGAATTTTGCTAATCTGCATTCGTTATTTGCTACTCCTTGCTACATATTGTGCATGTCCCACAGCTCCACATATACTTCGATCAGTACAGGTTCATCTTGCAACTGTTACACCCAGCTCAACAACAGATTGTACCATCATGTTTGGCTTTGGTAAGAACACTTGCAAGATAGTAGTCAACCGCTTGAGATTTTGCTCTCCACTTTCACCATCACTCAGTACTTGTTAGTTGATAGGGATAATACCTTGGTGTTGTCTTTTGCTGTCTTCTAACCATGACAGGGTCAGGTAAAGGAGGGGAGTCCCCTACGGACTTCAAAGAATGCATCTCCAAGGATGAACTTAAGAAACTTGTTGATGACCAGCGCACCTACATCGACGGGAAGTTCAATGAGATGATGCGCAGTATCAATGGAGTTGTCACACGCCTTGAGCATATTGAACAACATCCCCCTCGACAGCGACACTGACGCCACCCTCCTGATGGTGATGAGGACGAGGATGAGGATGCCATCCTTGATGATGATGAGGATCGTGATGCGTACCGTCTTCGGCGCAATCGTCAAGGTATGGGAGGTAATCATAATCGTGGTAACAATGATTCTTTTGCTAAAACTAAATTTACCATGATTCCTTTTACTAGTACTGCTGATCCTGAGGCTTATTTAGATTGGGAACTCGCTGTTGAATAAAAGTTTAATTCTCATTTGGTTCCTGCTGAGCATAGAGTTAGACTTGCTACTAGTGAATTTACTAGCTTTGCTTTGTTTTGGTGGAATGATCTTTGCAATGCTGGTAATGCTGCTGCTGTGCCTCAAACTTGGCCTGTTTTGAAAACAACGCATAAAGTCTCGTTTTGTTTCTCCTTATTACCAGCGCGATCTACGTTTAAAATTGCAAAATTTAAAACAAGATGATAAAGGAGTAGATGAATATTATCAGGAATTGCTTATTGGTCTAGCACGTTGTGGTATTTGTGAGGATGATGATAATACTAGTGCTAGGTTCTTTGGTGGTTTAAATCGTGATATACAAGATATTCTTGATTACAAAGACTGGACTCGTTTTTCCCAATTGTACCATCTTGCTCTTAAGGCAGAACGGGAAGTACAGGGATGCCGCATTGTCCAACATTCTTTCAGGTCCAACACTGGGTGATCGTTTCAGCAGCGTTCCGACGTTGAGAAGCCCAAGGCGCCTGTTGCTAAGCCACCAGCAACACCACCAGCTCCTGCGCCAGCTTCTGAGGTAAGCAATGTGTCTACTGTGCAGGCCCAACGACACAAGAAACATGCTACGCTTGAAATGGGGTCCTCGAGTAGATCATCTACAAACATCATGTGCCACCACTGTAAGGGAATGGGACATGTCATGAAAGATTGTCCAAGTACTCGAGCTTTCATCGCTGCACCTGATGGTAATGGATATGTAAGTGCTAGTGATGTTGAGGATGAATTGGTTCTTGCAGCTAACTTTGTTGCAGATTCGAAGGATGAGGGTGAGGCAATTGATTATGCGGCTGCGACAAAGGACCTTCCTTGCGTACTTGTGCAGCGTGTGCTGACTTCTAAAGCGGAACATGAGGATGAGGAGAAAATCCAACGCAAGAATTTGTTCCACATGTTTCTCCAAGTTAAGGATTGTCCGTGTTCTCACCATAATTGATAGCGGAAGTTGCAGCAACTTGGTGAGTTCAGATTTGATCAAGAGGTTTGGTTTGCCCACTCGTTCTATTCCTCAACCTTACTATCTTGAATGGTTCAACACTAGTGGTAAGACTAAAGTAACTAAATCAGCACGCATACACTTTTCGGTTGGTTTTTATCATGACTATACTGATTTTGATGTTGTACCTATGCAATCATCTTCATTGTTATTAGGACGACCATGTGAATTTGATAATGATGTTGCACACTATGGTAGAACTAATACATACACTTTCATGCATAAGAACAAAAAGATTACTTTGCTTCCTTTATCCCCAGCTGATATTAGGAAACATTTTAATGAGTTTGCTGCAAATGATAAGAAAACACCTCCTAGTAATGACTCTTGTGATGCTCAAACTAATGGAATTAAATTGAAGGATGGTGTTTATATTGCTACTACATCTGCTGCTGCTGCGTTATGTGATAACTCTGATGCACCTTGTTATACAATGCTTTGTCGGGATATGTGTTTTATTAACAATGATCCTATGCCATATATTTTGCATCCTGTTGTCACTAACCTTTTGCAGGAATTTGATGCTGGGATGGAGTCAAAGACGACTCCAATTCAAGAAGGGGAGGATGATGAGGACATCACCACACTGGACATGCACGAACTGGTCTCATCTCCAAGTTACAAGTCGACTCCAACTCGGTTTTCACGTTCATCTCGGATTCAGCCAACACCCCAGCACAGTTTCGGCGATATCTCCCTCATACGGAGTCGGAATGAGGTGATCTTGGATGCATTGGAATCGTGACGATGAGACGCTTCTTTTCGTTCTGGTCTCAGCTCCAAAATCCTCTTGCATAATTCTGTATGACCACGGAAAGGTGCTGCGACACCTATTTTGGGCCTTTTTCAGGCTTTGTATCGTGTCGGGCCTTAAACTCAGTAGCCGCCGCCGTTTAGACTTGGGTTTTGTTTAGTTCTTGTGTTTTCCTTCGAGAAACAGAGATTGATTCGTTGTAACTGTGGTGACAAGTCCTTTTACAGTGATCCAGGGCCCCCGTTCTTGATCTCCTCCACTGTGTCGATAAGTCCTTTGGAATCGAGTTCTTGAACCTCTCTTTGATTCGCTTCATTCATATTTGCAATATCAGATTGTGTGTTTACATCTTCTTACTTGTGTTCTTCGATTCGCTTGTAGGAAAAGCCTTCTCGGCGAGGTCAATCAAGTTGTGCTTGGTTGATAACCAATGGAGTAGTGGTGTAACGGTTGCTTGACTTCGAATCGTGCTGATTAGAAGCCGGATCGCCAACATCACACACTCCACCAATCAAATTTACCTCTACCTATCGGAAGATCAGGCCTAGTTCTCATCACTAACCAAACAAGGCCACTATTCACACCACCGACACCTCACCTAGCGCCCGCACCGTGCCATTCCAAGGCGGCGGCTTCGTTAAAACTCGCGCGTCCACAGCGAACGGCACAACGTTCGTTCACGCACCGGCCCGACTGCAGTGTCCGCCGTCCGGCGACGCCGCATCGGTCGACTGGAGATGGAGAACTGTCACGACGGTAACCAGGATGTTGGCGCCAACGGAGGATGGTGTCCACGGTGAACAACTGGAGCAAGGAGAAGCAAGGAGGCCCATTCGCCAGAAGAAGCCCAACCCAAGGTTTGAAGGCCCAAAGTGGGTGCGACGCTGAGGAGGCCCGTCACCCAGCTGATCATCTTGTAATATATATGCAAAGTGATCGCGTAAGGAGAGACGTGTAGAACCAGAACCCGAATAGAACCCCGGCTGGGTCCGGCGGCGGCGAGCTGCGGCTCGATTGTATCCGATCCTTGTACTCATGACACAGAATTATCGAGAGAGAGAGAGAGAGAGCTGGTATCGTGACATTTGGTAATCAGAGCAGTGAGATCCTGGCAGAAATTCCGGATTACCTTCTACGTCCTCAATATCAAACGAGGGAGCAGAGTCGAGTGGTGGAGATGGAGCAATCCGTCAAGGACTTGGTGGATCTGGTGAAGGAAATGTAAATCGATCGTGTGGCGGATCGTGCTGCAGATCGCGAAGCACTCAAGGCTCTCCAAGTGTCGCTGGATGCAAACACGGAAGCGGTGAAGGAGTTGGTGGGATGGAAGCCGGGAGTGGATTCCAGAGTTGATGCGTTGAGAGGTTCTGTTGAGGACCTGCGCGTCAAGGTTGACCAGATCGCGCAGAGGCAAGAAGAGAAGGTGAATTCGGCGTACAAGGTTTTCCAAGAGGAAGAGTTCGATTGTACGAAGCCGGCGGTCACCCATGGTATTGCACCTCCGACCGGAGTGGCTTCAGGGCCTAATGGCCACGGCGATGATCTGATCCATCGGGGAACTGGCCAAGGGGTGGTTACCACCTTTGTGCCGACCCCGGTCAGAGATGGTCTTAGGGATGACATTAGAGCAATAGTCATGATTCATAGGCCTGAAAATATGGATACTAAGAGTTCCCTTGCTTTGGTACAGGAAGAACTAACTGTGGATAATTCAAGAAGAGATCACAGAAGAAATGATGGTTTATCCAGTTTCAAGGTCAACAACAAGTTGTCTTATTATTCTGGGCAAACAAATACCACTTCCAGAGCTCTCACACCAAAGAGGGAAGATCAACCAAGACAATCTCTGAATTTCAGTTCATCTGAAGAAAAAGAGGACTGTGGAATCTCATAAATCAAGTAATGTAGAAGGCAAGGTCTCAGCTCTTATGGCATATAGGAAGGCTAAGGGTCTATGTTACAAATGTTGAATGAAATGGCAACCTGGTCACAAATGTGCTGCTTCAGTGTCTCTGAACATGGTGGAAGAGCTATGGCAACTGGTGAAGGGTGACAGTGGGACTAAATCTCAGTTGGCTATGGAAGAGGAGTCAGATTCAGGAGATGATCTCATGGCTCTCTCTATTCATGTTGTTCAAGGGACTGACTAAGTCAAGACTGTAAGAATGGTGGGAAAATTTCATGCTACAGAAGTGGTTATGTTGGTTGATTGTGGAAGCACACATAGTTTCATCAGTGAGTCCCTTGCTGCCCAGTGGTCTCAATAGTCAGGTTTGCCCAGTCCTATCCAAGTCCGGGTGGCTAATGGTATCATTTTTCTATGTACACATGAACTGCCCAAATGCCCAGTCTGGATTGATGGATATTGTTTCTTGCTCAATCTCAGGGTGTTACCTCTCAATTGTTATGATATCATTTTGGGCATGGACTGGTTGGAACAACATAGTCCTATGACTATTGACTGGAAAAAGAAGTCACTGGATTTCCTGTATCTGGGTTCAGAAATCCATCTGCAAGGAGTGCATACAGCCTGTCAGCTTGCACTGTGATATCCTTACAAGAATTGGTGCAGCTAGAGAAACAGGATGCCATTTGGTGTGCCATGGAGGTGGACATTTCTGAGCAGCCTGCAACTATAATGCCATTACCACCTGAGATACAAGCCTTGATACAACAATTTTCTAGTCTCTTTGAGGAGCCAAGTGGAGTTCCCCCAAATAGATCCAACTCTCACACTATACCCTTGATAGCAGGAGCACAGCCATTTCGATTGAGGCCATACAGATACAACCCAGCACAGAAAAATGAAATTGAGGCACAAGTATCCAAATTATTACATAGTGGCATGATTCAAGAGAGTCAGAGCCCTTTTGCTTCACCTGTTCTTTTAGTGGAAAAAAAAAGACTGGTGACTGGAGAATGTGTGTGGATTATAGGAGGTTGAATGCTATGACCATTAAGAATAGATTTCCCATGCCTATCTTTGATGAAATTGTGGATGAAATGTATGGTGCTACTTGGTTCACAACTTTGGACATGGCTTTAGGTTATCATTAGATAATGGTTCATCCCAGTGACAGATACAAAACTGCCTTTCAGACTCATCATGGACACTATGAATATAGAGTCATGCCGAGTTACTGGAGGACCAGCCACTTTCCAACATGAAATGAACACTATATTGGCTCCATATCTAAGAAAGTTTGTGGTGGTCTTTATAGATGATATTTTGATTTATAGTCTAAACTATGCTGATCACATAGCACATATCAAGCAAGTTTTTGGCACTCTGGATCAGCATCATTTCAAGGTCAAGTTATCCAAATGTGCTTTTGCATAGCAACAGTTGTCCTACCTAGGACACATTCTCAGTTCTCAGGGAGTCTCTACTGACCCAAAGAAAGTGTCTGATGTGCAACAGTGACCAACACCTACTTATGTCAAGGAAGTTCGAGGTTTTTTTGGGGCTGACTGGATATTACCGAAAATTTGTCAAGGATTTTGGTTTAATCAGCAAACTGTTGACTTCACTACTAAAGAAGGGAGAGATCTTTTTGTGGACCCCTACTCATGAAGAAGCCTTCCAAGCATTGAAACAAGCACTTACTTCTGCACCTTTTTTGGCCATGCCAGACTTCCAGAAACCATTTGTCATAGAGACAGATGCCTCTGACAAGGGAATTGGAGCTGTATTACATCAAGAAAATCATCCCATAGCTTATGTCAGCAGAGCTTTGGGACCCAAGAATCAAGGGCTTTCTACTTATGAAAATGAGTGTTTGTCCATACTACTAGCTGTAGACCATTGGAGGCATTAATTGGTGCAGGCTGAATTTGAAATCAGAACTGACCAGCGCAGTTTGGCACACCTGGATGATCAGTTGTTGCACATTCCTTGGCAACAAAAAGCTCTTACTAAACTTCTTGGTTTGCAGTACAAAATTACCTATAAACAGGGGGCTGAGAACAAGGCTGCTGATGCATTATCTAGAAAACCTCATGATAGTCCTACTGAACTATTGGCTTTGTCCATGGTTCAGCTAGTATGGTTTCAAGAAGTTATGAATGGCTATATGCATCACCCAGCTACAAGTAAGCTATTGGCAGCTTTATTAGTTACTTCTCCACAAGGCAATTTTGTGTTGAAAGATGGTCTGATCAGGTATAAGAATAGAATCTGGGTTGATGGAAATGTCTTGTTACAAAACAAAATCTGTCAGACCTTGCATGCTGGTGCTATGGGTGGTCATTCTGGGTTTCAAGTGACTTACCAGAAAATTAAGCACATGTTTGCTTGACTAAAAATGAAGAATATAATTAAACAATTTGTGGCCCAATGTACAGTCTGTCAGCAAGCATAAACTGAAAGAGTGAAATATCCTGGACTGCTACAACCATTGCTTGTGCCTGAATTTGCTTGGCAGGTAGTCGGCTTGGATTTTATTGAAGGATTACCTAAATCTAAGAGCATCTCCAAGAGTTCGGAAAATCGAGTTGCCATCTTTGATTTTTGGTAAAAATATTAAAAATACTCCTCCAACAGTTTGGCAAAAGACTTGGCAATTTTTGGCAACTTGGTAAAAACCAGCCTCCAGCGCGTAAATATACGCGCGCGGCGCGCGGTTGGCATCGTGGTTTCTAGTCAGGTGGGAGGGTGAAAAAAGAAATAAATAACAGAGAAGGGTTCCTGATTTAAGTTTTCAAGAGGTGGAAGGGCATAAATATAATTTTGTTTCTCTCTCAGGGTTTCTGATGTAAGTTAGATCTGGATTTGGCAAGTGAATTATGCCAAACTGTTGGAGATAAGCTCTTTTTTTACTTGGCATATCTTTTTAGAAGTTGGCAAAACACAAGATATGCCAAGTAAAATATGACAAACTCTTGGAGATGCTCTAAACACTACAATTGCATCTTGGTGGTAGTAGACAAATTTTCCAAGTATAGTCATTTCATTGCCTTGACACATCCTTTCACTGCAATCCAAGTGGCAATTCAGTTTATGGATCATGTATTTAAATTGCATGGTATGCCTAAGTCATGGTATGTGATCGTGACAAAATCTTTACAAGTGCAGCTTGGCAAGAATTATTCAAACTGACAGGTACGACACTACGTATGAGTACATCTTACCACCCCCAAACTGACGGGCAAACTGAACGGGTCAATCAGTGCCTTGAAGCTTATCTAAGATACTTTGTTCATGCCTGTCCTACCAAATGGAAACAGTGGCTATCCCTGGCTGAATTCTGGTATAACACCAGTTATCATACATCTTTAGGCAAGACACCGTTTGAAGTGGTTTATGGTCAGACTCCAAGGCATTTTGGCATTGACATTGTGGAATCTTGTGCTGTTCCCGATCTTCAGATGTGGCTCACCAACCGTAAAATGATGCTTCAATTATTGCAACAGCATCTACTCCGAGCTCAACAACGCCAGAAGCACCTAAGCTAACAAGAAAAGGTCTGAAAGATCCTTTTCGGTGGATGAACTCGTCTATGTCAAACTCCAACCATATGTTCAGACCAGTGTGGCCTCCAGACTTAATTACAAGCTGTCTTTTCGGTATTTTGGACCTTTCAAGATTCTGGCTAAAGTCGGCAATGTTGCTTACAAACTGGACTTACCATCTACATCAATGATCCATCTAGTTTTTCATGTTTCACAACTCAAGAAAGCAATCTCTCCTACGATGCCGGTGAGCTCGACCTTGCCTGATTCTATTTCTGATGAGCATCGTATCCCTGTCAAGATTCTGGATCGTCGTTTGGTGACCACCAACAACAAGTTATCTTCACAAATTCTGGTGGCTTGGTCGTCTTGGCCTCTATCGATGGCCACGTGGGAGGATGAAGTGGATCTGAAGACTCAGTTTCCAGCTGCGCCGGCTTGGGGTCAAGCCGGTCCTCAAGGAGGGAGGGATGTCACAACGGTGACCAGACTGTTGGTGCCAATGGAGGATGGTGTCCAGGGTAAACAACTGGAGCAAGGAGAAAGCAAGGAGGCCCATTCGCTAGAAGAAGCCCAACCCAAGGTTTGAAGGCCCAAAGTGGGTGCGACGCTGAGGAGGCCCGTCAGCTGATCATCTTGTAATATATATATGCAGAGTGATGGCATAAGGAGAGACGTGTATAACCAGAACCTGAATAGAACCCCGGCTGCGCCCGGCGGCGGCGAGCTGCAGCTCGATTGTATCCGATCCTTGTCCTCGTGACACAGAATTATCGAGAGAGTGATAGAGCTGGTATCGTGACAAGAACCCGTCACGGGGAGTCGAGCCGGAGCTGCGGTTGGTCGCTCGCAACTGCCGCTACCCCCCCCCCCCCCCCCCCCCCCGGCGTCCGCCGCAAGACGGCGAGTTGACCACCTCTCGCCGTCGCCGCCATCCATTTTCTGAGCCCAGCGGCCGGCCGCAGCGGAGTTCGCCTGTCGTCCTCCGCGCGCCGCCGGAACCTGTCGGTCAGTTCCACCCGCCGCGGCCGCGGCCCTTTTTCCTTCGTTGGCGTCGCTCCTACGCCGATTATTCAACGCCATCCCCAAGTGGTCAAGTCAAACCCCGCCTCCTCTTCTCGCCGGGCAAGTTAGTCGGCGCGGCGTCGCGAGCCGGCCGGCCCCGACCGTACAGCGACGGGAGCCGCGGCGGGGCCTGCCCCGGCCGCCGGGAACCGCAGCTTTCGGCCTTTAAGGGACAGGGACCGTCACCGATTCATTCCTTGGGCCGGAAGCCTCGAAGCATGTCTCACCTCCTCCGGTTTGTGACTCCGGGCCGGCCACACAGCGACTCGTTTCTGGCTTTTCGCCCGTACAACCGCGTACGTTTCCGGCTCGTACGACCCGGTCAGGGTCCTGGCGGGTGGAGGCGTCGACTGTTCACACAGTCGCAGTGGACCCGACTAAAATGAGTTGATTGATGAATGATGACCAAATTAATAAGCTCACGAAATAATCATGACACAGTTCAACGACTTATCACACAGGAGTAAGATGAAGCCGAGTCTTCCAAACAGGGAAACAACTCTTTGCATGCGTTGCACTCCAACAAACAACCGCTGCATCGGAGCATCAACCTACAAGGCTACAACTGCAGTCCTGACCGAAGGAGCACAAAAGGAGAATCAATGTGCAACTTAACAATCAATACTTAGTTCATGTGGGGACTGACAAGTCATAATTTGGAGTCACGGGAGTGGATTTACAAGTGCAAACGGCTGCTAAAGTGGGCCAGTAGACAATCAAGTTTCTAGTAATTACAGAGCACGAAATACCATCAAGTTGGGCACCAGATACCAAACACCATAGACTGCATAATGTGAACATGCAACAGGATGATGGTCCGTTTCAGTACATGTCATATTATCATTTAATTTGTGATGATTCAAGCCACCTCTGGCTTGCTTGTTATTCTGGTCTTTGATCGGCTCATCGCTGGTTCTCCCTCCTACGGGCATAGCGGGTCCTGTCGTTGTACCTAGGCCTATCTGCTGCTCTCTGTGGCACTGGTTCTACCCTCCTCTGCCTCTCCGGGGACCTCTGAACAATCTCCCCGTTAACAAAGAGCTCAGCTGCAAGATAAAAAGATTGGAGGATGTTAATACAAGATTATCTTTTTTTTCAAGAGTAACAACTCAACAAGGATAAATCACACCGTGCAAAGGTGCTAGCAACAACCAATGTGAAACATGAATGCAGTAATGTTACAACTCCACTGATCCGCAGCTCCATTGCTGTGGAGAGCAGAACCGATAAAGAGAATTGCTTTAAGTCCATTAGCATTCAAAACAAGGCAATGCCAAAATGACTCCCTTGCTTTGCCAAGATGGACTAACAAAATCAAACAACAAAAACACGTGACAGGCTTTGGGATCAGAAACAAGACAAGCAACAACCCAGCAAGATATATGAAACACATCTAACACAAGGTTCGACAACAATTATTACGCTTGACAAACTTAAGTAACATTGTGTTTCATAATAATTGTTCGTAGCATTGTTTCATCCCTACCGATATGTGCCCTATTTCATTTAAGGTGCAGAACTGTTCAATGTTATCTAGTCGTCCGACTAATTGTGATTAGTCGCAATTAGTGGGGCTTATCGGTCCAGTGACCTCGATAAGGGGTACCGAGTAGGTTTGAGCGACTAGCTTACTAGTCGTCCGACTAGTCATCGCCTAATCACGATTAGCCGCATCGATCAGGTAGAAAAACTATGAGAATCATGAGGTGTTCCATTAGGTTTTTGGTATATAGACTAAAGAAGAGATAGAGCAGCTGCCATGCCCCTCCAGAATACAAGCAGCCGGCTGCCACGCCCGCCAAATCACGCCGCTCCCGCCCAAAATCGCGCCGCCCCGTTGTCCGTCGCCGCCTGCTGCACGCTGCGCCGGCGCAGCTGCTGGCCTGCTGCCCAGGAGTTCGCGGCAGACCCAGCGGCCCTCTTCTTCCAATGTCCGCCTCCGCCTCCGCCTCCGCAGGCCTTGGGCGCCGGCGTTACCCAAGGCTGCCACCACCAGCAGCACCTGAAGATGAGCTCCCCTCCCCTGCTCTACTGTCTACTCATGCTCGAGCTCTGTTCCCCTCTTGCCCTGTTTTTGCTTTCCTTTGCTCTTGCTCTAGCTTCTTTCTCTCCTCTGCTTAGTGTTATGTGTATGTGCAAATGTGGATCAACAACTATATAGCATATATATCATATCAGTTCTGGTATGGACGACTATACAGACAACTAGCTAGGACCGACTAGGCTCGACTAATCGGCCTAATCGACGACTAATCGCGACTAGTCTGATTGGTCCTCCATGGCGACTAGGTCCGACTAGACGATTTGAAAACATTGGAACTGTTAGAGAGACGCTTGTTATTAGTCCATTAGCATTCAAAGCAAGACATTGCTTATTAAGCTCCATGCTTTGCCAAGATGGAGTAGAAGACCAGCTTGGTTAAGAAAGGTCAAAGGTCACTGGTTGAACTACCATAGACAAACAGATAAAAGCCTAAACATGATAGGGACTAATTGAAAATGAAAAAGAAATGTTTCATCCCTACTGATCGGTGCCCCGTTTTATTGAGGTGCAGAACCGTTAGAGACCATTGTTATTAGTCCATTAGCATTCAAAGCAAGACATTACCAACTAGGCTCCACGCTTTGCCAAGATGGACTAGAAAATAAGTGTGGTTCAAACTATTCTCTGGTTCCACTACCGGACAACAAATATCTAGGAGCGTCTAGATTTGGGGAAAAATGTGTTAGCAGTGTCTCATCCCTCCTGATCTGAGCCCCATTTCATTGAGGTACAGAACTGCTAGAGAGACCATTGTTATTAGTCCATTAGCATTCAAAGCAATACATTGCCAACTAGGCTCCATGCTTTGCCAAGATGGACTATAAGATAAGCATGTGGTTAAAAGTTAAAACTAGTATCTTGTTACACTAATGAACAAAAAAATATCTAGAAGCATCTAGATTAGGGAAAAAATGTGTTAGTAATGTCTCATCCCTACTGATCTGAGCCCCATTTCATTGAGGTGCAGAACCGTTAGAGAGAAAATTGGTGTCAGTCCATTAGCATTCAAAGCTGGGCATTGCCTGTGAGGCCTCACAGGCTCACAGCTTTGCCAAGATGGACTAGAACGTCAATGGCACAAGATTGGGCATGATGACAACAGTGTCTCAACCCAGTGAAATACTCCATGACCAGTGAAATACAGAAACATGTGTAAGCTTCAAAAGGTAGACCAGGGAGCAACATACGAATTAAACGGTGAATCCTAACAAAAATCCGCATCGACGGAGCAAGAGAAGTTACCTCCATAGTCCTTGTACTCGGGGTCAACATACGAATCCGGGAGCACAAAGAGAACACCGGGGAGTCCTGCAGCGCACATCATCACAAACAACACCGGCATCAGATACGAGTCAGGTCGAATTCAGCTAGCTAGGAAACTGAAGAACGGCATCATAGGGCATAGATCGAACAGACCCTCGAGCTTGTTGGACGTCTCCTCATCTATCTCGCACCCGAACCCGAAGTAGCGCTCGCACGAGACGTTGTAGATCTTCCTCTTCGCCTCCTCCTCGCTGCGCCAGAGAAAAGCCATCAGATAAGTTTCCAAAAGACCAACCCGCTCCTCTGTCTAAAGCGGGGGGGGGGGGGGGGGGGGGGGTACGGAGAAGAGCACGCTGTACCTTCCGAGGACCTTGGCGAGGGTCTGGACGTAGCAGTCGATCATCTGCTGCTTGGTGGCGCCCTCCCCGCCGGGCTTGTCCATGACGATGAGCCAGTGCTCGTAGTCGCAGCCGGGGAACAGCGGCGCCATCTCCGTGGGCGCGCGGTCCCCGCCCCCTCCAGGCCGCGCCGGGGAGTACCCGTCCCCGCCAGGCCGCCGCGCCATCCCGCGGGGGAAGCCGAGGCGGGAGGCCGCCGCGACGACGGCTGGGCGCAGCAGCGAGTGCTCAGGGGAAGCCCCTGCCGGCGCGCGGCGGAGGAGCGAGGAGAGTGAGGAGGAGGATGTGGCGCGGCGGGAGAGGAGCCTCCGGGCGGCGGCGGCGGCCATGGCTGTTAAACCCTAGCGGCGCCGCGGGGGGAATGGAGTGGGGGAATGGGGGACGCGAGGTGCCGGCTGGGTGTCTGTGGAAGGTGGATTTAAAGCAGTCTGCGTGTGACCGCGAGCGAGGCGTAGGCCCAATGGATGGATTATGCTGCCATGGGCCTACGGGCACTAACAAGGCCCAGTTAGTTGCCAACAATACTGAATTGTTTTGGGCCAAGTCAAACCAGTTGCTGAAAGCAAAAAGTCTATTTTGCCTTCCTTAACTATCGCAAAAATATGATTTTCTTCCCTCAACTATAAAACCGGATATCCACAATCCTCCAACTATCAAAACCGTTTATTTTATCTCTCTCAATGGTTTTATAGGCGGTTTAACATTTATTTTCATATATTTTTCTCCCTTATCTCTTTTTCCACTCAACTGAGGCAGCAAATGTGGTTCAAAAATCATAAAAATTGGCATAGTAGTAGAGGAGAGTAGGAAGAACCCAATTTTTCATAAAACAATTTGAAACATAAAATTTCAAAAAAAAAGAAAGAACTGAAAATTTATTGAATTTTCAAGGCATCAAGATGAGCTCCATTTTAGACAAAATTTGAATTTAATGACACATATTAAAGGTAAATCACTAGGGAATTTTTGTGAGTATAAGTTTATAGCAAGGTTTATTATGAAGTAGACCTGATCATCTATCGGGACGGGTTCGGATTGAGTCACTTCAGGTTTCGGGTCAAAAAATGTTGGCCCATGCCCAGCCCGTGACATGGTCGGGTTCGGGTTGGGTCGGGTTGGCCCGCAATTTTGTGTGTAATTTTCAGATTGGATTGGGTTTTTTTAGTTTCGGGTCAAATATTGCGGCCCGTATCCGACCCGTCACTTGGTCGGATCGGGTCGGACTGGGTATTTTTTGGGTGGGTTGGGTCGGATTTATCGGGTCGGGTGGCCCGTGATCAGGTCTATTATGAAGGGTCAAATTTGAGCTAAATTTATAATTTTATTTATTTTTACATAATTTAAAATATACTCAAGAAGTTGCATATGTATAAATCAAATATGCAAACAAATAAAAAGGATTATATTTGGCTTAAATTTGACCCTTTCTAAGAAGCTCAAAATTTTTCTACAAAACCTATACTCCCAAAATTCTTAATTACGCACCTCTAATATGTATCACATAATTCAAATTTTGTCAAAGATGGAGCTCATCTTGATGCGTTAAAAATTCAATGAAGTTTGAATTCTTTATTTCTTCAAAGTTTCAAATTTCAATTTTGTTTGAGTTCAACTTCAAAAAGTTACAAAATTGTGTGCTCTATACTCTTCTCTATCACTATGCCAATTAATATGATTTTTTATTCACCTTTGTTATCTCAATTGAGTGAAAAAAGGTAAATAATTATGAAAAAATGTAAAAACCGCTTGTAAAACAGCCAAAGGAGGTAAAACAAACAGTTTTGATAGTTCGGGGAGGCTGAATACCCGATTTTGTAGTTGAAGGAGGAAAATCAGATTTTTGCGATAGTCGAAGAAGGTAAAGTAGACTTTTTCCTAACTGAAAAGGTTTGTCCCGCCCGGCAGGGTCAACCCCAATGAGGCCAGGGCGGACGGTGACCCGAGCGGCTCCGCCAAGCCTATGCATGCGTGCGCTACAAAATCTATGGCCATGTTTGATTCTCTAGTGCAGCCTAGCGCTAGAAGAGAATCACATGCATAGAGTACTAAAAATGATGTTTATTTGCAAAAAAAATTAGAGATGAGTGTAACTTTTCGCGATGAATCTAATGACGGTAATTAATCGATGATTGGCTACGGTAATGCCATAGTAAGCATCCTCTAATTATGCGGTCAAAGACTTTATTAGATTCGTCTCGCCAAGTAGCGTAGGGGTTGTAAAGTTAATTTTGTAAACTGCTTTTATTTAATACTCATAATTAATGGTCAAAATTAGCTACAGTATCTAGCGCTACTAAACCAAACAAGACCTATCTATCGTATAAAAAAAATTAAATGGGCCGCAGAGATGATTTCTGCCCACGGAGCGTTAAAGTCTATTAGGTAGTAGAAGTAGACTATATTGATTGAAGATGCTACTGCCATGTGCCCATATCCGCAATATATCACACGCACTACATTTTTCCAATCCATCGCTTGAAGGTTGTTTGCGGGCAAGCGAAGTTAATTTCGGCCCAATAACACTTTGGTTGCTCCACGCTGCAGTCTTTTATGTTAATAACTGATACTGCTACTGCTACTGCATGTGAACATTGACCCACACTGCTTCACATTACATTTTTCTAATTTTTCATTTTTTTTTTCTTGTACTACTTTGTATTTATTATTTATTTATTTTCTCTTTCCCTCTTTTTTCATTTAAAGCTCATATACAATCAAGTATTCTGTGATGTTGATCCATTTGTTCGCTTTGTAGATTAAATTTGTTCCGTGATGTTGATATATTTTTTTACGATGTTTAATATTTTGTTCATGTATTTAATATTTATTCATTATATTTATTTTTTTATTCGGCAAAATAATTATGCATTCGTCTGGTTAAATTATTGGTTCCCAGGATCCGAAATTAATTATTTAATATAAATAAAAATATTATTTAAAAAAAATCGTGCAAACATAGGCAAATGTAATCTTGTTTTAAAGATCTTATCATAAAAAATGCAATGATCAATTAGAATTTGATTTGGATGCTCAGTTTAAGCCTTGTATTTTTTTAGTTTCAAATTTGCATGCACATATGTGACATCATCATTGCTAAACAGTTCAATTGTTGGGCTGATCACGACCCATCTAATACATCCTTCAGGCGATGGTTTATGTTACTATCACCTTAAATGATATGTAGCCACACCTGTTGGCTGACGGCTCCGCCTGGGAACCTCGACATATGTGTCATATGGGTTCTAGATAGGGATAGCAACGGATATAAAATATCCGCGTAGTTTGGATACTAAGCCTGTTGGGCGCGGATACGGGTTTGAGTTTGTGCTTGTGGGTACGGACGCGGGTACAACTTTAAATCCAATGAATATCTTCTAACGGGTTTGAAAAATTGATATCCAAATCCGCAAAACCCGCAAACTCGCAAACATTGACTCTTGTTATATATCATGTACGAGACTAGTTTATTTATTTGCTTAGACTTATTTGTTTCCTCAAATAAATAGTGTTGACAAGTTGTTTGTTGGGCAATAATTAATTTATTAGTGCTAATATAGAGATGCCTTCATTGATATGTTAATATTCACATGCTATTAAAATGTGCTTGTGTGCTTGAATTTCTAAAACTTGCGGGTATGTGGGCGTGCCAGTAGGTATGTAGGTATCCACGGATAACGGGCACGAGTGTTGTTTCCTACCCATTGTGGGTTGCGGGCGTAGGTGCGGATACGGATTTTAGCATGTGTGTACGGGTTTACGAAGTTAGTATCCGTATGGATTTTACCCATGACCATCTTTAGTTCTAGTACTAACTTCGAGTGATGCGTCATATGAGAAGAAACAAGTATAAACTATTGAATCATTTCTGCACATAAAACTTATGCTAAGATTTTTTTATTTTAGCCCTTAGAGAATCTCCAAGAGTTCTCTATCTTTGAATTTTTAGAAGACAGCAAAAACTAATCTCCAATAGTTCCCATCCTACTTTTCTATCTACTAACAATTGGCAAATTAACCATTCTTGTGCCTATATATGCGCACGACTCCCAGGCTCCCGATCCATCTCCCTGCCTTTTTATTTCCTTCGTGCAGGAGCCGCACTGCAGCCGGCGTCTCCCTCCCTTTTTATATTTCCGTTGTGCACTATGTAGGTGTATATGTGAGCCCATGTATAGAGGCCATCTAGAGGCACATGTATAGAAACTATACATCCCACTCTTCTAGGATTTGGAGGAATAGATCACATTATTCTCTCTTACACTCTTCTACATGGTATCAGCCCTCACACTTCTCTCCATGGCCGCCGCCGCCGCCTGGACCCTGCGCTGCCGCCGCCGCCCCATGGCCGGCCGGCCGCCGGCGCCGCCAGCCCTCTCCTCCTTTTCTTCCCTCTCCTCCTTCCCTCTTCTCTCCCCTACTTCTGGCCCTGCTGCGGCCGCTGCCCTGCCCGCCGGCCCCTGGCGCACCCCGGCCGCCGCCTTGGCGGCCCTAGAGCCTGCGCCGGCCGCCGCCGCCGCCGGGCCCGCGGGTCCCCTGCAGCCGGGCGCGGGCGCCGCCGCCGGGTCCTCTGCTCTGCTTTATGGCGCCGGGTCCCCTGTCCCTTGGGCGCCCTACTCCTCCGCCGCCTCTGCTCGAGGGGCGCCGCGCGCGTGGCTCCAGGCCACACCCGCACGGCCGCCCACCGCCGCCGCAGCCACGCTGGCCGCCACCGCGGGGCCTCCCTACTCCCTCGCTCTAGCTGCAGCCACCGGAGCGCCCCCCCCACGCGGCCTTCGCGGCCCCAGCCCCTGTGCCTGCCGGCGCGGGTGCGGGCGCAGCCTGGCCTGTGGAACCCGCGCGCCCCCGCGGCCCCTGCTGCCATTGCTGCAGCAGCTGCTGCCCCTACTGCCTTTGCTGCAGCTGCTGCTCTAGGGGAGCCGCGCGCGTGGCTCCAGGCCACCGCCGCCGCGTTGGTCGCCGCCACGGGGCCTCCCTATGCTGCCTCGCACGCCGCGCAGGCTACCACCTGCGTCCCCCCTGTCGCCGCTGGCCTCCTTCCGGCAGGTGCGCAGGCCCTGGGCGCGGCCTCCTGTGCCGCCGCCGCACACCTGCAGCCGCGCCTCCCTTCCCTGGGCGCGTTGCCGCTGCGGGGCGGCCTACTCCCCTCCACCTTCGCGGCTCCTGCCCCTCCTACGGGCTGGGCATGCCCCCCACGGATGCGCCGCACGCTGCTGCAACATGGGCCACTGCCGTCGCCGCCGCGTGCGTCGTGGGCGCGTCGGCATAGGTCGTCCCCGCCGCAGCTCCACCGGCTCTGGGCGCGCCGGCCGTGAGCGCTTCTCCCCTCGCGGCCGCGGCTCCTCCCCACGGGCCAAGCGGGGGTGCCGGCGGCCGCGGTCGTCGCCGTCGGCGGAGGGGGCGTGGTCGTCGGACCGTACCTACACCTCCCCTTGCTACTGCCGGTGTGCCCTGGCCATCCTACCGCGACCCATGGTAGGGGCACCTCCCAATGTGGCCGGTTCCGGCCCCAGGGGGTCCTCATCCTCCGGCCCAGCCAGCAGCCATGTTCGCTGGCACCGCTCCTCCGTTCCCACCACCCTGGATTTCACCGGCACAGGCTTTCAGTACCATGGGGTTGACACCGCCAGTCAGCCCCGACTGGATTGCCGACTCGGGCGCCTCATTCCACACCACACCTCATGCTGGCATCCTTTCTTCCGTCCGATCCCCCCATCCCTCTTGTCCTTCCTCTATCATGGTCGGCAATGGCTCTTGTCTTCCGGTCACCTCCGTGAGTATCGCTTCCGATCCTTTCCGTCTCCCTGGGCGTTACTGTTGAGACTCGCCCGTCTGGCCTGTTCCTTCACCAGCGGTAGTATGCACTCGACATTCTGGAGCGGGTTGGGATGACTGATTGCAAGCCATGCTTCACTCATGTCGATACTCAGGCGAAGCTGTCTGCTGATCTGGGTGATCCCGTGGCTGATCCTACTGCCTACCGGAGCCTTGCCGGTGCCTTGTAGTACTTGACCTTCACCCGGCCGGATCTCACCAATGCAGTTCAACAGGTCTGTCTTCACATGCATGATCCCCGGGAGTCTCACCTCGCTGCACTAAAGCATCTCCTCCGCTACATCCGTGGCACTGTTGGCTTCGGTTTGGTTCTTCACCGCTCTCCCACCTCTGAGCTGGTGGTCTACACCGACGCAGACTGGGCTGGCTGCCCGGACACTCGCCGCTCCACTTCCGGCTATGTCGTCTTCCTGGGCGGCAACCTTGTCTTCTGGTCGTCCAAGCGGCAGCCGGTTGTCTCCCGCTCCAGTGCTGAGGCGGAGTACCGGGCTGTCGCTAACGGCGTGGCGGAGGCGTCTTGGCTCCGACAGCTCTTGGCGGAGCTCCACAGCCCGCTCGCTAAGAGCATGCTCGTCTACTGCGACAACATCAGCGCGGTGTACCTCTCCACCAACCCCATTCTGCATCAGCTGACGAAGCACATGGAGATCGACTTGCACTTCGTGCGCGACAGGGTCGCTGTCGGCGATGTTCGGGTACTCCATGTCCCGATCACCTCACGGTTTGCCGTCATCTTCACCAAGGGACTACCCTCCTCGACCTTCTCGGAGTTTCGCTCCAGTCTCAACGTAGCAGGTGACTAGTTGTGGCTGCGCGGGGGGGGGGGGTATTTGCCCTTTGTACTTTCTTGTTGTCCAGTCTCGAACGCCACTGTGACGGTAGTTCAGATTGCGGGGGGTGTTGGTGTATATGTGAGCCCATGTATATGTATAGAGGGCCATCTAGAAGCCCATGTATAGAAATAATATATCCCACCCTTTTAGGGTTTGGAGGAATAAATCATATTATTCTCTCCTACACTCTTCTACACAATAACTTAGAGTAGGAGCCGCACTGCAGCGGTGGATTCTGGGCAGGGGGCAGCGCTTGATCTTGTTGTTGACCGGTGGCTTGTGTTGCCGCAGATTCTTGCTAGCAGGCATGTAACAGGGTGGCTGGCAGCTGTGGCAGCACTCCACCGGCGCGAGCGGAGTCCGAGCTCCATCGCCGCTGGGGTGCACGAGCAGCGCCGCCGCGGGGGAACAGGAAGGAAGAATGATCCAGGAAGGAGGTGAACGCATAAGAGGCACAGAATTCATTTTGTGTATTGTGGGGCCATATTTTTTCATACTTGGGAAGTTAAAATGGGGTACTCTTGGAGACCGCCTCTTTTTTCTCTTCCCATATCTATTTGGGGACTTGGCAAACAATGAGATTTGGGGAGAAAAAAATAAGAAACACGGTGAGAGAGAGAGAGCGCGCGCGCCATAGCAGAGCGCTGGAGCCTGGTTGGCTGGGATCAAGACCCTGCGCGATGCCTCACCAAACCAATGCCGTTGCAATGCTCCAAAAAAAAAACAATGCCGTTGCAGGAACAGACGACGTGACAGAGGCACATGCCGGCAACGCTGTTCAGACTTCAGAGTCGCCTTGTTAACATTCTAGGCTTCAACCATCGTTTTCTTCCCGTCCAGTACCGACTCGACTCCACAGACGTGACATGGAGCTAGTACTGGACGACGGTGATGCCCAAAGCTAGACGTCCATCAGAAGCACGGCCGATTTGATCATGCCACAAAGACAGAGCTGAAAATTGCAAGCAGAAAATTACACACACAGCACGAGATGTGTTATTCCTTCTCCTTTCTTTCTTTTCCCCCAGTTCACAAACATATACACTCATATATACACTGTTAGTATACAGATTAAGCTCCCTAATAAACAGGAGATTAATGATTAACAAAAAACTTTTTAGCTTCACACCGCAACGCTAATAAACGCATTGGGTTGTGGGAGGAGGCAAAGCAAAGCAGCTGCCAACCAGACGCTACAAACCGAGACAAATACATGATGATGCTTATTCCCTTTTCACATATCAATCTCGACCACTAACACTACTACTACCCAAGCTAAAATTCAAACCCTAGTACCCTACCTATGTTGTTTCTATGTGATCTCCTTTTCAGACCATGTCTACACATACTTGACAAACTTTGTCAATATACTGCTGGCATGTACAGATGATACCTTTCGCCTACATTATTGTGTATTCGTACGTGTGTATGTATACAATAGCTGCTATACGTAACAGGCTATACCTAGCTGTATATGGTGACCTACCGTACCAGTAGCTGATGATTTTGGACCACTTCACTGCTGCTCAGACCTGAGTGAGAGGGACACACATTGTGCTATAGCTGAAGAGTGAAGCTAAGTGAAGGCTGATGATGATGAGCGTGTTGGCACCGGCCGGCCTGGGTACGATCTGGTGGCTAACCGTAGAACGGGGCGCGGTGGGGGATGCCCTTCCTCCTGGACGGCCGGCACCGGTTGATCGGCGGCGTTCCCGGCGTGATCGGCCGCCCGTTGTTGGACCTGCTGCCTTCGTCGTCGGACCACCGGATGCCCGGCCGGTCGAAGCGGCCGAGGTCGAACCCGGCCGTCCTCCGGGGCTTCTTGGGGCTGAACGAGTCGTCGGAGCCGGAGCCGTCGTCGCCGGAGCCCTGCCCGCGCTTCGGCCGGATGGCGAACGTCAGGCTCGGGTCCCACTGCATCCCTCCCAGCTGAAAATGAAACAAACCACATACCACACGGCAGGAACAGCCATTCATCGATCAGCGAATGATTGCAGGTGGTCTAATCATGGTGATAACAACACACTAGAAATGAGATCATTGATTAGCAGAACAATGGAAGAATTCGGTCCTGCATTTTTCTGTGGCCACAAGAGTTGCTGTCCAAGGAAGGAATCAGTGAAGTGAGCTGATGAGGACGTTTGCTTGAGAAAATAAGGAGAAAGGAAAAAACCATCCATGATGGAGCGTATTATTATCCATGGATCTGTCGTCATTGCACTAACTGCAAACAGGGAGCCCATCAACTCCTTGTCCATCTGACGTCCATTAGCTTTCCTACTAATTCTAGAGCTTGCAAAATAAATCGCCTAGTGACCCCCCTCTAGTTCTGAAAAGACACTATTCTCAGAATTAATAGGTAGCATCATTTCATATGCTTAGCCATGGCTTCACTTCACACTGAGATGGACATTGTTGCCTTGCCTACAAATTAACAAATCCACCTCTTTATGAACAGTGTGCCTAGGATGCAAACATTTCACCTTCTCTTTTTCGAAAATAATGTAGCTTCCTAAGGGAAATATTATGGGGGTTCCATGACCAAATACCCTTGCAATCAGTCCAAGACACTCTCTGGGGCATACTATATATAAACCAAAGAAATCCGGTTCAAAAGGATATCAACCTTATGCAGATGATACTACTAGTCTACTGCTAAAGCTTGCAACAATAAACATAACCGTACTTTGTGATAGCTATATACGCACACAAACCCGACAAACACACACGGGGATTCGGTAGAACATCACTTCCAGAGAAGTCAACTTTATCCGGATAACGCACAGCCTTTCCATCCTTTCTAAGTGATAGGGGCCGGGGTTAACTAGATAACCCATTCTTCCTAAAAGAAAAGAAAAACAGAAAAGAAGTGCATTTCTTGATGGAAGATCCTGAGTAGCTGATGTCTCAAGTCTACCTACTCCCTGAAAGCAGCTTTAGCCTAAACTAGAACAGTACTACATGAGAGCTCCAACTCCTAGGGCAACTTTATTTATACATGGTGTGCCTAGTGCAACAGTTTATATCAGATAGATTAATACTTTGTCAATGGCAGGATTTGCTTCATGCTTGCTACATTTGGGTAAGATACCATTGTTAATCTTTGCAGGGATTGTGTGTGATTGGTCTTGACTGTGCTGCCTGTATCCTTGCAAATGATCCATGTTCGGTCTGGTCTCTATTTGAAGCACCATCCCTGATGGAAATGGGCTAGAATGTGGGAGGTATGTGGACCCATTTTGGCTGCATTTAACGGCTGTGCACGTACCAACGCACCCAAAGTTCAAAGGGCAATAATTGAGACATATCCGTATATATATAATGTCACAGGAAAAAAGAAATTAAAAGCCCTAAAAGGCCAAACTTACCATGCAAGTTTGCCCCATATGTCTGTGCGCCATGAACATGGCACGGCATGGTCAGGTGGTGAAAGCCTTTTGGAATGCAAGGATTTTGCTGAAAAACAAATTCTCACTAGAATGACCACCGATAAGAAACTCTGGAGCCTGCAGACGGTGCCAAAGGGTGATCACAACCGCTACCTTTTTCTTGAGGGACCACAGGTGTTTGGAGCCTGGAGTGTCTTTATTAGTTCCTAACATAACAAGGCTGCTACTATCTGCTATCAGAAAGATACTGATTGTATTGTACCTTCCTCAGCACAAATCAATGCAGTATCAAAGAAGCAACTCTAAGATGTTTTTCTACCGTCTTTTTTAAAAGGGAGAGGAATGTTTTCTTGGCCTGTGGAACCTTTATTAGGACCTTGTGTAGGACCGGAGCGAGCCCTGCATTGTTTCAGAAAATTCTTGTGTTTTGAATGATCCCTCCTGCACTGAACTTTGCATCGCATTCGCCGCCCGGCCCCAACTAAAATGTGGCGCACCGTGAACCCCCAATGTGCCTTCGTGATTGAGGCTGGATGTCCAAGTTCTTCCTCCCGAGGCCGGCCGGCCAATGCAGGTTGCCATCGCCCATTCGGTGGTTACAGCACCCGCCCATGCGGCAGCCATAGAAAAATGGAGCTCGGCAGAGACCTGCTGCTTTGGCATTATTGGCGGCAAGGCCCCGTTCATCGATCGCCGCCACGAACCCCTTTGTTTCCGCGGTGGGATTCGGCTGCTTTCTCCCCAGGTGGACACGCACGAGCTTCCCTTGCTGTGCGGTGCTGTGCCTGCCGATCCCCTGGTGTGTGTGTGTGTGTCTCTGGCCCCCACGCCGAGCCTCGGACAAGAACGCCTCTACTGGCTGGCTCTAGTCTTTTAGAGAGAGGAGAGAGAAAGAAAGGTAGAGAGAGGAACAGAAAAAGAAAGAACGAGGGGAACCTGGCTGCTGGAAGGGAGAAGGAAGAGAAGAGGGGGAGAGAGAAAGGAAGACGACGGCGGAATTAGAAGGCCGGGGATTCGCCGGCTCACCTTGCAGCCGAGGGAGCAGAAGCGGAACGAGTCCGGGAGGCTCCGGCAGCAGATCTCGCAGGTGTTGGTGACGCCCTTGCCGGGCCTGGCCTGCGGCCGGCCGTTGAGGAACACGATCTTGGCGCTGTTGATCACGTACGTCTGCACGTGCGAGATGTCGATCAGCTTCCCCACCTCCGACACCCGGATCACGTTGTGGTACGAAGACCGCCGTATCTGCATGGTGGTCACACACCTCGGTCAGCGGCGGCCGGCCGGCAGCGAAGAAGAAGATCGGATTGATTGGCTGTCTGATCGATCCGAGAGGGAGAGGAGGAGACTGGTAGCTTAATTAGCAGCTCGGCGGTCGCTGACCTGGACGACGTGGTGGTCCCGGTGCGCCGGGAGGCAGTAGGCGCAGAGCGCGTCGCCGGTGCAGTCGAGGCAGAAGAGGTTGCACTCGTTCTTGCTCAGCTCCGGGTGCATCCGGCACGGCACGAAGAAGCTCGTGCCCAGCAGCGGGCGCAGCCACGGCGGGCCCAGGTCCTCCTCCGACCTTACCATCGGGCTCGGGCTCGCCACGCTCACCATCACCTGCAGCCAAGACGCATGTCCACCCACGGAGCACATCAGCCACACCATCCATCACCGCCGCCGCCGCCGCCGCCTCCTCCCCATCAAATGCAAGTCTATACATGGCTATACATGCATACACAGCTACACAATCGCAAGAAAAAGAGAGAGAGAGAGAGAGAGAGAGAGAGAGAGAGAGAGAGAGAGAGAGAGAGAGAGAGAGAGAGAGAGAGAGAGAGAGAGAGAGGGATTTTTACCATTGGTATGAGGTCCTCCAGAGCTACAGCTAGCTGATGATGCCTCTGTGTATCCTCTAGCCCGGTGCAACGAACGAACTCGGCGCCTGCTCTGCAGGTTGCAAAAAGCATCAAGCCATCAAGGAAAGGGAAGCAGCCGGAGCTAAGGAAGATGAATGCAGGAAGCCGAGATAAACCTTCCACGATGTGACGGAAAAGGGGCCCCGGCCGGGGGCGGTTAGTAACAGTATCAACGGATTATCGTCTACCTATCAATCGTTACCTGCTCCGCAGGGTAGAAGGACCAAGGAGGAAGAAGAAGAAGAATTCAGCGGCCGGATCGATAAGGGAGGAGAGGACGACGGCTGGACGGGGAGATGAGGAGGGGATTCGACGATTCGGGACTTCTGGAAATCCAAGAATTCTCGGCGGTATCGCGTCAAGTAGAGTATATATCGCAGCGAGGAAAGCGAAAATTATATATATATATATATATATATGTATATATATATATATATGTATATATATATATATATATAATATCTTTTTCCTCTCTTTCTTGAAAGGGAGAGAGATCAGATGGGAACGAAGGGGGAAGAAAAACGCGAGATGCAACGGTGGAGGCCGATGTAAGGCGGTTTGGTTTGCATAGGAGACGTGTCGACGGCTCTTTCCTGCGATAGCTAAAGCTCCCGAAAATAAAAACCCTTTTCCCGGCTCCACGCCCATCCTTCGACGTAATTGCCCAATTCTCCAACCAATTGCTTTGGTTTCATCATAAATGAATTATTCTCCCGCCAGGCATGCATTGATTGGGCAAAATCCTTGTCCTAATAGCCTACACATTAATCTCAAAATGTGATTTCTACACTACCTCTGTTCCAGAATATAGCTATTTTTAGATTTTCTCCGAGTTAAATCTTTAAAACTTTGATCATAGATGATAAAAAAAACTATAAAAACAAGTATTATGATGGGCGAATAGCAGACTTATATCTATGTGAAGGATAGAGAATTGAAGAGAGAGAAGGGAACAGGCGTCTGGCGACGCGCCCGCTCCACCCAGCGAGACACTAGCGCGGCATTAAATAGTAGCAGGGCCCGCCACAATCACGCGTGTTCTGGAGAGCAGTCGGCGAAATCATAAAACTTGCTCTAAAGATTGACAATGTAAAAGTAACATTATTTTTATTTATAATTACACCAACTCACAACATGTAATATTTATATTTAAAGTAATTATTTTTTGAAATATATTATTGATCAAAGATGAAAATATTTGACTTTGACCAAGTCAAAATGTTGTTATATTTTAGGATGGGGTAGTACTATGATATATACATATATATAAGAAATTTATATCTATTTTTTTCAAAAAGATGGCAAGAGTTTTGCTGAATTTTTTTTGAACGAACGACACTCGACGAGTGTGTTTCTATTAATATAGCAGAAAAAATACAAGATTATGTTCCTAGGAGGTCATAACCAGGAAAAGGAAAAAAAGAAAAAAATGAAAACAACTCAGGCTGGTCGGATTGGGACATCGACGCAAGCCGCACAGAACAAGCACTACCGCAGCATCCAACCACATCCCACACTCATGTAGTCGTCGAAACCTTAGGCAGGACCCAAAGCTGACAGAAAACGAAGGAAGCGGACACCACCACACATAGAAGGCCACCGCCATGCAGGACCCTTCGCCGCGATGCCGCTGCAACAACACACTCCTCCCGATGGAGTGAACAACATCGGATCCGGGCCACTCGCAGACTGCCTCGCAGTCGCTGCTGTGACACAACAACGCGCGGGGGCCTCGCCGCATCCGCCGTTGGACTCCACCTCTCGTGTCACCTCGAAGAGAACACCACGCGCGGGGGCCTTGCCACGCCCGCCACAGTACTCCCCGCCCCAGATCCGTCTCAAAGGTTACCGTCGGAGTGGTGAGCAAAGATGCCCCGCTCCCTCAGATCTCCGCAAACCACCATCGCCGTAGGTTGAGTTCATCTCTTTGCTTCACCCTCACATCTAGCCACCGCCGCCAAAGCAGCAAGACAAGGAAGTCGCTTGCGCCGTCTTCCGATGTTGTACCCCACCGGGTGGCCCCAGCCAAGCTGAGCAACCCTGCCGCAGTCCTGCTGCAAGCCCTAGTTGTCGCACGATGCCGTTGCCGCAAGCGCCATCCTCCGACGCAGTCCCACGCCTGCACTGACCGTTGCCAGGCAACGCCAGTCGCTGTAGTCCTGCTGCAAGCAGCCAACCGGCCACCAGGCGACAACCCCTGGCCGCCACCAAGTCAGTGATCGCCTCCGCGAGGGCTCGACGACACCCTTCTAGCTTGCCACGCGGCAGAGATGTCGACCCCGACTGAACCTCTATGGACAAAGGACCGGCAAAGCCACAAACCGAGCTGGGTCTCAAGAGACGATGCCTCCAAAAAGGGCATGACGCTGAAAGCGCCGCTGTCGCTCGTCCAGAGGATAGGGTTTTCACCCAGAGAACCCCGTGCAGTAGGGTTGCCGCTCCAAAATGACGCCCCCAATGGGGAGAACAACGTCAAGGATGCCGCCGTCATCCCACCAGCAAACGCTGGCAAGGGCTTTCGCCCGGTGCATCCCAAACCAAACTGCACGCGCACGGCACGGCAAACCGGTACCAAAGCCATGACAGCCCCTCGAGGGCGACACCGCCACTGTGCCTCCATGCGCCATGCCGCAGGAACCCTGCCTCCGCCTCGCTCGCCGCCAGCAGCGCCGAACATGGCGCCGCCACTGCTCCTCGCAGGCCTGCACGCCTCCACTCCCGCTGCCCACAGGCAGCCGCCGCCGCGTCGCAACCGCTCCTACCGCCTCCGCGACATCGGCCCAGACCCCCACCACGCGCCGTAGGCCGAAGCTGTCGCGTGGTCTCCCCGGGGGGGGCACTCTGCCGCCGAACGCACACCTCGCCCCCGTCTTGAGGGCGCCGACCCCGGTCGCCAGTGCACCGACTCGGCCGTGGAGTCTGGCCACGTCGCCTCCTGTGCGCGTCTGCCTCTTGTGGCCCCGTGCGCTCATCTGCACGCTGCGGCGATGCGACTGCCCGCACGCAACTGCGCCAAGGACGGCCTGGATAGCCGTGCACCCCTGGCGGAGGCCGGCGCCGAGCCTCTTTTCGCCGGGCAGCCCCCCTTCTAGTCCTCTGTCGCGCAGGAGCAGCCGGCGTCCGCGTCGAACTTCACGGCGCGCACAGCACCACGCCGCCACCACCACGCCACCTCCTCGGCGCCGAGGCTCACCGCGTCGCCAACGGCATGAGGCGGCCGCCCTCGCCGTGCTCGTCGCGCACCTCCGCGCGCACCCCAGTACCCGCACCGCCGTGTAGATCCGGCCCTGGGGGCGCCGGATCCGGTCCCCAGGACGCCGGATCCGCCGCCGCCGCCCTACAAGTCCGGTGCCGGCGCGCCGAAGTCCGGGGGCGAGCGCATCCCGGAAGAAGGGAGAAGCCCCGCCGCCGCCTTTCTGGCAGGCACACGGGCTTCCGGTGCCCTGCTCCGGCGGCGGCGAGGTGGAGAGGAGGCTTAGAGTGTGGTGGTGGCGGTGGAGCTGGGCGCCGCCCGAGTGGCCCCCACGGAGACGACGCGGGGGCAAAGTTTAGCTCATCAATAGAGAAATTATCCCTGCTTGCTGAATTTTTATCGATAGAAAGAGAAAGATACAACGACTAAGAGAAAATTTAAATTACAACTACACTCATTTCGACTACGCTCGACCTCCACACATAAAGACAAACCAGTAAACCACCACACAAGCAAAAAAAAAAACAGTAAACCACCACGCAAGCAGGAAACGCGCATGCACATCTGACACTAGTAAATGCATATATGCGAAGTGTAGAAGGAGGGTTCCTTTTGAGATATGAGATTCTTTTGAAGTACGGGCTGAAAAAAAATGAGAGAATGGATCGGAGCAGTAAGGCGGAGGAAAAGAAGAGGAAAAGGGATTCCCCACACCGAGCAATATGAACCGTCCGATAGGGACTGTGGCTTGTGGAAAATGGCTGCCCGGAGAGACGATGATGATGACCTTAGTGCTTGATGACGAAGGCATCCGCTTGATCTTGCCTTTCTTTTCCAAAAATAATGTGCGAGTGAGCTCTCTCCTTCTATCTTTTTCCTTGCCACGGACATGAACTCCTCCGGATAATCTCTATCTATTTCTTTAATCACGATGATAATGATACCATTTGTGTAATGACACCTTGGGGCCCAAGTCATGGTGATGTGTATGGTAGGCAGGCTTATTCTAGAACGTACTCAACAAGTGTACCGTCATGTACAAGTACTCGATATATACCTACTATAATAGCATTGGCACGGATGTCATTTTACGTTTCTTGAACGGTACCCGAAAGCGTTACTAAAGGCTGGCTTGGTACGGTAAAAAACGGTTAGTAGGCTCTAATAATGGCTGAATTGACCACACCTCTAGCTCACGTGCTGCTCCTTTACCATCTCAATACACAACAGTTCTGATGAGAGGAGATTTTCATTTTTAAAGTAACTCAGTATGATAAGTACGCGTGTAATACAAACCGGTACCAAGGCTTCTAAGACCCGTGTAATATCAACGGTACCTATCGTTATATACGTTGGTGGTACCGGTACCATGTAAAGTACGTACCATTGAGCCGCGTATAACCAACCGTACCAGCTTCATAATCATCCCCCAAAAGTCGGAGTAGGTCATCTCATACCGTACGCAAGGCGTTATAGTAGGGATAGTTACGACCAGTGCGAGAGATTCTACACCCACCAGCCTCTATCAGGAACACCGACCCGCCCCACGCTATTCGTGGCGAGTGAGCCGCAGCCGGCGTCCGGCGGCGAGGGCAGGAGCGTCCCAGTGGCAGGGTCAACGACTGAGGGTTAGCGGCACGCGGCGTCGAGGCCGAGAGGAGGGCGCACAGGCGGGCGCAAGGCTCGGGGCGGGCGCAGGCGGGCGAGGGCAGCAGGCGGCGGTGCATGGGCTCGAGGCAGCAGTGCGGCGGGTCGTCGTCGCGCGGGCCTACTGCTGGGTAGGCGGCGGCGAGGAACGTGCGGCGTTGGGGGAATTCCAGGAGCAGCAGCGTGCAGCCACACGGGAGCAGCAAATTCTGTGTCAATTGTGCTTCTCACTAAGTAATTGCGGGCAGAGGAGGGGTAGGCCAGCAGAGGAGGCCGCTGCGGTGTGGTGCGGCACGGGGGATGTGGCCACACGGGCCAGCGGGGGCGGCGGCTGGCCGGCCAGCAGCTCCGGTCTGAAAGGAGTAGGCACGTGCAGAGGCCGCAGCTGGAGCGTGCAGGCACTCCAGAGGCAGGGCGCGTGGGGACCCTGTCGGAGGCGGCGGCGCATACTGTGGTTGGCCAGGCGCGCAGCCCAAGGTTGGCCAGGCGTGCGGCATGACCCGCCCAGGCAGGGAGCAGCGGCGGGGAGTACCCCCATGCATAGAGGTGTACTGTGGTGAGCAGATTGGGGATGAAAAAATTACTGAACCTTCCATTGGAATTCGATAAATACTGAAGCACTCAACTTCTCTCTCTCAGTAATTGAGCTAATACCTCTATTATAACTTTTCTCCGTGTGTTTTGCTATGATGGACTGATTGAATTCAATAATTTATGGCATGATTTCTAGTTATAGTTGGTGCCATCGAGATCACTATCCGGTGCTAGGATGGTTCAGTATTGGCCTATTCAATCTATATTTAGTTACTAAATTTGAAAATTTTACTAGCTTAGTTTTCGGGTAGTATCAGGTGATCTATTCAATCTATTGTAGTTCAGTAGTCTTAGTATTTAGGTTTTTAATCCATTAATTCAGTAATACTAATATGTTCAGTAGTCTAATGTGTTCAGTAGTGTCGAGAAGCTTTATTCAAATCTCATGTAGTTCAGGAGTCTAGTATTATCCTTTTGATACATTAGTTCAGCAGTCTAGTATTATTCTTTTGATTCAGTAGTTCAATAGTCCAGTATTTTGATCCAAAAAAGTGAAGAAAATTGATTCATCGGTAATGGAGCAATCCCTACAAAAGGCACTAGTTTAGTAGATTTTTTTGTAGTTTTGGTAGTATCAATTACTGAATTATCTCTATCTCATCTACATTTGTGGTCCAGTAATTTGTATTGTGTTGTGTGATGGCGATAGTTCATTAGTTTTTTTATTTCCAGTAGCTCGGTAGTCTAATTATTCAATTACCGAAGAAATGTATTCGCCAGTTATCGGCGTATCACCAGAAAATACATCTGTTCAGTAGTTTCTGTAGTTCGGTATTTTTTTAGTTAACGTGTTCTTTCAATCTATTATTGTTCAGTATTCTAGTATTTGTATTTCAGTTAATGTGCACGGGGAACAGCGGTGGTCCGTGCCACTGTGCCCGAAGATGACCGTGTGTGAGCTGTACCGAGGCGAGCAAGTTGGGGCATCGAAAAATTATTGAAAAGCTTTGTCATGGCTTGGAGTATCTGGCTCTAGATTGTTCAGCCTATGTTGAGTTACTGAATATAAAATTCCACGAGTTTAGTAGTTTTTTAGTTTCTGTTACTAAGCTCTATTCAATCTCATGTAGTTCGGTAGTCTAGTATTTTGTTGTTTGATTCAGTAGTTCAGTAGTTTCTAAATAGTTCGGTATTGTTATGTTAATTGAGCTCTCTCAATCATTTGCATTTTCAGTTTTCGGTAGCTCAGGATATCAGTACTCTAGTATTTTTCTGTAGTTCATGAGGTCAACATTGAGTCATTGGGGTGCTGCATACTTTGAGTGCTTTTGATTGCTCGTTCGAGGGGCAAGCAAAAGTCGAATGTTGGGGATGACCACAAGACATCAAAGACATAGAATTATGATGGGTGCAAAAAAGAGCAATGGTTTGTGCTAGAACAATGGGGATGGCCGGCGTGCCCTTTTTACGCACATTGTGCTTCAGCAGAACCACAAGCTCATCTACAACGCACATGATGATTTCTCAAATTACTGTAATAATAAAATTACTGATGTACCAATGGCTATTTGTTTGGATGAAACAAAAAAGAACATTGCTGATGATCTCTTGTAATACTGGATTACTGGTTACATTGGTCATAAAATATTGCTAAAATTGCTGGTTGGATTACTAGATTTCTAAAATGAACCACCAAAAACCTAAAAAATATTGGAAGAAAATGCATACTACAAGTAATACTAATAATATTTATAAATGGATCTGAAAAAATACTGAATATCTGCAAGGTACACCATTGTTGATTGCAAAAAATAATTTATGAAAGTAAGATGTTGGTGAATCCGGACATTACTTCATGTAAATAATACCCAATAATTAGATTACTTAATACAAACATCTGCTGAATATTTATTACTGAATCCGAACATATGAACTATTTTGCAAAATAATTATTGGTTTGCAAGGAATCCTGAATGTTGGAAATATGCCCTAGAGGCAATCATATTTCTTTGTATTCATGGTTAATAAAGTGTACCTTGAATATTCATGGATGACAACTTGTATTGATTAATGCTTATGTGAAGTATTTGTAAAACTCTATACTTGTATGAATATTCTAAAATGTTCCTAGTCGGAGTTCATGTGAGGACACACATGAATATTAGACTAGCACATGTATTAGTTGATTGACTACATTTCACAAGTCATGGACATGGGGATGTCAAACTAATAATGTGGGCTCATGTGAGACATGAGACTGAAATGACCCAACACGAGATGGTGACTTCTCATTACACAATATATACGCTGTGTCCTAAGACCTGAGATCGTCGTATGTACTCAAGATGTGAACCGACTTACTTAGGAGCCATCAAACGCTGCACCGTAACAAGGTAGTCATAAAGGTGGCTTTCAGGTCTGTCAAGAAGCATGCTGTGAGATAGTCGGTCAAGATGGGATTTGCCCCTCTCTACAAGAGAGAGATATCTCTGGGCCCCTCGAGTGATTCGGATCAGAAAATGCATGGCCATGCCGGGGTTAAGAGTTAACCAAGGATTCCGAATTACAGGATCGAGAAAGAGTGGTCGGCTTTAAGCTAGACCAAATATCGTGAGGCAAAGGGAACAACATGTATATGATATTGTGGCGGCTCGTCTGATATGATCTTTGTGTGCGTATAGGAGTTGACATGTCTTGCTAGAGGCCACTGTCTACTATTGGGCCGAGTAAGAGTACTCGGGCCATGTCTATTCGCATGTGAGCCCATAGGGTCACACACTTAAGGGAAAGAAGCCTGATAAGAATGAGATCCAAATTAGACTGGATTTAGGTGCATTAATGGGCCATTTAGGCCCAAAAGGAGCACCCAAGGTGGGGCCCAAGACAGCCCACCTAAGGGGCTATATAAACAGAGGAGGGGGCGCCTAAAAACCCTAACCCTGGCTACTATTCACGCGGATGAACAGCACCATGAACAGTAACAGTGCGCTGCAGTAGCACCCCTCTCCCTGTTCCTCTTCCTCGTGCATCTAGCCCTAGTTCGGCCCCGGACCGCCCTGAGGCGGGGCGTCCAAACTTTCCCTTCGAGAGGGGTCCGGTTGCTATCCAGGACCCTATGAGGGGTCCGGGACCCCGCGGGGGTCTGGATTCCTTGGGAGGTCCGGAGCCCTGGCTGCTTGCGCTTGAGCGCCTGTTTTTCCTGGGACACGTGGCGTTCCCAGACCTTCCCCGGCCGCGGAACAGGTCCGGACCTTTGTCGGGAGGACAGGACTTCGGACTGCAGGGGTCCGGCTGTTTGGTTGTAGTCAAGGATGACTACTAAGGCTCTTGCCTAGTCACAGCAAGAGGGGGTACCCCAGTCCTGGGGTACCGACAGTGGCCCCCGGGCCCACCTCGGGAGAGGTATGAACCCGCGGGTGGGGCCACCACCGTGATGTGTTCCGACGCAACTTGATTGCGTTGGTGTGCTCTTGGAGAGAGTGGGCATCCCGGACCCCTGAGGCCGGTATGATTGTTGCCTGGTTTAGGTACTAGCGTGCTCTCCACGGGGCGACGAAGGTGTAGGCTTAGGGTACAGAACCAAGCTAAGCGGCTACACGGACTTCGGATCGCTCAGGGGGTAGCACTACTTCCCGGACCCGGCTTTTGTCGACCGTCTCCGCCGGAGCGAGCCACCGGAGTGGACTTGGAGCGACCGGGGCGAGCGGTCTCCGCCGGAGCGGGCCACCGGAGTGGACTTGGAACGACCGTGGCGAGCGGTCTCCGCCGGAGCGGGCCACCGGAGTGGACTTGGAGCGACCGTGGCGAGCGGTCTCCGCCGGAGCAGGCCACCGGAGTGGACTTGGAACGACCGTGGCGAGCGGTCTCCGCCGGAGCGGGCCACCGGAGTGGACTTGGAGCGACCGTGGCGAGCGGTCCTCCGCCGGAGCGGGCCACCGGAGTGGACTTGGAGCGACCGTGGCGAGCGGTCTCCGCCGGAGCGGGCCACCGGAGTGGACTTGGAGCGACCGTGGCGAGCGGTCTCCGCCGGAGCGGGCCACCGGAGTGGACTTGGAGCGACCGTGGCGAGCGGTCTCCGCCGGAGCGGGCCACCGGAGTGGACTTGGAGCGACCGTGGCGAGCGGTCTCCGCCGGAGCGGGCCACCGGAGTGGACTTGGAGCGACCGTGGCGAGCGGTCTCCGCCGGAGCGGGCCACCGGAGTGGACTTGGAGCGACCGTGGCGAGCGGTCTCCGCCGGAGCGGGCCACCGGAGTGGACTTGGAGCGACCGTGGCGAGCGGTCTCCGCCGGAGCGGGCCTCCGGAGTGGACTTGGAGCGACCGTGGCGAGCGGTCTCCGCCGGAGCGGGCCACCGGAGTGGACTTGGAGCGACCGTGGCGAGCGGTCTCCGCCGGAGCGGGCCACCGGAGTGGACTTGGAGCGACCGTGGCTGACAATCCGATGAAGCATGTTACCGGACCTCATAGTAAGGTGCAAAGAAACCAAGCCTTATACTAGAAGAGAGCCCGGGACCTCTAAAGTCAGCAGTCCTGGATACTAGAGTACTTGTAACAGGGTAGTGAAGTACGTAAACTTAGGGTACATTACCAGGCTAAGCCACGCGGAGCTTCTCTACCCCAGGATACAAATACCACTTCTCCAGAGCAGGTCCTTAGGGGTCCGGACCGCCTTCCAGCTAGAAGGGGTGTCTTTACCTGACCACAAGCCAGCAACTTAACTTGGATTGTTAGCAATAAGGGAAACTCCGGTCAAGAGAAAAGAATAGTTAAACCAAGGCGAATAAATGTAATCAGGGTGGAGCCTAGGCAAAACTGAGGAGGAAAATCTCCTTTATTATTGTGGTTGTCACGGTATACATCGGAGGTCGGGATTACGAGGACGGACCTCCACCGCTCCGGACCGCTTTTGCCTGTTTGTGTGATAGGGCCAGAGGTCGGGTTTACAAGGTCGGACCTTGACCGCTCTGGACACACACGTAGACACCACGCTATTACAAAGGAGAAAATCTCTCATTCCTTTCTTAGGAGTAACCTACGGCTGCATGCTATACAGCGTGTTCTTCTTCGGAGGTGAAGGCGCCCTGAACGTGCCTGAACCGCATCATCCAGCATCACCTCGGGAGCTCGGGGGACCCCTCCTTGCCTAAGAGCTGTCACATGCTTACATGGCATGAGACAAATTCTTTGGCTTTGAATGGAAGAGGCCCCCTCCCCCTGCCGTCGCCGTTGCCGATGGAAACCAGAGCCCTTGCGCAGCAGATGGACCGGTGCGACGCGTGGAGAAGTGCGGTCGTTCGCCGGCTTGTCCTTGGTGCTAGCGCCAGGGGCCCCCGCACGAGGAGGCGGGGTCCTGTCTGCAGCAGCACCGATCAACGCTGAGGTGGATCTCCGGCGCTGGAGACGGCGGGACGACACGGTCAACTTCCTCCGGGATGGCCGTCGGCTCCAGGCTCCATGTTGAGAGAAAGCCTTGAGCCGACACCATGCCACCGCTGAGGAGGCGTGGCCGTTGCTTGAGAGAAAACCTTGAGTCGACGTAGGAGCAGCGGCGCGCAGCGGCGCCTCCGCTGTGCGTTGCTACGCCGGCTCTGAGGTGTCGCGGTGGCGACACACAGCAGGCGCCGCTGCCGTGCGCCGCCGCACCGAGGGCGTCGGAGTGCCGGTGCCATAGCATGCGGAGTGAGTGTGCCTTCCTTCATCTTCAAGTTCGCCGTTGCAGAGGGAGAACACAGCCTAGAGGCCTGAAGATCCAGCCAACGCCTGTCCTCCCCACGGACGGCGCCAAAATGTTGTGGGGATTTTTAGGGGTACCCACAGCCGGGTGGCGGAGCGCACCCGCCTATTCCCAGTGAGGGAGTACTCGGGGAAGTACTAGGCGATGGGGCTGTCTCTTCGCTGAGACAAGGACTCAAGAACACTCGATTTAGAGTGGTTCGGGCCGCCGGAGCGTAATACCCTACGTCCACTGGGAGATGTATTATTGTCTTGGTTGTGTGAATGAACCTATCCTCTGCTGGCCTTGGCTCTTGCCCAGCCTGAGTTTTTCTAGCGGCGCTCCCTCCTTTTATAGATCAAGGGGGAGCGGATACATAGGACGTCGATGCCCCGACAGGTGGGCCCAACGTGAATGCGGCTACAGTGGTAGCGAATCTTTCCTTCGATATGCGTACTGCTGCTCTCCTGTCACAGGGGTCTTCTCTTGTTCCGTCAGCTAGGTGCCCGTTGGAGTAGCGTAGCTTGCGGCGTGGCCTGCTGAGGCTATTATGTAGCGTCATAATGGGTGAAGCCGAGCCGTCGTATCCGACTGTTACGGCAGACTGGCAGACGCGGCATGGGCGGCGCCATCGGCTCCACTGCCTTGGTAATACGCGATCAATAGTGCCCCCTGGTCAGTCAAACGCCTCGGCTTCCACTATATCAAAGTGGATGTCCTCCTACTGCAATGAATGCGAAGGTAGGTGGACCTCAATATGGAGACCAAGGACTTCATACACGTGTCGGCCCCGGACCGCCCTGAGGCGGGGCGTCCAAACTTTCCCTTCGAGAGGGGTCCGGTTGCTATCCAGGACCCTATGAGGGGTCCGGGACCCCGCGGGGGTCTGGATTCCTTGGGAGGTCCGGAGCCCTGGCTGCTTGCGCTTGAGCGCCTGTTTTTCCTGGGACACGTGGCGTTCCCAGACCTTCCCCGGCCGCGGAACAGGTCCGGACCTTTGTCGGGAGGACAGGACTTCGGACTGCAGGGGTCCGGCTGTTTGGTTGTAGTCAAGGATGACTACTAAGGCTCTTGCCTAGTCACAGCAAGAGGGGGTACCCCAGTCCTGGGGTACCGACACTCGTGCATCTAGCCCTAGTTCGTTCTCGCGGATCTAGCAATCCGGAGTGCGAAGCTTCTTCCCGTACGTGTGGACTTCGTGGAGGTGCTGCGTTTGCTGCACAAGGACGAGCTGTTCGTGAGGTGGTTCACGCAACTGCACTGCCGGCTTCCATCTGCACTACACCGACGCGCTACAGAAGTTCCGCAACCGCGCGTCTAGTGGTAATCCCGTGATCTATAACTGTAATAATCCTGGTTTATGTGGTAGAAAATTTTTGTTTTTGCTACCCCATCCAATGTATAGAAAAGTTCTAAATAACTGGATCTCAGAATTATTGAACCCATCCAATGAAAAAAGTAAATAATACAAAATAGTACAGGTACATAATTACTGAATCCAAGTATATACATATAGTTGGGCGGTGACTACGCATATGTACACATATTAGTTATGATTAACTATATCATGCAGCCTCCAAACATAAAAAAAGCCTTAAAAACACAAAGTATATTTCTCTTCACTTGGAAACCCTCTCCCTTGTGAAGTTCATTACTATCGCTGTCATATGCATACGACAATGAGTCAGAAAGGGGTGTTATGGCCACATGAACCTGCCACCAGTAAAACTCTAAAAAAAATCATTGAGAAAAATAGAGTGAGACCGCCAAGATACTGAATTACTAGGTTATTGCTTTACTGAGAATAACTTAAATGCTACGTAGTACTACTCTACTAGATTACAGAGAATTACTGAAAAATATGCATGTATCGCTGGGGTATTGAGGGATTACTGATATTTGTAAGGATTACTGGATTACTTGAGATATATCGCAAGCGAGGGCGTTAGGATGACCCCATATCGGAAGAATTTGTGTTTAGTTCTTTTTCATCAAGCATCAGTGATAAAAAAAATACTGGCCTATCTACAAAACCTAAAAAAATTTACTGATACTAAATCCAAGCAAAAACTACTAGCCTAACTAGCCAACATTGAGTACGGCTTAAAGCATTAAAATATACAGTAAACGCAGACAAAAATGGGCATGTGATTTTGGATATTGAACATTACTCTCGCTGTTCTCACCTCAATTTGTCAGCGTCGTTGCTTGTTTAACGACTTGCTTGACGGGTTTAGCGTGTCTCCATTTCCAACATACCCTGAGAAAACCTAGAACAGACATTTCGGTCAAAATTGTACAGATGATTCAGTAATTAGCCTATTCAAACTATGTTGAGTATCTAGCTCTAGATGATTTAGGAATTAGCCTATTCAAACTATGTTGAGTTACTGAATATAAAATTGCACGAGCTTAGTAGTTTTTTTAGTTTCAGTAGTTTTAGTTACTGAGCTCTTTTTCAATCTTATGTAGCTCAATAGTCTAGTATTTTATTACTGAACTACTAGACTACCTACTTGGTTCATATCATGAGTGCTGTGGAGTCTAACTACTAAACTAACAAATTACTGATACTACTGGACTAACTACTCAATACTGAAGTACGTAGTAGCTGGGGTTTTAGTAACAAAGAATTACTGAAAATACTACAAAAATAGGATGGAGGAAATACTAAGATAGAATTACTCTGCTACTAAGGTGTGTAGTAGCAGGGGATTTTACTAATACAGAATTACTGAAATACTAACAAAGATGACATACGGGACTTAGTTCATTCTCATCGACCATGAAACAATGGCCAAGGAACTTGCAAAAGCAAAAAGAGCCATGAAGGAAACAGATTACTTGAAAAAAAAAGAACTAAATCTGAACACAACGGATCGGCTACTGAATTACATAAACAAGATTACTGAATATAATTACTAATGTTAATTACTGAAATCAATAGAATTTAAATTTAGCTAGACTACCGCCGCGTTTTGTGTGAAAGCACATATAGGATCCTATGAGAAAATAGGTACAATCCATTTTCTACATACCCCCCCTATTACTGAAACTAAATATGTTCAAACAAATTACTAAACTAAGTTGTTCAAGCAAATCTACGAACTGCATGCTAACGACATCACAAAAAACATAGAAATTTTTTTGGGAGGATTAGTAAAAAGAGGCAAAGAGGTTGTGGAGGTGTGAGAGCCGCACCTTCAATTTCCCAGCGGCGCTCCTGCATCTGGACCAGCACAACCATGATTCGGAGAGAATTCGCAGGAAAACTGAAACACTAGAACATCAGCATCAATAAAAAAATTGCAGATCCGAGGACAGATTCGAGTTTGGTGGAGAATAATAGGACCATGAATGATGCTCACCCGAGCGCCGCGCGTGGGCTTAGTAGGATCCCTTTTCTGCTCACGGTCCGCCTCGCATCCCATGCCGGAGCCGCGACGCCGCTCCGACCGCTCCAGGCCCTGCGAATCGCAGTCGCCGCTGCCGCACCGCAGTGCGCAGGCGTGGGGGTTCACGGACTCCCGCTTCTCGAAACCCGTCGCGTCGCCATCGCCGCTCGCTCGCGCGTCACGCACCCTGCAGCCAACCGCACCCTGGTTGCTCGAGGATGCTGAAGAGCGTCCGCGTCATGCCGCAGCAGCGCTGCTCGGCGCCGCCGCCGCTTCCGCGCCACGCTCCATGATGCCGCCACCGCCTCCGCGCCCATCCTGATCCCGCCGCTGGGCTGCGGCCGCACCGTCGCCGCTCGCCTGGGATCTCGCCTCCGGGCTGCGGCCGCGCCGCCGTCGCCGCCTGGGATCCCGCCGCCGGGCTACGTCCGCCGGGGATCCCGTCGCCGCCCGCCTAGGGTCCAGCCGAAACCTGGAGCGGCGGTTTTTTTTTGAAATATGGAGCGGCGGTTAGGTTTGCGTGGGGTGGGGGGTCGGGGGTGCGGTTGGGGGCGGTAACGGCCGTGCGGGGGGAGGTGGGCCGTGGGGCTGCGGGGTGGGAGCGGGTGGGTCAGGCCGGGGGTGGGCTGGTTTGGATGTGGCTGGGTGTAGAATGCACACACACATATATATATATACATATATATATACATATACATATATATACATATATATATATATACATATACATATATATATATATCTGTATATATATATATATATATATATATATATATATATATATATATATATGCTACGGTTGTTGTTCTAGAACGATCAATGATTTTTCCTATGGTTCACATCTTTCAAATTAGGTTATTGCACTCCTCCTATGGTTCACATCTTTCCACAGCATTTATTGCACCAACAATTTAATCAATTAGGTTATTTTCTAAAAGGATGATATATCCATAATCATGTTCGTCCATGGTACAAGGTCATACATTGACATGGGTTTGTAATTTTTGCAATTCAATGATTTTTGTCCGCATGTGAAGTGAATGATTTTGCGGTTTGCCTTAGGGCTTTTATGTTGTACATATGATTTTCTTTTAGCATATATGTTGTACATATCACTTTGCATGGTTGATCTTCTCTTTTTTCCCTTTTCGGTGTTGGCACAAATGTAGTCTAACTACTTAGCTAAGATATTATGATGCTATTTTATAACGGAATACATATTCACAACATCTGTTTCCAAAAAAGGTATATTATACTTAATCCATGAAGCATATAAAGTGTACCTTATTATCTTTCCAAATTTGCAGCACTTTTCCGCAACTAGTTAGCCTTGTATATACAATTGATTAAACATAGAAAGTTCCACTAAAGAGGAATTTATTCTTGATGCTTTATACTTGTTTATTTTTTGTATGAATTTCAGAAACTCATATGAAAGTTATCAGCTAGTCGAGCACCATTCTAAAGTTTCGGCAAAAGATAACCAAAGCTAACCGAACCACGAGGCCGCTTTGGAAGCTGCTCGGTAAAAACTTTACCACTTCGGCGTGTACCTATAGCAGCAGCAGCAGCACCAGCAAAGAAGAGATGGAGATTTTTCCACGCACGCGCTGTGTCAATCTGTCACGAACTTGGAATCCCACGGCGGGCCTCTTTTTTCCCTGCTTCAGCCAAGCAGGGGGCGAAGGTTAAGCAGCAGGGGATCTCCGGCGTGTCAGGCAGATGAGGCCGAAACTGGAAATGCGTATTGCGTACACTTGTAACCTGTCCCTCCTTTCACAGCCATCTATTATCACTCTATCCTCAGCCAGCAGCCATGATTCTCTCTCTCTCTCTCTCTCTCTCTCTCTCTCTCTCTCTCTCTCTCTCTCTCTCTCTCTCTCTGTCTTTTGTGCTGGATTTTTTTTCTTCTTCCATGGGCTGCTAGGGCCTAGTAGGCTTTCTGCTCAAGTTATCTCTGAATTTTCTTTTGGTTTCTTGCATTATTTTCGCCCATCTCTTTTCTGACCTGAGCCATGCCCTTGACGTCATGAGGATGGACAGCGATCATCTGCGTGCGTGGTTGGTTGTGTTGCGTCCTTGTTTGTAGTTGCATCGGCCGATTGGTCTGGAGTCTGGACTCCTTTGCGGCGCGTAGAATAAATAATTGGCGATCAAGTTCGGCATGGTTTCTTCCTTCCATGTTCGATGAAGCATCAGGAACTTCAGATTGTGGTGTTGGTTGTTGCAATAATCCTACTGATCGAGTCATGTACATGGCAACGTATCTAGTGCAAACCAAGGACCTCGTGCAAACCCGTGCAAACCTACTAAATAAAGTTTCAAAATATTCTGAAAAAAATCAAGAATGTGCTTCTCAGGTTACGTCATCAATATATAAAATTTCATGGTCAAATTCGTCTTACTCTAGAAGTTACAAAAAAGACAAATTTGAGATGCATTTGAACCATTATTGTTGTCAGAAAATTTGTCTTTTTTGTAACTTTTAGAGTAAGATGAATTTGACCATAAAATTTTGTATATAGATGAGGTAAGCTGAGAAGCACATTCATGATTTTTTTCAGAATTTTTTGAAACTTTTTTTAGTAGGTTTGCACGGGTTTGCACAAGATGCTTGGTTTGCACCGGATACGTTCCCCATGTACATATCCTAGTTTTAGCTAGCTCGTGTTTAGTGTGTCAAGGCACGTTTCAGTGCACGTTCTGGAGCCTGACGGCATGCAACGTTCAGCGGGGCGCGTCCGAGTCCTAGGAGCGACGTGCGGTGGTGCGATGGTCATGGGACGGCGTGGTCCAGTAGATGCGGACGCACCGCACGTTCCCGGCAATCTAGTGCCGGTTTTTGTTCTTTGTTTCCTTGAGTACTTGGCTAATACAACAAAAATGCTACCGCATTTTGCAGCATCAAAACACCAGAGTAAATGCAGCATCAAAACACCAGAGTCCTTGCGTGTTCTTGAGTGCTTCCGCCATAGTTCGCCGGAGATCGGAATCCCCCGCATCTCCAATATTGGTGCGATTGCATCAGTCCAACGATTTAATCTGTGGATGCTCTGTGAGGCCACTACTAATGTCTCATTTTCGCCAAGTGAGACACTGTAAGTAGGGAACATATCAAGTGCAAACCAATCTCTCCGTGCAAACCGTTTGCAAGAAGAGGTGCAAAATGTTTGCAAAAAGAGGTTAATTTGCACATGATATGTTCCCTGTAAGATAACTCTGCATCGGTACTTGAGTGAGATTCCAAATAGTACTTGGTGTCCTAAAAATTCTGCTAAATCAAACATCCGCACTGGTGCCATTCTGATCGGTGCCTCATTTTTTTATATACGAAGCCATAATTAGAAAATAAAAAGAGATAGAGCATTGGGGCAGCAAGGGAGATTGTTTATGCTGAATGAGCTAGAAATAAAAAAAACTTTGTTTTTTTTCTCCGTTTTCCTTTAAAAAAAGCTCACTGAATTAGAAAGCTTTATTTCTGCCGGGCATTACTTGGGGGAGATCGTTTGTGCAGAAGGAGACGACAAGGACCGTACCTGACCCTGTTCATCGACAGGCCTCCGCCGCGCCGCCCCGGCCGGAAGACGAAAGCGATGAGCCGTCAGGTCAGACTTCAGAGCGAGGCGAGGAAGCATCAGGATGCGCGTCCGGTCACCGGGGGCACTTGCCCGGCTGCCCCTCACTTCACCTCACCTGTTAACTCCCCCGGAAAGTAACGCGCACCCACCCGCCGGCCGGTCGGCCGGCTGGCCGGCGTCCACCTCCCTCCTCTCGGATTAGTCGTGACCGCAGGGTTAACCCCTCTGCTTTCCACTGGCCTTCGAGGCTCCGGAAAGGGACTAACAGCGACGCGGATGGGCCGTTGCTGGGCCGTCAATGTGTGGCACGGTGGAGTGGAGGCCCAACTAGAGTTTGCCGCAAGCCCAGTGCGGGATGTGGCCAGGACAGGAGTGACTGCGACGGCTGCGAGCGACGGCTCTGAAAAGGAGAGGTGATGAGCCCATAGGAATGGTGATGACTGATGAGAGAGACCTTTTTTTTCCTTTTCTTTTTCCAAGGATTTACACGTCCATTGTAATAACGGGGAAAAAAGTGGAGGGAAGAACAAGCGATTTTTTGAGGAGGAAGGCTCACGGCAGTGCCGGCCAATTACTCTGAACTTGCCACCTTGTCAGCGTCTCCACCAAGCTTCAGCCTTCAGCTTGTGCCACCAGCAGATCGGGGAAAAAAAAAACTCATCTCAGAGTCCAACTCTCCAAGAGGGTCAGACAGGAACGCGAAGAACTCCGCGACCCCTGCTTATCCCCCCAGAGCAGAGCAGTCGAGAAGCCTTCTCGCTGTCGCTGTGCTCCAGGTCGCCAAGGCAACGGCCGCAGCCGTGGAAGGAAGCGTTCACCCGGCACATCGCCCCCTGCCTGACAGGGACGCGCCGGCCGCTCGCCGTCGCCTTGCCTATGTGTGCATCGGGCTACTAATGACGAGTCTTGATGGCTCTGAAAATAGCTCGATAAAAATGGATGCCATTGGCAGGGATTATCACCGGCATCGCGTGATTGCGTCATACCTGACTGTTCTTTTTTGTTGCTTTCTGAAATGTTCAAGTTGAATTGCGATAAGATGCGTTGAATGCATCCCTTTGGATAGTGATAGTCCAAACTGCATCTACAAGAAACCTCCTTAGCGACCAAGGCCTTGTTTAGGCCATGTTTAGTGCATGAAATTTTTTGGATTTGGGTACTGTAGCATTTTCGTTGTTATTTGACAATTAATGTCCAATCATAAACTAATTAGGCTTAAAAGATTCGTCTCGTCATTTACAGTTGAATTGTGTAACATGCATGTGTTTGTAGATTCGATGTGACGGGTACTGTAAGAAAATTTTTGGAAACTAAACAGGGCCTTAGTTTTTAGAAAATTTTACACAGTACCCGTCACATCGAATCTTCGGACATATGCATGGAGCTTTAAATGCAGTTGAAAAATAACTAATTACACAGTCTAACTGATTAGCATGAGCTGAATCTTTTAAGTCTAATTAGTCCATAATTGAATATTATTTGTCAAGTAACAACGAAATGTGCTACAGTTCCAATCTTTTTCATCAACTAAATACACCCCAAGTATCGTATCTACAAATGTGTCTGAACTCGTCTGCTTTACCAGAGCTCTTAGAGTAAAGCTAAGGCCCTGTTAGTTCCCAAAAAATTTGCACAGTACCTGTCACATCGAATTTTTGAACACATGCATGAAGCATTAAATGCAGTTGAAAAAATAACTAATTACAAAGTCTAACTGATTAGCACGAGCTGAATCTTTTAAGTCTAATTAGTCCATAATTGAATATTATTTATTAAGTAACAACGAAATGTGCTACAGTATCAAAACCAAACTTTCTCACCAACTAAACACACCGTAAGATTGATCTTTACAACCTTTTCTTTTATTACTCCGTATGAGGACTATAATAACCTTAGATGGTGTCAGTGTGTCACCTGAGCCGTTTTGCTGAAACCGGAAGGGATGGCTTTTCACCAACCTGCGGCAGCGCCCTAGAAAGGGGAAAGGTACCAGGACTCCAAGGAGGCTGAAAGACTGAACTGCAGAGGCTGACACGCCCATAGGCCATCATCGCTATATAGGAGTAAGTACTCGTACTTGATAGTCATTCCCAAAAAGGAGGAAACAAACATGCATGTGCAACGGCATGATCACCCTGAGTTGGCTGCCCTTGCATCGTTATGTTCAGTGCAAACGTTCATGAATCTCCAGGACGTCCTCGGAGTAGAATACCTTATCCCAGAGGCCGGATCTAGCGGAAGCAACTATGGATTCCGCATGATCCTGTGTGGTGTGCATTATTGGCACTGCGATGACTTTCCCAATTCGTAGAGTCAGTACGTTGCAATCCATGTATCAACTCCGAAACCAAATTGTTCAGGCCGAGACAGAATTACAGTTTGATACTAGCAGTGTAGAGTATTTACAAAGACAGAACTAAAGTCCGTTTGCAAGGAAAATGGATTCTGTTACTCCTGTCCTGTTTGGACAGAGAGAATCTCTCGTGGGACGAGGGGGCCAAAGAAGAAGAAGTGATTTGAACTCAAATGTCTGCCACTGTAACACCATGCCATGGCCTTTGTGTAGCTCCGGGACCTGAAACCCCGCAAGTTCTTTTTTTTTTTGATGGAAAACCCCGCAAGTTCTGACCTGACTGTCTGAAGTCTGAGCCACTTGTGGCCACTCTTTGCAAGCGTGTAGTTCGTTTTCTGGAAGTTTCCCGTGCACCACAATTTGTGGTCCACAACTCCAAAGATGCGGCTTCCGGCCACGGGGGTCACAAGCGGCCTGTGCTGCGGCTGCGCGTACGGTCCTTGTCGCTCCTTTCCGCGAGCGGAGAAACAAAGGCCAAACAGGGCCAAACTCTTTTCCTCTGCTGAAAAGCCTGGAACCGAATCCATTCCTCTGCTGCACCGTGGTGGTCATCGCGCTTTAATCCTCCCTTTTGTGGATTATACAATTAATGATAATTTTGCACAACTATACATAGTATACTATGCTCGGGCATAGAAGAATCTCTTGGTACAGTTTTTTTTTTTTGAAAAGCTCTCTTTGTACAGAAGTCAGAAGAGGCTTTTGGTCTCCAGTCCAGGCCTGATGCTGCTGTAGTACAAAACAAGGGCATTGTTTGGATGTTTGCATTAGGAAAAGCTGAGCTGGGGCTCGTATTCATCTGTGCCCACCTGGGCTGGCTACCCTTGGACCAGGAAAATTTTCACCTCTATATTTGGCACCATGCTGCAGAGTTGCAGAGCTACAGGAGTGGAGAACCGCTTGCTTCAAATTCTGCCTTGTCAACCAAGCACTACTGTGCATAAATCCAAAATGTGAAACCACAGCAGGATGCACTGGGCTGTTCTGCAAGATAAAAGAAAAACTTGGCGTGCCAGATAACCTGGGGTTTGCCGAAGCCATAAACCTCCTTTTTTTCTCCAACAAATAGGAGCATCCACTTCTGCATCATCAAATGACGAGACAGTTCTAAAACAACTTTCAACCTTCCTTCCATCACAGTGAATTAAAACTGAATAACGAAGGGGGGGGGGGGGGGGATTCAGCAAGTTGGAGCAGAAGAAAATCTGAGTGATTGACAGGACATAAAACTAGTACTGATAATCCGCCCTTAAGAAGTCAATGCGGACATTGAACCGTTGTGATACATACAATGGTTGAGTTGATCTCAAGACCCTTGCGAGTCACACTTAACATCCCAACAAATCTGGCATGGGCCATTTGGCCTACCAGGCAATGAGCAGGGAATGCCATGACAAAGAAGGCAGCAGCAGCTGGAGACAACTCCAGCATGCCACGGCCTTATGCAAACGGGCCAGCCACGCCAACCTTCCCCAATCATATGTCACTACAATCCATGCCAATGCCACCACGCCCATCCTCCGGTCCCTACTTTTCTCTGCCTACCTACCTAGCTGCAGGACTTTATGGCCCCAAGAATTTCAAAAATCACCTTCTAGGTTTCTACAGATTATTCCAGAATGTGGCAAAAAAAAAACAGCCGATGTCCAATGAAATGAGCAGTTTGAAATAATCTGCATTATTGTTGCATCACAATTATGAATGATCAGAAGAGTTGCAACTCTCTCTTTCTGTTTTAGAAATACTACACAGGCAAAGGTTAATTTCTCAATGATTTTTCCCCCTCACATTGGGTCAGAACCTCGAGAAGAGAATACAATGTACTAACATATCACATAGTATGATTGAGCAATGAAACAATGGAATTTACACGGACCGCATATCTGTTTACAAAGACCTCACCTTTGCCACAAACCAGAGTATCAGAGTCATTACTGGTACACAATCTGCCATTTTCTTGAGGTTGCAGCTTCGCTTTCGTTGCATCTCTGTCAGCTCAGATAGCCCCAAATCATAGGTTATCGTCTGCATCATAACATCCGGAAGACAGAGATGCCACCACACCTCATGAATGGCTGAAAGCACATATCCTGTACATCAGCTCTTTCATCTCTGTGGTCACTGTCATAGCCGCACATCGCCAATGGTCTTCCTCTCGAATTCACGCACAGCATCAGCAATGCGCTTCATGCTGTCGTCGTAGTACCAGGGCGTCTTCTCGGACCATGTCAGGCAACCCTTGGGTGGAATGGGCACAAACTCGCGGCAAACCTCACCGAGGACATTGATGGAGTTGTGGTAGTGGTAATATCGGATGAGGTGCTCCGTCTTGTGCGTGGTGTTGCCGATAACATTCTCAGACATGTGCACGCCTGTGGCATATGCGTTCTTGGCCTGAATCGCATACTTCCTGTCTCTCCTCACGCCGGTGATCGAGTTCCGGAAAACCAGCTTCTCAAATCCCCACTGGCTGCAGAAGTTTCCAGTAAGAAGAATCATATTGTCAGAAGTAACAGAAGTGATGCAACTAATAAGACTGCAAGAAGGACAAGTCACTCTGAAATTTGTTATGAGAGAAAAGTAATGCTGGCTGGTTAGTGGCTGGTGCTGATTTGGTACGAGAGAAAAACATTACTGCCTGGTTGGCTGACAAGCCAAGCGAATAGAGTGAATGTAGGCTGCTGCAGTTAAAGATGCAGCTAGAATACTGAATTGGTGGCTCAGAACTCTGAAATTTGACTGACTTGTTTATTCTCTGGACGACTAGAAACATAAACTGGACAGGGAAAATGAAGCTGCATTGCACAAATCGGCCTCTGAATTGCTTCTATGAGGTTGGCATTGCAAGATTGCAGCAACTTTCAGAAACCATGTAGAAGGAAACTCACAACCAATTGGGCCCTTTTAGTCAATCCGAGTGAAAAAAGAAGCTACATTGCAATTCCACATTTGAATTCGACAAACTCCGGTTCAAATCATCATAACAGTATGCAAAATTTGGGGAAAGAAAGAATCACCTACTTGGAATAGTCGGCATCCGGATTGTCGACGCACAACCTGCTCGACATCGGGTTCTGCTCGATGGTGAACTGCGTGTACGGTTCGAGCTCGGCGAGGACGTCCTCGAGCTTACGCCCGTCAGGCAGGAAGATGTACTCGTCGACGTCGAAGAAGAAGGTCCACTTGGCCGCGTGCCGGTACCGGTGCAGGCAGTCGTTGACGACGAGGAACTGGTTGTAGTACCAGCCGTCGTACTCGGCCTGCGCGCGCACGTCCTGCAGCGTGGCCCTGCCAGCGCGCACCCAGGGCTCGAGCGCGACGCGCACGGCGGGGCCGGCCCCGCCGGCGTCGTGGAAGACGAAGTGGGAGCGGTCCCCGAAGAAGCGCGCGTGGTACGCCATCCACTCCCGCACCCGCGCCGCGCTGAGGTCGCCGTAGAGCGAGGAGCCGCAGTAGAGGTAGTCGTACCTGGGCCGGAACGCGGCCGCGGCGTCGTAGGCGCCCGGGGCCTCCTCGAGCGCGACGATCCGCTCGCGCGGGGAGTCCCGGGAGCGTGAGGGCCCGTGGTGCGCGTAGAGGACGAGGCGGCCGCCGGCGTTGTCGGCGTTGGGCTCGCGCGGGAACGTGCAGTTGACGACGACGACCGTGTAGACGCGGCCGTAGCCCCAGTCCGGGAGCATGTGGTACGCCCTGGCGGCGCGCATCGACTCCGGCGGCGAGGAGGAGGCGTTGGGGCGGGGGTTGTTGGGCTCCCACTCGCAGCGGAACCAGGGCTTGCCGTAGACGTGCGCGGGCTTGGACGCCAGCCCGACGACCGCGAACGTGTAGGGGCCGCCGCGGTACGCGCCCATCTGCACGAACAGCGCCGCCGCGCTGCCCACGGCGCGGAACTCCCGCACCTCGGGCCCCGGCGGCGGCGAGGAAGAAGCGGTGGAGTTGGCGGAGGAGGAAGATTCGGACTTTTTGGCGTGGACGGCGAGCGCGCGAGGGGGGGCGCCGGCGGCCGCCTGCGCGCACAAGTCGGCGGGGAACGGGGAGCGGTAGGGCCGGAGCTGCCAGGCGGCGGCGAGGAGCGTGAGCGCGGTGAGCGCGGCGAGGAATGGCTTGATGTCGAAGCAGAGCAGCGCGCCCGGCGCAATGCCGCCTGCGCCCCCGCCGGCGGCGTCCTTGCGCATCGCCGCCGCCGCGCGCCTGGCTGGCTGGGAGCCGCGAGTGGGAGTGGTAGTGTGACTGTGAGAAGGAGGGAGGCAGCGGCGAGCGGCGAGCGGCGGTGGGTTACGCGAGGTGGTTCCCCCACCCCATTGGTGGGTGGCGGTCCTGGCGGATTAATTAGCCGCGGCTTTTGGCTTCTCTCTCGCTCGCCGAAGAGGTTGCGGGCCCAGCCGAGGCCGAGGCCGAGGCCGAGGCCGAGGCGGCGAGGCGCGCGCCGTCTCGGGCCGGCCGCCGCCGTGCCCCGGGGTTGGTCCGGTCGCGGAATGTCTTCTCGCCGCGGGAGCGCGCGCGCGTGTTCACACACCGACACACGGGTACACCGCGCGCGCGCCCGGAACAGGCACGGCGTGATACCCCCGCCGCCTCCACTCGTTTCTGGAACCAGAAGCGACCCGACTACAGCCAACGGGTGCGGAGCCATGCACGCCAAATAAGGAAAAAAATCAAAAATTTCTTTAAAAAAATAAAAAATTGCAAGCTGCCGAACATGATCCAGCTCGGGATGAGCTGAGTGAGCATCTACAAATGGTCCTTGCCCGACCGAGCCCAAGCAGTGCCCCGTGTTTAAGCAGGCAGCCTGTGTTTGGTCGGGCTCGAGGTGCGTTGGGCTTTGTATGCGTGCGGCCCGGCGCCTCCGCTCGCAGATCCTGAAGTTCAGAAATTGCCCTGGCCCGCTGACCATTACAAGTAACTACTCCCTTTGTCCTTAAATAATTGTTATTTTTGTTTTCCGAGAAATAATTTTTATTAATTTTATATAAAAAATATTAACATTTATGATACATAATTAATATCATTAGATAGATTTTTTGATCTAGTTTTTAATAAATTTATTTGAAGATACAAATATTGCACGTTTTTTCTACAAATCGAATCAAATTTGTGACACGCACACTGACGACGACACTTAAAAAGAGACAGAGGGAATATTACATAACGCGCGCCATCGCGCGCAAATCTGCACGGAGCATATAAATTTCATGATATAAATAAGTTTAAGAAAGTTACGTTTTGCTGGGTATTAGTAACTCATTTGCTGCTGTGCTGGTGCAGTAACATAGAAGGTTCGGGTTATTAGCGTTCATGTCGCAGGACTGGGAGAACTAATTGTCTGCGCTTATGCTCTAAAAGGACAGATGCTTATTGGTAGTCAGAAATGAGAAGAAGGGATGCATCATAATCGCTAATGACTCGTTAAACAACGGAAGAGGTTCCCACATTAATATTTGGGAAATCAGTGCTTGGTACACAGTTTAGATCTCCATGATATCCAGCCAAAGAGCTGGAGGAGAATAGACCGTTTACAAATTAACGAGACTTTACATTTAAGAGCTGAACACGCTGATTTATGTAGAAACACACAGGCCAGGCCGCTTGAGAATGAATCGACAGCGAAGGCAGAGGAAAAATACCAAGCAGGGACCACAGCTAAGACGGCCAACCGTCCCCGGACCTTCCGCCCGCGCCCGGAGGCAGCACGGCAGCGACCCGAACCGGCCATGGACGCCGTCTCCGCCGGCCATGGACACCGTCTCCGCCGCACCGGCCATGGAAGCCACCGCAGGAGGGAGGAGGGAGGCTATGGACCTGCATCGCCGAGGGACGGGGGGGGGCGCCGGCCATGGATATCTGCGCTGCGCTCGAGGTCCGCTCCGTCCAGATCCAGAGGCCGCCGCCGGAGCTCGGGGAGACCGGGGAGACGCCACCGCCCTCGCCTGCCGGGCCGGGGATGGCCGCTGCGCCCCACCCTGCTCGCCCACCGTAGCTCCGCTCGGAGGCGAGCGTCTGCGGCGGTGGCGCACGCGGCGTCTGGCGTCCGAGCGCGGCGTCCGGGAGCGGCGAGCGTGGCGTCCGAGTGCGGTGTCTTCGAGCGGCGAGGGAGGAGGGAGGGGCGTCGGCGAGGCGAGGGAGGAGGGAGGAGCTCGAGGCGGCGGCGGAGCTCGACGCCGCCATGGGAGCCGCCCCCGAGCCGCACGAGCAGGGGAAGGGGATGGAGGGACCAGGGAGCTCGATTCGCTGCCGTCCGCGCCCGATCCGCAGAGCCCGAGGCCGGAGGAGGCGCCGGAGGGGCGCGGGGAGGGAGGCGCAAACCCGGAGGAGGTGGAGGAGGGAGGGAGGCGGCCATGCGCGCGCTCGCCGGGCACCGCTCGACCGGCACGGCCAGGGAGTAGGGAGGCCGTCCTGCGCCTGAATCCAGCCGGCAGTGCCTAGATCCGCCTCGTTGATGGGTGGAGGAGAGAGCCGACCGCCGCATGCCACGACAGCAAGCCTCCTCCGCTGCCGGCCAGTGCGAGCAGGAGCTCCAGGGCGAGCTCGCTGGAGGACGAAGGAGGTAGAAATGTACGCTCACGGGGGCATAGTGCGGTGGAAAGGCTGCAGCGATACAGGATGGGAACGGGCGACTTCGTGGCGCGAGAGGAGGCGGACCTGAGGGTGGGCACAGTATGGTGTGAACCGAAGACTAACGTGCACGACGGGGAGAAGACCGGAGTTGACGAGACGACCTGTATTTGGAGCGCTGGATCGGCATCGAACAGGCGAAACAAATAGGGCGACGTGGATACGCTGGCTGGGCGCATAGCGCCAGCCCTTTTATATCTAGAAACTAGAAATTTCTGATTACATTGTTGAAAGTGAGTCTCCGTGGATGAACTCTACGGAGAAAATGAGTTGGGAGGAGAGTGTACGGAGTTGGTATTTTCGACTCATAACATCTTCAAGTTGCCAACTAAACCAGTTCTGTTGGTAAAAATATTTGTGATTGAACTTTCCACCTAGATCCGAGTGGATGTGTGATTCTATTTTTTAAAATTTATTTAAGAATTTGACCGCGGCGGTATTAGGCGACATGCCTTTGGATATACTAAAATTAGAAACTTTGATCAAACATTTTTTTCTTAAAAAATTTGTCCATACTTAAAAATCTCAAATAGTAATAAAGTGTATTTCATAACAAATCTACTAATTTATAAACATTAAATATCTATAAAGATTCTACAGAAGAAAAAAAGTTTGGTCAAAGTTGGCACGCTAAGCAATGAGTGCCAAGTATTTTGAAACGAAGGTTACTATTTGCTCAGTCTTTTGGAGATGCTTGTAGATGAGGGTTGCATGCATTTATTCATTGCAGGGGCGAAGCTACACTGTAGGTAGTGGATGCCGATGCACCCATGGAAATAAGCAAAATTGGTGATTATGTTCAATTTTTCACCATATATGCATCCCCCACAGCTCAACTCCATGCACCCACAAGGCGAGTGCATCCCCCTTCGATTTGCTCTAGCTTCGCCACTGATTCATAGGGTGTAAATGTGTGATGTATGTCTGTGTATGTGATTGTCTGCTCCTGTACTATATTTTACAAGAAAATAATTAAAGTTTATTAAGCTTGGCTGCTTCGCTTTATCGCTTAACATCACTATGTTAACTCCTCAAATATGCCCTAACTTGGAACTCCCTTGTGACTTCGTTCGTCTCCCTGCTGCTCCAGCTCCACGACTGTAGAGTCCTAGCAATAATGCTATTGCGCGAAGCCGGGGGAGTCACATTTTCCCGCTCCACCGGCTCCCCCCTCACCGGCGCAGTTGGCAGTAGCACCTCGGAGTTCGTTTAAGCTCAGCTACAATGTTGAATAGTCACGCACAGTGCCGGTTATTGTAGCGCATAGCTGAAGCCTCTCCGGAGGATCAGTCCCAAAGGCACCCTGTATTCACCAACGAAACATGAGTTAAACGACTTCCAGATCAAAAACGACTGATCCAATTGGGTTGAACCCATTCCAATTCAATTGGACCCTTTTCAACCAAACACATGCAAATATCGAGTACTCGATCTGCTCTCGCAAAGGGCACAGCGCAGGACAGCCGTGGAAAACTAAAATAAAGCCCCTCGATGTGCCCCTCCACTACAGGAGCTAGTTAGACCTTCTTGCACCTGGAGTTGGAGGGCAGGAGACTCCAAAGTACCCAATGACCTAAAGCTGCTGCTGGCGGTAGTGATGTGTACTCTTTTGTGATCATATCAATTAACGGCCATTAACCAACGTTACACAGTACCTAGGACAAAGCAGCAAAAGTGTGATCAGCAGCAACAAATCATAGGCCATTTTGGCGGAGTTTTGTACTTCCATTATTTTTCAAGAGAAACGTCATACCAAACCATGAAGCTGCGAGCTGCTAATTTTTATTATCAGTGATCCACAGCTGCAGAGTACGGGCAGGCTTTAGTGCCGCGCGCTTAACTCCGGATCAACTCACTTTAACTGCACAGCCAACGCGTTCGTAGACAGCAAGAGGATTGGTAACAGGTTAGGTGATGAGCTCGTGTCAATGGCCACGGACAAGATGCAGGGAGCGATGGGTTGGATGGACATGAACATGGACAGGATAATATATAGCTCCTCGGAGTCGCCTCTAATAAGCAGTACGGATCTTGATAAGAGGCTGCTGTTAGGATAAGGATAGGAACAGTGGCGGATTCAGAAATAAATCAAGGGGGCTGAGTTTTCCTCCCTCCTCCCCTTCTTCCTCCCCTTCTTTCTCATTCTTTCTCTAAAAAATAAATGGAGGCTCAAGAGGGGCTCCATTATTTGCGGGGAGGGGGGGTCTAGTGGGGCTAGATCCCCCCTAGATCCACCGGTAGCTCCGCCCCTGGATAGGAAGATCAACTACTTTCTCTGCACCGACATGCATATATTTTTTTCCCAGTTGAACATGGTAAATTTCTAATTATTATAACTAGCCCGGCCTATCTAATAGGATTGATACCAAAATACCACCAAAACTGATTCAAGAAAGCACGGCCTTGAAAGTTTGAAACGTGCAGCTGAAAAAATATAGTTCTAGAAATCTAATATCTTTAGTGTTTGCTTTCATAATTGAGATAGAAGAGTTAAAGCACAAGCCTGCCATGCCCCCCCCCCACCCCCACCCCCACCCCTCCCCCCGCCACCGCCACCGCGCCGCCCGCCGGCGGGGAGACCAAAATCAACCACTACAACCCAGGCAGGCCGACGCCCGCCACCAGGAGGACAACATTACTTGGAAGTTCACACCCTCTGGGGAATATACTGCGGCATCGGCCTACAGAGCGCAATTTCTAGGATGCATTAAGGCGCCAAGCATCGGCTCAATATGGAAGACCTGGGCACCACCGAAATGCAAATTTTTCACCTGGCTCATTACGCAAGATTGCGTCTGGACCCCCAGGCAAGCCCGGTGCATGACCTATTATTTTAAATTATGACTCACTATATATATATATATATTACTTGTGCATTACGTTTTAAAAATTATTTGGAACCCTAGTTGCATGATCCCTAGGTTTTCTTGAGTTTATACTAGTGTGTATAGGTCGATAGCGATGCCATGCTTAATAGGTCTCGGTAGAAGCCGGGTGATTTCTTGTCACTCGCGAGATATAGGATATTATAGAAGTCGAGTAATTGCCGGTTACTCATGGGACATGTAATCGCCTTTATACTTCAGTATTTGAGATATGGAATGCAATGTGGAAATGATGGAAACATGAGACCGGACGGGAAATAATGAGGATATGTAGGTATGGCAGCAGAATAGGGTTCCTGGTTGTCTTAGACCCGTCTGTGTCGATTAAGGACCGGTCGTTGTCGGCAGTGATGATTAGGGATTGAACTGTACTAACCACATGCCGGGAGTAGGAGGTAGTCGAAACCGGTAAGTCTAGTACTGCCTCACATCGAAAGTACAGGAACCCGCACACAACTCCTAGGGTAGTCGAGTGGCCGCGGAGAAGTGGGTTGCATGTTTACTTTTGGTGGTCTCTCGTAGGGCTCGGCTGACTATATGTCGTTGGGCTGGTTCCTGTAGTTCGAGGCGGGGAGGGGAATGGTTGGTGCGTGTAGTCCGACGGGGTTTCTGCGTGCCGTGTTGGTTAGGTCTACCTTGCAAGGTTAAATCGGATCGATTCGCCGTGTCTCGCGGATATGAGGGCCTTGATCTCTTTGTCGCCTTGTAGTAATGATATATGGAACATGTATTATATATGATGATGCTTACTTTGAATTGTTAATTGATGCTCTACCATATTTGCTCTAGATAGGCAAATACTAGTTAATGGTTAAGCTATATAAAATCTTGAGATAAAATACCGAAAATAAAGATCCACTGTTAGTCGCTTTTTGGCAACACAAACTCACCAGCCAAAAGCCTTGCATGTCTAGATATGTGGGCTAATTATACCCATAGTCGGGTAAGTTTTGCTGAGTATTAGTTGCTCAGGGTTTGTTGTTTATCCTGTTTCAGGTATAGGAGCTAATCCGGATTCACATCGGTGGGCTCGATGTGACGTCATCACGTCTTCGTAGTTATTGTTGTATTTTATTTTATTTTATTTGGTTTCTAAAGAAAATTATTGTGGTGTGGAAAACCACAGCCGGATGGCGTAATGCACCCGCCTAAGCCCAGAGGGTGAGTACTCGAGGGTTAGCTAGGGATAGTTCGATCTTGGTGGAGGAACACGATGAACACAGCAGGTTTAGAGTGGTTCGGGCCGCCGGAGCGTAATACCATACGTCCACTGTGTGTGTATTGCTTGTGCTCTCAAGAGGTTGAGAGTCTTGGTGTGTCTAGTCTCAGTCCAGCGTGAGTCCGGGAGAGCTTGTAGTGTGCAACGAGCGCCTCCCTTTTACTTCTCAAGGGAGACGCGTACATGACCGTTGGGTCCCCGACAGGTGGGCCCAATCAATGTAGTATAAAATAACATATTGTTCATACATTATGGCGTTGCAGGCGAAGGAGATCTCATTCCTGGATTTCCTTACTCTGCTCCTGGGAATCCTCCCTCCAGCATACTCATGCCCTGTCTTGTCGAAACGACACCAGGGTGTAGCTTGTGGCGTTGCCTGCAGCGTAGCTGAACGGGCCATGTAGCTTGCGGCGTAGGCGGTATGATGGAGAAGTGTCGTGCCGTCGTATCCATTTAATGCAGCAGACGAGCTCTGCACGGATGCGGCGCATGCGGCTGCACTGTGTACCTCGGTAATATGCGGTCTACAATGAGGCCTGACAAAGGCTGTCCCGCGTGCCGCGGCGGCAGAGCACGCCTCAACCACCCGCATTGAATGCAGTGGGTGGGCGCGTCTTCCAGCGGAAGACCCGCGCCCGCGCCCGCGTCTGCGGGACACGTGGCGCCTCCGGACCCCCTGGCGGTATGTTGATTCTACGCGCGTGGGAGGTCCGGATAGACGCGGAAGGTCCCGGACCCCTATGGGGGGTCCGAGCCCTCGGCTGTTGGCTCGGAGCTTCCCCTCCTCTGGGAGACGTGGTGTCTCCGGACCCGTCCCAGAGCGGGGAGTGGGTCCGGGGCCATTGGCCCGGTGAGGTGAGAGGCTGACTCGTGGGGCCCGGCTGCTCTGCCCCTTATGGCGTAGTTACGGACGACTACGCGAGTCCTGCCTTACTGCAGTAGGAGTGGGTATCCCTGCTATAGGGTACCGACAAATTTTTTTTCCACAAGTTAGACTCTCTTCCGCTGCTATCATTTATTAGGTGAACTTTAGTTTGAAAAGTCATTTTTGTAAATACTTTAATATTATTTACTATTTTTGTAAGATTATATCATGCTGGTATCGTATGCGCTCGCCGTCGTGCGAGACTACCGGTGTGTTTCGATCGGCCTGTGGGTTGGAAACAGGCTGTCAGGTTATATTTAATTAAGCTAATGCGTCTAATGTGTTCAAATGATGGTGGTTACGCTTAATTAAGCGTTTTAACTTGGCGGTTCTGTCACAGCTGGTATCAGAGCTGAAATGCACCAGGGGATACCAGTATGTTTATTTTTCTTGTTTTCAAAACTAAAAAAGAGTTTCAGAAAAAAAATACGTTTATTCGCGTTTAAGGGATTAGGAAAAGTTACTTCGTAACCCCTATGTAGAATAGGTTATGTCAGGTGGCTATAAATAGAATATTAACTAACTCGTAGCCAGTTATTAGTGTTGTATATATATATATATATATATATATATATATATATATATATATATATATATATATATATATATATATATATTGTGATTTTTCTACAGGTACACCAACCTCGCTTACGTAGGGTAAATTCATAGCAAATTGCTAGTATATATATACAGGGAGAGTATGTATGTATGCCACCGAATAACTCCGTATCTTGCCATAGTCGTTTTGGCAAGAATTTCTTTTGTTAAGGTACGTATAGGTCATGCATACATTATGTCATTTATTAAAATTCATCTTATGGGCCTAAATCAGTAGCGTTTGTAATTAAATATGTGCCAGTTCCTCTCCCTAGAGTGGATCTTGCTATGTTGGATTTTCAAGTTGTGTTGCTGTTCTCATAGTGTTAATCATATCGACAACTCTATTTACAAGAAAGATTTAGAAAAATGTGATAAAGAGTTTGCTAGTAAACCTTCGTAATTTTTCATGACATATTTCTCAAATTACTCTCAATTTAGTAGAATTTGTGAAATTTCATATTGTACATGGGCAGTAAAATCCATTTTTAATCTTCTTAAGTATGAAATTTAAGCAAACTCACGATTGCAAAGTGTTGTCAAGAATTGAGGGTTTTTAGATTGTGAAATTTGAATTTTTGAATACTACAGTATCAAAAAGTTAGACAGATTAAGTACTCTATACATATTACATATGGTTTGGCCTATTTTGAACATGAAAATAATGAAAGAAAAACCATCAGCAGCGGTATACCTCACTGATATCTTTCCAAAACAGACTTTCCATGCCATACATAAATTTTTCGTGCCAGGTTAGTTTGCAGTTTAGGAGAAATAAATAAAATCATGAATTATTTAGAGTATTTCAATTTATGAAAAATCTAGTCATGCACAACTCACTTTCGATAGTTTTGGCCTTAATGTGGTTAGGGGATCATGAAAACCAATGCGCCCATTTGCACAAAACCTATCTATTTGTTCGACCAATTTACGTTCAAAACCATGAATCCGGTAGTGTTGTGAATGTTTCTCATTCTTGGGGATAAACTCTTCGAATCGACATTTTCCCCAAGATTTAAGATAAGCATATTATCCTTAGATGAAACCCTTAGTTATTCTTTCATCTACGTATATATGTATATACCCTTCCCTACCATGGTCAATGATAAGTCGAGATCGTATATCCTCGTCTCCAGGTCATTCCTTCCAATACTCGGGAATAATTCATCCCGGCTGTCCATGATGACTGAAAGCTTTCTGTTATTCTTCTACTATTAATATTCGTTATTCTAATTGTCTTAATTCCTATACCTACCATGGGTTCGCTTGCATTCTTGCTCAAATAAATATAAATAAATTCAGAACTTGATCATATACATTATAGTCATCCTGCATGAATAAGATCACACGTTGGTTGCTAGGTAAATGAACTATTGCATCGCATCGTATTGCGTTGTGGGGCCATGCAAGGTTAGGGAAAACTTGGTGGTAGTTTGACTGACCATATAGATTCATGCCTTTGAACATGTTTTATGGCTGCTTTTTGCCTCTTCAGACTTTCTATATTCAATCGTGTTGTTCGAATTTCTATTATTGGTTCTTATATGGTGGAGATTTGTCACACGACCTATAGCACCGCGACGGGACCTAGGGCCTCGCGTGTGCGGGCGCCACGCGATTGTGCTACTGGGAGCACGCTGGTGCTTAAGTGCGTACGGATAAAACTACATCGATGACTCTTTGGAGCAATAATTGGAACCGTTTTTCCTTTATATTTGTTTTTAAGGGGGTAGGCCCTTTGGAAGTAACAATGCGGATGGGTTGTTTATAAATAAATTTCTGGGGATCATAATCTACTAATCTGCATAACAACATGTACATTTTGCATCATGCAACTTATTTAATAGATAAAGTTGAGCAAGAATGTTCTTGAGCACAAACTTGCCTTGATTTTTTTTTTGGATTCCATGAGCTCCTAGAAGCTCACAATGTATAAGTAGTAGTCTCCGTTTCGGCGTTTCCAACCCAAGTCAGGAATTTCTTGAGTTCTTTTTCTTTTCCCTATTTCCTTGACCTCATTTGGATGTCTAGCACGGAGCTTGAGTAAGTGTGTAAGATTTCGTGGCCAACTCTCACTATATATATATATATATATATATATATATATATATATATATATATATATATATATATATTAGTTCTTAGAGTCCATTCTCGGTCCTTTCCTTTCTTTTAAATCTCGAGGCGAGATTTCTTTAAGGGGGTAGGATTGTAACACATTAGGTGTCAATTATCCGTGATTAAGACTAATCTCAGCCATTAGCTTTAAATCTTCATGATTAAAGCACTAGAGGAAACTTTTTCTGTCAATTTTTTGTTAGTTCGAGCTAGACCGGTCCGACCGGTCAGACTGGTTGGGAGTCTTTTAATCCCCTTACCATCTCCCAATTCTTATTTATTTCACTCAGCTCTCCCTCTCTCTCCTTCCTCCACCGAGCCGAGCTGAGCTCGTCCCGTCGCTGCCCCTCCCATCGATCTCCTTACTCCGACCGTCGTTCGTCGATTCCTTCCACAAGCACCTTCCTTACCTTGTCCTCCACCTCCCCCGCACCTCCCCAAGCCTCGCTCGAGCTTTCCCCACCAGAATCAGCCCTCCAGCGAAGGCCGCCATGGGAGCGTCGCCCGAGCTCCACCCCTTCGCGTCGATCCGCTTCTTCGGTCCTTCTCCGCCCAAATCGACCCCAAGGATGTGTTCTTGGTGAGCTCCTCCACCTTCCCCGGTTCTTCCCCTCCCTTTTTCTGAAGCTCCCTCGCCGGAGCGCTGTCACATGTCGCGCGCTCGCCGCCGCCCCCCCAGGTTCGGATTATCCGGCCTAGTACCGGATCATCCGACCCAACCCTCTTTTTGTGCACGAAACTCACTCCAGAAATACTCAGGTCCGGATCATCCGGCCTAGAGTCGGATCATCCGGCACCTTCCAGTGGCAAAAAGTACTGTTTGGGCGGATCATCCGACCTATGGGTGGATCATCCGACCAAGGGGACTTAACGGCAATCCGAAGCCAAAACTTTCTGGTGGTGGTCGGATTATCCGGCGTTGGGTCGGATCATCCGATCAGCACAGACCTTCAGTGCTAAAAATATAAAATCGTCTATGCATTTATACATATGCATTGTTGCACCTAATTTAGGTACGCTAGATGTACAACATGCGGACATGAAGCACGTGGTGATGGAGCCGAAATATAAGACGGTGTTCGGTGGATATCTCAAGAAGATGGAAGGACCCACTGAGGCAACCGAAGACCCGGGCCAAGGGTGGAAAGGGCCAAGGCCTTAATAGTATTAACACTAACTTAGTGTTACTCCAGACAAGCCCCGGTGTATGACCTATTATTTTAAATTATGACTCACTATATATATGTTTATTTATTACTTGTGCATTACATTTTAGAAATTATTTGGAACCATAGTTGCATGATCCCTATGTTTCCTTGAGTTTATACTAGTGTGTATAGCTCGATAGCGATGCCATGCTTAATAGGTCTCGGTAGAAGCCGGGTGATTTCTTGTCACTCGCGAGATATAGGATATTATAGAAGTCAAGTAATTGCCGGTTACTCGCGGGACATGTAATGCAATGTGGAAATGAGATATGGAATGCAATGTGGAAATGATGGAAACTTGAGACCGGACGGGAAATGATGAGGATATGTAGGTATGGCAGCTGGACAGGGTTCCTGGTTGTCTTAGCCCTGTCTGTGTCTATTAAGAACCGGTCATTGTCGGCAGTGCTGATCAGGGATTGAACTGTACTAACTATATGCCGGGAGTAGGAGGTAGTCGAAACCGGTAAGACTAGTACTGCCTCACATCGAAAGTACAGGAACCCGCACCCAACTCCTAGGGTAGTCGAGTGGCCGCGGAGAAGTGGGTTGCATGTTTATTTTTGGTGGTCTCTCGTAGGGCTCGGCTGACTATATATCATTGGGCTAGTTCTTGCAGTTCGAGGCGGGGAGGGGAATGGTTGGTGCGTATAGTCCGACGGGGTTTATGCATGCCGTGTTGGTTAAGTCCACCTTGCAAGGTTAAATCAGATCGATTCGCCGTGTCTCGCGGATATGAGGGTCTTGATCTCTTTGTCGCCTCGTAGTAATGATATATGGAACATGTATTATATATGATGATGCTTACTTTGAATTGTTAATTGATGCTCTACCATATTTGCTCTAGATAGACAAATACTAGTTGATGGTTAAGCTATATAAAATCTTGAGTAAATACTGAAAATAAAGATCCACTGTTAGTCGCTTTTTGGCAACACAAACCCACCAGCCAAAAGCCTTACATGTCTAGATATGTGGGCTAAGTATACCTATAGTCGGGGAAGTCTTGCGGAGTATTAGTTGCTCAGAATTTGTTGTTTACCCTGTTTCAGGTAGAGGAGTTAACCCGGATTCACATCTGTGGGCTCAATGTGACGTCCTCACATCTTCGTAGTTATTATTATATTTTATTTTATTTCATTTGGTTTCTAAAGAAAATTTTTCCAGAAGTTAGATTCTCTTCCGCTGCTTTCATTTATTAGGTGAATTTAAGTTTGAAAATTTATTTTTGTAAATATCTTAATATTATTTACTATTTTTGTAAGATTATATCATGCTGGTACCGTCTGCGCTCGCCGTCGTGCGAGACTACTGGTGTATTTCGATCGGCTTGTGGGTTGAAAACAGATTGTCAGGTTACACTTAATTAAGCTAATACGGCTGATGTGTTAAAATAATGACGGTTACACTTAATTAAATGTTTTAATTTGACGGTTATGTCACAGAAAACATCCGGGCAAAGCCCCAGCAGAAAAATGAGGGAGCTCCCATCCAAGTCGTTGTACGCCCTTGCAATAGAATGCTTCAGATGAAGCTACGGCTTAAGGGATCCAGGTCCCTTGCTGCGGACTGTCCACATCAATTTTCCCCTTTTCCTCCCCCTCCCTCTGCCCTGCGACACCGCAATGGACGGCCTCATCCACCTGCACTCCACGCTGCTGCCTTCAGCGCCGCAAGAAGCACTTGGACCGGAGTAGTGGCGGTGGCACGGAGCTCTTCATGTGCTGTTCCAAATTTTCTGCCGCTACGGGTTTGATAGATGATTTAGGTAAACCAACATCAGATAAAGGAACAAGATCGCTACTTCCTGGTAGTGTTGATGGAAATCTCTGGAAAGAAGGATAAACCAAGTTAGCTCCTGAATCCAGATTCCCAGGAGGCTGGTGCTGGCCATAAGGCGGCTGATGAGATGGGTAAGATAGGCCTACACCACCAGAATACTCTGACCATCTGTTTGGAGGAGGTACTGGAGCATTTTCAACAGGAATGGCAGAAGGCTGCTGGTGGGAGCATATGATGATGGAAATCCAATGGTCTAGAATGAGACAGCTCTGATAGAGGGTAGCTTCTCATCTGGTTCTGCATAAACTTCATTTGCTGGTGCAATAACATTATGCTGGAACTGCGTTTGAGGGAGTTCTGAAGCTGCATATAATGGTTGTCCTGGTAGCTGAATCATATTCGAGGATGGAATGTGTTCAGAAGGGCCCAAACTCTGAGGATGAGGATGATCACGTGCCATGGAGTTCTTGGTATTGGTAGTTTGTACTAAGGCAAACGGAGCACTTGCAGTAGATTGACCCACAAGAATTAGACCACTAAGACACATTTAAGTCTGATTGAGACTCCGATGGGCAGCATGGTCTTTGCACCTTATGAGGATCAGATGCATTTGCAGAAGCAGACACTGGCAGTGAAAGTTCAGAAGTTAAATTGTCACCATGAAAATGCTGTCCAAGGGCACCATCAGCTGCAGCATTATCTCCCACTTTGCCAATTAAATCATTTGAAGAACTATTCGATTTCTCTATCAACACCAGGTCCTCTTGCTGAGCAATTGTATCTCCTAAATCGTTACTTTCTCCAGCAGGATGTACCCGCTTAGCATATGGTGACCTGCTTTGATTTCCAGGTGAGGAACTGAAAGAAATTTAATATTGTTAGACTTCCAAAACAGCAATTTATAAAAAAAATCTAAAGAAACAGAAATGCAACTACGCAGATGAATCTATGCATCTATTGAAGGTTCATGGGAAGGTACAAGGCCCCATGATGCTGGAATCTGGCCCGCGACGAATGGATCGGACGGTCAGGAACTCAGGACTCCCCTTCGGCAAATGAACTCGCCAGATGCCAAGAGGTCGTTCCCTGCAAATGAGAAAATTATAAAAAGATACAGAGAGCGTTTTCGATAACCAGAAATTATCAACACCATAAACAAAGATAAACAGCCTGAATATTCCTTGCCGTGGAGATATTTCCTCTGTACGACTGTACATTAACATGTCATTATACTTGGATTTTGCACAACAATTCACTACAACAATAAAGTATAAACTCTAGTACTTTTGACTCCATTTACGATTGGGAACAACCAACTGCACTTGAAAAACCAAACCAGTAGTTGATTTAGTTATTGCTCGTGCAATGCTTGCACCGGTGACCAAGCAAGCTCTCAGGCTTTCAGCAAGCAAAGTTTACTTGAAAGCATCTGCTTCAAACTTCCAGGATCATACTTTACAGTTCATGCACTGGGCACATGAAAGCTTTTCTTTCAGCATAAGAGGGAGACTGATGGTTCCATCACCATTACAGAACAAATTGGCAAACTTCAGCAGAGAAATAAATAAACACAGACCATACCGTCACCAACAAAATGTATGAGATAGATGCTTTCATATACGACATGTTCAATGCAGATAGGTACATTTGACAAGTCCCAGGTACTCTACCATAACAATCTTAACATCTTGTGTTACAAATGAAAACGGCAATACAGTAACAAAGAATTGCATGATGATAGTTCGATCCCCTCCATGGCTTCTAATATCTAAAACATTTCGAGATTTTGCAGCACCTAGTCCAGGACTACCATCCATCCATATGTTTGTTTCCAAGTATTAACCGGTACCTAAGTGTTCAGGTGAGGCTGTTGCAAAGGAGGTACCGCATCAATGGTGAACTTCTCTTCAGGTTCATGAAGAGCTTTACTTTTGAGTTGAGTTGGTCTCTTGCCCTCCCTGCATCTGCAGCAATTTCTGCTGCTCCTCATCATTCTCTTCCTTCGGCTCAACCTTTGGTGCTTTCGGTTTTGTGGTGGATTGCTGGTAGAGTACACCACCTGACATGCATATCAGGAGCCCAATGGTACCCACAAAGGAGGCATGCTTGTCCCAGATAAGTAGATTAATCACCACGGTCAGGAGTTTGTTTACTATCCCAAGTACTGTGAACCCAGTAGCAGAGATAGCCCGTCTGCAGGAGAACCCGAAGAAGGATATCGACAGCCCAAATAGGCATGAGAGAGCAACAGGGAGGACCACATCAAATGAAAGCCAATTTGACACTTTGGAGCTGTCAACCTTCATCTGGTCAAACTCTCCCATTATAAGGAGCTCAAGGGGGAACAGCATCAAAGCCTCAAGGTTGTTGTATAGCACAAGGCCCCATGTGTTAAGCCCAATGGTCATGACAACATGCTTGATGTACACAAAATCAATGGACATGCTCGCTAGGTAGGCCACCGCCCAGGTGTAAGCAGTCACAGTGAATTGGTTGTCTGTGAAAACATAGATTACACTTCCGCCAAGTATCGTGGAAAGTGAAAGCCATGTCTTCAGCGATGGCCATGGCTGATGAAGATACAGCGTCTCTCCGATGGCAACAAATATCGGCACGGCAGAGCGGAACACGATGAAAGTGTCCACATTGGCATGCAGCAGGAGTTCACTGTTTGTGAAGATGGAAATATAGAACATCACAGCAGCAGGTAAGAACTTCCACATAGTCCTCAAATTGAGGCCATCATGCTCAATGAGCTTCAGCTGTCCACAGAGGAGAACTCCAGCAACACTAGTGAAGTACTGCAGAGCTGTCAGGGCTCCAGGATACGGAAATTTCATGATTGCCCATTTGTTGATGATGGAAAGCAGAGATGCTGATAGACAATACCCAGCAGCAACACCATAGACTGAGGCTTGTTGCAGAAGAGTGTTCAATCTGTTACTCCAGGCTCCAGTTTTCTGTATAGTACCTGAACCCTCTGGTGAAGCATCTTCTTTTGAAAGGTCTGAGAGATTAGACATCTGCAACATGCAAACTGAAATTAATAGAGTTTCAAAGAAATACATGAGCTCAAAGTCAAGGAGCAGCCACTACAGAATAAACCAACTATGACAAACATGCATGTTTCAGGGGGAAAACACTGAAGTTAATGCATCAGGTAGTTAAGATCTTAAGCATAGGTTTCATTAATGTAAAGAAAGTATGTAACCATCTTAGAAGAATTTGGTAAGGTGCAAAGGCATAAGAGAGCTAGCTTTCAAAAAAAAAAAGCATAAGGGCAGCTCCAGTGTTGCAAATAATCAAATCGTTGCATAACAAAAACGAACAGAACACACTGTGACAATCGAATTTTGGTGTCAGAGAACAGAAACGAACCGTGTTTTCAGTTCGAACCAAGCCGAATAAAAAAATAAGCTGCATTGATGAAAGCTATCCACAGATGCCATTCAGGGAGAGAGAACGCTGTCCTTTAGTTAGTTTTATTTACGGCCTGGGTCCCACCTATCGATTTTAACACTGCTGCTATCGAATAGAAGTTCTGTTCGACTTGCGTGAAGTACACCAGTCGAACCACCACTGGAGCTGCCCTAATAGGGCCCAGTTCAGTTTCCAGACCATATCACCAGTTCGTATCATATTACGTGATACAAGAAAAAGGAACAATTATTGATCATTACAAGTACAAATCCCAGTTCACTAGTTATGACACGCTGAATTCTTCAACTGCATTTGATTTCTGATGCTACAAGGGACATTGCTTGTGTATGTAGGAGTTAACTCCTAGATCACAAAGCAGCAAACATTGAAAATGGGGAATGAACATCAGCATTTGAAACCATCAATATACATTAGGATAATGATATGCTAGCGGTACTGGGCTACTGGCCAGTGATCTCTCTCACATATTCTATTGCATTAGGATATGCAATTGTATCATGCGACAGAGAAATCACTATACCTTGGTTTCACGCCATTAAAAAAACAAGACTGAAAAGAGAGGGCCAGAAATTACTGTCCTCTAAATAGGTTCGCCCACCTTTAAAATCAGCTTCACCCTTATAATTCAACTGTTTGCAAACCCAGAAAGTTCTTGACTCAACCTTGTCATTCTCATAGTGCAATGGTGATGCCTATATTTTGACAACTGATGGATAATGATTTGATCTTAAAACAAAATTTATGGTGATCGGACAATATACTAATGTAGCAATGGACAACCCAGAACAATACCTAAAATATGTGCACCTATACAAAGCCTTCACATTTTCATAACTCCATAAATTCGGCCCTACCCCCAGATCAGCACCTTCCAATCAAGTTTCATACAGCAACAATTGATAAAGAGCTACTCAGTAGCTTGTACTACTGAGAAAGAGCTCAGTAGCTTGTACTCCATAAATGAAAATGTGGTTTGATTTTCATGTTTACCAGATTTAGTTGTACTACTCAGTAGCTTGTGCGATAAAGAGCTCATCAACATCATCAAAATCAAACCACATTTTCATTCACTCCCAGATGGGATTGGTATGAAAGGACTTTTAAGGATCAACTTCCAACACATATATGCCAAATAAAAAAAAAGTAATGAACATCAAGAAGGTTATAGCTGGAGATGCTAATTTTCTGAACAAAAGAAACAGTGTTTATCAAATGATGCTGATAAATACTGAATATTGAGAAACTTCACAGAAAGAAAGTAAAACCCTCCTTTATGTGTTAGGCTATCCTATTTTCCTTCTGTGGCAAACATGTTACCCAATTCATACTGTGTGATACAAAACCAGCAAGCGAGGTAAAGACCCAAGAAGGTCAAACAAAAACCAAAACAAGATGAAGCAGACATCAAAAGGCAAAAGAAAAAGGCAGATAATAAGTACTTAAAAGAAGTCGCACAACAAAATGGAAGGCAAAAGATGAGGCAGCAATATCGGAAACACTTCACAACAGCATCAAAACACGAGCAAAGTATGCCAGCTAAAGAACTAAATAATCCAAGAAAGGTCAACAAATACCTTGTAACGTCCAACCCGGGAATTCGCCATGGCTTATAAGCAAAATTCAAGACCAAATGATCTAGGTATGAAGCATGTATCTTTTTAAGCCAGTTGAGGCTGCCCGAGGTGGCAAGAGAAGAGGGAAGACCAGTATGCAACAACCACCTAGCAGCTAGCACAATCAAATAAGCTCGTGGGGGGCATAGTGCGTTTGTCCATGACAGCCATGGAAGTCAAACAAGCTTGGGGCACGTCGCAAGCATGTTAGGTACTTAGGTTGCTAGCATGACAGGGACATGGTAGAAATATCAACGGTACATATTGCACAACCTAAGCACTTGGCCCAAGTCAAGGAGGACAACTTAGACGAGGTCCTGATAATGCGATGTGCTAGTTTTTGTGATAAGAAAACAAGTACAGCATACCTCAGGAAGCTTTCCTCGCAGCTGTGGTTGGACAGATCCCTCTCAACAACCACAACGTGACAACTCCAGCACCTCGATGAAGATGCCTAGTCAACAAGTGGCTTCAAGCACACGATGTGCTCGCTAAACTTGCTGCTGGAGCTTCATGCGCCGGAGCTACCAACTGATAAGTCACATGAAGCGTTTCTGATTCTGCTTAGAAAACATGCAAAATAATGGAATTAGTAAGTCGCCGGAGCATGCCTCGTGTGCTGGCGCAACAGCTCATTTGCACGAACTAAACGGTGCCATCGACAGAAGAAAATAAAAACATCAATTGTTAGGTGAGAGCATCCCGTCAGGACCAACGGCGGCCATTCCGCACAGTGGCAGTTTCGTGCGCAGATGGAACACCGCCGGGCATTATTGATTGGCACCCCCATCTACCCATCTAACACCCATGGAGGCGTCGCAAGAAACCTCCCAAGTGGGGCGGGGCATCAAGCCAAGCGCCGAGATCGGATTCTTCTTGTGCCCGCCCTGGAGAAGAAACCTGGGCCAAAACCCCCCGGGAAAGCAGATGAAAGAAACTCTCACCTTTCAGACGCTTCCTGTGGTGTGAGGGGACGCCACGGGTGGGGCGCGGCGATTTATCGCGGGGGGTCTCCGCCTCGCCCGGAATTGTTTTCTGCGCGGCGGTTGCAGGACGTGGGAGGACGCCGGATCTGGACGCCTTCGATAGTCAAACCCGCGGGAGGCTAGGATTCGGATTGGAGCGGGATCCCCCGCAGCGCGCGATGGGCTGCGATCCTCCAGGGGCACCGGCACGGCGAGGCGGGATCGAGCGGCGGCGGCGCTAGGTCGCTGGGGTTGGTTCGGATTGCGAGATTCTGGTTTGACGGAGAGGAATAATGACGGATTTGGGAATTGCCGGATTGGGATTCCGGAGAATGGAAAGGGTGATTAGGCGGACGAGGATGCCACGGCAGATTTTTTGCAGGCGGGGACGATGATGAATTTAGAAATGCGACTTGCTGCTTCTGACCCGCGAGCCGCGGGGGAGGAGATCTCGAGGCGTCTTCCGCCTCGGCGGGCTCGCCCTCGCCCTCCTCGCGGGTCGCGGTCGGCCGTTTCTTCCGTCCGTCCCATCCCCTCCGCCGCCGACTGCCGTCTTCCTCCTGTTTTCCTCGCCGCTTGCGCGTCGGCGCCTCGGCGGCACTCTTCTCGTGGTCCTGTTTTGCCGATGGGTTGGGCCCGCCCGGCAGGTCGCGGCCCATCTAGATAGTGGGCTGAGATTCTATAGCCCAGATCGCAACGCTTGGGCAGGCAGGAGACGGCCGAGCGGCGCGGCAGCTGCACGCAGGAGTCGCCTGCTGCGGCTGACCCGCTGCCCGGACCCCCCCACTCACTCTCGGTAGATGTCTTCCTCCTTCGGAGCATGCGGTAATACAGTAGGGCAGCCCTGTTCTTACCGCGGTAGTGACTATGTTTGGTTGGCCTGTCAGCCAATTGGGCAATAGTTTCACACCATGAGCACCCGTCATCAAACAGCCAGCATTATTTTTTTTCACAACAAATCAGCACTAGCCACCAGCCACAACCAGCCGAACATAGTCATTAATGAATGGATCAGCTCTGGGTCTGATCGGTTAACAGTAGTGCATGGGCCTGTCACTAGTCAGATCCTGTTTGGATTCCCTTGCTAAACTTTTAGTTGCTAAAGTTTAGCAACTTTGGATCCAAACAAATTCATTAAAATTTTGCTAAACTTTAGTTGGAGCCTCAAAAGTGTTTTAACCTTTAGCAAGTCAAGGGGCGCTAAAACTTGCCAAAAATGGTGAAATTCCATATTACTCTTAGAATTAATGGCCTGACATTTAGATGGAGTATTAAATGAAGGGTAGCATAGTTATTTTGGAGAGTTTAGTAAGGCGATCCAAACAACCTCTGTTAAAATTTAGCAACCTAAACTTTAGTTTGCTGAAAAAATCTCCAAACTTTAACATGCTAAAATTTAGTTGAAGGGAATCCAAACAGGACGGGTGTGCTCCAACTTGGGCGTATAAAAATTTGCGCGCTGTGCACTGGGTTTCTCGGTCTGAATAATTCATGTTGTTTTCTTCAAAAAAAAAAACTCCATGTTGCACGCCCCAATTGAGACGGTCGAGTTCAGAGAGATATGAATGGACATCGCGGGTTGCTAGGCTCGGTCAACTCCTCTAAAGTTGTGCGCCTTTGCTACTTGTACACTCAACTAGCTAGTACTGTCTAGAGCTTTGGTCAGAACAAGCGAGCTGTAATCTGCATTGCTTCACAAATGATCTGCCCATCTTCAATGCAACGCTTAATTTGGGACTTGCATTGCATTGGGAGTATTTTTTTCTCTCTAAAATATGTGGAGTATTAGTGACAACTGACAACTGCTAGTATTTATGTTCACCGGAAGTTCTTATTGACCAAGAATCCAAGATATCCTGAGATGCACGAAAAGAGTTGAAGCGAGGGCTAGCCTGCCCGAGACGATGTGAACAAGATGATAAAGGTGCTAGGAACTAGACAAAAGATGAGATGATGAAGTAGACTGTAATAAGGGGCTCATGTCAAACGTAGGATAAGCTGTAATTTGGAGGCAAACATATTGGATATGTACGTGTCTTTTGTTTGTCATTTGGCTGATGAGCGTGGTGGGGAAAACTACCGACATGGCGACATGCATGAGGCAAACTATTCTTGATTGGGCCTAGCAATTGGGCCAAATGATCATGAGCTTTCACTACCTCGTAAGTGAATTTCGATCACATGCCGGATTAGTTTTACCTAGAGGTGCAAATCGGGACCCTTAGGTACACTTCCAATTCTTTTTAATTCAAAATTTTATACTAATTTTTTAAAATGTGACTGATTTTGGTTTAATTCAAAATTGTATACTACTTTTTCAAAATGTGATATGATTTTGGAGAATTAGTACAAAATTTTAAACTAAAGAGAGTTGGAGGTGCACCTAGGATCATTAATTGACACCCCTAGTTTTACCCATAGTAATGAGGATCGATTACATAGTCGCCGCCTTATTTGGGCCCATTTTCATCACTTAGATAATGCGCCTACAAATATATGTTTTCCACTCCCCCACTGCACCATTTGATCAATTTTTTGCGGGGTTGCTGCGCTTAGAAGGCATGCAATAAATATTTATCAATACAAAACCATCCAACAGTAGCACACCTACTAATACTATATAGCAACATGAAAAAAACCAAATAATTGGTCTAGGGGATATATATTTTTTGTTTACACAATTTTTTACTGTAGCTCCAACAATTATTTACACAATGGAGCCAAAAACTCGATATAGTAGATATAACCATTAGCTTTATCTTATTGAAGATTTTTTTAATTCCATTGAGAAACTAAGAGAAAGACTGTTAAAAAACCTCCAATATTTCTTGAATTCCAGAAGGATTTTTATGGGCTTCATTACTTAAGTATGCCATGTTCTTTTGTGAAAGAAAAAAACTAAAATTTTCAAACATAAAAACTCGTAGTGTAATTGCTAATAACTTCGTACTATCACGATGTTTCTAAGAATTTGATGCCAAATTTAACCCTTCACTTAATTATATAAGTTGTTGACAGTAAAGAAAATGGCATGAATTCGGAAAAAATTAACTATGATTACGTTTTGTTAAAAATAGATGGTTGAGGCGTAGGCACACATATATACTACCGCCTCATGCACTTATACAGAGATAATGATGAAAACACTCATATCTAAATCATAGCCAAGATTTAAGCCACCCGTATCTCATAACACCTTCAAGTTGCCAACTAATTAAACCAGACCAGTTGGTAAAATTATCTGTGGTGGAACCTCCCACCTAGATCTGAGTCATCGACTCGCGACGTGTGTTTCTGTTTTTTTCTAAATTTATTTAAGGAATTAATTGGTGGTATAAGGTGACGTGTACTTCGATGACGAGCCACCTATCATGACTTCATCAATCTCGAGATATATTGGCTCAGTCTTTTGAAGATGCTTGTAAGAGAGAGTTGCGTGTGTTTATTCATAGAGGTGAGTGTATGCTATGCGTGTTAAAGTTCATTAACATGCAACAAGAGTATTGGTAACAGGTTAGGTGACAAGCTCGTGTCAATGGCCACAGACAAGAAACGGGGAGGAATGGGTTTGATGGACATGGACAGGATAGCTCCTCCTAGGGCATTGAATGCCTGAATCCGGTCTAGCGAGGCTCGTCGAATGCAACTTTGTTATGATTGGATGCGTGCACCAGCTACTGGGTCTGGCCCTCGAGATGCAAATCGCGCCCAAGCTCGTGTAATGGCCACGGAAAAGAAGCGGGGAGGAATGGGTTCGATGGACGTGGACAGATAGCTCCTCTGAATCGACTCTAAAGCCCGTTTTAGTGAAAGTGTCATCGACACAGTTACTAAGACTAGAAATTTGAGAACTGTGCCAGTGGAGTATCATGGTGATAACGCTCCTCTCACATTTCATAACACTCTTCTCTTCTCTCTGCTTATACTATTGATACATGTTAGCAAATTTAATGTTTATAATACTTCTATAACACTTCCACTGAAATTGGCCTAAGCACATTGAATGCCTAAATCCGGTCTAGCCAGGCTCATCGAATGCAACTTTTTGTTATGATTGGATGCGTGCACCAGCTACTGGCCCTGGCCCTCGAGATGCAAATCGCGCCCCTCAGCCTGGCTCCTGGGATATGGGGATTTTGAGCGTTTCTGGCGCGCCAGGCTGCATGCCGCGGTGCAAGATGAGGTGCGAGCTGAGCTAAAAACTACTGGACAGCACTGCCATGCGGTAACGAATCAGATGTTCCGCGAATCCGAATCCATGCCGTGTAAATGCGTGCAACCAATCAAGAGGATACTGCATGCTCGCAGGCTCGAGCCAGGCTAGGTCCCTCCGAGCAACCAATCAGTACGGATCTTGATACGAGGCTGCTGCCAGAATAATGATAGGATGGTTGACTACTTCCTCTGCACCAACATGCATATACTTTTCCAGATCCCTTACTCGTATATTTTTTTTGGTTGAACATGGTAAATTTCTAATTATTATAACCAGCGCAGCCTATCCAATAGGATTGATACCAAAGTACCACCATTAAATAAAGCACGGCCGTGTTGGAAGTTTGAAACGTGCAGCTGAAAAAGCATAGTTCTCTTAACAGATGCACACGGGAAAATGTACCAAAATGTCACTCTATAAGTCTATTCAGACTATGTCAGTGTCTACAATATCAGCACTATCCTCTCCCTTTTGCTTTTCCATATATATCCCTAAATCTGTACTTCCTAATCAGTGATCATCAAAGAATGAAAAGAAGGAATACCTAATGAAAGAATACCACTACGCTAACACTTTGAAAAAGGAGAAAAAAATCTGTACTTCCTAACCTGCATCATCATCTACTATTTCTCATTCACATTCCAAGCCACAGACCTCTAGAACCGGCCCATCAAACTTGATGGTGAACGGATTTACACGGACCCACAAAAGAGAGAATATGGCTGCTAATAGCACTGAGAATACAACAATGATGGTCGGCACCCTGTCCTGCTTACCCATCACGCCCTTGAGGAAAGGCTGGAGATGAAGGATAACCCAGACGGAGAAGAACAGCTTGCCGAGCAGCGGGCCCCAAGAATCGTATCCATCCGTGATTGCCTTGGATACACCGGCCAAGACTCCAATAACGTTGAGCAAGAGCAATGTCATTGGAGGAACCAATAGCCAGGTCCACTTGAACTCATACAGCTCCGAGAACTCATTCGTGTCACCTCCCTTCAGAGTCACCCTGAACTTAGTGTTCACACCGCCAAGAACCTTAAGAAGCCCTTGGCACAGAGCAAAGAGGTGCGAGGAGACACCACCAATAACCCAAAACTGCTCATTTCTCCACCAATCATCGATGCCTACTCCACCCCACTGCATCTCAAGGATGCTGGTAGCTGCTATGGAGACAAACAGAGCTATGAACAATATGCTCGAATAGATATTCATCTGTAAGAGGAAAGGAGAAATAGATATCAATCATCTAAAATTTAGTAGAAACAAGAACCTATGAACAAGGTTTAATTTAAGAGTCGAATAGAGTGGTAGTTTTGTTCTGTTCAGTACCTCAGGCACCATAAACTTCCCTGATAAGAGGCAAAAGGCTGGCAAACCACAGTATATTATCAACGGAATTGATGTCCATGGATAGATGACAGAGTTGATATATGACAATCTCTCCAATGGTTTCAGACCACATTGATACCCATACCATATAGGGCAGTGCTTGCTAAGAAAGATCTCCACAGAGCCAAGTGCCCATCTTAGAACTTGATGGAGACGGTCAGTAAGATTGATAGGAGCTGATCCCTTGAATGCTGGTCTCCTCGGCATGCAGTAAACAGACCGCCAACCATGGCAATGCATCTTGAAGCCTGTGAGGATATCCTCAGTGACAGATCCGTAAATCCAACCAACCTAGACATATATATTTTGAGTTAGATAAGGAATTCTTGGATGTTAGGTTACAAATTTTATTTTATTTCTAGGGCACAAGACAACTGCAATAGCCTGATTAAAAAATTACATGGAAAAGGGAAAACAAATGACTGGACGGGGAAAAGTTACCTCTTTCCCCCATTGTGTCTTATTCTCGTACCCGCAACTTAGTACATGCATGCAATCATCAAGACTTTTGAGCATGTCAAAGCGACAAGCTTCACCACTCTCTTGCAGTGTTGAAGCCAAAAATGCTTGTGACTGCCCAAATCTGTTCTCAAACTTTTCTTGGGGCACCAGAATTGCATTTTCTTTGCCTATTTCTTATGAGGTATGGAAATTAGTCTCCATAAATACTTTAGAGAACATAATAATAAAAGAAAAAGGGAAAAAAGAAAAGAGCAACAAAAACAACTCACCAGTTACTTCCAAAGCATGTACTTTCTTAGATGCATCCCTGCATTTCACTTTCTTTTGTTTTTCTTTCTTTTTCTTAGCTTTCAAACATTTTCTTTTTGATCCGCAGTACAAGCAGCATGACATAGACCAGCAGTTGCACGTCTTGCTAGGAGGCTTTGTTGCAGTTGGGGCATCATATCCATACAAAGCATGTCTTCTGAAAACACAACCTGTCCCGACATATATTGGTCCTTGGATCCCATCAAGACCTTTCATGTTAATCTGTACAGAAAAGTTGAGGGAAACATGCTCAGAATATCAGCTTATCTATCTCCTGATAAAGTTATGATGAATTCATGCCATACGTACATCAAAAAACACAACATTGTGGTTTGAATATCTGTCGTGTTGATCAATGCCATCAAATCTCTGTGGAAATTGAACATAACAATTTTTTTCTCCCAAAACTGGGTCCATCAGAAAACACATTGCCTCCCTTAGTGCTTTGCTATTGTTGATATAGTGGTCACAATCCACATTCAGGACAAAAGGTGCATTTGAGAGAATTGCTGATGTTCGCAGCTAAAATAAAGATCAGATTGTTAGTTGAAGAAAGCAACTGATAGATCAACTTCATATGAGTGGTCTCTCTCAAAGGAAAGCCACTATAACACTATAAGATTACCAATGCATTCAAGGCACCGGCCTTTTTATGGTGATCATATCCAGGCCTTTTCTCTCGTGAAACATAGACCAACCAAGGCAACTTATTTCCAGCATCATCCATAACACAATCATGGCCGGTGATGACCTGGTGACATCACCACAAATGTAAGAAGATCAATCTAATACTAACATGGATCACGTTTGGTAACATCATAATTTTGCTACGGGCTTTGAAAAAGTTTAACAAAATTAAGAAACATAATAAAGTGCATTAAGCAATAAAATGAAGAATAAATGCAGTTCTAAAAGGGTGTCCATTAGAGACAAGTAAAGCACCCAACCTGGACCATTCCAGCATGGTCTCGAACATTATTTCCATGCCATGGAGCTCCTTCTGGCAGAACCCATCCTCCCTCAGGAACTTTATGTGAATTAGCAACCACTGTGTTTATACGAACCTTAAATTCTTCATATTCTCTCTGTATGAAAACCAAGATGCAGGTCAAGATAGTCTAAAACTAGTTGCAAACACACATCAACAGGTATACTCTAAACAAACTAAGATCAGAGCGCAAAAACAACATTGTAAAAGGGCACATAGGCAAAATGCTGTGACTGGCTGTCACAATCATAATTGCCATTCTCAGTAGCAGAATAGACAACATTAAAGTAAAATTGCATCATTTGGTATTCATACACATGCAAATTCCAATTTTTCTGTTTATTAGCATACATATGGCTGTACCAAAGTTGTGCACGATGTTAGTCACATTTTAGAAAGGGCCTAGTGAGTCATGGACAAACAAAAGGCCTATTATTTCAGGGAAAATTGCAAGGCTGCCCTTGTTTTGAAGTCCAATTCCACGTTTGCCCTTATTTTTTTAACTCTGCATGTTTGCCCCTATTTTTGGTCTTCCAATTGCATGCAGGGGCAACCATGCAATTGGAAGGGTAAAAACAGGGGCAAAGCATGGAAAGTTAAAAAAACAGGGGCAAGCATGCAACTGGAACTCAAAACAAGGGCAGTCTTGCAAATGGCCCATTAAACAAAGTCCAAATTGTCTTCCTTCCTAATCTGTTGTATGAACTAACCTTCATTGCCCGACGTTCTCGAACAAATTCTGGATGCACCTTTTCTCTCAGATAGTCAATTTTCTGAGCAAAATACCATTCAGGAGCCCGAGGCTCAATTTTGTGCTTCTTACAGAAAGGGACCCACTTTCGTGCAAATAGACATGTTTCTGTAAGTGCTTCAAAAGTAAGCATTGCAGCACCATCATCCGACACGTAGCAACAAACTTTATCAACAGGATAATCCACAGCCAATATGGACAGAACTGTGTTTGCAGTAATTAAAGGAGGTTCCTTCACTGGATCAACTGTACTGACAAATATATCAATTGGAGCCAGCTCTGATGGTTTTCCTTCCTTCTCATACCTGAGGGAGGCAAGGGGCAAATTTTAGAAATAGGATAAAATGTAATTCATTCTATGAGTATGAAGTTTAGGCAGATATTTTACCGTAATGATAATCTATCCAAGTATGTTTCTCTCATTATTGGGTACCACTTGGGAAATTGGTCCAAAATCCATGAAAAGGCGAACCAAATTTCACAAATAACTGAAGTCAACCATAACCAGTACGCATCATGAACAGGATTCTGAATCCGATAGTGGAAAAATAAGGCAAGAATGGCCAGCCGCAAAATTATTACAATCCTGTAAGGGTTTATTTTGCTAGATGGAATAGGTAACTTCCTTGATAGTTGTTGCTTGCTTTCAGCACACCTAGAATGTATTAGACACTTGTTAGAGAGAAAACAAGTACTTGCTTTACAAATCCAAAGTTACATAAAAAAAATCCAAAATAATAGGGGTAGAACTAGCAAGATAGAAGAAAATGTTTCAAAAGTCAAATATTGTTATTGATTCCAGAACGTCTGGCAAAAGGCACTGAAATAATTTATGGCTTAATTTTTTTTATCAAGGTGCAAGCATGATGACTACCCACAATATAGCTATACTTACTTCAGGTAGGACTATTACACCCTTACAAGGTCCAAAAAAGAGATTTTTTTTATAATACTAGCACAACATTTTTTTGCATAATCAATTACAAAAGGCACTCTTTTGCAGTTGCTGATATTACTGATACAGTAAAATATGCTCACTTCGGAATATCACGATGGCCATCAAAATCATTTAGGTCAGATCCTTCACCATCAGATGAAACCTTCTGGATTTTGTGTTGTTGCTTTCTTTTCCATTCAACTCTGTTCTTCCAGGCAACAGATCCATAGCCATACAGTGTGAGGTCTCTTTTAGGATTTATCGGTCTTGTTTGCACTAAACCAGTAAAACAGTGTAAGGCATAGCAGTAGCACACTAAAAATAAAAGCAAGACTAGTTGAAAGGGAAGCATACAGGGATTATAGCGCATAATCTCTCCAGTGTTAGGGTGCGCAACAAGAGCATGATGATTTGTTGGAGTTCCTACGTGCTGCAGAAGCAAGCTCATGACTTGAGTACGTGTGTAACTAGAATTAGTGGCACGCAGTTCGGGATTTCAAGGTTCATTACCTCTTCATAGAAATGGACACTTATTCCACTATTTGTAATACTGACACTATCGATGTCCCATGAGTTGATGGAGCTTTCTGCAACTGAGACACGGTATGGATGCACTGTACTTGATCGTCCAGCTATACTGGAAGCAAACTCGCTCTCAATGTCATCTGAACCTTCTTCTTCCTCATCTCCATGGACTCGAGGACTACCTAATAGATGCAACACTCTTTAATTTCTCAATTTGAGATATAACAAAGCTGACAAACCCAGAAAAGGTCAAAGGAGCAAAGGACATACCTTTGTGGCGTTTGTACCGGGTCTTGCACCGAGGGCATACTTGTGTGCCCTCCTGACGCTCATACTCGTAACAGGTGCGGCAAACAGGGAAAGCACACTCATTGCATGCGACGAAATACTCGTTTTCTTCTTGTAATATGTCAATATCATCTCCGCATATCTGACAAATATAATCTGGACAGCCTTGTGAAGATCCTTGCTGCAACGCGGCGACACCAACAAAAAGAGAAGTCAAAGTGAGTAACTTTAGGAAAGCTCGATTACAAAATATGGTTTGGTAGCAACTATGCAAGAGCCTAGTAGTACAAACGGGTAAAACATCCCAACAAAAACTTAAGCGAATTAACTGTGACAGAAAATAGAATGCCAAATTAACATGGAGACAAGAAGAAAATGTCTTGTACTCTTATAGTAGTCGATACAGAGCATGGAAAAAGATAAACAGCTCAACAGGCGCGCTAGAGAGAAAAAAATATATCCCACAATGCAAATGCTGCCAAATTTGTATTTTACATGTAAAAATGGTAGAAATTCGTGCTCAAATTGACTTCAACTCGCATACTCTGGAGACAAGACAAAATTGGGGAAAAAGTTCATCGGCTCAACGGCCGTCGGCTTACCTTGGAGAAATCGTCGACGTTGAGGACGACGAACTCGCGCCGGGAGCCCGCGACGAGGAAGCCGAGCCCTCCAGCGTCCATCCGTCCGACGCGCTCCCGCTCCCGCCTCCGCCTCTACGCCAGCGCTGCCCAACCAACGGAGCTCGCCCCCCGCCTTCGCGCCAGCCCCAAATTAGCACCCCTCCCCCGGGAAACCCGCGCCGCCGTAGGCGCACCATGCGTCAAACCCCACCTCTCCTTCCTCTGCAGCGCCGCGCACCCAAAAATGGCAAATCCGCACCCCCCGCGGGAATCTCTCCGGCCGGCTCTTCCCAGTGCCCAAGGATCGCCTCGCCGAATCCATCGGCACCTCCGCCCGATGCGGATTTAATGAGCGTAGGGGCACATGCACCCCCTCATCCGGCTTGGGAAGCCTGATGCCACCCTCCTCACCGGCCGTTTCGGCCCATGACACCTTCGGCTTTCTGGCGTCGGCAAAGGGAGCGAGCGGCGACGAGGCGGGCGGCGGCGGCCGCAATGCCACGGGGGGAATCGGTTCTCGGGACTTCCTCCATCGAGGACCAAGTTTCGGTGCTAGGAGGTAGGAGCAATCCTAGATGCTGCAAGCGCTAGATTCATGGTTATTCTTAAGGAGCAGGGTCCTGGTGGATGAAGCCTGGGGTGTTAGTTCCCTTATTGTTAAATTCAGCTAATCCTGCATTATTAAGATTTGCATTTAGGCACGATATAGATGCTAGGGATCCACAAATCTTACACCGTTCATTAGGAAAAATATTTCTTGTTCTGGGAGTGATTGCATTCTAGCCGAGACATTTACAAATCAAATGCCATAAAACAAACTGATAGTGGTTAGCTTTTCATCTAAATCAGTTCTATCTCTTTTTTAACAGAAGTTCTACCTCTTTACACTGCAGCTGTGGCCTAATCTAGCAACCTCTTTCAAGTATCTGTCCAGTTGACCAACTCAAGTCAGGCCTTGTTAGATGTTTCAGCCTTCACTGCCAACGGCATCGCCAGGTTAGCGTCTCTTCCATTTCCGTGCCATGATAAAGAGCCGAAAACATAACCTCGAGGAGGCACATCCACATGGAAGCTAACTGTGAAAGTCTTCTTTACACCATAGTTCTCAAAGTTTAGAACTTCCGGTGTCACTGTTACATTGATGCCTCTAGGAGCAGACACCACACAACGGTAACTGCTTCTTGGATTGCCCACATTTGTCACAGTTCGAGTGACTGAATAGCTCTTCTTCAGGTATGGTATGGTAATTGATGGGTAGTTCAGAGCAGTAGCGGACGAGGAGGATCTGTGGCTGCCAGTACAGTTGTCTCCGGTTATTAGATGCGAGGAGCGGTCACCATGGCTTGTGGCGCATAAGAATGACCTGTAATCTTCAGGCTGTGCATCAAAGATGATCCCTGGGTTCAGAGCTTTGATGGGATCCATGAAACCCGAGCCGAAGTCGAATGGGGTTGCAGCCTTCCCATCAGGATCTGTGGCTATGGTTCTTCTTTTCTTATCCAGTACAGTTGCTGCAAATAAGATTCATGAGATTTGTCATAATACTAGTTTATCTTCTGAATCTGGTTATCCGGTGATACCTGTTGTCATGATTGCTGATTTGATGGCTGAAGGAGACCATGAGGGATATATACTTTTGACAAGTGCTGCTATTCCAGTAACATGGGGACATGCCATGGAAGTTCCAGATAGAATATTGAAGTGAATGTTATTCTTGGAAGGAGACCATGCCGCCAAGATGTTCAGGCCAGGAGCAGTGACATCCGGCTACAAAATGCACACATTGAGAAGAAATTAATGAACGTGTCAATCAATTTATCATCCATGGTCGGATTTTCGTCTATCCAGCAATTCAGTACTGGTTACCTTCAAAATCTCAGGTGTCAGTGAACTTGGACCTCTTGAAGAGAATGCTGCTACCCGTGGGCCATCTCGCAACCCTAAGATCGTCTTTGCTGCCAAGATCATTGTACTGGCATGCCTGTAAAATTAATTTTAGAAAAAAGACTGACATACTAATAAAATACACTTCTATAGTAGGTTTTATCAACCTTGTACTCTTGATGTAAGAAATAATTTCGTCACCCATTTTTTTCCCAACAACAGTTCCAGGAACAGCGAAGTGATTAGCAACATGATCCCCCATCTCATCAATAAGAATCATCCCAGCTGCACCAGCTTCCTTGACAACCATACTAGTTGATACACGTGATTCCGAGGAGCCTCTAATACGGCGGCAAATAAGAATCTTTCCTCTGGCCTTGGTCCTATTTAAAGAGCTGTCCAGATAAAAGCTAACAACAAAGGCCACAAGAATTTCAGTTTGTTGATAATCTAATTCAAGGTTTTGGTTCAAGATTGTTCTTTGTTTTACCTGGATTGATAGGGGGTGAAATAGCCCGCGTTGACTTCTGAAGCTGGAATAGTTCTAACAGAAGTTTTCATGTGGTATGTACTCAAGCTCTCACCCTGTGCGCCAAGAGGCACAATGTTCAAAAGTATTCTTAAGGCTTCATAAGAAAGATAGACTGAATAATGTGTCATATAAGAATGAAAATTACCATTATGTAGGTGCCATTTTCCAGTCTGATATATGCGACAAAGGATCTATCGGTTGTTCCTGCTGCTACCGTGAGCATCCATGGTGCAAGGTTAGTTGCTGAGCCCTGTCTCCCAGCATTACCTGCAGAAGAAACAACCAGTATTCCCTTGCTTGTTGCATGGAACGAGCCAATGGATATGGCATCGCGGAAATAGTCACCCTGAGGATAGTCTGGGCCTAGAGACACAGATATAATGTCAACACCATCTCTGACGGCATCATCAAATGCTGCAAGAATGTCAACGTCGTAACAGCCAGAATCCCAGCAGGTCTTATAGGCAGCAATCCTTGCCATGGGGGCTCCTCCCCGACCTCCTCCCGCACCCAAACCTCCATAATTCATGTTTCTTACAAATCTTCCAGCTGCTATTGAGGCAGTATGGCTGCCATGCCCTGAGCTATCTCTTGGAGATATAAACTTGATGACATTTTTACTTGAACCACCCTCTTCTGTTTGGTATCCATTGAGGTAATACCTACCTCCTATGATTTTCCTATCATATTAGGATAGATGGGTGACTTTAGAAGATCAATAACAAACATGGGTTAATTTTGAAGCATGTACCTGTTACATGTGAAATTTGATGGTGAATTTGCCTCTCCTCTTTGGCATTGCCCTCTCCATCTTTTAGGAACTGGAGGCATCCCATGATCACTGAAACTAGGGGATTCTGGCCAAATTCCTGGAAAGGTGCGTACACTTAGGTGAACGGTTAACTAAAACTCATGATTTTTTTTGAAACTGTACAGAGGGGGAGGCCCCCACTGTGGTAATTTATTAAAAAACAAAGGAACAAAACTGTACAAATGAAACTCATGATTTTTATGGACGGGTTCATGCCAATCTGATGGCATCATTTTTCGGTTCAACCACTATGGCCAAACAATCATGTGGAAGGATAGAAACAAATTCTATTGCAATACCATTCAAACATCTCGATCTAATTCTTGCAAGTTGCAATGCTGATGTCTTGTCAGTTTGTAGGCTAGCATACAACAGGATTTATTGATGAAAGAGAAGGTTTTTGGTGCCACATGATGCTTACAATGGAAAGAACACAACAAATATTCACACTGACTGAAAGAAGCCGATGCAACTTGAACCAATTATGCAATTGCAGTTCTACTCACCTGTGTCAATGAACCCAACAATGACGTTCTCCTGGTTCTTAGTGGAGAATCCAGGGATCTCACACTCTGCATTGGTGGACAAACCCATGAAATCCCACGAATGGGTGGTATGCAGTCTTCTCTTTGTGTTTGGAAACACCGAGACTACACCAGGCATCTCTGAAGAAATGAATATCAGACTTAGCATCTCGGCATCACTGCCGTCACCACTGGACTCACTTGGTAGAGTGCTACATACACATTCTAATAAAAGCCATGTGTGGTGTAATTACCGGCTAATCTTCTGGCTTGCTCTTTGTTCAGTTTGGCCGCAAATCCTTGGAAACTGCTGCTGTAAGTGTAGACATGTGATGTCTGTGCCTTCTCCAAGCTGTGGAGACAAAGCATCCACTCAAGCTACAGTATATAGCAGCACTGGAAGCTAGAGAAATGGATATGATATTTTTTTCACGGACCTTCCATCGTGAACAGCAGTCAGCATCTGGTGGTGAAGCCTCATGATGTCCTGTTGACGATCACTATTGCCCTGCAACCCCTTGCCCATGTAAACCACATACACCTGAAGTTGGCATCCATTTGGAAAGGGTTAGACCGTTGGAACACCTCAAGAAAAAAGAGGCAGCTCATGCAGACACAAGCGCAGAAGAGCTAGCCATCATTGGGACAATCCAACAAAGCAGTGGTGCGCACCTGAGAACAAGAGCAGCAGCGGAGGTCTCCCAGTAGTACCAGAGCGAGCACGAGGAAGAACACGGCTCTGCCCGGAGAAGAAGCCATCACAGACACGCAGACCCACACTGATGTGCAAATACGAAGGGAAAGTGAAGATCTGCGGTTTGGATAGCAAGTGTACAGGACGAGTTCTGTATGAAAGCAGCAGCTTCCTGAAACTGCTGCCAAGCTACTCGATGCCTGGGAACATAAAGCCCTGTACAGGAATCCCGGAGCAATGGGTGGCCGTTAACTGCACCTTTTTCGTCGTCCCTGCCACTCGCAATCCTAGCCGGTGCGAGATGGCAACAAGATTACATAAATGAAGACAAGGATGTCGAAAGTGTCATGATGCGGTATGGGAACCGCAGAGGCTGAGCTAGTGAGGGCATGACAAATAGGGTGCCCGATCTTGGGGATGCAAGAACATGTAGGCTGCTCTCGTTCGTAGAGATATACCTGTAGTCCTGTAGATGTTGGGGTGTATTAGTATTGATCTTGGCTGTGCCTATACAGAAAAATTAAAGGGTTACCAGGAGTATCTTTCTGTCAGACTTGGATCTGTTTCCTCTCCCCTTCGCTTTAGCAAGAGAAATTAAGGTCTGGTTTAGATGCACTGTGTAAATTTTTTTTAAAAAATCTTTTCACATTTGAAGTATTAAATATAGATTAATCACAAAACTAATTACAAAACTCGTCTGTAAACTACGAAACGAATTTATTAATACTAATTAATTAGTTATTAGCACATATTTACTGTGGCAATTACTGTAGCGTTTAGTGTCCAATCATGATCTAATTATGCTTATTAGATTCACCTCGTAATTTACAAACAAACTATGCAATTAATTTTTTTATTTCGTCTAGATATAATATTCAATGCATGTGTCATACACATTCGATGTGATAGTTCTGGAATTTTGAATTTTACATCTAAAACCAGGTCTAAATATAACTTGTGGCACAAGATTTATTTTAAGTTAACCTGTGTATATAGATCTTGTGAAGTCTCGCTGTGTTTTCTTGGCTTGTCAGCCAATCAGCCAGTAGTATTGTTCTCTCATACTAAATCAGCACCAGCCACCAACTATTAGCCAGCCAACAGTACTATTCTCTCATAACAAATCAGCACCAGTCACCAGCCACAGCCAAACAACCTCAGCGAATACACTAATACAATCTACACGCCGAGGGTGATGGCTGCTTCAGTATCCTGAAGAACACAGTGCAGCATCAAATCAAACCCAACGGGCCCTGTTACTTTTTTTCCCATACCGCATCGTCCTCTGCTCGCCTCTCAAGACGACTTTTTTTTTCCGTTGCCGTAGCGGCATCTTTTACCGTCCACTCCAGGTTGTTTAACCAGGTAACCATCTCTTGTTTACTCGTCGGCAACGGCAAGTGGCGGCTGGGCTGATTCTCTTAGTACTCAATCCGTCTCAAAAAGAATCTAGATTTTATTTTTTAAGAAGTCAAACAATTACAATTTTAATTGAATTTATACAAAATAATGCTAATATATATGTTACAACATAAGTATCTTTAGATTAATCGTGTAGTATATTTCTATACTACATCAATTTGGAGACACAAATATTAGTATTTTTTATAAATTTAGTCAAAATTAAAAATATTTGATTTCTTGGAAAACGAGATTTATATTTTTTTTTGGAACGGATAGAGTAGTAACTTGGTGAGGAACATGGGCGCAGATTCCCAGCATGCTCAGCCTGAGCAACGGATCTCATCTCTGGGCTCCTGATTCGCCAGCGTAAAGCTCAGCAAAGCTAGCTCTAATCCCATACAAGAGGCACGAATCAAGATTGAAGGGCGCATTACTTTTACCTTATAGCCCTCTGTTTGCTTACGTGGCAGAGAGAAAGGTAAAAAGTTGGAGAAAAGACTCTAGGCCAGTCTCAATGCACAGTTCCATGACACAGTCATCTAGACTGAGAACTAAGTAACTGTGCCAGATGAGTTTTATGATGATAAAACTCTCCTCACATATCATGAAACTTCATCTTTCTCTCTCCTTTTCATGTCAGCAAAATTGATGATATTTAATGCTATGAAACTCTTCATGAAACCTCCATTGAGACTGGCCTTAGGCTATCTGCACTCGTCGTACTCTAAATTCATCCTCTAAAAGAATATTTTTGCCTGGTTATCGAGATTCTCTACTCTATTCTCAGTTTCTGTGCACCCGTGATACTCTATATATCATCCTCTATCCCAACTACATATCCATGGGACCCACACGTCAGCCACACCCTCTCTTTTTTTTACTCTCCTCTCTCCCATCCCCCTACCTCTGATCCTCCGCCTCCCTCTGTTTCCGGCGCGGGCCCCCTCCGGCGAGTAGGGGCCCGGCCCTCCCTCCCTCCCCCCTCTCTCCCCTCCATCCCCGGTCCGCGCTCGGTTGCCGCCTCCGTCGCGCCCTCCGCCCAGCTCTCCCTCCCCCGCCGGCAAGCTTCTCCCCGCGAGCGGGGGCCGCGCGGCCGGCAGAGCGGAGCGACCCCCGCGCGGCGCTGCCGTTGCGTGACGCGGACCCCGTGCGACGCGATTGGGTGGCCGCGGCGCGGCGGTGGCCATGGCAGAGGCCGCGACGTTTCTCGCCCGAGCAGGGCAGCGGCGGCAGCCGGCCTCGCCACCTCTTGTGCTCGCCCAAGCGCGGCGGGCCAAGCGGGGCGAGGCAGCGAGGCGCGTGCGCAGCGAGGCGGGCGGCGGAGGCGCGCGCGAGGCGGCCTCGTCACTAGCGGCGGCGGTACGCTCAAGGTGGATCCCGGCGGCGGCGACGGCAGGCGGTCGCCTCCTCCACCTCCCTCTCTGTGGGCGGGCAGGCGGTCGGAGCTTGGTGCGTCGGAGCGGATCCGCGCGCAACGGAGGTGGCGGCGTGCGTCGGGGCGGCACTAGCGCACAGAAGGAGGAAGGGGCCCGCGCATTGTCAGTTAGCTTGTCGCTCGTACTGCTCTGTATATGGCATTCGGGAGGCCATCCGGGATAGTGCAGTATGAGCATAAAGCACCCGCTGCAGCTGATCCATCCACTATCTGGTACTGGAGTACCGGATAACGTTTGGGTTCCGGTACCTAGTGCAGAGAGCCTTATGCAAGAGTTGCCTCTTCACACGCTCCTAGGCAGTGAGAGTAAATGAAGTGGAGAGAGAAAGAAACAGAAAGTGATCATAGGCCCATTGGAAGAGACAAAGTGAAAGACAACCTATTATATGAGTCATTTTATAGATGTCTCTTATAAACTTAAGAGATAATAAAAAGCTCTATTATTGAACATGCTCTGAGGGCTTGCTTGCTTTATCCCTCTCGCCTCTCTCGCCTGTGTGGGCTTCACCTTTCACTTCCACGATGGTGACCGTCATACGCCGCCTGCTGTGAAAAACAACTCCGGCGGCGGGGGGCACGCGGGGGCTCTGGTGAGCCGTGGTTACTGCCATTCCTCGCCATCCCGGCTGCCGCGCACGGCGCACATGAGCCGCAAAGGGAGAGCTCCCTGGGCGCCGGCGGCCCGTGCCGTGGTGCTCGCGGGCTCGCCGAAACTAGATTGGGTGAGGACGGTCCCCAAAGCTCTCACCGTGAGGACCGACTTAGATTTCTGCCGCGTGGAAACCAGAGCGGGTCAAGGCAAACAATATATCTCGGCGCCGCCGGAAGCTATGGCACCGAGCTGCCTGCCACATCAATACCACCTCAGCAATGCCACCTCAGCAGCTGTTAAACTAGTGGTAGGAAGCTCAGCACCCTGAGTCATGACGTCGAGATGTGTTACCTCGGTGTTTAGACTCACGGCGCCGACCCTAAGGTCCAAAGATTGATTTAATTCGTCTAGAAGTGCAAACGTGAATACTACCTCCATTCCAGAATATAGATATTTTTAAGTTTTCTGCAAGTCAAATCTTTTAAACTTTGATAGTAGATGATTAAAATAATATAAAGATTGACAACATACAAATGATACTAGTATATTCATAATGAAACTAACTATGACAACATATAACATTTTCTATTTTAGGTAATTATTTTTAAAGATATTATTGGTAAAAGATAAAAATGTTTACTTTGACTAAGTCTAAAAATTTTATATTTTAGAATGCAGGTAGTATGTTTCCAAAAAAAGGTTTTTTTTTTGCAAATTGTACGGGATTGGTGTTGGGGTTGTTTTTTTTTTTTTGAAGGAGTGTTGGGGTTGTTGTTGGTGGTGGATGGAGGAGGTGGGCTCAGCCTGGGAAGGTGAAGACGCAGACTAGAAAAAGGTAAGAAGAAGAAGAAATATTTTCCAAGGGTAGAAAATGTAAAATAAATTTGTAAAAAGTTGAATAATGCCTAAACAAATTCAGAAAGAATCAGAGAGCTTCAACAACACAAATAATACTTAATGTGACAACTTCAGTCCATCAAACAATTATATAGCCTAAGTTTCATTAGATTTTCTTTAGAAAATAATTAACTTCATCCTTAAATGACCTGCAACACATTCTTACAATTCTGTTTAAATTTTAAACTAACTAAACATTTAGGGTATTATGTTAATTAATGATTTTATCATGATAACTAATGAGTGGTATTCGAAATTGAGAGGATAAGAACGATGACGCTTTCACTTTTTTCTGTCAACTCTAAATAAATAATAATCTAGCAACGCGGTAGTTGACTTTGAGAAATCAGAGAGACACAAACAATTAATGAGTTTATCATGATAACTAATGAGTTCATCTTTAAAAAATGATAATGAGTCGTATTTGAATTTGAGAGGATAAGAACGATGACGCTTTCACTTTTGCTGTCAACTCTAAATAAATACTAATACTCTAGCTAGGCGATAGTTGACTTTGAGAGGAACAACACGAAAGATGCCATTTCTTTTTTTTTTTGGTAGACTAGGTGTGTGCCCGTGCGTTGCTACGGGAGTCAAAAAAATTCTTGATCAAATACGAGCATGACAAATGTGAAATCTTGGCAACACACTATTTAAAGATACACATGCATGTTATGGACAAATAAATATCCATATCACCGTAATTTGATAGCCATATTTCTATTTAAACCTAAAAATGTGGTGCTCAATCTAGATTCAGTATAAACTATACTGTGATTTTATTTTTCTTATTATGTTGCCAAATACATTTACATGGTAGAACTCTAGTTTATATTGCCTAATGGCATAAAATGCATGAATAAGGGCAACCCAAGCAGTGAATTTTTGGTACTTACGTCTCTTTGAAGCTATATTATACCCATGTGGAACAGGTCCGATGTGAAGAAACATATGTTAAGAACCATTAAAGAGCATCTGTTATTGACCAACACATTTTGCAATGTAAGGTAATCAAGGAATGGCATGGCCATGAAGCACCACACTGCTCTTCCCTACTATCTTCTTGATTCCAACCTCCAGCATCACCTCACCCATTCTCACACCAGCCTGCAAATTACCATCTTCTAAAAAAACATTCCTAACAGTGACATGTCGACTTGATTGCAAGGGCCCAGGGCCATCAGTTTCTGCCCAACCTCCACTGCAAGCTCCACATTTCCATGGAGCCTGCAAGCCCCAAGAAGAGCACCCCATAAAGAAGCATCAGGTGCACTCTTATAACTTGAATGGCATCCATAAAATGGACAGCGTGGTCTAATAAGTCCACAACACATCCGTAATGGACCAAGCAATGGTGTCATCTTGTAATCGGCGACCATGGCCTGAAACCAGTATAACCCAATCTCCACCATTCCTGCACGAGCACAAGCCATCAGCAGAGCAACAAAGGTGATCTGATTAGGCAAGAACCCTTCGACCCTCATCATGTTATTAACTTAACCATCGCTTCAGCTTCCCATGATTAGCCAATGCCAAAAGCAGCGCGTTCCATGCGCAAACCTCCTTCTTGCAGACAAACGCAAAAGCTCTTGTACTCCCACTAAGCCTCACATGCTTCCCGTTCAGGTCAACCAGAGCTGTGCCGAGAAACACAGTGGGCTTAACCTCATGCTGGACCATGTACGCATGGACAGCCATCCCCTACATCAAGGTTGGCACAGGCCTCCTCGAGTCTTCATCCCATGTTATCCAGCAAAAATCCCCTAAACACCTCGAGAGTGCACCGGTGCTGGCCACTGCACGACAGCCCAGACACAAATGTTGTCCATGACACGGCATCCCTAGTCGGCATCTGCTCGAAGAAGGTCACCGCGCTTCGAGGTCCCCGGAAAGGCACAACGCATCGAGCAGAGCGTTGCAGGCAGCTAGGTCCCGGCTCCGGTCCTTCTTATCGAATACCTTGCGCGCGTCGCGATCAGGTGGCCGTCCGACCGTAGGTGTTGACGAGCGAGCAGGCGGCGATCAAGCGGTCGCTCGCGAGCCTACGTCTGAAGCACTGCACGTGGAGCGCCCCCACGGCAGAGGCAGAGCCCGAGGCAACGGCGGCGGACTTGAGGAAATGAGGAGGGAGGGTAGGAGTGGCGGTTGGGGGCGCGCCGCGGCCGAGCGTGGCGGGGGAGCATTTGGTGTCGGGAGCAGCGTGACAGGTAGCACTATGCCTTTCGAGGGACCTTGAAGTGGCGGTGTCGACGAGGACGCCAGTAATCGCAAGGGCGGCCTGCGTCGGCGGGGGCGCCGGTAATCGCAAGGGCGCCGGCGCTCGCGGGGAAGGGCAGGTGTGGCGGCGTCGATAAGGACGCTGGCGAGCAGCGCGGATCGAGGGCTGGTGTCGGCGGGGGCTTGCGGGAAAGGGCGCAGGCGCGGCGGCATCGATGAGGTGGGGGCGTCACGCGCGGGGATGGCGTGCGGGCGGGGGAGCCGGCGTCGTGCGCAGCTGATTTTGGGGCTTCGATTCGATCGGACGGAGGGGGCTTCGATCAGACAGATAGAAACTGTCGCACGGCAGAGCCACCACGAGAAGAGCGGTTAGGTCGCACGAATTTTTTTCTCCCAATCATTCTTTTCTTTTTAGTAGTAGAGATAGAGAAAGATGCCATTTCACCATTGCTATAAACAATTTGCTTCTTTCCTTATATCATCGTATATGTGCTTGAGCTGTTGGAACCCAGCTCTCGTGCATGTCCCCCACGCATTTGCGACTTCGCCACCATCCTTTTGCTTGGATCCCAGATCTCCGATCCTCCGCCTTCGTCTTCCAACTAGTCTCTCTTTTGGCTCAGCTTAATCCAGAAGAAGATAGTTCGACGATTTCTTCACTGAGATTAAGTTCTCTGGTCATCAGTCAGGTTGATATGTACTTCTCCACACACTTTACTCTCTGTCTCTGCTGTATTTGTCGGGTACCGTGTTTATCCTACGGCTTAATTGCACGTTAATATTCGTTGAATATCACAAGCTAGTTGCTCAAAGTGTAAACTCCAAAGCAAGTCGTTTGTCGTGTGCAACATGAATGTAAGGAACTTGTATACTTTATGCTAATTTTCTTTTGAGCAGCGTGGAAACTCAGTCCATTGGTTCATGCCCATACGTGAAGGTTGACATATAATTAAGTTGAGGCTTGAAACAGGAAGACGAATTCATTTTTCAAAACGCTAAATATTTTGAGTTATGTGATAAAGTGATTGAAACTGACCCTTTGATAAACTATTTTGAAGTGCTAAGTTACATGTGGAATCGATTGAGGTGTTTGATCTAAGTAGATAAAGATTTGTACGTGTAGTGGTCTGCCAAAAAGTCTTCAATTTTATTTTAGGTATGTGACATCAGAAGCCACAACTTCTTGTAATCTTTTTATGTGTTGAAGTAGCATCGATTGCAGTTTGGTGACGACTATGTTTCTTCCCTCTCACCAAACACACAGGAGGATCTGCATAGTTTTGTACTCGAAATTTGTAGTTACTAGCCTATCAACTCGTGCTTCCGCACATGCTATTTAGAATTAATATAAAAAATTATAGCTAATAATTGTAATTATCTATCTCACATCATCTTTCATCTATTAAATATTCTAACACATACTCAAAATAAATATTTATCGTTATCTAGTTGCAATAAATTTTATTTTGTATTACACCTTCATGTGTGTTGGTATATATTTAATTAAACCATTTATTTGTGAATTGTTATTCTCATCTCTTTCATCATACATGAATACATGGTGATACATATTGTGCGTAGTATTTTTATATAAATAATAATATACATAATATATTAATAATGATAAAATAGTAACTTATAATTTTATATTGGTGCATTTTAATACTTTATTATAATTATATAATTTAAATTCAGATTTAGGGGTTAACTCTAAATTGAATAATTTATATGCAAATTTAGTAGGCTATTTGCATTATTTTTATAATGTCATAGGTGGATAATTTACATGAAGATTAGGGGGTTACTTTAGATTTTTTATAATGTCAGAGGTGCGTAATTTAGATACATGTTTATGGGATTACTTTAATCTACTTTCATAAGGCAAAGGTGGGTAATTTATTAGAAAAGATAACAGATACAATGACTATTATGATTAGAGTTGTCGAACTGATGGCTGAATGTTTTTTATTTTCGTGAGAATTTCTAGGATTTGTCTTTTTTTATAAAAAAATATCCACCTTAATCCTAGGTGGCTTCACATGGAGGTTTTTAAAGAGCCTCCAATTAGTAATAATAAGATTTTACTTGGAGCAGCATGGGATCGGAGCAAGATCCTTGTTTGGGGTTAGAAAATTATATAGTATAAAGGAAAGAGCATTTGTTTTGATAGCAAAGATTGGCTTCCTCTGAATGGATAATACTACTTTGGAAAATTTTCTTCTATAGAACCTTTTAGAAAGATGTGGTGTCGCATGTGCAACATAGTTGGACAATTGGGATTAGAACTAAAGCAGCTAGCCTGGTGAAGAATCCTAATTTTTTTTTAGGTAAGATGGTATAACATTGATACCTTCAGCATATATCAATTAATATCTGTTTTACGTCGGTATAAATCAGTTAAAGAAGTAACGAAGAAATTGGACAGTAGTTATGTCAGCTTGAAAACTTAAAAGTGACATCACTCCTTGGAGGTTTTAAGGAACTTGAACTTATTGTGTCATCGCAGTGCTTTACGCTGGACATCTGTCAGTTTCAGATTTAGTGGGTCATCTTCTTGCAAACAAATTTTTTAATATGCGATGTTCATTGTCTGTTCACCTTTTGAACTCCAACACATCTCATCAGTGTCACTACTTTAAATATTTATGATATTGTGCAGGAATTTTACTTGAGCTCATGGCTGCTATAGGGGCTACCACTGTTGTAGGATGGGTGAAAGCGATCGGGTGCTCTAGCTTAAGAGAAGGGGTGAATTAGGCACTATTAAAACCTTAACATATGGCTCCAACTAGTTTGCACAAAACTTAAACTAAAACAAGCTATCTAGATGTACAACTACGGTTCACCTTAGTGTGAAACCCTCATCCCAAAAGAGTTTTGCAACCTATAGCCAATCCTAGCAAGATACTACACTAAGAAAGTAAAGTCACACAAGTTGCAATATGAAATGCAGAAGCTTAAAGAGAGGGATGAGAGGAAGCGAACTCTCGACACGAGAATTTATCCCGTGGTTCGGATTGCCACAAAGGCGCCCCTACGTCCATGTTGTTGAAGCAATCATGAAGAGTATCGCTTCCCGGCAATCAAGTCTCTTCCGTGAACACAATCACGGTCACCTTGATCCCGATCTTCACTAAGGGAGATTGCCCACGAAGGAGAGGTCTCCGTCCCCCGCACAATGTTGTCGACGCCGCTCCACACCAAGCCGGAGGTTCGTTGACTTGCCGGCGATCCACCAAAGCTCCAAGGATGGCCAGCACACAAAGATACACTTTTGGTTCACTTTAGAACCACAGCACAAGGATCTAATCCTTACTTGATCACTCACTCAAGAGCTAACATAGCACTCACACTCACAAAGCTTGTGGTAAGGACTAAGGATTTGATCTTTATGCTCTTGGATGGCTTGAAGGTGTTCTTGGGTGTGTATGTGATGTCTTGGGACTCCAGCAAGCTTCAAATGGCCGAGGGAAACACATATATATAGGCCTCCAACTTGAACTAGCCGTTTAGAGCCGTTGGGCACATTTCTGCATAGGCATCGGAACTTCCGGTGCTAGGGCATCGGTTCTTCCGGTCACTAATAGCTTGAACTAGCTGTTGGACCTTTCTGACGAGTTCTGCAGCTGAAAAATGGTATCATCGGAATATCCAGTGGTAGCATCGGAACTTCCGGTGCTAAAGGAACTTTCTGGGGTCAAAAACATGCTCTCTGGACAATAGTACGGGCATTGCACCGATGTCCTTTTTTGTAGCATCGGAATTTCCGGTGCTTATAGAAATCAGCTTCATGGTGCTTCGTATTTTGGCCATAACTTTTTACTCCGAACTCCGATTTGGATGATCTTGTACTCTTTGGAAAGCTTGTGAAATTCTCTACAAGATTCTACTAAAGTCCATCTCATTTGACTAAATTTTGAGCATCGGAATAACCGCACACAGAAATCAGTTTCTCCGTGTTTTGACCATAACTTTTTACTCGGAACTCCGATTTCGATGATCTTGTACTCTTTGGAAAGCTTGTGAAATTTTCTACAAGATTCTGCTAAAGTCCATCTCATTTGAATAAGTTTTGAGCGTTGGTTAAACCGATACTTTTCGGAAGGTCCGGTGCATGGTCATAGGAAGAACCGGTGCTACTGATTTTTACATAACTCTCCAATTCAGCATTTATTTGAATTCTTTCTTCATGTTTTGCTTTGCTAACCCTTTTTAATACATTTTTGGGATCTAGAAAGATTCACTTAACAAACTTGTTAGTCACATTGATTGCGTTGTCATACAATCACCAAAATCACTCGAAATGACATAAATGGTGCCATGTTTGTTACAATGGGTCGTCTCGCCTATTATTCAAATGATGGTTTCTGTGGTGCAGTCCTATATATCAACTCAGTACAACTGGAATTCTGAGATGATGTCTGATCTCAAGGATTTAGAGGTTACTTTAATGCAGATACTTCTGGTAGTCGCTGCAGCTGAAAGGCGAACTATAGTGGATAGCAATCAAGCTGCATCACTGCGGCAAATGAAAGAAGCAGTTTGTGATGCAGAAGATGTGTTGGACAAGTTTGACTACATGCTTCTAAAAGAAAAAATTGGCCATCAAGGCATGGTTGTGCACGTGGCCTCCTCTTCATTTTCTCAGGTTAAGCGTTATCTTGGCCTTGACAAGTTAAGATCAAAATTAAGGAATGTTATTAAAAGTACTACCAGAGTTAGAGCTTGTGCAGAGATGTTTGTGAAGGTTATGGCAGTCGAGAGCACCGAGTCTATTCGTCAGTCTCTTAAATGTCTCCCGGCAAGAGCTACTGGATCTCTTCTGCATGAAGATTCTATTTTTGGACGGAAGGAGGAGGTTGATGAAGTAGTCGCTTTATTGCTGAACCAAAGTGATTTATCTTCACCAGATGGTAGATGATCATCTATAGAGGTACATACTGTTGTCGGTATTGGAGGAATTGGCAAGACTACAGTAGCTCAACTCATCTACAACGATAGGAGAATAACAGACACTTTTGATCTGAGGATGTGGGTGTGTGTTTCACCTAACTTTGACAAGGTTAATCTAATCAAACAGATCATAGCACATACAACTGGTGGTGTGAATATCGACTGACCAATGTCAATAATTTCAATATGCTCCAAGAAGACCTTCAAAGGAGAATTTCTGGCAAGAGATTTCTTTTAGTGTTGGATGATGTGTGGTACAATGAAAATTTTGGGGTTCATGTTAATCAAGAGAGTTGGAGGGAACTGATAGCTCCCCTGAAAAAAGCACTACCAGGAAGCAAGATACTGGTGACAACACGTATGGAATTAGTAGCAAAAATTCTGGAATCCAGAAGTTCACTCTTTTTACCTGGCATTGGACAGGATGCCAGCTGGTTGCTCTTCAAAGACCGAGTTGATTTTCATCTAGGACCAGAACTGAAGAAAATTGGAAAGGAAATTGTTCATAAACTTAACGGTTTGCCCCTAGCCCTAAAGGTGATAGCAGGACATTTATGTGGAAAGTTTAGAGTTGCGGAGTGGAATGAAGTTCTTCACAATGATACCCTCAATAATCTAAATGACATGTTAGCGATACTGCGCTTAAGCTATGAAAGTTTACCGGTACACCTCCAGCATTGCTTTGCTTACTGCAGCTTATTCCCCAAAGGGTATCATATTGATCCAAACAAGTTGATACATATGTGGATAGCTAAGGGTTTTGTTGACATCAATGGACGTACAAATATCACTTTGGAGGAAGCTGGAAGAAGTTGCTTCAATGAATTGCTAGCTAGGTCATTTTTCCAAATACTTATTCGTGACGGTCAAACATTTTATATTATGCATGATGCAATGAGTGACCTGGCACTTCATGTTTCTGAGGGTGAATGCCTTAGGGTCGAGCTAGAGTCTACAGAAGAGATATTACCTGTTTATACTAGGCATGTGTCTATCTATAGTGAAAATATGGGAATTCTTGAGAAATGTGATTTGAAGGCATTGCGTTCACTGATAGTTTTAAGCAGATCATGGTTTTGCTCCAAAGTCTGCCTGAACCATGATATACTTGACAAGCTGAAGAGTGTGCGGGTGCTTGACATAAGTGGTTGCTGTTTAGGAAGATTACCTAAATCTGTCAATAAGCTGATTCATCTGTGGTACCTAGGAATAAAGCGGACTTATTTCCCATTGCCAAAAAAGACATCTTTGTATCATTTGCAGGCCTTATTTGTACAATATCATTCATGTTATTCTTCGAGGGAATTAACCACTTCAGAAGGGAAAGCCAAGACTGTTGGAGGCCATTTCCATCTTCCAGTAAAAAGCATTAGTAAACTTACTAATCTAATGCATATCGATATAGAGAAGGCATATGTTCTTATGTTATCTAGCACAGAAAAACTTGCTTCTGTTGAGTGCTCTGGAGAATTCCATGTTGACGAGGAGGAAGGAAGTTTAGTAGGCCTTAGAGACCTCAACAAACTTCGAGGCCACCTCATTATTAAGTCTCTGGACAAAGTAAAAAACAGGGAGGGAGCTGCTAATGCTCATCTAGATCAAAAGAAGGATATAACCAAGTTGGAGCTACATTGGTTTCATGGTGATACTGCTACACTTGCTACCAGGCAGTATCATATGGTGCCTGGTTTCATGGGATATTTCCAGTGTGTTAGTGGTACATTTTCCACCAAGCGGTATCCTGAGGTGCCTACTGTCAGGGGATCTTTTCAGCATGATAGTGCTAAAAGACTGGATTTTGAGGTTCTTGATGTCCTAAAACCACACCCAAATCTTGAGGAGCTAAATGTAGTTGGCTACTCTGGCATAAAGTCTCCCTCTTGGCTGGAGAGTGGTTGGCTGAGTAGAGTGCAATCTATATGCCTACGTGATTGTGGAAGATGGGAGGTACTTCCACCACTGGGGGATCTGCCATTACTCAAAACTCTTGAAGTACGGAGAATGAGAAAGCTAAAAACACTCGGCCAGGAGTTCTCTGGCTCTGCCGGATTTCCAGTTTTGGAGAGATTGCTGCTGGAAAAATTACCAGAGACGGAATGGTGTCTTGTAGACAATGATCACGTACTGCATAGTCTCAGATATCTTTTTGTCACTGACTGCCCAAAGTTAACAGTATAGCCAACCTATCCTCCTAAGCTTGAACATATAGCTATAGTGGACCGGGAAAGAATTAAATTTAAGGCTATTCAAAAAAATGTCAGTCTATCTGGATCATTTTGTTGCATAGTATCAAGCTTCTTACATGTCTTGCATGTGTTAGATAATTACCCATACTCTAGCTTGTCTAGGTTCTACACTGGTAGGGGCTCTTGCTCCTGCTCAGTCAAGGCTGCCTCTTCAATGTTGGGCGGCAAACACTATTGTGTATAGTAGCAGCTGCAGTTGGCTGCATGGTAGCAGTAGTGACTAGTAGTAGCAGCAGTAGCTAGTAGTGGTAGAGACTGCATAACACTATAGCGCCTTACCTTGTAAATGCTCACCTTGACTACTTGTGTCTATAAAAGGAGAGAGCAGCTGCAGCTCACAAAAAAAAAGAGCAGCTCCACTTCATGTGCTCTTCCTGAGTCCTTCTTCTTCCTCTCATCTTCTTCCTCCACCTGCAAGCAAGAGGGTGTTGTGTGTGTGTGTGAGGGAGTGCCAACAAGTGGTATTCAGAGCTTGAGTGTTCGAGTTTGGTGGCCATGGCTTCCCTGGATCGTGAGTATGGGCGCGGGCGTTCTCAGGAATGTGACCGTGGGCGCCAGACGACGTACGTCGTGAAGAAGACGGTGCGGGACGTCGGCGGCGCGTAGTACCCCATGCTCACTCGCACAAACTACGCCGAGTGGGTGGTGCTGATGAAGGTGATGCTCAAGGCGAGGCGCCTATGGGCGGCGGTGACCGTGGGCACCGCTGACGAAGAAGACGACCAGTTGGCTATGGAGGCCATTCTCAAGTCGGTGCCGACCGAGTACGTCGTCCCGCTCGGCGCCAAGGACTCCGCCAAGGAGGCGTGGGAGAGCCTGGAGACGATGCGGCTCGGCGGCAACCGCGTGCGCAAGGTGAAGGTGCAGCAGCTCCGGCGGGAGTACGAGGCTATCGCGTTTCGCGATGGTGAGGCCATCGAGGACTTCGCGCTGCGGCTCACATCTCTGGTGAGCCAGCTAGCGCAAGTCGGTGTCGACATCGGCGAAGAGGAAGTGGTGGCGAAGTATCTCCGCGTCGTGCCGCCGCGATTCGCGCAGATTGAACTCTCGATCGAGACGCTGCTCGACATGAGCACGCTCTCGATCGAGGAAGTCACCGGGCGGCTCAAGGCAGTCGAGGACCGCGCGGAGGCCCCCGCCCGCACGACCGCCAGCGGCCAGCTACTGCTCACGGAGGAGCAGTGGGCAGCGCGCCTACGCGAGAGGAAGCAGGGGGAGGGCTCCTCTGTTTCGCACAGCGGCGGCGGAGGTGGCGCGCGCGGCAGGTGGCGCGGTAAGCCATGGTGAAAGGCGGAGGGCGCCGGCAAGGACGGCGGAGATCGTGCCGCCGACAAGGATCGTTGCCGCAATTGCGGCAAGATCGGGCACTGGACCCACGACTGCAAGGAGGCGCGGCGCCAGGAGCGGGCGCACCTCGCCCAGGATGACGAGGAAGAGCCTGCGCTGCTCATGGCGCAGGTTTGCGCCATCAACACCGAGGCAGAGGATCGTGGCGGACGCGTCGAGCTCAACGAGCCGCGTGCACGGGTCAACCTCGGGCGGGCGGAGGAGGAGGCAGAGGAGCAGTAGTACCTCGACACCGGCGCGAGCAACCACATGACAGGGAACTGCGCGGCCTTCTCCGAGCTCGACACCGGAGTCGTCGGCACCGTGAAGTTCGGGGACAACTCCGACATCGACATCCAGGGGCGCGGCACGGTCGTGTTTCCGTGCAAGAATGGCGAGCACAAGGCGCTGCCGGATGTGTACTACATCCCCAAGCTCCGGAGCAACATCGTCAGCATTGGCCAGCTCGACGAGCAAGGCTGCCAGGTGCTGATCGACGGCGGCGTGCTCCGGATCAGGGACCGCGAGCGGAAGCTACTCGCCAAGGTCGAGCGCGGCAGGAATCACCTCTACACCTTGGCGTTGTGCATTGCGCGCCCGGTGTGCTTGGAGGCAAGGTGCGATGATGCGGCGTGGCACTGGCACACGCGCTTCGGCCATTTGAGCTTCGATGCTCTGGCCAGAATGGCACGGCAAGGCATGGTGCGAGGGCTGCCACTGATCGAGCATGCCGGCGAGCTGTGCGACAGCTGCCTTGCCGGGAAGCAGAGGAGGCTGCCGTTCCCCAGGAATGCGAGCTACCGCGCTGGCGATACCCTCGAGCTCGTCCACGGCGACCTCTGTGGGCCAATCACACCGGCAACGCACGGCGGGCGGTGCTACTTCCTGCTCCTGGTGGACGATTGCAGCCGCTTCATGTGGCTGCACCTCCTGTCGAGCAAGGATGAGGCGCCGGCGGTGATCAAGGAGTTCCAGACGCAGGTGGAGACAGAGACGAGGAAGAAGCTGTGCGTAATGCGGATGGATCGCGGTGGCGAGTTCACCTCGATCGAATTCGGCCTCTACTGCGCGGGACAGGGCTTGGAACGCCACCTCACGGCGCCGTACTCGCCTCAGCAGAACGGCGTCGTCGAGAGGAGGAACTAGATGGTGGTCGGCATGGCAAGGAGCATGCTCAAGGCCAAGAGGATGCCGGCGGCGTTTTGGGGCGAGGTGGTGAGCACGGCGGTGTTCATCCTGAACCGCGCACCCAACAAGAGCTTGGAGGGCACGATGCCATTCGAGGCCTGGCACGGGAGGAAGCCGGACGTGTCCTTCCTCAGGACATTCGGCTGCGTCGGGCACATGAAGAAGATGAAGCCCAACCTCGCCAAGCTGGAAACAGGAGCACTCCCATGGTGTTCCTAGGGTACGAGCGCGGGATCAAGGCTTATCGGCTCTACGACCCGGCCAGCAGCAAGGTGGTCGTGTCCCGCGACGTCGTCTTCGACGAGGTGGCATGTTGGGGCTGGGAGTCCGGCGATGGGGAAGTGATGCCAGGTGGACTGAGCAGCTCTTTCACCGTCGAGTACATGGTGTACTCCGGTGCGGGGGAGCTGGCTCACGATGAAGGGGAAGCAACACCCTCGAGCGAGTCGCAGGGGACACCCTCGAGTACAACATAGGGGGCACCCTCGAGCGAGTCACAGGGGACATCCTCGAGAGCGGCACAGGGGGCACCCTCGAGCAAGTCACAGGGGACACCCTCGAGTGCGATACAGGGGGCACCCTCGAGCGATTCTCAGGGGGCACCCTCGAGCGAGGCGCAGGGGGCACCCTCGAGAGCGGGGCAGGGGACTCCGATCTCTGCCACAACGAGCACCGTTTCGTCGATTCGCTTCGTCATGCCTCCGCCGAGCGCCTCCCCGAACATCGACGCCGATTACTCCAGCTAGCCACTCCGATTCCGTCTGGTGGATGACATCGTTGGCATGGGGAGTCCGCCCGGGCAGGCGGCCCATGTGCTGGACGACCTCGAGCTGCATCTGGGCAGCGCAGAGGAGCCACCAAACTTCGCCGCAGCAGAACAGGAGACACGCTGGTGGGCGGCGATGCTGGAGGAGATGGCGGCAGTGGAGGAGAACCGCACATGGGAGCTGGTGGATCCGCCGGCCGGTTGCCGGCCAATTGGGTTCAAGTGGGTGTTCAAGGTGAAGCGGAACGAGCGCGGCGAGGTGGTGCGGCACAAGGCGTGGCTCGTCGCTAAGGGATTCGTGCAGTGTGAGGGAATCGGCTTCGAGGAAGTCTTTGCGCCGGTGGCGCGCATGGAGTCCGTGCGCTTGCTGTTGGCACTAGCGGCGGTGAGGTGCTGGAAGGTCCATCACCTAGACGTGAAATCGGCATTCCTCAATGGAGAGTTCGCCGAGGAGGTGTACGTGCAGCAGCCGCCGGGATTTGTCATCGCCGGCGAGGAGCACAGGGTGCTCCGCCTACGCAAGGCCCTGTACGGGCTGCGTCAGGTACCGCGCACGTGGAACATCAAGTTCGACGCCAGCCTCACGTTGCTCGGCTTCACCAAGTGCGCCACCGAGCACGCCCTCTACACACGGCGGTCGAAGGGAGGCCTGGTGATCGTCGGCGTGTACGTCGATGACCTCATCATCACCGGAGCTGAGCAGCGGGACATCGACGCATTCAAGGAGAAGATGAAGTCAATGTTCCGCATGTCAGACCTCGGTCTGCTCACCTACTACCTCGGCATTGAGGTGGAGCAGACCGGGAATGCCATCACGCTCCGCTAGAGCGCCTACGTGAGGAAGCTGCTGGTGCGGAGCGGATTGGGCGAGTGCAGGGCGTGCCAGACGCCCATGGAGGAGAAGGTGAAGCTGTCAAAGGACAACACTGCCCCCTTGGTGGATGCCACGAGCTACCACAGCATCGTCGGCGCACTGCGTTACCTCACGCACATGCGGCCAGACATTGGGTTCGCCGTGGGGTACGTGAGCCGGTTCATGGCGGAGCCGCGGGAGGATCACCTCGCCGCGGTCAAGCATCTGCTCCGCTATGTGGCAGGGACGCGTGACTACGGGCTCGTCTACCCAAGGAGGAGCAAAGGAGAGCTGGAGCTGATTGGGTTCAGCGACAGCGACATGGCGGGCGACGTTGATGGACGAAGGAGCACGACTGGTGTGCTCTTCTTCCTTGGAGCGTGCCCGATCTCCTGGCAATCGATGAAACAGAAGGTCGTCGCACTGAGCACTTGCGAGGCAGAGTACATTGCGGCGGCGACGGCATGTTGCCAGGGAGTTTGGCTGGGGCGGCTGCTGGCAGAGCTCACCGGAGAAGAAGCTCGGGCACCCGTCTTGATGGTGGACAACCAGTCCGTCATCGCCTTAGCGAAGAACCCCGTCCACCATGACCGGAGCAAGCACATCGATACCAAGTATCACTTCATCCGTGATTGCATCGACGGTGGACAGATCAAGCTCGAGTATGTCGAGACAGCTCGACAGCTCGGGGACATCCTCGCCAAGCCACTTGGGCGCATTCGACTCACAGAGTTGAGGACCAAGATTGGAGTTGAGGAGATCAAGTAAGAGTAGTGCAATTAGGGGAAGAATTGTTAGATAATTACCCATGCTCTAGCTTGTCAATGTTCTACACTGGTAGGGGCTCTTGCTCCTGCTCAGTCAAGGCTGCCTCTTCAATGTTGGGCGGCAAACACTATTGTGTATAGTAGTAGCTGCAGTTGGCAGCATGATAGCAGTAGTGACTAGTAGTAGCAGCAGTAGTTAGTAGTGGTAGAGACTGCATAACACTATAGCGCCTTACCTTGTAAATGCTCAGCTTGACTACTTGTGTCTATAAAAAGAGAGAGCAGCTCCACTTCGTGTGCTCTTTCTGAATCCTTCTTCTTCCTCTCATCTTCTTCCTCCACCTGCAAGCAAGAGGGTGTTGTGTGTGTGAGGGAGTGCTAACAGCATGCTCATAATCTAGAGTTCGTCGAAGATATGAGTATTTACGTCGACCATGTGGTAGGCATGTCCGGGACATTGTTTGACAATCTAAAATCTCTCAAAAGGTTGAAAATATCTGCTGAGCATTTGCCTCCTTATATGACCAACAACACTTCCTCACTCATTGCATCATTGTGGGATGAGAATGGGTCGACCGTGCTTCCTTCATCACTTAGGTCCCTTGAGTTAGAGCAATGCTACCTGAAACCATCCTCTTTCTCCATGTTGCTAAATAATCTCTCATCACTTGATACTCTTTATCTGAGTCAGTGTGAGACCGTTGAGACTGACAGGCTCTCTCCACCAATAAGCCTGAGCCACCTTAGAATGCTAAAATGGTTGGACATCAAGGGATGTGATTGGATCACATCTTTTGAGGGATCAGAAGCATTGGTTTCACTGGAACACATGACTATAGATAGTTGTTCTGGATTGGAATCTGTACCTGATGTAAATGATATGCCATCTCTTCAGAAATTGTGTTTGGAAAGTTGCCCTCGAGTGATTTTGAACATGAGATCCAACTTCAAGAAATTGGAGTGGCATGGATCAAAATGACCCTTTCTTTATCCAATGATGGCCACCATACGGCACTGAAGGAATTAGTTATAGAATCATGCGACGCACTATCGTCACTGGGGAAGTTGGTCGGCTTTGTTTCCCTTACCAAGATGAGGGTTATAAAATGTTCTGCCTTGGTACTGTTGCCTGATATGGATTGTTTCTATTCTCTTGGGATTCTTAATGTTGAGCATTGCCCTCGGCTGAAGTCGCTGCCTTGGAGTGGTCTTCCTGTATCCCTTAAAGCTTTCTTCTTGACTGGATGCCATCCAGCATTGGAGGAACAATTTCAGCAGAAGGTCCGACCTGATTGGAACAAGGGAGCTGCACTTCCAGGATGCATGAGATGCACTGACGAGTCTTCTGAAAACTGGGGTAAGCTATCCTTTAAATTCAGTATATCGATTCCCGGCCCATTATTGCATTGTATCAGGACAAAGTTTTCAGCTTACAGAAAAGTTCAGCATCAAAGCATTAGCTGCCCTAGACATTCTACAATTTCTCGAGCAGACACAACTTAAATAGATCAAACTAATAGTCTCCAGAACAGGCTAACATTCATCATTACAGCATGATATGCCAATAGCAACATAGGCTCTTTTCTGGATTGTCATTGACAAAAGGACTGGCATCAAACACCAGGCAACTCAGTAGACATAGTGTCAATTGGTTCTGTGCAGTACATTCCACATATTTGCCAGTTTTTTTTTAGGAAAGCAAGCATGGTGCATAAACCTTGACTAGGTCACTTTTCACTTGCCGTGGCATAATGCATCAATCTTTACAAAGTTTTGGTTGATTTGGGCATAGATTCGTTCTTTATATTGCATTCGTATCTTCTATTCTGCAGGCAGGAAATGGAACATCTGGTACCAAGAATCATATTCATTTTCAACCGGTAGCTATACCAGCTTGTGGAATCTACAGATATGGAGGCTAGAATTCTATCCATCCATTATCTAAAAAATACAAACTTATCCAGACTCTTTCAAACATGAATTTGTCATGTTTATCTATGTAGAAAAGAAGAAATATTTTCTAAAATTGTAGATCTTTTATATTTGCTTGCAGAAATTTCTATTTCTTTTCTATGTCAATATTTTTTTTCTTTTAACATATTTACAACCAGTAGGGGCCGCTTATTTGATAAAAGAGTAAATTGCACGTACCATACAATAACTTGTATAGATGTATAACTTTAGTTCAACAAATCGTAAAACATACAAATTGGTATGTGATGCTGCCATGTACGGTCACATGTACCCTTATGAGAGTATTTTGCCACGGTGATAGAAAGATATTATACTAAATTACGAGTATAAAATTTAAGAAGAAGGAAGACAAAAATAAAAAAAATATTCAACATGCACAAAAATACTAGATCACCTGCTAGCTCCCCCTCCGTTTTGTACGCCTAAGGGCTTGTTTGGCAGGGCTACGGCTCCTCCAAAAATAGCTCCAGCTCCTTTGATAGAGCGGCTTCTCTAATGGAGCTGGAGTTGATTTGAAAAACGTTTGGCAAAACGGTTTCACCTATTGGATTAAGGTACTAAAATATCTAAACTCTCTATCCCTATATTTTTCTTTTATCTTCCCCTCCTTATCCATTCGCTCCACCCTCCCCGCCCCCATCTCCTTCCACTCCGCTGCCACACCTCCCTTCCGGCGGCCCGCCCCACTTCCCCTTCGCCGGCGTCCAGCTCCACCTCGCGTCTCTCGTAAGTCCTGCACTCTCGAGGCTCTGCCCCGCCATGCCTCGGGCTGCCCCCTCGGTTCGCTCCCACCGGCCGCCCTCCACCCTGCACTCTGGCCGCATGGCCTCACTCCATGGTGGTGAGCTCCCACCGCCACCCTCCTCCCCTCGAGCCGCGCCCCTGCGGCAGCCGTCGGCCGCATGACCGCTCGGGGGCAGGGCTGGCAATGGGTGCTCTAGAGCTCGGAGACGAATAAGCCACGATTTCGTGGCTCTGTCAAGGCCAAAGTGCTCAACTGAGCGCGTTTTGCGAGGCTCCACATCCGGAGCCGAGGGTGAAGACCCTGTTTGGTAGGGCTCCGCGTGGAGTCGGAGCTGGAGCCCTGCCAAATAGGGCTTAAGCTGTACCTCCACATCTAACACCCCTGCTCGTCTAGCACCGTTGACTCTCCATTATCCTCCACCATTGTTGTCGTGGGAAGTAGGCAAGCACAAAGGAGGGCTCCAGAGTGAGTGCAGTTTTAGAAAATCTTGAGCCTGAGCTTCTAGTCGTTCCTGCTTTTTATGACCATGGGACAACAACCAGGACAGGTTCCCACGGCAAATATTAGGAGTTACACTTATGCCTAGTAGTTAAATCATCACACAAGGTGAAATATTTTTTTTATTGCGAAACAATTTTTCTTATTGATGGAAAAATTGAAAAATTATTCTAAAAACAAATTAGACAACAAATACGACTGGATCACATATATGGATTGTCTGTGACATGTCCACTCGGAGGTCACGCGATCCCCACTACCTAGGAATTGGACTTTGGGAGCCGTCCCCACTGAGAGCCCAGCACAGCGTCTAGCGGGCCGGCCGATCGCCATTACAGGCGGGGGCCGACGGACAACGGACGGTCACGGCCTTGTTCGGCTTGCGCCGTGAGTACATCCTTTTGGTGCCAGCTAGAGTGTAAAGAGCTTTAAAATTTTAGATTTAGGCTACATAATATAAGGGCTGATCTGTGATCATATATAATTTTAAATTAAAAATATATAAAGTAAAGTTGAATTGTGAAAAAATGATTAGAGTCATTCTTTAAAAAAAATCATTAGAGCCATAGTCCGTGTTACCACCCTACCAGCTTTTTTTTTTAAAGAATTTACCACCCCTACCAGCTGGGGGGAGCGGAGGAGAAGTTGGGCCGGGAGGGTGGATTGTCTGCGCTCCACGCCCGATCGATCGCGGCCCGGACATTTTCTCGTTTTGGGCCTTTAACAGGCAGTTTAACAGGCAGGCCAGCCAGCGGCCTGGCTCGTGCCGTCGCGTGTTGTTTCGAGTTTGAGGCGCCCCCGGCCCGGCCGGCCGCCGCAGCGAGAGCCTCCCACTGCTGCGCGTTTTTTTTTATATATTTTTAAAAAATAAAAATTTCAAAAATATATGTTCGTTTTGAAATATTTCAAAAATATCCCTCGGTCGCCCCCCATAGGGCGACAGGCCCTAAGTGTAATTTTTTTTGTCATCAATTTTGCAACGAGGTCCCTGGAAAAAAAAAAGGCATGTCGCCCCCCAACGGGCGACAAGGGGGCCTGTCGCCCCCCCCTCGGGCGACCACTGGGCCCAGCCCACGGGCGCGACAGGGGGGCCTGTCGCCCCCTCCGCAGGGCGACCGGGGTAAGCCCCCTTATATAAGATGCAACCCCCCTTCCCTCCTCATTTGAGCCCGAAAATTCCACCAAAAATCCAGAAAAAAGAGAGGGGTGAGTAATTTAATTTAATTAGTGCTATAGTAGAATCATTTAACTAGGAGTTTAATCATACTTTAGTTTGTAGTTACGTAGTAGTAAATTAGTTTAGAAAATTAGTACTACGCATTTATTATTACAATTGCAGTACTATTAGAGACGTGTTTATAAATTAATTATGATTTAGAATAGAATTTGGCCTATGCAGTATAGAATTTGAGTGTCATCACGTAGTTATGAATACTTATACGTTGTAGTTGAATTTCATATTTAGTTTTTACGGATTATTGAATAAGGTAGTGAAGTAAAAAGTATAACTCGATAAGTATTATGTGAGATACAGATATGTCGAGCAAGATGCAGTTTCAAGTATTTTATGGTGACTATAATGTTATGTATGTGCCAAATGGAGTAGATCTTTCTGCCTTTAAGTGCACATCTAGCGCCATAGATAAACCTCTGGAAAGGAGTTTTGGTTCCATATGTAAGTGGCTGCAGCGTGGGTTCCGTGTTGATCCGTTGACACATGTGATCACCGTCCAGTCTCTTGTTAATTGGGAGGTAGAAAGTGAATTATGGGAATTGATGATGATACACAGCACTGATGACTGGCAGAAGTACATGCAAGCAGCTCTAGAGCGTGGGTGGCCTCTCGCCATTCTTGTTCAAATCCGGGAGAAGACACAAAATGAAATCCAACATTGTGCAGATCAAGGAACTCCGAGTATTCAAAGAGAGACCAATTATGTTGAGCAAGATGAATCAGAAGAGACAGGGAACCAAAACATGGGACCACAGGGTCTTGCTGATGAGGGAGAGAGGATACATAGCATTATGGACGAGATGGAGGCAGAAGACCAATCCGCAATAGAGATGGAAGAATATGAGGACTCATCTGATGACGAGCAGTACTCATTGCCAAAAGAGTGGAAGGAGCATGGTTTTGGCAGTCATGTCGCAGAAGATGTACGAAATCAGGAGTGGGAGTACAGAGGGAATGAGATAGTGCAAGGTGCAACATATCCAAACATTGAAGCCGTAAAAGATGCTGTGAGACTATGGGCAATATCATTGAAACGAGAATTCAGAGTCGTAAAGTCTGGCAGTAAAGAATATGAGGTGAAGTGTGTGAATGATGGATGTCCATGGCGAGTACATGCATTCAAGGGGAAATGGAAGTCAAACTGGAAATGTTACATTGTGACAGAGCACACTTGTTTGCTGTCAGAAGTTCTTCCCTCGCATCGCAATATATCATGCGACTTTGTTGCAAAGCAAATGTATGGGTTTATTATGGACAACCTAAATTATGAGCCAAAAATGATTGTTCGACACATTGAGCAGACTTACCAGTACACCATCAGTTATTTGAAGGCATGGCGGGCTAAACAAAGGGTGTTCGAGATGCGGTTTGGCACATACGAGGCATCATATGATAACCTACCTCGGATGTTATCCCAGGTTGCTGCTAAAAATCCTGGAAGCTTTTATGACACGTACCTCGTACCAGCCGTGACTAGGGGACAAAGAATTATGCAACGAGCCTTCTTTTGCATAGGTGCTTGTGTTAGAGCATTTCAGTTTTCTCTTCCGGTGATCTGCATTGATGGCACATTTTTGACTGGAAGGTATAAAGGTCAGATACTCACCGCAATCGGTGTAGATTGCAACAACCAAATAGTTCCGCTCGCATTTACATTTGTGGAGAATAAGAACATAGACAGTTGGTATTGGTTCCTTGAACGAGTGAAGATTCATGTTGTTGCTGCACGTCCAGATGTGTGCCTTATTAGTGATAGGCATGCAGGTCTGCTGCAATCAATACTGAAATTGCAACGTGGAACTGCGACAACGCCTCCATTGTGGCCCGATGTCCAAAACAGGTGGTGCATTAGGCATATGGGTGCAAACTTCTATGACCACTTCAAGAACAAGGATCTTAAGAACCTGTTTAAGAGGTTGTGCACCCAAAATCAACAGAGAAAATTCAATGCATTTTGGCAGATGCTTGATCAGTTCACTGCAGAGCTAGTGAAGGTAAGGGCATCAGGAGCAGACACGAGTCAGACTGCAGAGGCTAGGGATTCAATTGAGAAGACATTTTCACACTGGATTCGAGGTGCACCTAAGGAGAAATGGTCATTTTTTTATGATACCAACAGAATACGGTATGGTATTCAGACAACGAACCATGCAGAGTGTTTCAATATGGTTATGCGTTCTTGTCGTGCCTTTCCTCTTGTACGAATTGTTGAGTTCATCATGTATGGGTGCATGAAGTATTTCAGAGAGCGTTACACGGCTGCAAGTATAAACATCAGCAACCCCCAAATTTGCAAAAGAGTGGCACAATATATGCAAGAGAAGATTGAAAAGGCCAAACTGCACCGCGTCATATCGACAGGTACAATGGAGCATAGATTTGAGGTTCTATGCAAGGATAGAACTGGTCGTGGTATCCGTAGAGATAGGGTGGTACAGGAGAGTTTGATTACAGTAGATGGCAAAGCCTTCTGCTCCTGCACGAAGCCTAAGTTATTGCATTTGCCATGCTCCCATCTCATTGCGGCATGTGCAGAGTCTGCGTTGCAGCCAGGAGTATTTGTTTCACCTTACTTCAGCAAGGAAGCAGCTGTATCCACCTGGGGACATGAGGTATACGGGATTGGAATTGTGGGGCCTTTCACTCAGGATAATGAGAATAAGATGTTTATTCCTGATCCAGCCACTAAGAAAGGCAAAGGCCGCCGTCAGACACGTCGTATTCGGAATGGTATGGACGAGTCGGAAGCAAGCAAGGCACAAAAACGTTGCAGCCAATGTCGCATTATTTGCCCAGACATACGTGACCCAATAGCAGTGCCCTTCCACTATTTCAAAAAGATGTGACAACACGGCAACCACTACAGCTCACCTTCAAAGCAGTCTCTCTGTCGAGGACGACGGACCTGTCATTCTACAGCGCAGGTCTGTGGCGTGTAGTGGGGAAGGCGGCATCTAGGCGCGATCGACCGAGCGGCAGCAATGCAGCGCTGTGAGTCTGCATGCACAGAGATGCATCGAGTAGTCATTTCGAGAATCGAATCTAGCCTTTTCAGTGTTTGGTCAGCTAGCCTCTTCACTGTGTTGTCATGTAGGCTTTTTAGGTGCATTTACACTCCACACTCCGGGTATCAAACCTTTGTGCGCCTATAAATACTCCGAAGTTTGTGAACTCCCAGCAGCACTTAAACACCAAACCTCATTGTATACCCAATGTCTGGAGGTGGGTCTAGCGGAAAGAATTACTACGGTTTTGGGAAAGGAAAAGGGGGAAGAAAGGGAGACCCCATAATATGGGAGGGGCCTCTTGGACCTGATTCCTTTCCGGAACCAGTGTTTGAGTTTCCACCACAGCACAAGAGTGAATTTACCAATGAAACTCCTATTCGACAATACGATAACCGTAGAGAACCGTGGCCAAAATACAGACATGGTGAGGACTGCTTAGTGCAGATGTGCACCGACGGGATGGATGGCGGTCGGCGTTTCTTTAAATGTCCACACGCATGGGTAATACTCGGTTGTTTTATTTCTTTATCTTCAATGAGACACCTTACATGAAATTTGTTTTGCAGTCTTCCGATGCTCCAGAAAACTGTGGTTTTACTAGGTGGGTCGATCCTGCACCAATTGATTCTGTTCAGGAGTTCATCGAGTACCTCCAGATAAAGATCTTTAATCTGGAATGCAAGGTGAACCATTATGAGGAAGTGAGCGAGGGTAACAAAAACGACGAAGTTGATGATACCAGCAATCCTGCCGGTTCACAGGATGAACCATACACTATTCCTTACTGCAACTGTCCTTTTCACAAGAAGAAGGGCCCTGCGCCTCCGGCACCACTGCCTGCACCACCTGCAATGGGTGCATACTGCGGAGAAGACTCAACGCAGTTTGCTACGTGGGGGTACGGCTACTAGAACTACCCTAGTGCTAGTGACTTGCTGCATCGTTGTGTTTGTTCTGTTTTTTTTTAAACTTACCTAAGGCATGTTAGGTTAGTCCGGAATCTGTTTACCGTAGTTTGCAACGGGTTCTGCCATGCCACTGTATGTGTGATGTTTGTTTCATTATCGTTGTATTATGATGTAAAATTTGATGGTTCACATTATGTAACGCATTTCTTAGTTCTTATTTCTTATCGTTATATTAATTAAATGTGTGCTTTATAGTATTCTAGTCACATGAAAAGCTCCGAGGGCCATGTCCGTGCCCAGCAAAGGGCTAAGAGGGTTTGACACCCTAGTGCTTTTTATACACTTCAACGTTCGCCTCTGATCACTCTCGTATTTTCCATTACATACAATAGATGGTATGTTTATACTTCGATGCTCCATTACGACTAAGTACGATTCAAACTCGACATTATGTACATGTCCAGTGAATGCAAGTTTGGTACGAGACATACATACAAGCAAAATACAACATTAATAATACTAAATGCAAATACATCTTAAACCGATGAACATCATATGTTATAGATCATGGCATGAAATCATCTAGGTCGTCATCCCAGTTGACAGATGGTGGTGCTGCAGGTGGTGTACTATGGCTCGACGAACCTCTTGTCTTTCCATTTCTCTCTTTTCTGGATCTACGTTCATGTACAGGGGGAGGAACATCATGTGTTGGAGGCCATGGTTTGGGGGGCATGAAGTCATCCATGTCGTCATCCCAGTTAACACAAGTTTGTGCTGCAGGTGGTGCAACATGACTTGACGAACCTCTTGCCTTTCCCTTTGTCTCCTTTCTGATTCTAGGTTCATGTACAGGGGGAGGAACATCATGTGTTGGAGGTCATGGTTTGGGGGGCATGAAGTCATCCATGTCGTCATCCCAGTTAACACAAGTTGGTGGTTGAGGTGCTGAAGCATGACTCGACGAACCTCCGGGCATCTGTTTTTGCGCTGGCCAAGTACTATCACCCGAAGATCTTATCCGCCTCCTTCGTCTAGTTTGCGGCATAAGTCCACCACCGAAGATACATACCAATTTACGGAAATTTGGTATCGTTTCGTTAATCAACTCCGTGTCCTCGGGGTAATCCTAGCATATAATTAAAAAACAATGTTACTGTTTCATAAATATGGATTCGAAATGACGGATGGGATTACAACTGAATGAGAGTTACCTTAATGTGCATCTCATACACCTCTGGCCGCATCCATATCTTACAAGCACTTTGTAAGAATCCAATGATATTAGGATGATTCGCTAGTTCACATACTCTCATGTATATCTTCCGACGTTCTAGCAGGTGTCCCTTTACATCTTGCGTCGTAATACCTCGAAATAATGTGAAATCTTTAAACTCTACTACTTTGGACAACACCATCTCTATCGTACCATCCGCTAACGGATCCAACTTCTTACTGATAACAAGATGGGTCAAGATATCAAGTATTATACTAGATTTTTCTTCGGTCCATGAAAATCCTCCACAATTGTAGGCAGCCATTGCCTTATGCTGCAATATCAATAAGGTACTTTCATAATTCTATTCTAATTCATAATTAATTTAAAAACAAGTATGTAATAGTACTGAAATTGTAATACTAAACGAGTGTTCTAAAGCACCAAATCTAATTCAGCTAATCCGCTAATTAAATTTAATTGTTATACAATACCAATGGATTCATACGGAACTTACCGGTAGATCACAAGTACGCAATTCAGCAGAGCTTCGCTGTTTTTCTTCTCCTCACCCCTCTTTTTTTCTGAATTTTTTGGCTCAAATGACAAAGAGAATTGCGGCATATGGCGGCCAGGGCTTATATAAGGTGAGGGGACCCTGTCGCCCCCCCCAACGGGCGACAGGCCCCTGTCGCCCGGGGGGGCGACATGCCTTTTTTTCATGGACCTCGTTGCGAATTTGAAGAAAAAAATTACACTTAAGGCCTGTCGCCCTAGAGGGGCGACCGGGGGTATTTTTGAAATATTTCAAAATGGGCATATATTTTTGAAATTTTTATTTTTTAAAAATATAAAAAAGAAAAAACGGCCACCGCTGCTGCCTGCTGGTGCGGGGAATTTTGTCGCTGCTCTTCCAGCCCAACGGATGATGCCAAGCATAAGCCTATCCGACCGAGTCGCTAGTGGATTAGCGCCTAATTGTAGAGAGACAAAAGAGCCGTTGATTGATGCTAGGCTACTAGGGATCGCCGCTCGTCACGGCGCGGAATGTACAGTACACTACACCCGATAGTCCTGATCCTCTGCATGCCTACCTGCACGGCTGCACCATAGTCCACAAGACGACCATTTCTATAGCTCGGACATGCCTCCTACGTTATGCCTACTACTACCGATTACCTCATCGACGACTAATGAGTCATGGAAAAGCACGATGAGATGACCGGAGAGCTCGTCCTGCACGGTGGTACTAGTACAGTACATCACATGAGTACACGGCACTATGGCAAGCAGGCAGGCAGGGCATCCATCCATCAAGACTGCTGCATTCCCAGCTCCTGGTCACGCTCACCCGGCCATGACGCCAGTCAAGTGCTAGTGGTGTGAGATCCAAACCAACACCACACCAAATTTTTTTAAATTAAATACGCTGACATAAAACACTCTAAACCACCCCATAGCATGTAAAAACCAAACCACACCACCCCATATAGACCTACTAGAAGATTAGGTTCGAATGAATACTTTATACAAAACAGTATCACTATATACAGATGTGGGTCCCGCGTTGAGAATCGGATTTTGGAAATACAACCTCACGTTCACACTATAAGATATTATCAAAATTGACTGAAATTTGTTAAAGATGACCTAGTATGACTGTCTGCTACACTGTGCAAAACAGTGTGGCTAGACCTATATGTGGACTCCACATCAAGAATCGGACCCTGGAAATAAAACATCGTATTCACACTATAAAATTTTGTCAAAATTAATTAAGATTTATTGGAGATGACTCAATATGACTGGCAGCTACTCTGACCCACATCAAGAATCAGACCCTGGAAATAAAACCTCGTATTCACACTATAAAATTTTGTCAAAATTAATTAAGATTTATTGGAGATGACTCAATATGACTAGCAGCTACTATGTGCAAAACAATATGGCTAGATCTATATGTGGACCCTACGTTAAGAGAGCAACAATCGGCGGTATTAGTGTCCCAAACCAAAGCAAACCGCTTTCCTTATGAACACAAACCAAACCGAATTGATAGTTGAGAAACCATTTCCCACCAAATTGAAGTAAAACTAATATAAAATCCAAAACCACTGCAACCGGTTTTAATCAGCTTAACCCCAGCTGAAATCAGCATGGATGGATGCTCATGCTCCCGGCTCTGCTCGGTTTCGCACGCTATGCCTATGCCGCTATGCGCTGCTCCTAGCCCGAAAAAAAAATGACAAAGCCATCCATCGCCCATGCATTTTTCTCCCTGTACAGAAACATGCTTGACACGACTTACCGAACATTCCAGACCTACACGAGCACAATTTTTCACTAGCATCTAGCAGAGGCAGGTCGGGAAAAAAAAAACGAATCTCTGCGGGGCCACTGCTGCTCGTTTTGCATTTTATAATAGAAAAAAAGTAAAGTCCATCGTCGGTCCCTAAATTTGTGTCGTTGTGTCACCTCGGTCCCTAAACTCACAAATCTACCATTCAGGTCCTCAAACTTGTCCATCTGTGTCATCTCAGTCCATAAACTTGTTCCGTTGTGTCATCCCGGTCCCTAAACTAGAAAAATCAAATATTTACGTTCTCAAATCTATTCAATCATGCCATTCCGATCCCTAAACTTGATTTTGAGTCTCATATGGGTCAAACAAGACGATCTAAAATCTATATATCAAAAAATAATTCATAATTTTTTCATATAAACTTGAATCAAGATAAACTTTATATTAAAATGGTAGACCTCGGCATAATCTACAATTTTGTAGTTGAAATATTTTTGAATTAAAACTGTTTAGGGTTTCAAAATATTGTTGTAAGTTTATAGATTTTGAAATTTAAAAGCTAAAATTAAATTTTGGGACTCTAAAAAATTTTAATTCAAAAACTTTTCAACTGCAAAGTTGTAGATCGCGTCGAGAGATACAATTTTGATATAAAGTTTGTCTTCATTCGAGTTCATATGGAAAAATTATAAATTATTTTTTGATATAGAAGTTTTAGATCGTCCAGATTGGACTTAGATGAGACTCAAAACCAAATTTAGGCACTGGGATGATATGACTGGATAAGTTTGAGGATCTAAACAGATGATTTATAAATTTAGGGACCGGAATGACACAGCCAAACAAGTTTGAGGACCTAAATAATCGATTTTTGAGTTTAGGGACCGGAATGACATAGTCGAAGTTTAGGACCAGTGACACACTTTACTTAAAAAAATTACCCACGCGAATTCGTTCACCGCCGATCAATCAGCGACCAGGGAAACGGAACAACGGGGGCAGGTTCGCGGTGGGGCAGTGGAAACGTCTCGCACGCGCGTCCGGCGCCCGACGATGGCGACGGCGAGAGCTCGCCGTCGTCGTCTACCCCCGCAGCGCGCTTGCTCTCGGCGCCCGGCCGGAGACGGCCCCGGCCATGCACCGGCCAGCCGCGACGCGCCGTGCGTTTTCTTCTTCTCCTGGGGGAAATGAAAGAGGAGATGCACGCATTGTGCTCGGCCCAGACGACGGCAGGGGTCACCTGCGCCTGTCCATCCGGCCGCCGTGTCGTCTTGCCTGCTGCCGGGCGTCACTCGGATCCCGGGGCAGGTTAGCCGGATCGGCGCGCGCGGGCCGGCGATGCCGCGTCGCCGTCGCCGTGCCCTACCTGTCGCGCGCGCGAGCTAGCGGCCGGGGCTCGAGTGCGCCACCGCCCGGGCCTTGTCACGACTCGCGGCGGCCGGAGAGCCGTACGTACGTGCGATTTTCCGCCGGAGATGAATGGAAAACACACCACGCATCGGCGCATCGCTAAACACCAAGCCCCGTGGGCACGCATCGCCTGCCTTGATTGGAAGTGCCAACTTGTTGCAACTTGCCCGGCGATTTTCAGCCGAATTAGTCTGTTGGTTTGGGACATCAAAGCATTGGATGCTCAGCAGATCTTCTCTACTCGATCCCACTTTTGTCGCTCATCCTGGTGACGTGGTGGCACCAACACCTCAAGATCATCGACCAGCATTGCATCCCCTCGGCTAGGTCCCAAACGAATATCATATCCGTAAGCATGGCATTTGTTGTACTTGTTTTGATCTGATGCTAACTTTGTTGGAGTAGTTTGCTTGGGTGGCCATAGTGGTTGTTGTTTTCGTTGATCGATGTGTGGTTGTTGTTTTCGTTGATGGATGTTGAAGTATAAGTGAATTGTCCATATCTTCTCATCAGTTTAAGTTTTTGGATTGAATTGATTGGCGCGTGCAACTCAGTACTCGATTTCTTAGGATCGGCGATTAGCGTGCTGCTTAGTCTGAATTTCTGTTTCTTCTTTTTAATATAATCTACAATCCTTCTATCCGCTTTGTTTCAGAAAAATCAACTGTTCTTGCTAGATGCCGAGAAAAATGTTCAAATTTTTGTACAAGTGAGGTGAACCACCGTACATTGCTGCATTGAGTGTGCATAGCTCCAAACGCCTCGCGACAGTTTCTAAAACGGTGATTACGTGCGTGGGTCCATACGCTGTGTACGTCCGGCATCACACCGTGGCCTACCACCTGCACCTGGCCACCTACTCACCTGACCTAACTCTCCAGCCAGCCATGGCGGTGAGCTCTCAAGGTTGCCATGCCAGCGCCACTATATATAAGCAAAGGAAACCACAGCTCGATCGCCTCCAAGCAGAACGCGCGCGCACCATGCTCCATTTGATCACCAACGCTGTAGCCCGGCAGAAACGGCGGCAGGCCATGATGATCCGCCAGGCGAGCTGCCACGGCCGGAAGCCGGGAGGAATGCGGCGTAGACGATGGGGGCTGCGCGTGCGCGGCGGCGGCGGCGGCGGCGGCGGCGTCCGGCTGGGCCTGCTGCTCCGGCTACGAGTGCGGCTGTCCGGCGTCGTTGGCCTGCTCCTTCGGAGCGTCGAGGAACTCAGGCGCCGCCCCGGAGGCAGGGCCTGCAGGTGGTCGTCGTTGGCGCCGAGAGCGCCGGTGCCTGCGCAGTGCCGCCACGGCCGGCGGCGCCCGGAGTGGGACGAGAGCTCCTTCTACGCGGAGGCCATCGCGGACTGCCTCGAGTTCATCAAGAGCAGGTCGTCCTACTGTCCCGTGAATGGTGGTAGGGTTTAGTGTTCTTTTTTTATTTCTTGTCTTGCTGTCACATAATTTGTCTTTTTTGGTTTGTAGCCTTCTTACTAATCAATGTGACAATTGTACCTATATTTCTATGATTGATATGAAATAATTCATATATATGTAAGCTAATCAAGTTTAGGCTGTAATTGCTCCTTGTACTTGTTATACAACAAACAATGTGATGTATATGGTCTTTTCAAGTTGTTTCCTAGCCTAATAATGGTCTTCCTAAGGGTGGTAATCACTAAACTCGTCAAATTTCAGAAATATATTGAATGATCTAACTAGCGGCAACTTATGACTTTCTTTTCCAAACCGAAGCTGAAGCTATGCCAAGCATTTCAACCGTCAAAGAAGAGAGAATGTAAAATTAAGCAACTCGACCTATTCCATTCAAATATTTATGCTTTTAAAGAACCACAAATATTTAAACAAAAGAGAGTTGGTGGTGTACCTAAGAGTAACTCCATCAAACCCTACAAATAAGCCTTCATCTTAAATTTGAAGAGTGGGATAAAAAAAATACTCCAGCAGACCCTCTACTAAAGCCCCTATTTTGAGGAGACCTCTTTCTTCACCCTCTATTCCTGGAGGGTCTATATGGAGCTCCATATCCACGGACAAATGGGTTCCACCTTTTAGATTAAAAGAAAAGGGTGAGATTTAGAGGACGCTAATGGATGATCTATTACTAATTGAAGGCTCCTTTTAACCCTCCATGTGAAGCCATAAAAAATCCTAGGTGGGGACACTCTAAAAAATAGAGAAATCCTAAAAATTCTCAGAAAAATTAGAAACACCCCGCTGTCAATCCAACAACTCTAATTCATAATAATCACAGAATCTATTATATTTCCTTATAAATTATCCACCTATCATTATGAAAATAGACTAAAATAACCCTCTAAACATGTATCTATATTGCTCACCTCTACCATTATAAGAAAATCTAAAGTAACCCTGGCCTTAATCTTCATGTAAATTATCCACATGTGCCATTATAAAAATAATGCAAATAACCCCCTAAATTTGCATATAAATTATCCAAATATGTTATTATTAAAAATTAAATAACCCCTAAATCACCAACATAAAATTCTAAATTACTATTTTTATTATTATTAATATAGTATTTATGATATTACCTATATAAAAATACTATCCACGATATGTGTCCTTATATATTCATGTATGATGCAAGAGATAAGAATACCAATTACAAACAAATGGTTTAATTGAATATATACGAGATATATATGGAGGTGTGATGCAAAATGAAATCTATTATAACTAGATAATGATAATAAATGTATATTTTAGAGTATGTGTTCGAATATTTAATAGACGAAAGATTGCGTGAGATATATAATTATAATTATTATCTATAAGGATTATTTTTATATTGATTATAATTAGCTTGTGCAGTAGCAAAGGTAGATAGCCTAGTTACTAAAATTAAAATAAAAAGGCTATTTTTATTATTTTTTTCCCAAAAAGGGACCACTTATACGGTTGATCAGCGTATACCTATAGCAGCAAGCAACAATGATTCCACATGAAGTTAGCGTTGATAATATCAGGCCACGTGCATGGGGTGGAAAGAGCGACCAAGGCCATGTTTTCTTCAGCTACAAATAAGTAACGGATTGTCATCTAAAGTTAACAACTCTAAATTATGAATCTTAATTATTAGTTTTGATATTTGAAGAGATGATACAAATTAAATAATTTATGTCAAAACTAGTTTTCATAATAATATAGTTTCCTGATGTGTATTAAATATATTATAATAAAATAATACTAATTAGAGTTATATTATATGCGTGACATGCATGTAGTGCGGGTGTGGTGGCGTGCTAAAACATTTGATCTCACGAGAATAAAATATGCCCTTCCTTTAGGGTCATTTAATTGTTCAAATGCCCAAACTTGATGTGTATGTTTTCATCCCCTTTTTCAAAAAGGGTAATTCGTAAGTAAAGCAGTGGGAATATATAATTTTACCCTATATTTTAATTTAACTCTGATTCATGCTTAACATGGCTCAGTTCTACTAGCGTATCTTATGTATTATTTGGGGAGGGAAAAGTAAAGTGCCCTTTGTAATTTGTTTTAGAGCGGGAAGCTAGTTCATAGAGCACATTTATTTTTACTCGTCTCATTGAATCAATGTAGTGAAAGAATTCGTAATCCACCTCATCATAAACGGAGCCAATTGCACATATCACTAACCAAGTTCAAGATTTTTATGCAATATAACGCAAGCCACAAACCCTGAATGCCAAGTGGTAGCAAATTCTGATTGGCAGAATGATTGGCGACAAGTAGAACTCTTCAAAGGGAGGAAGGATTTGAGTGGCAAGGCAACGACGACTCGACCTATAAATGCCGTTTCCAAATGCGCCAGACAGTTTCCTTCAAAAAAAAAACGTCAGACAGGCTGCGCAGCACAAGCAGATAGAATTAAACCGGCCAAAACGTTAGGTGCGGCATGATAATGGCAGGTGCTTCTCCTTTTCTAATGGCAGGTGGATTTGCTTAGGTGGGACATGGCATAATTCATTTGCTTTAAAATGTAGTTTAGCCAGACCTTTTATTATAGGAATATGGTAATATAAAAATTATAAAATTTCTGAACTATGAAAGTATTTTTTTTCATTGGATTAGTGTCCACAGTTACTGTAAGTTGACTGGATATATTCTAAAGCGAGTATTGTAGCGCGTTGGAACCTTGTGAAACGGTCTTGGGCTGATCCAAAAGGAAGGAGCAGCCATGCCCACCCATGCTTGGATGGACCAACAAGTAGCCCAAATTGATCAAGTGGGCCACCCTTAATGAGGAACTTATTTATTTGTTTTTTTTGGGTAACTTATTTATTTGTTTATTAACACTTGAATCTGTATCCTTCTGTGTTCGTCTTGCACACTCAAGTGCTCCACAGAAGCATGCTGCAAAGTGGTAAAGATCATGGTGGACACTGCCCCTGCAACAAGTGCCACACTGACACTATTTTCCATTTTCAGGTAACAAGCGCAGTTGCTGTTGCAGCTTCTACTACTGCTGACAGTCTTGGCGATCTAAAGGGACACTCAACACTCTACTCTTCTTTATCTAAAGCACTTTAAAGCCACAGCCTACTAGGGATGACCGGATGAGCTACCAGACAGTAGATTAAGAGAAGAGGTCATCTCACTAGCATCCATTCATGTGGTAAGGGCAGTCCCAATGGTAGAAACTAACACGGTTTCCATAGCAAAAGAAATCATCTATAGAAACCATTATTCACAGTGGTAGTGTCTTCGAGTAATAATTGTTTTCTCTTTCTCTCTCCCAATTCCACCAATGGGGAGCGTTGCATTAACTCCATAGAAATTAGTGATTTCTCCCCAATGACAAATTTATGGTTTCTTGTGCATTGGGTCAAGAGTAGACATGGTTACTACATGAGGAAACCATTTCTATGATTTGTGCTCTCTTTCCTCATTAACTAGGCTGTCACATCACTATTTTACTTATTTGACAAGCTATTTAATAGAGATAGAAACTACCATTAATACTCCATTGGGAGTGCCCTCAAACCTCAAAGCCTTGATCCTGCAGTGCAACCAAAAGCCCAGAAAAAGGGAGCCGCGAGTCACTTCTTCACCGACCGTGTCGGCGGCGTCCGTTTTCACCCGGGGACAACCATCACCATTTAAACCAACTTGTTGCTTGGCTCGAGAATCCGCACACGCGCCGCGCATGCAGCAGTCAACGCTCGACGAGGACGAACCAGTAAACCACCCATGCGTCGACGGTCGACCACTGCCAGGCAACTCGCACAGATGCCCGATGGACGCAAGCCATGGTCAAGCCTGTCGTCAAAGCCCTCGGGCATCTCGTCGTGCTGGAGCATCCATCAATTCTCTCCGTCGTCATGGCACAGCAATCCGAGCTGGGCCGGAGCAGAAGAGGAGCCCTGGGCAGGGTCACTGCCGCCTGCCGGCACAGAGCCTCACCGATCCTCCTCTGCTCTGAACTCTGAAGCTGAAGCAATGCAATGGGCAAAGGAAAATGGCCATCAGCCCATCAGGCATCAGCCATGACCATGCACAGGACATGGAACTCTGCGAGAACCAGAGGCCGATAAAGCCGCAGAATCTCGCAGTCAATCTGGGACCCTGCCGGACCAAATCTTAAGGACACTCTTCTCCAGCTTTTGCTCCATGCCTCCAGCTCCAGCCCTGCTGCGCTGCCCAAGGCAGCCAGGCATGGCGAGCCGAGCCCAGCGGCGCAGCGGCAGCGCAGTCAGCCAGTCACCCCCCAGTGCAGAGCAGCGACAGCCTCACAGCAAAACAAATTCAGACACCATAACTGCTGCTGCTACCTTTCGTGTCCGGCGAGCACACTCCCTGTAGCTCGTTTGACCCGGAGACGGCAATCCTCGCCATCTCTCTTTCTTTTGCTCGCGCTCCTCGCCAAAAAGCCCAAAGCTCTCTGAATTCTCGAATCGCTCAAAACCCAACCAAAACTTTAGGCTTTTTCTGGCGGTTAGATCGATCAGCACTGCTCACACGTCCCAAAATAAATGCAGTTGTAAAACCGAGCATGGAAATCAATGCTATGTGTAAAATTATAAAAATACCTCTTATTTTTTGTGATGAGTGGATGAGGTGTTAATTTTTTATAAAAATGTTTCGAAAATTATCTTATCTTTTGTGGCAGGTATGTCAAAATTACCAGTATTATGGAACAAATTTTGAACTTTAAGATTGCAATTATTTTGGAACGGACAGTAGTCACCGGCCAGTAGACAGTAAAGCGAGCATCGCTTTGAGATCTGTACTGTTAAGTTGCAGGTCGCAGGGACAAAGGTTAAAGGGCCGTGGCACTGACAGCGTACTCCGTAGAGCGGGGCTTCTCTGATGTGTCAAAGACTTCAAAAGCGAGAAAGTGGAGTGGCGTGTCGACTGTACATGCACACATTGGCCCGCTTTGGAAGTTTCAATGGCAACCTGTACCTTCTTTGCAAAGCATCGATGCAATGGTCATCTATCACTCCCGTTATTTCCACCCATGAACGTCTTCCGTTGCCTTAGGCCATTTTCAGATTTTCTGACGGTCACCATTGCAACCATCGTTGCAACATTCGTTTCTTTTGCCTACATCCACATGCGGTGGCCAATCGCCTTGGCCTCCTTTGGCTCCGACATACTTCGATGGTCTAAACTCAAAACCCTAACCTCAGCGTAGAGACTGCCACTACCACAGACACTACAATTATTTCCCCCCATGGTTTTTGTGCCCAACATTTTGTCTGTCAAGACGTGCTAGAAAGGTGCCAAGACGTGCTAGAAACCGAAGATCACATTTTCCTGGACTGCCCTGCTGCCATAGATGTATGGACAGCACTGGGTGTAACCTCTGGACCGGTGGCGACGTCCGTGTTCCATGGAGTGCGACGCCCTCGGCTGACCTGCCCCTTGAAGTCTGGAAAGATGTAATTTTGGTTATTCTTTGGCAAATCTGGAAGCCTCGTAACTTTTGATCTTCGAGTCTGTCAATCGATCTCCAACCGATGTAATCTGTCTGATTGTAAAGGAGATCGACCACTAGAGCCATAGATACACTAAGCACCGCCACCAGATGTGGGCTTGGCGAGACCGTATCGGCTCCTGTCTCCAACTCAACTCATGTAATCTCTCTCCGGGATGCCGGATAGTCTTGTATGCTCTGCGTCTTTATAGCAATGCAATACGATGAGTAGGTGGGGGATCCTCCCCTCCCCCCCCCCCCCCCCCCCCAAATTGCTAAAAAAACATTTTGTCTGTGTTGCGAGGATTATGCGATCTGTTTGGCTGGCTATGGCTAATGGCTAGTAGCTAGTGCTGATTTGTTGTGCGAAAAGTACTACTGGTTGGCTGATGCTGATTTGGTATAAGAAAAAAACATTGCTGGCTGACTAGCAAGCTAGCTTTGCTGTTGAAAAAGGTAAAAAGTTTATACCAAGAACACTATTGACCATATCATCAAGATACTAATATTGTAGGCTACTACGAGTAAAATACAACTGATGGAAACGATGGGAGTTCTTATTGTGAGATAGGGAGTGAACGATAAAAGTGGGAAACTGGAGTGTGGGAAAGAAAAAGAAAAGCAGCTGAAATTTTAAGATTTTCTAAATAAAGAAGATGATAAGTGGAAACTAATATTTGAAATGAAAGTGGCCGATACTAGCCAAGAAAGGGAAATTGTACAAGATTCAACTACATGAAAAAATTCGATCCTCTAAAAATGTTTAAATGAATTGAATCTATCTGTAAAATATACAAAATTCTGGTGAAGTGGAACCTCTACGTTGTGATAGACTCTTCCCATTATTATGAATTTTATTTGAAATGGACCACTTTTTGTACAATTTAGAGCAATTGAACCAAGGTTCTAGATAAATTCTTAAATGAAGTCCAAGTTCATGTATCCTCATTCCGTGTATTCTATAATAAATGGACCTTCCTACTTTAACATTTTTCAAAATACTTTGGTCTATGGTTCAGTTTTTACAGGGTTCATGTGGTTTTTTAATCATTTTGCTTTTAAAAAGGCCCTAAAATGTTACATCTGCAGGATACATGCATGTAGTAGCAACCTAGCATGCTAACTAGGATCTTAGCTAGGGGAGTTCATGCATTTTTCGAAACCAATCACAGACTGCACTGCAGCATGGGAAAAGAGCATAGCAAAATGGAAAGGGACATACCCATGTAGGAAGAAAACAGCAAAACCAAATGAAGAACTTGGGGAACCTTACATGTCACGATCTATGAATGCATTTGGTTCAAAAACAGTCTACAAGAAATGTTCACTGGAACTATCTGGAAGCATAGATAAAAAGGACTAAATGGAATTCAATCATTCAGTGTATTGGGGTAGAGACGCAACTTAAAGGGTTGTTTGATTCCAGAGACTTTTTTTAAGTCCCTAGAACTTTTTAGTATTTAGAAGTATTAAATAAATATTAATTATAAAACTAACTGCAGAACTCTGGGGCTAAACTGCGAAACGAATCTAATGAGGTATCTTAATTTATGATTAGCGAATAGTTACTGTAGCATCACTGTAGCAAATTATGAATTAATTAGGCTCCTTAGATTCGTCTCGCTAAAAAGCACTCAGCTGTCAAAAAACATTTATAAACAAATTTTATTTAATATTATAAAATAGTAAGATTTTTTTTAATGTGATAGGGACTTCTGAAAAAAGTTTGGTTCCAAACAGGGCCTAAAGCATTAATCACATGTAGGCAATGCTACCAATTTTTTTTTTTGAAGGAAAGCAATGCTACCAATTTAAAGAGAAGAAATGCGATCTAGTATAGTAGTGAAGGAGTTCCATTGATTTGCCTAGATACCAATTAATCTCCATTGAACAAGAACACTCACCTCAATTAACCACACAATTAAAACACTTGGCTGGTCTGCCTGATGTTTACTTGCAGCACAGAAGCAGGCACCATGCTGATCTAATAATGCTCGATTCACAAAAGCTTTGGCTCCTTGTGTGGTCAAATCACTCCATTTTTCCCACAACAAAATCACAAATCGAAGCAGAAAGAAATTACAAGAGCCCAAGAAGGGCACCGATCGATGAATCAATTCCTTGCATGCTGCATGCAGTATCAGCCCAGAAATCACCTTGACAAAACCTAGTTCCCTAGTCAATGTTAGGACCAAGAAAACCAAGAACGCCGCGACGGATGCATCGGTGGCTCATACGCCGCCTCCCCAGGGGTACGGCGGCGAGCGGTGGTCGGCGTAGCCGGCGCCCATGGCCGGCGGTTGCGGCTGGGAGGTCACCAATGGCAGCTGCGGCTGCACTTCTTGCCCCGCCGAGGTGGCGGTGGAGAGGTCGGGCTTGACGTCGGCGTCGGGGGCGTCCGGGATCGGGAGGTGCTCGTAGACGGCGTTGGCGAAGGTGGCGGCGAAGATGGTGACGGGCCCGGCCGCGACGAGGGGCCCCACGACGCAGCCGCCGACGACCTGGCCCTGGCCGGCGGAGAGCAGCACGGCGAGCCCCGACGCCTCGGGCGGCGCCGGGGGCGGGAGCACGGTCCCGGTCACGGAGAGGAGCTCGAAGCGGCCGCGGAGCGGCGCCGCGGCGCCGCGCACGGCGACGTCCCCGACGGCGCCCGAGGCGCCCAGGATGCAGACGCCGCGGCCCCGGCGGCGCGCGTACTCGGCGACGCACGCGGACACGTCGGCCCCCGGCGCCACCTCGAGGACGTGCGAGTGGAGCGCGTCGGGGCTGTCGCGCGTGATGATCACCGGCGGCTTGGGCTTGTTCTTGGACCCCAGCGGCCGGCCCCGCGGCCTCCGCAGCGGCACGATGGCCCCCGCCGCGCCCGGCTGCTGCTGCTGCTTGCCCTCCGGCGAGGCGCCTGCTCCCGCGGCCGTCGCCGCGGGAGCCGGCGCCGCGGCCAGCGCCGCCGGCATGGCCACCGCCTGGTGCTGGTGCTGCGGCGGCGGGAAGTCCAGTGCCGCCGCCTGCTCCCACCACTTGCTGCTGGCCATGCACGTACCCTCCCCCCAAAATCCAAATCTGCCACTGCCTCTCTACAGTGCCTCTACAGCTCCACACCTTCCTGCCTCCCTCCCCTTCTTGGATCTAGAAGAATAGGATAGCAACCGGCCGACCGAGCGAGCGAGAGAGAGAGGGGTGAGCAGTGGCTTTGCAGGTTTGGTGCGTCTGTTCCTCTTGCACTTTGCGCCCGCTGCCTAGTTGTATTGTATCCTTGCGCCGGAGAGGGGGAGAGGCATGGGATGGGAGTTGGGAGCGGAGCGCCCTCGTGACGGCGGGGACAGGTGGAGCTCTGCGAGGAGCCGCGGCGCGGATGCGCGACACCGTCCTCCGCGCCGGGTAACGTGTCGCGCGCGGTGCCGGGCGAGATCGAGCGCGCCCCCGGCCTACCTGTACGTAACGCTCCCTCGTCGTCGCCCGCCCGGCGTCCGCGCCCGTTCCCTGCGGCGTTCCGCTCCCCGTTACTCCTACCCCAGCCCGAAAACCATGATCCCACACGCAAGTCGAACGTGACCCCGTTTGGTACGGCTCCACGTTTCGCCTTTGCTAATGTATCAAGAATCGACATAACTATACTTTCTGATTGTATTCGGAAGTGGTTCCTCTGCAGTAACCGTGACGAATTCACGTTGCAGGAGAATTTTCAAGTTCATACAGCAATCAAATCTAGGCTCCCTTTTATAGAGCTCTTCCAACAGCTCCACCGCTAGCTTCAGGAGTTCTACCAAACGCCCAACATCAAAACTATTAGAAAACTAAAGCTCGTTGAGTTTCTTTCTGTTCAGCTGGCTTGTCAGCCAGTCAGACAGCAGTGATTTTTCTCACATTAAATCAGCACTAGCTACCAGCTACAGCCAACCAAACCAAACATTGCGTTTGATTTTCTCTCATCTCTCCCTCCCTCTCACAAAGCAACTGTTATCTCACTTGACAGTCCCCAACGAGAGGCGTTGTTTGCATCGAGGACTTTGCAGATCGGGTGAGATTTGCCTGCATGCCGTGGTATCAAGCTTGGCAATAAACTACGCGCGGCCATTCGGATAGCTACAGATGGCTTGATTGACGAGATTGGCCTGTTCCTTCCAGCTGGAGCTAAACAAATGTTAGCCGCGAAATGACGGCATCACCGCACCTGACCTCGCATTCGATTGTTACCCGTGGTTTATATAAAAAAATATACGGGGTCGTAGGATAGGATTATCTTGCACAATACTATATGCTCGAGGGCAAGTGCCTCTTAGTCAACTCATTGATCCGGACACTATAATTTTAAGCCGCCAGCAGCAACTTGTTCCACACTCACACACACCTAATGACTGAGGTTATTAGCTAGGCAGCACACTGTTTCATTGAATTGATGGTCATAGAATGAGTATAGTCCAATCAATCTTGGATTGTTTGGAGTTTGTTTGGGACCCGGTTTAACAAAGTACGAAAAAAATGTAAACTTGTTGCCCGCATCCTCGGAGGGCCATGCTTTCACGGTTTCACTACCCATCTTTTGGTTCTACATCCAAATTTCATTGAAAACGGTTCCTCCGCAATACTGCAGAGGAGGCTCGTCCAGTTTCTTTAGAAGTCACCTTCTCGGTGCATGAGCACAGTGCCTTTACTGCAAATATTCTAGCTATGAAAAAAGAAACAGAATTTGAAGTTGAAGTTATTAAACAAAAGATCACCCATCATTGCAAGGTGAGCAAACAAGCATTCTAAAAATGGACACTCCAAGGTCCAAGCTAAAGACCATGAATAAACATTCGAAGTACAACCCAACTGTTGTGGCACCCACCCAATCAAAGTGGCCACGTTTGATCTAGGCGCCCCTGGGCTCTGGCAATGCCTTTCTCCCTCATGCTCGCGAGCTGATTTTTCTGTCAAGTAAAGCTAAACACTTTGAACTGAAGCCCATCCAGATCCAGGTTCGTCTCATCGATCGTCTTCCACCTCCGGTCCGGTCCACGCCAAGCGCGCCCTTTTCCTCCCCACATCCACACCAGCCAGCTCAGCCTGCCCGGCCCTTTCCCCCGATCCAGCAATTTTAAACCCGCGAGCTCGCGCCTGGCAAGTCAGCAGTAACATGCTCGCTCGCTCGCTTTGCCCGATCGGCATCGCCGCCGCCACCACCGCCACCGCCCGCTCGCCGTATTAGGAGCCGACAAACCCGCGCGCCATCAGCGCTAATCCCCCGCGGCCAGGCAGGCGGCGGCCTACGTGTCCCGGCTCGCCGGCGTATTATAGTGGCCCGGAGCGGCGCCGTGCCGTGGCCCGGGGTGGGAGCCCATGTGCGCGGCACCGGGGGCGGCAGGCAGGCGGAGGGGATCATTAGCCGACAGGGCGAAAGCGAGCGAGCCCCCCTTATTAAAGAAAAGCGAGCGCTAATCTTATCGCCGCCGGGGGCTAATCCTTGTTTATTGCTCGCCGCCGCGCCCTTTGCGCCGACGGCGGGAGGGGACGAGGAGCCGTGTGGCGGCTTGGTGATCTGGGGCCCGTGGGATCCGGGCGGCCAGCTGGCGGCTTGGGGGACGTGCGTGCTCCGGCTTGGCGGCTTCCGGCGTCATGCGGCATTCGGCGGCAGGGCCGAAGGTTTTAGCTTGTTGTACGGTTTGAGTTGAGCTGAATCCAAGCAGGCAAGCAGCAAATCAGCCTCCGACCAATGGATTGGTGGTGAGGGGTAAATGTGCAACTGGGACAGGCATGATGCGTATGCAAAATTATACTTGTGTTTTGTTTAGATGCACTTAAAATTTCAAAACTTTACAAGATTTCCCATCACATCGAATCTTTGAACACGTGTGCATGAAGTATTAAATGTAGCTAAATAAAATAACTAATTACACAATTTGATTATAATTTGCGAGACGAATTTGTTGAGCCTAGTTAATTCATGGCGGGACTAAAGTTGCAAATATGAATCTTCAGGATGTGAGAGATGTCTTTGTCTGGTCCTTTTTTTGCGGGCTGGTCCTTACAATAATAATGTTTACATAATAATGGTTCGTTTATTGTACATTCGATGTATAAGCATCTTGTTAACTATGGAGTTAGAGTCTTGGAAGAATTTTTACAAACAAAATTACCAATAAAAAATAAAAACATGTGGTATTTTAAAAGAAAGTAGTCCACACAAAAGACAATTTAGTTAAGAAAAATCTGAATGGGAGTAAACAGTTTAGTTTTTTTATTGTACGGAGGAAACCATCAATCACTTGTTTTCAAATGTCATTATGCTAAGTTTCTTTAGCGTGCATTACATGTTGTGTTTGGCGTTGCCCCACCTCTGTATAGTGTAGTATGTGATAATATGTTTAGTCAATCGGTACAACAGGGGACAGAAAGAATATTAACTTGCTGACGGGAGCGACGGCTTTTTTTAATGGATAATATGGATCAGGTCTTGTTTAGATGCGAAAAGTTTTGGGTGTAAAGTATTGTAGCACTTTCGTTTATATTTAATAATTATTGTCCCACTATGAATTAACTAGGCTCAAAAGATTTGTCTTACAAATTATAGTCAATAGTCAAACTGTGTAATTAGTTATTTTATTTAGCTACATTTAATACTACATGCATGTGTTTAAAAATTCGATGTGATGGAGAATCTTGTAAAATTTTGAAATTTTGAGTGCATCTAAACAAGACCTCAACTAAAATGATATTGTGTCTATAAATGTCAACCAAAAATACCTTTTTCAGATACTATTCAAATGAACATTTTGGGTCCGGTTCTGGAGTTCATTGCAGACAAGTCATAGCCATCACATTTCTTTTCCTCTTACAGATGGCCATATATATTGCGAGTGTGACATACTCCAGCCTGTGTCCTCCGGCAGCCGGCAGATGCATTGTCGATTTGACCTGAATAAAAATCACTGTTGTGCTTGGGCCAGAGCCTACTGACGGTCTAGTAAAAAGTCCTCGTGTAAAGGACCCAAAAGAGCCCATCACACATATAGATCACGTCAGGCCCAACTGCAGCGTTAGAGCCTAAAGGCCCGTTTAGTGAAATCTATATCGAACCGTAGTGCACAAAACCGTAGTGCTTGTGCCAGCACAGATACGGTCATACGGACTTGCATGGGAAAAAAAAACATTGCCAAAACACTATCAGAGCTTGGGACTTTCATTTTTGCGAACAAAAAAGCAGGCTGGATCTGCCCATATCTGGTGATTACAGCCCGGCTGCAGTATGCAGTGAACGCTAGCAAATTCAGTCGTAGTTGATTACTTGAATGGTTACACTTCTCATCTCGCCTTTTACTTTGACACTAATTGGTCTTAGACTGTGTTTAGTTCGTGAAATAGTTTGGGATCTGGGTACTATAACACTTTCGTTGTTATTTGATAATTAATATCTAATCATGAGCTAATTAGGCTTAAAAGATTCGTCTCGAGCCAATCAATTGAACTGTGCAATTAATTATTTTTTCAACAGTATTTAATGTTCTATGTATATGTTCGAAGATTTGATGTGATGGATACTGTAGGAACAAAAAATTAGAAACTAAACATGGCCTTACTATGTTTTCTGTATCCATTCCAAACCTGTCGACAAATGCCTAAATGTGACCCACCCATTACAGTAGGTCTGTCGGTGTTTACCGCCAAGCCTGCTCAGGAATACCCTTAGCAGTAAGGTTTGTAGGTAGGGATCGACGGCTCTGGAACTCGATGGTGCAAGGAACACAGAGATTTAGACAAGTTCGGGCCGCGAGTTGCGTAATACTCTACGTCCTGTGTGGTGGTTTAAATTGCCTTAGGTGTTGATGTGTTTCGAGGGGTTACCTGCCCGCCCTTATATATCCGGGGGGACAGGTTTATATGGAAAGTCCTAGCCGAGTACAGTTGGAGTCCTACTACAGCACGATCGGGTAGTTTTCTTTGTACTGTGGCTAGTTCTACGCCTATCTGGGTAGTTACAAGAGAGGTAAGGTACATTCATGAGCTGTCCCTTACTCTAGAACATTCTATGCCTACAAGCAGTCCCACTGTCCCAAGTCTGATAAACCCCCAAGCTCTTCGTAGCCGAGTTCTGCAGGCGTCGAGTACTTGGCCGGGCGTCTTTGAGTACTTCAAGTTGCCAGAACATCTTTCTAGTTGCTTCTGGTCATTCCTTCAGATACATCGAGTAGTCCTCCAAGTACTTCTGGTTGCTTTGAGGCTGTGAGGTGCTCAAGCCCCGAAATCTTGATCATATATGGTGCGCGAAGTACTCGCGCTCCATATGGAGTAGCCCCCGAACCTTAGGTTGAATCGCAGAATCAGGCTGAGGGTCACTTCAGTCTTTTTGCTTCCTTATTTTTCAAGAAATTTAACAAATAATTTTCTGATATACATATCCCGCAGCCCCCGAGTCTTGAATTTAAATCTCTCCATTTAGATTTAAGAATCAAAGAAAACTCGTGGCAGAATAAGTAATGAAAACTTCCATATAAAGAAAAGAATCCGTTGATCTCCCACATATTCACAAAATTGCCACAAAAAATCATATAAATCCGTCTGGTAACTTGTGAGGGTTTTATCCTTTAAACTCCTGGCCGTCGTCAAATTTAGATCCACACTTGCCCACTCCCATTGTCATCCATAGCCCCTCTCGTAGCCCCCGAGGCTAAACTCTTGACGTTGAGATGGCTCCCAAGAAGGACAAATCCAAGGTTGAAGAGGAAGCAGTTGCCAATCTTTAACGGGTTGGCGGAAAAGCAAAATATCTGAATCAGTGGGTGCAAGAACTGGAGAATTTGGGTCTCCTCCAAACTCATGACGTGATCCAATGGCGTGCAGGGGAAGGAGAAGATTACCTTATGGAAGGTACCCTTGAAACCATTGTGTTCCGTGATTTCGTGGAACGTGGCCTTGCACTTCCCGTGTCGGAATTTTTCTATGCTCTTCTGCAATTCTGGGGAATCCAATTGCATCATCTGACTCCCCAATCCATTTTACGTCTTTCTATTTTCACTCATTTCTACAAAGCATTCCTTGGCATTCTTCCCCATTTTCACCTTTTTCAACATTTCTTCATCCTTGTTCCCGTCCAAATGCCAGCAAACCTGTCGTTGTTGGCGGATGTGAACTGATACTCTGCCCTAAAACTCGGGACGAGTACTTAGCGTATGATCCAGCGGGTAAAGGACTCGAGTGGAAGAAATTCTGGTTTTATGTCGGGAATTTTGAATCTCCACTTCCAGAAAGAGTTCTTGGTGCCCCCCAAGTCCAAGAAAACTGGACAAGTGTAGGACCTGGTGGCCAACAAGTCGAGTGCCTCCGTAGAGTCATTACACAGGTAAAAAATAAGGGAGTTACAGGAGATCACGTGGTTTTCTCCTTTGTGAGCCGTCGGATCCAGCCTCTTCAGCATTGACAACACCCATCCTTCAGATATGAAGGGATAGAAGATGCTACTAGAATGTCGCCAGAACCAATGGCGCATTCTGAAGTAATCAGAAGATGTTGTAAAGTACTCGATAATTTTGACAAATTTTTGAGGCTTCCAATACTTTCCTGGAGCTTTGCTGCGGAGGAAGATACCTCGTGTTGATGCTGGCCAGTAAGAATCTGATATTCTTTAAGTGTATTCTGTTTGCCTCAGTAAGTGTTTGCTTGGCTAGGATCCAATATCTTCCAGCACAAGAGAAAGACCAAATCCAAGACTTCCGTAACTGGGTGGAGAGTAGTCCAGAAGCAAGTACTCGATCTACCCCTGATTCTCCAGTAATTGGGTTAATCAAGAACTCGACTACTCTCTCCACGAGTGTGGACATGCCTGGGACATCAAAGGAGCCGCCTCTTGAGGTACCCACATCTACTCCTTCTACTGCTGGTAAAGGTACTCCAAACGTTGCTGGATGTGGAAGTGACAAGGCTGAAGGGTCGAAGATTCCAACTGTTCGACTAGTACCCTTTCAATCGATGCCACAATCTACCCAGGAAGAATTGGGTAAGGAGCTCTTTGACGACCCATTACTGTTTGTGGAGAATATGAAGAAGCTCGCAGATTCCATGCAATGGTATTTCAAATATACCAAGGTGATCCGTCCTCTGCCACTGCTTGCATGCGTCGAGTAGTTTGATGACATCTAACCAATCTTGCCTTGTATGATACATGATGTTGCCAATCAGTGTTTCTTGAAGTCTCATGCTTTATATAAGACTGTTGACAACCGTAAAACCTTGGAGCAGCAGAATGCCTTGATTGCCAAATGACTAGATGAATCCCTTGCTGCTCGGAACAAGCTGTATGAAGCAAACCGAAAGCATCATGTAGAAGTTTGCGACATGAAGCGACAGATCGAGAGCCTCGAGGAAGAGAAATCAAAGCTCCATGAAGAAAATTCAAAGCTTCAAGAACAGTTGCAGATTGCTCAAACTTGTGAGTATTTGACCTTTTGTCTTGATATGGCTTTATCAATAATAATCACTAAAATATCCTTCCATCAGGTTCTCCAGGTGATCATACTCGACTAGTAGCAGCAGCTCAGGTCATTGTGGACATGGTCGATTCTGAAGAGGGGTCGTCGAATAGCAAGTCCTTGGTAGAGCGTTTAGAAGATGCTCCCAAGAAGATCTTTGATATTATGACGGCTACCTCCAAGAATTATCTGACCCACTGTAAGGATCACCGGGGTGTCCGACCCTAGAGGGGGATGGGGTGAATAGGGTCGCTAATCGCTTTTTAACCTAGGGCTCAAACTATTTGCATAAGATAAACCTAACACGTCCTACACATGCTAGTTATGACTAAGGTTTATCAATGCTACTCTCTACTTACCCCTAAAAGACTTGCAACCTAGCTAATCCTAATCAAACTAACTAGGAAAGTAAAGGTATGCAAGGTAGAGTAAATGCGGAAATATAATGCGGTAAGTAAAGAGGTAAGTGCAAGAGGGATGCAAACTCCCGAGTAGACACGGTCATGTAACGTGGTTCGGCATAAACGCCTACGTCCACGGGACACCGAGGCTCTTCCGATCACCGTCTTGCACTACGCCACTAAGGCGATGCCGGCAAGCAAAGGCAAGTGCCCACAAGACACTGAGTCTCGTGCACCGCCACCGTCTCTCTCGGTCACTCGGCCGAAATCCACTACGGAGCTTCTCCACCAAGGAGGGGGCCTCCTCTTCCCCCGCACAAAGTGTCGTTGCCACTCCACACCAAGTCGGAGGGTCACACGACGGATCACAAGGATTGCTTGCCGCAGCAAGACTTCTCTCAAGGGAGCTCTCGCAAGAACTAATCCCTATTACAAGCACTAAGCACTCTCACAAGTGTGTTTAAGCATATATGATGTACAATGAAGCTCTAGGATGGTTGGTCTCTTGTATGCTTGTATGGTCTCCAGCACTCTCAAATGAGCCGTGGGGTGGCATATATATAGCCCACACACCCCAAACTAGCCGTTGGGAAAAGGCTGACGAAATCCCTTAATGCCGGTTAAACCGATGCTCAGTTCTTGTCATCACCGGTTTAACCGGTGAGTGTATTTTCCCAGCAACTAGCCGTTACAATCTTCCAACAGCTATTTGATCAATCGACCGACGCTCTTAAAACTAACGTCGGTTTAACCGGTGTATGTAATCTCAGAAACCCCCCGAAAAATGGAGTCTCTGGACAACTGCACCGACGCTCACTTTGCCTTGATCGTCGGTTTAACCGGCGCTTGTAAAACTTCTGTTGTTTCTTCTGCCTCCAAGTCTGTTACACCAGTGAGTGTAAAATACTCATCGTCGGTTAATCCGGTGCCAAGTTCATTGCACCGATGAGTACAAATTTGCTCATCATCGGTTTAACCGGTGATAGCAAATTTGCTTCGTCTTGATCTTTTCGACTTGGATTCTTCACGGTCTCTTCAATCTTTGAATCCTTTGGACCGAAGAGGTTGTCATTAATCACCAAAACTTACCATTAGCATCTATCGGCCTAGATGCGCTTCAATCTCCCCCTTTTTGGTGATTGATGACAACACAAAGTAGAGATACACAAGATATGAAATTGAAAACGATAAACAAGCATGCATTACTCGAAATAAAGCACATGTAGGGACATGTCAACACAAAGCATACACAATATCCAAATAACATGTCCATACACAAAATCCATGAAAATCCAATCACGCCACAAACCACCAAGCTCCCCCTATCTCTACTCCCCCTATCTATCTCCCCCTTTGGCAACAAAGCACCAAAAAGGAAGGCGATCTAATCCTGAGCTGGAGAAGGCGGGGTCTTCCGACTCGGTCCGGTGGAGAACTGAGCGGCGGAGTCGTCGGCGTCGTCGTCCGTCCAGTCGTCGTCGACCGAAGAGGACTTCTGCTCGACCGGAGTCGTCGGAGCAGCAGAAGTAGCTGGTGTAGCGGTAGTAGCTGGCTCGGCGATGACCGTGGAGTCCGTCGGAGGAGCAGACGTGACGGGAGTCAGGTCTGGCTGTGAAGGGCGCACGACAGACGGACGGAGCACCTCAGGCTGAGAAGGTGAGTCGAACGTGAGTGACTGAGCTGAGGGGTGCTGGAGCTGGTGTAGGATCTGCTGCTGCCTAAGGAACGCTGCACGCTGCTCGGCAGTCCAAACACTAGGCTGAGAAGCAGGAGCCGGAGCAGAAGTAGGAACAGGACTGACAAACAACCCGGTCTGAAGAAGTGGTGACATCGGGAAGAATGACAAGGGTGTCTGCACAAAACTGCCAACAAGTGGAGCGGGAGCAGTGGGGTCGAACTGGAGCTGCTGGGGTGTAGGGAGCTGAGGCTCAGGCAGTCTAGTGTGACGGTACAGCTGACCGAAGCATCCCGAGAAGAAAGTGAACATCTGCTGCTGGATCTGGGACTGCTGCTGAAGCTGTAACCTCATGGCCTCCTGCTGCTGCTGAATCCCCTCAAGCACTAGAGTCCGGGCCTCCTGCTGGCGAGCCTGCTCGGCTTGCATACTCAGCTGAACTGCAGCAAATCGGTCCTGCTGGTCAGATAGCCTCTGAAGAATTGTAGCTAGTGCATCGGGCTGAGTGACCTGAGCAGTGGTAACTGGAGGAGCAGGGGTGCGGGCTGCACCAGAGGATCCTGCCTCATCGTCATGAGCTCCTCGAGGGACGGTAACAGTAGGTATGAAATCCTCGTCATCCTCCGAGTCCTCTGAGTCTGTGACCAGGTAGTGTGGGAGCTGGGCCTCTGCTGCTACTAGAGAAGCGTTCTCGGCTGCTGTCGGATCATCTGCAACTCTGCCCTCAGCCAAGATACGCTCATCCAGAACCCGCTGTGCTCGGCGCTGGCCTCTCGAGCCACGACGACCGTCTCGAGGAGTAGCAGGTGAGTAAAAACTGAAGTGTGTCCTCGACTGCTCCAGCTCATCCATATGCTCATTCTGACTGAGCTGAGCAAGTATCCAGCAGATCCAATGAGCAAAAGGATGGCGACGGTGAACTGTCATCCCATCCAGAATCACGTCCTCTAGCTCGCAGACAAAGAAGTCGACGAGGTCAAAGTCTCGTCCTATCATGATATGCAGTAGAAGCCACTGCTGCAGAGCTGTGATCCCCTCGTTGTATCCAATCCGGAACAACAAACTCTTTCTCAAGGCTAGGTGAACGGTGTGAGCTACGGGAGTCAGTCTGTCCGGGGTCCTCGGTGTGCCAGGTAGGAAGGGCTGCTGAAAAAGAACGCTGATCTCCTCGTCAGACGGGACGTGAGACTCATGAGGACGACGAGGAGGCACCGTGTTGCCATAAGCCTGATAGTGCAGGAAGTGTGACTCCTCGGCAATCTGAACTCCTAGCAGAGTAGCCAAACGAGCTCGAGTCAATCTGTAATGCCTCTGCTGGAACATAAAATCAATAAACTGCCGGTCTTCCTCAATAAACAGAGTGGCGTAGAAGACTCGAACCCACTCTCTAATGTATCGGGACCTCTCATTGAGTAGAGCAGGCAATCCATCATATCTCTCGAAAAGAGGAAGCACTGGAGTCCCACCTGCTGCTACACGCATAGCCACCCAGTGGAGCATCTTGTGCTCACTGATCTTGATATCCAACTGGCAGTAGGTGTGGTAAAAAGACTCCTGGAGCAGAGTGTGAAAGCGACGATCAACACCAACGTCTCTCTGCTCGGGAAACCACTGCTCCGGGGTGACATATCTCAGTCTCTTGACCCTAGGTCCTGGAATACCCCTGAGATCAAATAACTCAACCTCGGACATATCCTCACCAATGTCCTGACCTCCTGTCTGAGTGTCACTGCCGGTGTGCTGCTGCTGTGCAAGACCTGCTCCCCTCTGAATAGCACCACCTCGAGTCTGTGGACGAGAGCGGGACTCAGGTGAGATCTGAGCTGTCTGAGTACGTCCTGAGCGACGTAACTGCTGCTGTGGCTCCCCCTGAGCCTGAGGATTCCTGATCCTGAGTGAACCCTGCCTGACTGCAGCATCTGCAACTGCCTCAGCTTGCTCTCGCTCGCGGTCCTCACGGGTGCGCTTCTTCTTCTTCTGCGCAACCATCTTACCCTTTCCCTTCTTGTCACCAGCCATCTGTCATAGAAGCATAGCATGGAATGATATGAGCCTATCATGGTGAGATCTAGTGGTTAACAAATCACTAACACCCTAAAAGGACTCTTGAAGTGACGAGATTTAGATGTGAGTGAGTAAAGCAAGGATATAAGTACACATGTGTGTAAAGGATAAGAAAACTAAGATACATCACATGCTAGAAGTGGCAGCACTATACCCTCGCTAAACTGCATCGAGAAGAAATCGAAGAAAAAGCCTAAGAGGCAATTCCTCGAACACCTTGTGTGCACTCGAACCAAGGATGGAGGGAACTAAAATTGACCTTGAATGCACGTGCGTGGGAGTCAGTTTGGAGCAGAAGAGGCTGCGCGCGTGGAGAGAGGCCGTCGGCGGCGGTGAACGGCGGCGCGTGGGTGGCTCAGGCGCGGCGTGGGTGCGCGAGCGGCTGCGGAGCAGCAGCGCAGGGGTAGCGCATGAGCAGTGTGGGGGCGCGCGCGGGCGGCGGCGCAGTGGAGTAGCTGCGGCGGCGGCTTGGAGTGGAGAGCACGGGCGCAGCGACAGCGGCATACGGGCGGTGGAGCGGCGGTTCGCGAGGAAGACGAAAGAGAGCGCGTGAGACTGCCAGGCGGGGCCCGCGGAGGAGTTAAGAGAAACAGGACGAGCGGGCCCGCCAACCCTAAAGCACCGGAAGGTCCGATGGTGCAGAAATAAGAGCATCGGTGTATTCACCGGAACAACTTTGACCAGATCTGGTTGAGATAAAAACGTGGTCAACAGGGGCACCGGAAGAACCGTTACTGATGCATCGGAACATCCGACGGGCGTCGGTGCATTGGCAGGAGTAAAGTCCAGAGACTCTGCAAGGGCTATTACTCCATGCAGTAGCACCGGTTGAACCGATGCTGAGGCCATCGGTGTAACGGTCGGAGGTTGTTCCAGAGACGATGCAGAAACCGAGCCATGAAGACTTAAGCACCGGTTGAACCGATGCAGTGAAAAACAAGGCGTCGGTTTAACCGGTGGTTAAGAAAATTTTCTGCTGAACTACAAACTCTACTTCTGATCCAAAATTTTCAAAACCAAAGCCATAAACACTCAATTTGGACCATTTTCGAGAGACAACCTCACCCCTCAAACACTCATACTAAGTGCTCGCAAGCTTTTATATTAACATAGGCAAATTAAGAACCAAGCGAGGTTTAAACACAAAAACCAAATGTATGAGCCACTTTGCCTATGAACTTAGAGATTGAAACTTTAAGTTCGATAGGGCGTGACTCAATAGGCATGAAAGCGCAACATTGATCTTATCACCCTTGTAGAGATGATATATCATATTTAGCATGAATATCTTTCTCGAAGTGTGATTTGCTCCCTTGTGATGCTACTAACGTGATGCAATGCCAATGCAATGCTAGAATTAAACATGGATGCATTCTATATGACAAGCACATGCATTGCACAAATTTAAATCTATCTTGTCAAGTTTGAACCCTTGGCAAGCTTCTTCATGATGAACCATTCTTCATGCCCTGAGCGAAACGAAGACCACCGGCTCATGCAAGACCCATGTTCATCACTATCTTGACAAGGTTAGACAAGTGTCCTATATGTATGCATTTTTCTATATGACAAGGCAACTTACATGACGTTTGCCGCATCTAATACATTAAGCTCATTCCTTAGCCTAACAAAAGTACTCTCGTCTAATGGTTTTGTGAAAATATCCGCCAATTGCTCCTCGGATCTCACACCTTGAAGAGATATGTCTCCTTTAGCTTCGTGATCACGCAAGAAGTGATGGCGAATATCAATGTGCTTTGTGCGAGAGTGTTGAACCGGATTTTTGGCAATTTTTATGGCACTTTCATTGTCACAAAAGAGTGGTATCCTATCTAGTTTCACACCAAAGTCCAAAAGGGTTTGCTTCATATATAAGATTTGGGCACAACATGCACCGGCCGCTATATATTCCGCTTCCGCGGTGGACAAGGCCACGGAATTTTGCTTCTTACTCGACTAAGAAACTAGAGAACGCCCAAGCAAGTGGCAACCCCCGGAGGTACTCTTGCGATCCACACGGCTTCCGGCAAAATCCGAATCCGAGTATCCCAAGAGATCTAAGTTAGCACCTTTGGGGTACCACAAGCCTATGCTTGGGGTGTGCTTAAGATACCAAAGGATCCTATTCATAGCCGAGAGGTGTGATTCCTTTGGGTTTGCTTGAAAGCGGGCACAAAAGCACACACTAAACATTATATCGGGCCTAGATGCGGTAATGTAAAGCAAAGACCCTATCATAGAACGATAGAGTGATTGATCAACCGGTTTACCGTCCACATCCAAGTCGAGATGCCCATTGGTTGCCATGGGTGTCTTGATCGGCTTGCATTCATCCATCTTGAACTTCTTCAAGATATCTTTAGTATACTTTTCTTGATGGATGAATGCCCCTTCCTTCAATTGTTTGACTTGAAAACCAAGGAAGAAGGTCAACTCGCCGATCATGGACATCTCGAATTCCCTAGACATCATGGTAGCAAACTCATGGCTTAGTAAATCGTTAGTTGAGCCAAAGATAATATCGTCAACATAAATTTGACAAATGAAAAGATCCCTGTTGACGTCTTTTGTGAACAATGTGGTGTCCACCCTCCCGATCTTGAAGCCTTGCATGATTAGGAAGTCATGAAGCCTCTCATACCAAGCCCTTGGAGCTTGTTTGAGCCCATAGAGTGCCTTGTGCAACCTATAAACATGGTTAGGATTCCTCGGATCTTCAAACCCGGGAGGTTGCTTGACATAAACAAGTTCGTTAATTACGCCATTTAAGAAAGCACTTTTCACATCCATTTGATATAACTTAATATTGTGATGTGAAGAGTAAGCAAGAAGGATGCGGATAGCTTCAAGTCTTGCGACTGGAGCAAAGGTTTCACCAAAATCTAAACATTCGACTTGAGAAAACCCTTTTGCCACAAGTCTTGCTTTGTTGCGTATCATCACCCCATGTTCATCTTGCTTGTTTCGAAAGACCCACTTAATGCCGATGATGTTCTTGTTTTTCGGAGGAGCTTCGAGGACCCAAACTTCATTGCGGGTGAAGTTGTTCATTTCTTCTTGCATGGCCATCACCCAATCCGAGTCCTCAAGTGCTTCCTCTATGCTAGTGGGTTCAATACAAGAAACAAACGAGTAATATTCGCAAAATGAAGCATGCTTAGAGCGAGTTCTTACTCCCTTGGAAGGACTTCCAATGATTTGACCAATTGGATGATCCTTGGAGATGCGACCATGCTTCACTAGCGGTACATGTGTAGATGCTTATTGGGGTGGATCATGGGTGACTTGTGCCATTGTCACTCCGGATCTTCACAATTGGGGAGTTGTACTCCCTTTGAGCTCTTCTTGCAAATGTCTTGAAGATTTCCGGAGTTTCACCCTTATCGCCTAGAAACATGACCCAAGTATTGCGTGAAAAATCATCAACAATTACTAGGCAATAGATGTTACCACCAATGCTCTTGTATGTAGTTGGACCAAAGAGATCCATGTGTGGTAGCTAGAGCGGCTTGGAGGTAGACAACATCGTCTTGATCGGATGATGTGTTGCAACTTGCTTTCCGGCATGACATGCTTTACATAGTTTGTTCTTGTCAAATGTGATATCCTTCAAGCCGGTGATCATCCCTCTCTTGTGGGCTTTCTTGAGGTTGCTCATGCCAATATGAGCAATTCTTCTATGCCAAAGCCAACCAAGAGACGACTTGGTGAAGAGGCATGTCATGGAGCTTGTTTGCTTTGAAGAGAAATCCACCAAGTAAATGTTGCCATGCCTAAATCCCGTGAATACCAATGACTTGTCTTCTTCAAGAGTTACTACAACACCATTCTTATCAAAGGTACACATTAGTCCAAGATCACATAATTGAGCAATAGAAATGAGATTAAAACTAAGTGCTTCAACAAACAAGACATTAGAAATAGATAAATCTTTAGAGACAGCTATTCTACCCAAACCTAAGACTTTCCCCCTTGAGTTATCACCATAGGTGACATGTTCATGATCGCCGGGGTCTTCAAAAGAGGTGAACATGCTATCATTGCCGGTCATGTGTTGAGAGCAACCGCTATCAAGTACCCAATATTTTCCACCGGCTTTGTAGTTCACCTACACACATGAGAATTCACTTTTTGAGTTTTTGGAACCCAAACAAGCTTTGGGCCTTGCACATGTGTGACAAGAGCTTTTGGGACCCAAAGTTGCTTGGGGAGCTTCTTCTTTGACTCCTTAGCAATTTTGCCAATGAATTTGGCCTTCACCTTGCCCTTCACTTTACTCAAGAGAAAATGGTTATTTTGAAACATTGATGAGTAATTCTTAGGTAAAGTGGGAAGAGGGCGTGATGGTAAGGTGCACTCCCTAGTGTGGTGCCCGGTGACTTGGCAATGTTGGCAATATGAACCAACTTCCTTGATGAAGCTAGTCTTGATCTCCGGAGAAGGAGTAGTGCCTTGATTTGGCTCCGGAAATGAACCAAGACCTCTCTTGCCATAGTCACGAGCATTATTGAAGAGAATTTCCTTGTGGATGTATTCTCCTCTTGAGAGCTTCTCCACACTACTCTTGAGGCTTGCTACTTGATCCATCAATTCCTTTTCCCTAGAACGAGCAAGCTCGGGCACAATATTAGTGGCATTTGTATTAATGAGTAGGTCATCACATGAAGTAGAAGCATTGACCTTTTCAATAGTTTCATGAACAAAGTTCTCAAGACTTGGGTCAATTGCTTCATAGGCAAATTCAAGTTCTTGATATTTGTGAGCCAACTCTCTATGCTCTTGTTTAAGCTTTTTATGGCTCTCTTCAACTTGCTTAGCAAGTACAAGTGACTCATTGTGCTTTTTGAGCAAGTCATTGTACTTGCCAACCAAGTCGGAGTGGGCAAGCTCTAACTTTGCATGAGTGCTCTCAAGAATCTTGACTTTGCCCTTTTCCCTCTTGATAATGGATGTATACTCATTAATGAGGTTAGTAAACTCATAAGGGTCAAGCTCATCATCACTATCATTATCACTATCACTATCCTCCTCACATACCTTTGTTTTACCTTTTGCCATGAGGCACATGGGAGGTGGAGGTAGCGATGATTCTTCATTGGTGAGGGCGATTGTGACAATATCTTCTTCCTCATCACTTGACTCTTCGCTTGATGAGACATCGGTCACCCACTCTTGCTTTTCTACCAAGAAGCTCCTCTTGGTGTTGCCCTTTTTCTTTGGGAAGAGCTTGGTCTTCTTGTCATGGCTCTTCCCCCCCCCAAATTTCTTGTTTTTGTTCTTCTTTTCATCTTCATCATCATCATCGCTTGAATCATGGCGATGCTTGCTCTTGTTGTCCGTCTTTCTCTTGTCTGGCTTGGGGCAATTTGGAGAGATGCGACCTTTTTCTCCACAATTGTAGCAAGTTTTGTTCTTGATATCTTCCCTTGGCCGGAACATTCTTCTTTTACGGTCAAAGTTGTAACCCTTCTTGTTGATCTTGTCACTCAATCGTGTGAACTTTCTCATCATGAGAGCAAGTTCTCCATCTTCTTCATCATCGGATGAGCTTTTATGATGATCTTCTTCTTCATTGCTTGATCTTGATTCTTGCTTGATCATCTTGAGCTTGCGGGTCTTGTTGGCCTTGGTTTTGAGAGCGATTGACTTGCTTGTAGTTGGCTCTTCGGACATACCAAGGATACCCATTTCATGAGCAGGAATTTCGCCCACAAGCTCTCCCACTTCCATCGTATCAAGATTCTCCTTTTAAAGCATAGCATTGATGATGTTGTATTTGGGCTTCGGAAGGAGCATGAGAATCTTGCGGTTGATGGAGCCACTGTCAATTTTAGAAACTTCAAGAGCATTAATGTCATTGACAATGACATTCAAGCGAGAATACATATCATTGCAATTTTCATGAGCTAGCATCTTAAAGGAATCATACTTAGCTCTAAACAAGTGATATTTTTGTTCTCGAACTTTTGTAGAGCCTTCATGAATTTCAATTAGGTCTTTCCATATATCACTTGCTAAGTCCATGCCATTTACTCTAGCAAAGACTTCATCACTAATGGCTTCGAAAATTACATTTCTAGCCTTAGCGTTTCATTTTAATTGCTCCTAGGTGGGAGTTCCGGTGAACCCGGTCTTTGTTGCCAACCACACTTCGGGGGCAATCGCATCAAGGTATGCGGTCATACGAACTTTCCAATAGGCAAAGTTCTTTCCCTCGAAGTGAGGCGGCGAACCTCCCATCTTGGCCATAGCTCTAGGCGGTGAAGCCTAATGATCCAAATGAGCAACGAGGCTCTGATACCAATTGTAAGGATCGATGGACCAAGAGGGGGGGTGAATTGGGCCTTTTTCAAATTTCTAAAGCAATTAAAACAACCTTAACCTATGCAATGCTAGTAAGGCTCAATTCACCAACCGGCTAACTAGGCAAACTACACAAGCTACTAAAGAAAAGAAACTAAGCAAGATAGAGCTAAGTTATGATCTCTAAGGTCAAGCACATGAAAAGTTGCATGAAAGTAAATGATTGAAATGAAAGAGTGGGCAAGAGACAACCGGATTTTTTCTTGTGGTGTCGATGTGTTGGCACACACCCCTAATCCATGTTGTGACACTCACTAAGAGTCTTGTCACCTCCCATGTCACCGAGACTTGGGCGCTCACTAAGAGTCTCCATTCACCATCCCGGCGTAGTGGAGCTCAAGCCACATACAAACTTCTTCGGGCTCCCACAATCCTTGGCAAGCTCCGGAAGAAACACCTTCAATCACCAAGATCGTCTAGGTGCTGCCAAACACCAAGAGTAACAAGCTCCTAAGCCTTCACTTGACCTACACTCAGTTGGCCCTAGCTCAAGCACACTTGCTACACTTGCAAATGATGAATTCTTCAAGGTTGAAGCACAAACAAAGTACTAGATCTTCTCTCTTTTGCTCAAAGCTCTTTCTCTTCTTCTCAAGGGTGGCCTCAGGTATTCAAGGTGTCAAAGGCAACTGAAATGAGCCAGGGGGTACCCTTATATAGAGTGGAGGAGGTCACATAGCCGTTGGAAGTTTACTGCTGAAAAACCGTGACCACCGAAAGAACCGACGGGATAGAAAGTATAAGCATCGGTTCAACCGGTCTCTATGTGTCCAATTAGTAGCCATTGGAGTTCTGACACAGTATCCACGCTTGCGTTATTGCACCGGTGCATGCTCCGTCGGGGCATCGGTTCAACCGGTGCTGAAGAGGTTCACTGATCAACTCAAACAAGCGTTCTGGAACAAGGTACATCCAATGCACTGGTGCTTTGATTCTGAAGCGTCGGTTCAACCGGTGCTGAAAAGAAGTTGAAGTCCACCAAAACATACTCTCTGGAACAAAGTACATCTAATGCACCGGTGCTTTTCTTGGGACCATAGTTTCAACCGGTGCTATAGAGTTTTTGACTTGATTCCTGCCTGCTTCCAGAGAAGATAGACCGACAGGGCATCGATCCTTCCGCCAAGCTTAACAAGTGTCCTTCATCTCCTTGTGCAAGATTTCTTAGGCCAACTTAATTTTGATCAAGCTACTAACTTATGAACCCCTCTTAATAGTACGATCAAGAACTAGAAACTATAAAACCTAGCTAAATCAAGTGTCCTTCATCTCCTTGTGACACTTGAGACTAGAAAGGTCCTTAATCTTTCAAATTGAGTCCTTGGCACGCATGATTGTTTCGAATTGAGGGGTCTCCTTTCATATTTCATATGAGACTAAACCAGTTATTGAGTTTTCCTTTAAAACACATGTTAGTCGCATACGGTTGTCATTAATCACCGAAACTTACCATTAGCATCTATCGGCCTAGATGCGCTTCACTATCCAAATAGAAAAAAATGTAAAGATATCCATAAACTACTCGAGCAAGCGGGTAGGGTGTTCTGACCAAGGACTGGAGTAACTTCTAAGATAGATATGTTAGGATGAACCCCGTCGAATTATCCATGATGAAACCATCTTAAAAATATCCAATACCTATTCAAACTTGCGAATAGAGTGTCTAACTTGTTGACTGGAGTAACTACTAAGATTGACCGGTTAGAATGAACCCCGTCGGGTTACCCAAGATGGACAAAATATAGTAGTATCCATAACATACTCGTGCAAGCGAGTAGTTTGCCTTAAGGCAAGGTTGGAGTTCCTTATAGTTGACCTGTTAGGATGAACTCCGTCGAGTTACCCAAGATGGACAACTAGTAAAGGTATCCATATACCCTCTCGAGCTAGACGAGTGGGTTGTGTCCTCAGGACAAGGATGTAGCTATCCTGATGGAAAACTGTGTAAGCTATCCTGAACAGGTGGTGGTGTTGTCAGATTGAAAACTGTCTTTAATATATTCGATATACTGGTGAAAAACCCTTGCTTTATTAAAGAGATCAACTGACATCGCCATGTTAGTTGGATCAAGGATAGAATTTGCGCAAATACTCAATATTCCAGGAATTGGGTACCTCATTGCCATCTGCATCAGTGATTCTGTATGATCCTGGTCTTGTAACCTTGGTTACGATGAAAGGACCCTCCCATCTAGAATTTAATTTGTGCAGTCCTGTCTCATCTTGAATCCTTCATAATACTAAATCTCCAATGTTGAAAGATCTTAGCTGGACATTGCGATCGTGATAGCGTCTGACTCCTTGAAGATATCTAGCCGATTGGGTTAAAGCATTAATTCTGGCTTCTTCGACTGAATATAGCTCAAGTTGTCGAGCTTCATCTGCTTCTCCTTCTTGATAAGCTTCTACTCTTGGAGATTTCCACATGATATCTGCGGGTAGTATAGCCTCTGACCCATAAGTGAGGAAGAAAGGAGACTGTCCAGTTGCTTTGCTGGGTTGCGTCCGCAGCCCCCAGACCACATGGGGTAGTTCTTGAATCCACTTGCCACCTTTCTTGGTGTTAGAGTTGTAGTCTTTTCTTCAAGCCGTCGAGTACTAAGCCATTGATGCGCTCTACTTGTTCATTTGCTCGGGGGTGAGCTACTGAAGCATATTTGACCTCAATGCAGGAGTTGTCACAGAAATCCCAAAAAGATTGTGACGTGAAGTTGGAGCCAAGATCCGTAATGATGGTGTGAGGAAATCCGAACCGGTGAATGATGTCAAAGATGAAATCCACTGCTCTATCGGATGAGATCTTGACAATGGGTTTGTACTCGATCCACTTGGTGATCTTATCGACTATTACCAGCACATGATTAAATCCTCCTGGAGCTACGGTTAATGGTCCGATCATGTCCAAACTCCAACAGGCAAACGGCCATGATGGAGGGATTGTTATCAAGGTGTGTCCTGGGACGTGAGTCTTTTTGCTGAAGAATTGGCAGCCAGGGCACCGTCTGACGAGATCTTCTGCGTCTGAGACAGCTATTGGCCAGAAGAAGCCTGACCTGTAAGCCTTGCCGACTAGTGTCCTTGACGCGGCGTGGTTGCCGTAAACTCCTTCGTGTATCTCTCTGAGGATGTCTTTGCCTTCTTCAATGGTAACACACTTCATAAGGATGCCAGAAGCAGATCGCTTGTATAGGTTGTCGCTGACAAGGACGAAACCTTTGCTACGCCTGATGATACGGGTAGCTTCAGCATTTTTAGGATCGAAATGTGGTGGAAGCTTGAACTCCTTGATGAAGTCAATAAACTGGATCCACCAATCTTCTTTGATCATCAGTACTTCCCTGACTGTGGCCAGGGCCTCCGTGTCAGTAGCTTGTTGGCTTTGTACCTTGACCGATGGATGATGAAGTTCATGGACAAAAACTCCAGGTGGTACAACTGCTCGAGTAGATCCAAGTTTGGAAAGGACATCGGCTCCCACGTCGTTGTCGCGGTCTACGTGGTGGATTTCCAATCCTGAGAACTTGTTTTCGAGCTTTTTGATTTCTTTGACTTATGCATCCATTGTATCCTTATTGATGTCCCATTCTTTATTGACTTGTTGGACGACGAGTAGAGAATCACCGTAAACAAGTAGTCGCTCGATGCCGAGAGAAACTGCTAGTCGAAGACCATGTAGCAGTGCCTCGTATTCAGCTTCATTGTTGGAGACCTTGAACAAGATTTGGAATACATACTTCAATTGCTCTCCTTTGGGGGAGATGAACAGAACTCTCGCGCCGCCTCCGTCGAGCTTGAGTGAGCCGTCAAAGTACATTACCCAATGCTCTGGAACATTATGAGGTGCTGGGATTTGATTTTCCTGCCATTCAGCTAAGAGGTCGACTAGTGCCTGTGACTTGATTGCTGTTATTGGCTTGAAGTTGATTTCCAAGGCTCCCAGTTCAACTGCCCACTTTGATATTCGTCCAGTGGCATCCCGATTGTGGAGTATATCCCCCAATGGGAAGTTAGTTACTACTGAGATCTTGTACTCGTCGAAGTAATGTCAAAGCTTCCTGGAGGTGATTAGAATTCCATACAGAAGTTTCTGAATTGATGGATATCTAACCTTTGATTCAGAGAGTACTTCGCTGATGAAGTAAACTGGTCTCTGAACGCCATAAGCATGTCCTTCCTCCGGGCGTTCGACTACTATCGCCGTACTGACTACATGAGTAGTCGCAGCGATGTAGAGGAGCAGTTCCTCGCCAAGTAGTGGAGCTGTTAGAGTCGGTGGTGACTGGAGATGATGCTTGAGGTTCTCGAGTGCTTCCGCGGCTTTTGTAGTCCACCCAAATTTGTCTATTTGCTTTAGGAGCTTGAAGAAGCGTAAGCCCCGTTCGCCAAGCCTGGACAAGAATCGGTTCAGAGCTACCATGCAGCCTGTAAACTTCTGGACGTCCTTGATAGTAGCTGGAGCGTCCATGGCCATGATGACGTTGTTCATCTCTGGATTGGCCTCGATTCCTCGGTTGCTGATGATGAATCCAAGTAGTTTTCCAGAGGGTACGCCAAAGACACACTTGGTTGGGTTGAGTTTCCAACGAAATTTTCGGAGGTTGTTGAAGGTCTCTTCCAGGTTAGTAATGAATTGATCCTGGGTCCTGGTTTTGATGACAACATCGTCGACATAGGCTTCAACATTGCGATGTAGCTGGTCGGCAAAGCACAGTTGTATCGCACGCTGGTAGGTAGCACCAGCGTTCTTCAACCCAAAAGACATGGTCTTGTAGGCGTATGCCCCGTAAGGGGTGATTAAGGCCGTCTTGATTTGGTCTTCTTCTTTCAAGGCGATCTGATGATATCCTGAGTAGCAGTCGAGGAAGGATAATAGGACACATCATGCTGTAGAGTCGATTACTTGATCAATACGTGGTAACCCGAAAGGATCCTTTGGGCAATGCATGTTTAGATCGGTGTAGTCGACGTACATTCTCTACTCGTTGTTGTTCTTCTTCTGGACGAGTACAGGATTAGCCAACCACTCGGGATGGTAGACTTCCTTGATGAACCCTGCTGCGAGTAGTTTCGCCAGCTCTTTCTTGATGGCTTCTCGCTTGTCTGGTGAAAAACGCCGCAACCATTGCTTTTTGGCTGTGGCTTTAGAGTCAACCTTCAAGGCATGCTCGATCAACTCCTTGGGCACCCCTGGCATATCCGCTCGTTTCCACACGAATACGTCTCGGTTGGCCCTAAGGAAGTTGACAAGCTCGAGTTCCTATTTGTTGCCCAAACCTGCTCCGATGATGGCGGTTTTGGAGTCGTCTCCTTCTTGTAGCTGGTTAGTCTTGGTGCCCATGTCACCAGTTGGTTTAACCGATGACTGGCTTGGCTTCTTGGAAGGCATCGACTCTTTGAGTGAAAGTTCCTTAGCAGCAGCAAGTATTTCGCTAACAGAGCTAGGGACTCGGATTATGGTAGCATGATCTATTGCTTCCTTGTCGTACTCGAAGGATTTGAGGAGGTCTCCATGTAAGGAAAGTACTCCTATGTTGCATGGCATCTTAAGGAGCAGGTACACGTAATTTGGTACTACCATAAACTTGGCTAGCGCTGGTCTTCCCAGGATAGCATGGTAGGAAGATTTGAAGTCAGCTACTTCGAATTTGATGTATTCTGTCCGGAAGTTCTGTTCTGTACCGAATGTGATAGGAGGAGTAACCAAGCCAATTAGTGTAGAGGAATTCCCGGGGATGATGCCGTAGAATGGAGCCTTACTTGGAGTGAGTAGACTCATATAGTTGAGGCCCATCTTAGCTAATGTGCTTGCGAAGATCGGGTTGAGCCCACTTCCGCCGTCGATGAGTACTCGAGTGAGCTTGGAGCCTTGGACGACTGGTTCGAGTACTAGCGGGAACTTTCTAGGTTCAGAGAAGTTGGTCCATTGATGAAGCGTCCCCTCATAAGAGAAGACTTAAATGTGATACAAAGCACCAGTCCCAGGAGGCTGATGCCACATTTATTACATCAGATGGTTCAAAACCGTACAAACCTTGGAGGACACTCGATACAGATAATGATAATAATTAACCAAGCTACGACATAACACCAGACCGCAAATCACATGGGGTCTAGCACGGGCTTAGAGTACTGCGACAGCGGAGGCATCTCGACAAGGACGGTTCCACAGGCAAGGTTGGGTGTAGAGCGATAACCCTACTCGGCGTCGTCTGGTACGAAGTCTGGGTCTTCTTCTGTAAAAAGTAAGAGTGGGGTGAGTACAAACGTACTCAGCAAGTCCAACCACACCCACGGAGGGGGTTATATTAGAATAATATGCATAGGTAAATCAAGGATAAGGTTACGGTTTAATTTGCAGAAAAACGATATTTTATGCAGGGGTTTATTTTATAGAAAACCTTTTAGAAATCAGTTTTTGCAGTAACACGGAGTTCAGGTTTTATAACTGCTACTGGACTCCCCGTCCGTCGTAGCACACGGCACAACTGCCGGACACAATTCCAAAACAACTCACACCAGCCCATCCCAAAGAAACACTAGTTATGTGACCACACCGTAACACGCCCAATACCGTGGGCACGGCTATTCGAATAGCTTTTAACTCTGCAGAGGTGTGCAACTTTACCCACAAGTAGGATACCACATCTCGAACGCCGTCGTGTCGGTGTAGATCCTAACATAGCCATTACCCACCATAGCTAAGCCTGGCTAGCCATCACGGGATGCACCAAGGGGTCATTGACCGTTCACTTAGGTATAACCGGGCATAAGTCACTCGGGGCTTATCCCTTTTCCTTAGTCACCCGTTGCTCTCAGCTCTCCTGATGGCTACCACAACAACTAGTGGGATTTATGCTACGTCGTTGCCCATTCAACGGTCGAGTGGTTTGCACGATAGTGGAGTTAGGTGAGATGACACACCAACTCGGTCCTTAGACACGACAAGATGGATATCTCCCTTCTTTGCCCTGCCACACAGGCATAAGCACACCAATCGGCAATTCACACAGAAATGCCGTCCATCCCGTCCATACTCATCTTTCGAAAATCCACATTTTATCCCTTCCCACACACACACATTTTCTTTATCAAATAAATCATATTATGAGTAAAGTCCTAAGCGTTCTAGTGTCGATTAACGTCCAAGCAAAATCAGACATTAATCTAGGTGGTCAAGGAATGGTTATCACAAATCAAGGGGTGGCTATCCAACCGTGTTTTCATGCAAACAAAACATATGCAATTTTATAAAGCAGGCCATGGGGTTGTGTTTATAAAAACTAGGACCGAAACATGCATCAAAGAATGGGATTGAACTTGCCGTCTTCAAAGCCTTCTGGGATGTCCTGTCCTTCGGGCTCGGGGTCGCGGAACGGGTCCTCGTTCTCCTGCTCATAGTACGGCTCGTTGACGGGCTCCCCTTTGTTCACTCCGTGGTCTACAGCGTACACAAACAAGCACACAATCAAAACACAGAAAATAAAGACCTATCGTTGAGCTCGAAACGGGGACACATAAAATATAGGGCATGGAGTGATGTTTTTGGGTGTGCTTCTAATGGCATGGTCAAAACTATATTAAGAGAGACGTGGTAAAGTTTTGGGTAGATCCGAGGTTGTTAGGCGCATAAAATGATAGGTCAAGGGAGTGTTTAGGGCCTAAACAGGGGTCTAGGGACTTAATTGTAATTAAGTTTAAGAAGGCAGGGGCTTGGTTTGCATTTTAGAAGTTTCTTGGGTTAATCTAAAAGAGTCAGGGGCTTATTTATAAATATTTTCATAAGGTGGGAGGGTCTGCTTTGAAATATAATAAAAGCTAGGGTTTCTTTTGCAAAAAGGGTCAAATGGTGGGGGGGTTTCTTTACTGAATAGGGGAAAAGCTAGGGGGTTTTGGGCATATTGCCCTGTCTTCTCCCTTCTCCCGCACCGAGATACAGGGGAGGGGGAGGCGCTCGTCGGCGGCGGCCGATGCGGCCGCTCTGGGCCTCGACGGCGGCTCGGGTAGAGGGGGAAAGGAGGAGGGGGTCCTGCTGGGTCGATCCCCAACCGCAGCTCGGTCCGAGGCGGCCTGAGATGGCCCGGCCACTGCGGCCGGCGGCGGCGGCGATGGCGGCTCTGGGCTGGTGTTCCAGAGGGGCGGCGGCGGCCAAGAGGGGGGGAAACCACTAGTGGGCCTCGGTGGTGCCCAAACCCACCTCAATTCGGGCCGAGGGTAGAGGAGAAGGGTGCTCCGCGGTGGCCGGCGGTGGTGATGGCCAGCGGTGGCGCTGCAGGCTAGAAAAGGAGGGCTTGGGTGGCGGAGTTGGCTATGGCGAGGGTGGTGGAGCTTGGGGGGTGCTCCGCGGTCCCTTTTATAGGCGGCCAAGGCGGTGGAGCGGGGAGCAAGCTCTGGGCGGCGTTAATGGCGACGAGGCCCACCCAGGTGACGCGATGGCACGACGCGGAGGCACTGGTGGGGCGTCAACGGTGATAGCGGGTGGGGTGAGCATTGGCGATGTGACGCCTCGGGCAGGCGGCGACTGCCGCAGGCGGCACCATGCCGAGGTCGTCGCCGCTGTGCCGCGTCAACGGCGGTCGGCCCGTACGCGGGCCGGGATGGAGCATGGCGCGCGGGCGAGCGGGGCTGGACGAAGTGGTTCTGCGAGCGTGGCCAGGCGGTGCGGGCGCGCGCGTCGCGGCGTGCAGGCCGATGGCCACGGCGTGGCGCGGGGCAGGTGGCCGTGGCACGGCACGGCTTGACGCGGCGAGCGCGTGCGAGGGGGCGTCCGGTGGCGGGTCGAGTGACGCCACGGCGCGCCCATGCCGAGCGCCGCGTTCGTGTGCGCGTTTGCGTGCACGGGTGAGCCGGGGGGCGGCGCGCGCGGGCTGGTATGCGAGGTGCCAGAGGCGACACGGCGGCGCGTGTTCGCGACACCGCGGCGTGGCGCGTCGGGGTGCTGAGCAAGCGGGGCACCGCTGGGGGCGCGCGCGGGAGTGGTCGAGCGGAGAGAGAGAGGAAGGGGGGGCCAGGCTAACCGGAGCGGAGCAGGCCGAGCGGGGGAGGGGCAGTGCAGCCGGACGGCACACGGGAGCGGGCAGAGCAGAGAGGGAGAAGGGCCGAGCACGCGGGGTAGGAGGAAGGAGAGAGAGAAAAGAAAAGAGAAAAAGAAAATGGGAAAAAGAAAAGAAAGAGAGAAAAAGAAAAAGGAGGGGAGAGGGAAATGGAGAGAGAGGAAGGGCGGGATTCGTGCCGACACAATGCGGCCCCGGCCTGCCACGCACGACGGTCGCGTGCGCTCGGCGGGATTCGCGGCGTGGTCTACGACTGGTCGGCCACGCGTGCGTCGCGCGGAGGGGAGGATGGGACAACGGGTGATCGGGACGGAGAAATGATCTCGGGATTTGGGGTTTAGGGTTTTAGAAGGATCTCGAGCTCAACGATGAAAATGCTTTTGGAGAGGAAAAGTATTTTATCGCGTGATTTAGCTTTGCTAGATTTTTGGGATGTTACAAACCTACCACACTTAAAATGAATCTCGTCCTCGAGATTCGGCTGGTTCTTAAATAGGTGGGGAAATTCCCTCTTCATAGCGTCTTCGCGTTCCCACGTAGCTTCTTCTATTCCGTGTCTGCTCCACTGAACTCTGCAAATCCGTACTTCGGAGTTTCTGGTTCTCCTGGTTACAGTATCCAGAATCTTGACTGGTATTTCCTGATATCGCAAGTCTGGCTGTAGATCTATCGATTCTAATGACACATGCTCTGCCTCGGATACCCTCAAACACCTTCTCAATTGCGAGACATGGAATACTGGGTGTATATCCGACATTTCTTCTGGTAGCTCCAGACGGTACGCCACTGCTCCGATTTTCTTCAGGACTCGGTATGGTCCAATGAACCGAGGGGCCAATTTTCCTTGCACCTGAAATCTTCGGGTTCCTCGGATGGGTGACACCTTGAGATACACGAAATCTCCTGGGTTGAAACTTATTTCTCGTCTTTTCTTGTCCGCATAGCTCTTTTCTCGGGACTGTGCTGCTTTTTAGCTTTTCTCTAATCTCGGTGACTCTTTCCTCTGCTTCCTTTATGAGTGCGGGGCCGACTAGGGCACGTTCTCTGACTTCCGACCACATCAGAGGGGTTCTGCATTTTCTTCCGTAGAGAGCTTCAAACGGTGACATGCCCAAGCTTGCTTGGTACCCGTTGTTGTATGAGAACTCGGCATAGGGTAAACTCTGTTCCCAATCCTTGCCATAAGTGAGGACACACGCTCTCAGCATATCTTCCATAATCTGGTTTACCCTTTCTGTCTGACCATCTGTCCGCGGGTGATAAGCGGAGCTAAAATCTAACTTGGTGCCCATGGCTTTATGCAAACTTGTCCAAAATCTAGAGGTGAACTGGGTCCCTCTATCTGAAACGATTCGGCTGGGCACTCCATGCAATTTCACTATGTTCTCTATATAGAGCTTGGCTAACTTCTCCCCGCCATAGCTGGTTCGTACGGGTATGAAGTGAGCTGATTTAGTAAGTCGATCCACTATTACCCATATGGAGTCATGTCCTTTCTGGGTTCTGGGCAATCCTACCACTAAATTCATTCCTATTTCATCCCATTTCCAAACCGGGATAGGTAGGGGTTGCAACAATCCTGCTGGCTTTTGGTGTTCAGCTTTGACCCTTTGACACGTATCACAGCGGGCGACAAATCGTGCAATATCCGCCTTCATTCCATCCCACCAATATTTTTGTCTTAGATCCATATACATTTTGGTGGATCCTGGGTGGATGGAGTAGGCTGAGTTGTGAGCTTCATCCATGATTATTTGCCTGAAATCTCCCTTCTGGGGCACACAAATCCTATCTTTATACCATAACGTCCCCTTATTATCCACTCTAAAATCTGGTGCCTTATTTTCTCCAGTCTGCCTTCGGATTTCCATCAGCCTCTTGTCCGATCTTTGTGCCTTTCTGATTCTGTCCTCTAGTGTGGATTGGACATTCAGTACTTGGCTGGTACCTCGAGGGACAATGTGCACATTTAATCGTGCCATTTCCTCTCGTAAATGGTCATTCTTGGGCCCGTAGGATTTCCGACTAAGGGCGTCGGCCACTACATTTGCCTTTCCGGGGTGGTAATGGATTTCCAGATTATAATCCTTAACCAACTCCAACCATCTCCTTTGCCTTAAGTTCAGATCCGGCTGGGTGAAAATGTTCTTTAGGCTCTTGTGGTCGGTATAGATTTCGCACTTATTTCCGATCAGATAATGCGTCCAAATCTTAAGTGCGTGCACTACGGCTGCAAGTTCCAAGTCATGGGTCGGGTAGTTCTGCTCATGAGACCTGAGCTGACGGGATGCATATGCAACGACTTTCCCATCTTGCATCAGTACACAGCCCAATCCTTGTCGGGACGCATCACAATAGATGACAAAATCCCGATGAATGTCCGGCAGGGTTAGCACTGGGGCCGTCGTCAATCTTTGCTTCAACTCCCGGAAGCTCCTTTCACACGACTCCGTCCAGGTGAACTTCTTTTCTTTCTTGAGCAGCTCTGTCATGGGCCGGGCTATCTTAGAAAATCCTTCAATGAATCTCCGATAATACCCAGCTAATCCAAGAAAACTTCTGATCTCACTCACGTTGGTCGGTGGTTGCCAGTTGGAGACTGCTTCGACCTTCTCGGGATCCACTGCTACTCCTTCCGCGGTCAGAATATGACCAAGGAAGGCTACTTTCTCCAACCAGAACTCACACTTGCTGAATTTGGCGTATAGCCTATGCACTCTCAGTTTCTCCAAAACTACCCTCAGGTGCTGTTCGTGCTCCTGAATACTCTTCGAGTAAATAAGTATGTCGTCAATGAAGACTACGACAAACTTATCTAGCTCGTCCATAAAAACTTTGTTCATGAGGTTCATGAAATAAGCAGGTGCATTTGTCAGTCCAAAAGACATCACTGTGAACTCAAACTGTCCGTATCAGGTGACAAAGGCTGTCTTCGGGATGTCGCTTTCCCTAATCTTGAGCTGAAAATATCCGGACCTCAGGTCAATCTTGGAAAAGTACTTGGCTCCTTTTAACTGATCAAAAAGGTCATCGATCCTAGGAAGGGGGTACTTGTTCTTGATGGTGACTTCGTTTAGTGCCCGGTAATCTACACACAACCTCATACTTCCGTCCTTCTTCTTGACAAATAGAACCGGGGCTCCCCAAGGTGATGAACTTGGCCTGATGAAACCAATCCGTTGTAGTTCTTCCAGCTGTTTCTTTAATTCTGCCAGCTCCGAGGCTGCCATCCTATAGGGTCTCTTGGCTATCGGGGCGGTTCCCGGAACAAGATCAATGACGAATTCTACGTCCCTATCTGGTGGCATACCGGGAAGTTCTTCGGGAAAGACATCGGGGTATTCATTCACTACTGGGACCTCTCCCAAGTTCTTGGTTTCCATACTGAATATCATCGGGTTTGCTCCGCTTTCCCGGGTGTGACAGGTCACTCGGACTCCCTCTGGGTTTGTTAGATGTACTACCTTGTCCGTACAACCTATGAGGCCATTGTGTTTGCTTAGCCAGTCCATTCCAAGGATCACATCTATCCCTTCTGACCTAAGTACTACTAGGTCTGCTAGAAACTCTACCCCACTTAAATTGATCCTTACCCGTAGACAACCCAGTTGACACCTGATGTCTCCTCCGGGCGTCCGGGTTAATAGGGGTGTTTTTAGTAGTACTGTAGGTATTTTATGTTTCTCCACAAAACTTGAGGATATGAATGAGTGTGATGCTCCAGAATTGAACAGTACTGTTGCAAGAGTTGAGCTGACTAGGTACTCACCGAGTACTACGCCCTGGGCTCCTTGAGCTTCCTGTGCGTCGATGTGGTTGACGCGGGCTCGTCCAAAAGACTGCTGGGGTTGCCTCTGCTAGTTGTTGTTGTTGTTGCTGTTGCCGCGGAGGGGCACTCGGTTGGCACCGGTTAGAACTGGCTTAGGTCCGTTCACTGTGTTGGAGAAAACTGATGTAGCCGGCTTGTTCTTGGCATAAGGACAGTCGGCAATGAAATGACCCGTCTCCCGACAGTTGAAGCAGGCCCTCACATTGCTGTTGTTGTTGGTGACCTGGCTTGCATTACTCTGAGGGGCCCTCATGGTGTTCTGGCTTCTGAGCTGGGTGTTAGGGGCCCGTGGTCCTGTCACTTGAGACTGAGTTCTGTATTGCATTGGGGCTTGGGACCTTGGTGCGTTGTAGCTGAAGCTTCTGGGCTTCTGGAAACGATCCTGCTGGCGTGCCTTGCTCTCCAAAAACTTGCGCTTGTTATCCTTTCTTTCATCGATCTTGGCCCTCTCTGTGAGGATTGCCTTGTTCATCAGGGTGTTGAAATCAGGGTAGATCTGAGGAGTGAGCAGGGTCCTGAGTTCTGGGTTTAGTCCCTTTTTGAACATATCCTGCTTTTTCTCGTCGTCGTTCACTTCTTCGGGTGCATAGCGAGCCAGCTCCATAAACTGGTGTGTATACTCTTCCACCGTCATATTCCCCTGCTGAAGTGCGCGAAATTCATCCACCTTGCGCTTCATGGTGGCCGAGGGGATGTGATAACGGCGGAATTCCCTCACGAATTCATTCCAGGTGATGGTGGAGGCATCTCGGGCAGCAGCGCAGTAATTCTCCCACCAGGCTAGGGCAGTCCCGGTGAGTTGATGTGCAGCCAGAAGGACTTTATCTCGATCCTGGCACCCAAATGGCTCGAGCTTCCTCTGGATCACGCGGAGCCAGTCATCTGCATCCAAGGGGTTGCTGGATCCGGCAAAAGTGGGTGGCTTGGCCCTCAGAAAAGCTGTTAGTTTGTCATTAAAGGTCTGCTCTCGTGGCTGCCTGTTCACTAGAGCATTGGCCAGTGTCTCCAGTATGAGAGTCTGGTTATGGATTATTTGTGCTAGATCCGTGAAGGGGGGTGGTGGTGGTGGTGGCAGCTGTGCACCAAGATTTTCTCCTCTTCCCTGACTCACTTCTTGTTCTTCCTGAGGATGGTTTTGCCCATCAGGGTGTACTCCTGCATCAGCGGCTGCAGGGTCCCTGACGCGGGAGGCCCTCTTGATGCTCCGGGAAACCATCTGCAGATCGAGTGGATTGGGACTAAGATTAGGTGATGTTTAAGTTGTTTAATCCGTATTTTTGAAAATGCAGTATCTTTCTACTGCCGAAAAGCACACAAGCACACAACATACCAAACAACAAGCACAACAACTTTATTACTGCAAAAGGGGGGGTACAACACGGGGCAAGGCCAAACGCGTACTACACGTCCGGGTACACAACTTCAAAAGAAAAGGGGTACAGAACTTCTTCGGGCCACACGGCTTCATCCCTTGACGGTTGCTAGCACATTAGGCAGACTCAACGGCTTGAGTGGGTTCCTCCCTCGGAAGGGAACTCACGTCCTCCGGGGAAATGAGTGGTCCTGGCTCGCCGTCCTCTAGATCTCCGTTTTCCCGGGGTTGCGTCGTGCCTTCTCTTGCGGCGGCGGCCGTAGACCTTCCAGGATTCTCGGGTGGGGCTAGTGGGTTTCCAACGAGTGGTCCCCATCCTATGACGGGTGTTCCGAGCAGAACATGGTCTTCTCCTATTACCGGGACTGGAGTTCCACCACTAGCCCATTCTTGCATACGCTGGTCCCGGGCTTGCTTGAGGCTCTCCTGAGCAACTGCCTCACTGCTGACCGCTACTGCGGCTCTTGCCTCGGCTTGGACTGCTCGGATCTGTTGCAGACTCACCGCGAGCTCCGCTTGCTCGGCTCGATGGGTCTGATCCCTCAGCAAGTTGGCTTGCTCGTCAAAGAGCTGATCCAAGGAGGCTAAGTAAGTAGCCACTTGGTACAGGAGGACTTCTTCATGGCGGCGCCGTTCCAGGCTTCTCATTCGAGCTTCCCAAACTGGAGTTCTGATGGCCGGTGGAAAGAATCTCATTGGTGTGGGGGCGAGGTGTCTTTCGAAAATCCGGCACAGGTAACGAAGTGCTTTCCTGACGGCTAGGGGATAGGTGTCCTGGTGCCTAAACCCTGTAGCGGTCACTCGCCATGACTTGATGTCGGGGTAGCGGTCACTTCTGGCGACGACTAGGATCACCCTGCAGCGGAGAGTGCCATGATGCTCGTACTCTCTGCTATAGTACCTTGGACGTTCCCTGACGCCAAGGCTTTCCAAGGCGTTGATCAACAGGCTGGGGAAGCCAGGTGCAGCTTGGCAATCGCCCTGGGTCCATCCTTCCTCAGCCATCTGAAAACAAGGATAGGGTGAAAAAACTTGCACTAATATTTGAGGTACACAAAAGGGGTAGATGACATTTATTATAACATGGTGGGGTACAACTTCATGGGTACACGATTATTAGGGCAAAAGTTCTAGCTTGGGTGCTACTCCTATCATGGGGATTTTTCCTCGATCTTAAGAGGGCGCTTCTTCAGTGGGAGATACTGATCCATCATGTCATCCTCGGTCTGAGTTCCTTTATCCCAGTGGGTTTCTTCAGGTTCTTCTTCTTCAGTTTGAGTTCCAACATCCCAATGGGTTTCCATGGGCTCTTCCTCTTCGGTCTGAATGCCTACATCCCATTGAGCCTCTTCGGGTTCCTCTTCTTCGTCCTCCTCTATCCATCCACCTATTCCCCAGCGAGCCTCGTACCTCCGCATTCGGGCTTGGAGAGCGGCTAGAGAATTCTCGGCGCGTGTGACTCTTGCCTGTTGTTCTTCCAGTTCTGCCTCCTTTTCTTCCATTTGGACTTGGAGGGCGGCTAAGGAATACTCGGCATGTACGGTCCTCGACCGTTGTTCATCCAGCTCCTGGGTTGCCTTTTCTGCTCTATGGATTTGCTGCTTCAGTTGTGCTGCTTGCTCTCGGTAGAGCTCATCCAGGCCGGTGAGATAAATGGATAGGTGGGATACTGTGTCTTCCAGGTCTTCTTCTTCTCTTCCAAGTCCTCTCATCCTGGCAATCCATGTGCGTCCTCTTCCTTCAGTCGGCGGGAAAAATCCCATAGGAGTCCGCTGGAGGTGATGCCTGTAGATCACACGTAAACGTCGTAGGGCTTTGCGGGCGGCTTTTCGATAAGTGTCCGGGAAACGGAATCCAGTGGTGGAGATGAACCAAGGGTCCACATCAGGATAGCGGGTGCTTCTTGCTATGAAGATCATCAGGTCACACCGAAGAGTGCCTTGGAGTCGTACTCCCGGTAAAGAAACTCTGGCGGATCCACAACTCCAATGCGTTCCAGGCTGAGTATCAACAACTTAGGAAGGCCGGGCTCTGCGAAACAGATTCCGCCGATCCATCCATTATCAGCCATCTGGAATAGGGCAAGAACCAAAGGTAAGTGTTTGTGTGAGGAAAGGATTAAAGATAGAAAAGTCCTAAGGTGAAAGGTCCTGAAAACGGGTTTCGCTCCTAGGGTCACGTCCTACGGCCAATCTACGGCTCTGATACCACCTGAAGCGTCCCCTCATAAGAGAAGACTTAAATGTGATACAAAGCACCAGTCCTAGGAGGCTGATGCCAAATTTATTACATCAGATGGTTCAAAACCGTACAAACCATGGAGGACACTCGATACAGATAATGATAATAATTAACCAAGCTACGACGTAACACCAGACCGCAAACCACATGAGGTCTAGCACGGGCTCAGAGTACTGCGACAGCGGAGGCATCTCGAAAGGGCCGGTTCCACAGGCAAGGTTGGGTGTAGAGCGATAACCCTACTCGGCGTCGTCTGGTACGAAGTCTGGGTCTTCTTCTGTAAAAAGTAAGAGTGGGGTGAGTACAAACGTACTCAGCAAGTCCAACCACACCCACGGAGGGGGTTATATCAGAATAATATACATAGGTAAATCAAGGATAAGGTTACGGTTTAATTTGCAGAAAAACGATATTTTATGCAGGGGTTTATTTTATAGAAAACCTTTTAGAAATCAGTTTTTGCAGTAACACGGAGTTCAGGTTTTATAACTGCTACTGGACTCCCCGTCCGTCGTAGCACACGGCACAACTGCCGGACACAATTCCAAAACAACTCACACCAGCCCATCCCAAAGAAACACTAGTTATGTGACCACACCGTAACACGCCCAATACCGTGGGCACGGCTATTCGAATAGCTTTTAACTCTGCAGAGGTGTGCAACTTTACCCACAAGTAGGATACCACATCTCGAACGCCGTCGTGTCGGTGTAGATCCTAACATAGTCATTACCCACCATAGCTAAGCCTGGCTAGCCATCACGGGATGCACCAAGGGGTCATTGACCGTTCACTTAGGTATAACCGGGCATAAGTCACTCGGGGCTTATCCCTTTTCCTTAGTCACCCGTTGCTCTCAGCTCTCCTGATGGCTACCACAACAACTAGTGGGATTTATGCTACGTCGTTGCCCATTCAACGGTCGAGTGGTTTGCACGATAGTGGAGTTAGGTGAGATGACACACCAACTCGGTCCTTAGACACGACAAGATGGATATCTCCCTTCTTTGCCCTGCCACACAGGCATAAGCACACCAATCGGCAATTCACACAGAAATGCCGTCCATCCCGTCCATACTCATCTTTCGAAAATCCACATTTTATCCCTTCCCACACACACACATTTTCTTTATCAAATAAATCATATTATGAGTAAAGTCCTAAGCGTTCTAGTGTCGATTAACGTCCAAGCAAAATCAGACATTAATCTAGGTGGTCAAGGAATGGTTATCACAAATCAAGGGGTGGCTATCCAACCGTGTTTTCATGCAAACAAAACATATGCAATTTTATAAAGCAGGCCATGGGGTTGTGTTTATAAAAACTAGGACCGAAACATGCATCAAAGAATGGGATTGAACTTGCCGTCTTCAAAGCCTTCTGGGATGTCCTGTCCTTCGGGCTCGGGGTCGCGGAACGGGTCCTCGTTCTCCTGCTCACAGTACGGCTCGTTGACGGGCTCCCCTTTGTTCACTCCGTGGTCTACAGCGTACACAAACAAGCACACAATCAAAACACAGAAAATAAAGACCTATCGTTGAGCTCGAAACGGGGACACATAAAATATAGGGCATAGAGTGATGTTTTTGGGTGTTCTTATAAGGGTAAAGTCCATTTTTGGCCATCCAACTCTTGCCTGAGTTTGATTTTGGCCATCCAACTCCAAAACCGGGTAGCCTTGACCATCCAACTCTCAAAACCGGTCACATTTGGCCATCCTGGTGGTTTTGAGTGTGGTTTTGCTGACGTGGACGCCACATGGCTATGGGCCCACCTGTCAGCCCTCCTCTCCCCCTTCTCTCTCTTTCTTCTCTCCTCTCCCTCACCCTCCCCTGTTCTGTGCCGCGGCAGAGGCCGCCGGCACAGGTGGCCGGCGATGCCTGACGGCCAGGCCACGCCAAGGACGACGCCCCGACCAGCCTGCGCCCGCCACCGCCCCGTCCCATCCCATCGCCTCGGCCACGTCTCGGCCATGCGCGAGCCCTCCCGGCGCGCCGCACGCGGCCTTGCCGGCCACCACGACGAGCGTTGCGCCCTTCACCCCGCGCCCTCCCCTACCCAGCTCTCCCCTCCCTCACTTGCTTCGCGTCGACGCCTCCCGCTTCCCTCTCCACTCCTCTTCCCTCCCAGAGCCAAGCCGAGTTCCTCTCGGAGCCCAAAACGGCGCCGCTGCCGCTAGGCTGCCGCGGGAGTAGTGTCCAGCCAGCGAGCGAGCGCGGCGGCCGGCAGGGGTAGGCGGCCAGGAGGCTAGTGGAGCTGGCCAAGGGCACGGTGAAGCTCACCGGCCAAGCTCAGCGTGGGGAGCGGCGGCGAGGAGGCGGGTCGACGACGTCCAGCGGCGGTGGCGATGGAGCTCCGCTGAGGACGACCTGCGGTAGGGGAATCGACCGGGTGAGGACTGGAATCGGGCGAGGAGAGGACGGGGAAGCTCCCTGCACAAGAAATTGAAGGGAACCTCACCGGAGACGACAAATTGAGGGCGGCCGGCGGTGGGGGAGAAGGTTGCGCCGCCCCCGCCCCCTGCTCTCCCGGGATCGAGGGCGGCATAGAGGAGCAGGGAGGCCCGCGGGGCGAGCAGGGGCAGGGACGCATGGACGGCACCCCGAGGTCCTCGAGGAACGCGCGGGAAGGCGAGCGGGCGGCCCCTCCGAGCGACGGCGGCGAGTGCGGGCGGCGGCGACGGGGCAGCCTCGAGCTCAGGCCATGGCCGGGGCTCGGCGCGTGGCAGCGGCCTGCCCTGCCAGCACCGCTCGAGCTCCGCCGCGGGCCCGCACCGCCGGCCTGGCAAGCTGGAGAGGCGCGCGGGGGCAGGGCGGCGGCTGATGCAGGGTGAGAGGAGGGGGAGAGGAGAGAAGAAAGAGAGAAGGGGGAGAGAAGGGCTGACAGGTGGGCCCCACCACCATGTGGCGTCCACGTCAGCAAAACCACAATCAAAACCACTAGGATGGCCAAATGTGACCGGTTTTGAGAATTGGATGGTCAAGAATACCCGGTTTTGGAGTTGGATGGCCAAAATCAAACTCGGGCAAGAGTTGGATGGCCAAAAATAGACTTTACCCTTCTTATAATGGCATGGTCAAAACTATATTAAGAGAGACGTGGTAAAGTTTTGGGTAGATCCGAGGTTGTTAGGCGCATAAAATGATAGGTCAAGGGAGTGTTTAGGGCCTAAACAGGGGGTCCAGGGACCTAATTGTAATTAAGTTTAAGAAGGCAGGGGCTTGGTTTGCATTTTAGAAGTTTCTTGGGTTAATCTAAAAGAGTCAGGGGCTTATTTATAAATATTTTCATAAGGTGGGAGGGTCTGCTTTGAAATATAATAAAAGCTAGGGTTTCTTTTGCAAAAAGGGTCAAATGGTGGGGGGGTTTCTTTACTGAATAGGGGAAAAGCTAGGGGGTTTTGGGCATATTGCCCTGTCTTCTCCCTTCTCCCGCACCGAGATACAGGGGAGGGGGAGGCGCTCGTCGGCGGCGGCCGATGCGGCCGCTCTGGGCCTCGACGGAATGGTTGAGGAGAAAAGGTTTCTCTCCCCCGAACCCCCTCTCTTCCAAAAGCAATGGAATGGTTGAGCCAACTCTATCGAAAGGTTTGGAAGGCTCAACCAACTATCTTTCACCTGCGGCGGGCCAACCAACTCTTCACTCTCTCTGGGACCGGCACTCTACCTTAGTGTTCGAGATGCCAGTCCCAGGTTTTGGTATCCATCTCATTAGGAGATTATTCTTTTTTGAAAAGAGTTCACTCTACGGAAGACTTCCATCCCCGAGATAGAAGATCTTCCTTCGAGCTCCTTTCATTTAAAGAATAAGATAGCTTCCAGAACGGCGTCTCCTGCTTACGGGAAATTCCATTTAAGAATTTAATACTTTTTCCTACTTTCCCGAAAGCAGGAGAGTAGCCCTCGCCCCGGAGGGTGGTATAGTTCTTTGGGGTTTTGTTATATGGAATGGTTGAGCCTACTATATAAAGTGTTGGAAGGCTCAACCTACTAGCTTGTCCCTCCGGGGGCTCTATTCCGCTATCGCTGTGGCCTCCACTATCGTTCCGGTCTTACCCTCCCTCGAGTCCGATCTCGGTCGGGCGCTTAGGCAGGGTCCCGATACCAATACCGATATTTATCGAGGGCTCGGGGTAGAGGGGAAAAGGAGGAGGGGGTCCTGCGGGGTCGATCCCCAACTGCAGCTCGGTTCGAGGCGGCCTGAGATGGCCCGGCCACTGCGGCCGGCGGCGGCGGCGATGGCGGCCCTGGGCTGGTGTTCCAGAGGGGCGGCGGCGGCCAAGAGGGGGGGAAAGCACTAGTGGGCCTCGGTGGTGCCCAAACCCACCTCAATTCGGGCTGAGGGTAGAGGAGAAGGGTGCTCCGCGGTGGCCGGCGGTGGTGATGGCGAGCGGTGGCGCTGCAGGCTAGAAAAGGAGGGCTTGGGTGGCGGAGTTGGCTATGGCGTGGGTGGTGAAGCTTGGGGGGTGCTCCGCGGTCCCTTTTATAGGCGTCCAAGGCGGTGGCGCGGGGAGCAAGTTCTGGGCGGCGTTAATGGCGATGAGGCCCGCCCAGGTGACGCGATGGCACGGCGCGGAGGCACTGGTGGGGCGTCAACGGTGACAGCGGGCGGGACGAGCATTGGCGATGTGACACCTCGGGCAGGCGGCGACCGCCGTAGGCGGCGCTGTGCCGAGGTCGTCGTCGTTGTGCCGCGTCAACGGCGGTCGGCCCGTGCGCGGGCCGGTATGGAGCATGGCGCGCGGGCGAGCGGGGCCGGACGAAGTGGTTCTGCGAGCGTGGCCAGGCGGTGCGGGCGCGCGCGTCGCGGCGTGCAGGCCGATGGCCACGGCGTGGCGCGGGGCAGGTGGCTGTGGCGCGGCACGGCTTGACGCGGCGAGCGCATGCGAGGGGGCGGCCGGTGGCGGGTCGAGTGACGCCACGGCGCGCCCATGCCGAGCGCCGCGTTCGTGTGCGCGTTTGTGTGCACGGGTGAGCCGGGGGGCGGCGCGCGCGGGCTGGCAGGCGAGGTGCCAGAGGCGACGCGGCAGCGCATGTTCGCGACACCGCGGCGTGGCACGTCGGGGTGCTGAGCAAGCGGGGCACGGCCGGGGGCGCGCGCGGGAGTGGTCGAGCGGAGAGAGAGAGAGAGAGAGAGAGGAAGGGGGGCCAGGCTAACCGGAGCGGAGCAGGCCGAGCGGGGGAGGGGCAGTGCGGCCGGGCGGCGCACGGGAGCGGGCAGAGCAGAGAGGGAAGAGGGGTAGGAGGAAGGAGAGAGAGATAAGAAAAGAGAAAAAGAAAATGGGAAAAAGAAAAGAAAGAGAGAAAAAGAAAAAGGAGGGGAGAGGGAAATGGAGAGAGAGGAAGGGCGGGATTCGCGCCGACGCGATGCGGCCCCGGCCTGCCACGCGCGACGGTCGCGTGCGCTCGGCGGGATTCGCGGCGTGGTCTACGGCTGGTCGGCCACGCGTGCGTCGCGCGGAGGGGAGGATGGGACAACGGGTGATCGGGACGGAGAAATGATCTCGGGATTTGGGGTTTAGGGTTTTAGAAGGATCTCGAGCTCAACGATGAAATTGCTTTTGGAGAGGAAAAGTATTTTATCGCGTGATTTAGCTTTGCTAGATTTTTGGGATGTTACAAACGATCTTCCCTGGAGAAGGTAATGGGGAACTCGCTGTATTTCAGTGGCCTCTGAATTGCTGGCTTGACTGAGAGGATCTCTCTGAGTAGGAGCTTCTGGACTCGCTTGGAGAAGCTGGGATCTCCTCCAAATATGACGTTGACGTCGTTCGGTTGCTATTGAAAACCATCAGGGTCTTTCTTGTCGTCTTCATCATCTTTGTTCTGTTTTTTTAGGAGCGTCTGCAGGTGCCGACTGGAAGGATTTGCACAGAATCGTGCATTCCCACATCGAGTGGTTGCTCTTGGGGTGGATTGGACATCTCTTGTTGTGAAGAATCTTGTCAAACTGGTCTTGCGGCTTGTCGCCCTTCTTACCACGCGGGGTGCGATCCATAGTGCCAACTGTGTTGTCAGACTTGCGTTTACGCACAGAATTCCGATGGTTACTGGGCCCTCCACGGTTGTTGTGGCGCTTCCCATTGTTGTCGTTGTTACGGTGTGGGAAGCGACTGCGTTCTTGCTCTTCTTCGTCCGCCCAGCGCTACATCATGTCTCGTAGCTCCACTACCATTTTGGGGCGATTACGCCCGAAGTCACGGTATAGGGACTGGACGGTGATGCCGCTTTGGAAGTAGTCGATGATGTCGTCGTCGGCGACATTGGGGATGGTGGCTCTTGTGTCGAAGAAGCGCTTGACGTAGGATCTGATCGACTTGCCTTGCTCCTGCTTGCACATGGACAGGGCGTGTCGAGTAGCTACTCGATGTAGCGACCCCTGAAAGTTGTCGATGAATGCCTTCTTGAGGTCATCCCACGAGTGTATGGACTCGCACGCCAAGTTTTCGAGCCACGTGAGGGGTGCGGGCTCCAGAGCCATCGGGAAGTAGAGGACCTTGGTGTTGGTGTCTCCCCCTGCAACACTAATAGCAGTCGAGTATAAACGTAACCATTGAGCAGTGTCTTGCTTACCGTGGTACTTTTGGATGTTCGTAGGCTTGAAATCCTTTGGGTACTCGATGTTGTTGAAAACTTTGCTGAGGGCTTGGAAGCGATCGGAGTTGCCTGCAAGCTGCGATCTGCGTCTTGCGTTGATGATGTCCCGTGCGTCCATTATAGAGTCGGCTACCTCTTCCCTATTGCGCCCGCGGTTGTTGTTGTTGCTGTTGCGATTTGGCTGGGGCCCCGGAGCTTGGTTTGCCGGCTGTTGGCCACCCCTGGGGCGATGGTTGCTCGCGGCTTCCTGATCCTCTTGATTTCTTTGATTTTGCTGCTCCGGCTGTTGTTGACGATGGCGGCCTCTAGGAGTACGGCTTGCCTGAGGTATGACCGTTGCCGTGGCCCTTGACCATGTACCATGAAGCGAGGACAACGGGTTTTGTCTCTCGAGTTGTTCAACAGCGTTCTTGGTATGATTTTCGACTCGTTCCATCTCTGGGTTTCGAGGCATTTGCATGAGTCGCAAGGTTGCTTCTGTCATCGCGGCGATTGGTGTTTTGAAGACAGGGTCTGCGATATTGTTGAATTCGTTGTTGAGGTTGCGCGGAGGAAGACGGGCGCGTACGGCAGCTTGAACCCTGCGCTCCCCTTTACGTTGATTTCTTGCCCTGCGAGCTGTGCGAGTAGCTTCATCTTCATCTTGTGGAGCGTCTTGGGTCAGATTGTCTGCTGAAATCTGATCAAAGGCTTCGTTTGGGTCATGCTAACTAGCTTCAGGTTGTTGGATGATCACTGGAACCAAATGTTCGGGGGAGAAACTTTCCAGGTCTGAGTCGTAATCAGCTAGGACAGTTTCTCCGGACCCAGTTTCCCTCTCGGTTTCGAGGGGAGTACCGTGTTGAAATGGAAGATCGTCAATGCTGGCAACTTCTCGGAGGTTATCTAGTAGTTCTGCAAGAGTATAACTCTTGCATGACTCAAATTGGATTTTTGCCAGCGCATTGGTGACGAAATCCAGGCCGTCTTGAGATGACTCGACTGGATCTGTGTATACGTCGAAAACTGGTGCCTCTCGGCTAGCGGTGACTGAGTGGTTTTCGACGCAGAGGAGATGATCCAAGCTATTTTCATAGATGGATCCGATCATCTGTTTTTAAGCAGAAGATGAATTGCGCAAACCGAAAACGGGTTGAGCAAGAAGAGTCCCAACCTGAGTATGTTTCGGTTTGAAATTGATCAGAGTTCGAGTGGAACTCGAGCTGTCTTCGAGTTTTGCCTCGATCTCCTTGGCTAGGTCGGGAAGCAACATGATGCCGTGATCGTCTGATCCGGCGAGTTTGTTGGAATCTTCCGACGTGGTGATCTTCTGAAATGTCCCCTCATAAGAGGTGACTCAAATGTGATACAAATATCAGTCCCAGGAGGCTGATAACACATTTATTACATCAGATGGTACATCACCGTACAACTCTACACGGTAATGGGCAATGAAGTGCCACTATCGCGATGACAAGAACTAAAACCCAAACAAGAACGTGAACCACGAAGAGGTCATCAGAGGCTTGTGCCATACGAAGCTTCCTGCAGGTGTAACACCCTAATTTAAATTTCAGCTTTTATAATAAATTTAATTGGCTTTATTTAATTTTCTAAGGTTTTATATGCTTACCCTTGCATTTAATTTAAATTCCTTTCACAAGTAATTAAATTTTTTCTAGGTTTAAACTTGTTTGTGCATTCATGCTGGTGTATAAGTTTTATTTGGTTGAGTGCTTAGGGTTTGAATTCAAATTTCATTTGAATTCAAATAGTTGGAGTGGAGTTTGAAAAAGAAAAAGAGAAGAAAACCATGGAACAGTAAACCCCGAGTCCGGCCCACGCAGCCCAAACCAGCCTCTTCCCTTTTCCCCGCCGTGGCCCAGCAACCAGCCCAGCTAGCGCAACCCGCTCCCTCAGTTCCTCCGGCCCAGCCCAGCGCGCCCCCGCCTGTGACTGACAGCGTGACCCCACATGTCAGCGCCAACTCCCGCAGCCGCGCGCTCGCTCGCGCAGCGTCCGCTCGCCCGCACGCAGTCACTGACGAGGATGGCCCATGAGTCAGCGCCTCAGTTCGCTCGCCCACGCGTCGCTCGCGCTCTCTCGCCGTCCCGCCGGACCCACCTGTCGGCGCCATCCCCTACCTCCCTTCCTTCCCGAGCGCGCTAACAGAGCCCGCGTGCCCAACGGCCCGCACACCGAGACCCCCGGCGCCCTCCTTTAAACGCCACCCCAGCCTCCCCTGAACCCTAACCCACCCGCAGCAGCCACCAAACCCTAGCTCAGGGCTGCCGCCACCTGAGCCGGAGTAGCAGAACCCTGCGCCGCCGTGGTCCGGCCGCTCCACCGCGCCTCTGCTACCGCAAGCCGACGCAGGAGCTCCGCCGTGGGACCAGGAGCGTTGCCGAGCCCACCTCTCCTGACCTCAGCCCCGCACGCATGGGAATTTCTCGTGGAGGAGCGCCACCGACCCGCCCCTGCGCCGCCGCGATTCTACCTCGGCACTGCCGATCCTCGACTTCTGCATGCCGCCACAGCTTCATGGGGTGCTAAGGAACACGCCGTGCCCCTTTCCGCTTTCCTTCTCTCTCTGCGCGTGCGAGGATTCCTCGCCGTGGTTCTGCAGCGCCGCCGCGCCATAGCATCCGCTCTAATCCACGTGCTGCAAAACCAAACCAATGCCCTGGTTAGTTTACGTGTGCCGTGTAGATGCTTTTAGGCCAAAATAGAGCCCGCAACAGGACCGGGACTGCGGGAATGCAGCTCGCCGGCAACCCAGTGCCGCCTCTCACCGTGGCGAGGCCTGGCCGAACCCTAAACCGTCGTTCTGAGCGCCCAGGTAGATTACTCGTGCCGCGCTCGTGCTCTAGGACCAAACCCGAGCCCAAACCATGGCCGAGAACGCGTGTACGCGTTTCTCCGGCGAGTCCCCGCCGCAGGAACGCGTCGCCGGCGACCTTCCGCCGCCGCTCGCGTGCCCAACCTCTCATGTCCGTCTGATCCAGCATAAGCGACCCAGATTAGATTGTGCCCAGTTTAGATCTTGGCCACCCGATCCAGATCCAATGATCCGGATCCGTAGATACCGGTTCGCGAGTCTGGTTAGATCTGAGCCGCCAGATCTGGATCCGATGGCCCAAAATAGAAGATACCGCTTCGCTTTGGTCTTTTTTCTAAAGAGCCCCTGGACTTTTCGGGAATCAACCCGCAGTCCACGTTAGTTCAAAAATAATTCGAGATCAGTCATGTTTTTAGCGTTTAGGCCCCTGAGCTTTCCAGTTTTCGAACCCAACGTCCAACCCCTGTCTTTTTGCACGTTAGACCCTAGATCTAAGGTTTAATTATGTTTTAGTCTCTAGTTTTTGCGCAGAAGCCCCTGGAACCTTAGTTTTCTCGCAGTTTAGTCCTTAAACCTTGTTTTAGCCCTAGATTTCGCGTTCTAGCTCCGTTTTATGTATTCTTTATGTCCACGCGATCATTGTAACGCGTAGAATAGTTTTAGCCTAGTTTTTTTTGCTGTTTTTATGTAATGATGTACTGTATCTTAGAGTTTACTTTTGTTTGAATGTATGTGTATATGCTGGACTTGTTTTGGCTTTGCAATCGTGAGTAGACGTTGATCAGTCGGAAGAGTACCAGGAGCCAGCTTCCGCGGGACACTTCGAGCAGCAGGAGCAGTTTGAGGAAGGCAAGTATAACATGAGCATCATATCACCTTTAAATACCATTTCATACTGCATTTTAATATTGTATGCCTATAAGGACTTTCCTAGCCACTTTATATCCTTTATATATATATCCTTTGGGTTGCATTTTGGTTAGTTGTGCTAGGTGCCGCGCTATAACACACTTGGTCCTTTTTAATTAATTTGATTAATGGTATATGCAACTTAATTCTGAGAGTGGCCCTCTGTGCTGTGTGCTTGAGTGGCTCACGTCTCGTTAAAACTTGTTTTTATAGAAACATGGTTTAGGGGGGGCCAGCACGGTGCTTAGTGCTTGGTTGGCCACTCTCCCTAAGGACTGGTTCATAGAGCGACAACCTGGGACAACCGCGCTACCACAAGACTGGAATGAGACGATCTTGGCTTACTAATTAGGTCTTTTTGGTTTGGAGTAACTTACCTACGGGGCAAGGGTGGTAAGCTTCTATGGCCCTCGTACTGAGTGGCCTCGTCTGTGCTGTGTGCTTGACACCCACTAGACCTGCTCCATAGTTGCTGATCCAGTACCCTTCATGGTTGCGCCTTACCAACGAGATTCTTTGTAACGGCCTCGTAATGTGTTTGCTAGTCATCTCACCTAAGTGTGATGAACAACTAGTGTAACTCACGACTTGTGGGTAAAGATGTGCAACCTCTGCAGAGTGTAAAACTGGTATACTAGCTGTGCTCACGGTTATGAGCGGCCCAGATCCTCCTTTTGATTAGTGGGGTTATCTCCTTTTGATTAAGCTGGTTCCCCGGGTGGTTTGGTTTGGTTTGGTTCTCAGTAGCTTCATAATTAATTTTGATAAATTACTATATAACTGGGTTATGGTAATTTCATCAACTTGTAGTAAATAGCTCTAATAAAACTTTGCCAAGACTTAAAAGCTAATGCAGTTGAGTCAGCCAACCTTAGAGCCTCATAGTTTGTGTTATACTTATTGAGTAAAAGTTGTGTACTCACTCTTGCCTGCTCTACTCTTTTCCTCTTGTTCTCTTTGGGGATACCCTACTGCTGCTCAGTTTCCAGCGATGCGGAGGAGTTCACGCAGAGCTACCAGGAGTACGAGGACTTCTAGGCGGTCGTCTCCCAGCTGACGTCCCTATGGTGCCCTGCTCAGTTTTGTACATGTTTTACGCTTCCGCATACTCTGTATCAGACATTTGTCATTAATGTAATAAATAACATTCGTATTACGCTTTATTATATCTTTTTACGTGGTATGTGCTGTGATATATTGTTCATTCTGTTGTATATACGTGTGACTTGATCCTGACACGTATATGATTGCTCGGTTTATATCCTTTTGTAAACCGGGTGTTACAGCAGGTGACCCTATCCACATGCAAGGTTGGGTGCAAAACGGAACCCCTACTCAACGTTCTCGGAAATAAAGTCAGGATCCCTCTCTATAAAAATTAAGTAAGAGTGAGTACAAACGTACTCAGCAAATCCAACCACACCCACGGAGGGGGTATAAACAGAATATATGCACAGGATAAATCAAGGATAAGGCTAGGGTTTAATTTGTGGAAAGCTAATTTTTATGCATGGGTTTATTTGAAAGAAAAAGATTCTCTGAGCAATTAATTTGTACCGGGTAGCATGTAGGGTTAATCCACCTAAGATCCAAGTTTATAGGCTGCTACCGGACTCCTCATCCGCAGTAGCACACGGCACCGCTGCCGGAAACTTTTCCAAAACAACTCACGCCAACCCATCCATTCCCAAAAGAAGTACTAGTTGTGTGACCAAACCGTAACTCGCCCAGTACCGTGGGCACGGCTATTCGAATAGGTTTTAACTTTGCCGAGGTGTGCAACTTTACCCACAAGCGGGGTACCACAGGACGATCACCTTAGTGTTGGTGCGGATCCCAACAAAGCCATCACCCACCTTAGCTAGACCTGACTAGCCAACACGGGATTCACCAAGGGGTCATTGACCTATCACCGAGGTTTAACCAGGGCATAAGTCACCGCGATCTTATCCCTTCTCCTTCACCACCCGTTGCTTTCAGCTCTCCTGGTGGCTATCAGATTAACTAGTAGGGTTTATGCTAAGCCGTTGCCACATACAATGGTCGAGTGGTTTGCACGATAGTTGAGTTAGGCAAAATGACATATCAACTCGGTCCTTAATTGTGACAAGATGGATATCTCCCAACCTTGCTCAACCACACAGGTATGAGCACACCATTTGGCGTCCCACACAGGAATCATCATCCATCTCCTCTAAACATGTCTTTCATTTATTTTCCGAAAATCTCATTTTTCCCTTTTTGATACTCACGCTTTTCTTTGTTTTAAAAATATTTTGTAATAATATTTGAAGTGCAATGGGTAACCGGGTCCTAAGCGTTCTAGCAGGGTTTATCATCCAAACAGAGTAAATCATATTCAGAGACAAACCTAGGTTATCAAGGAATGGTCAAAGCAATCAAAGAGTGGCTATCCAACCAGGTTTTAGCAGCAAAACAATATGCAGTTTTGAAAACAGGCCAATAGATTGTGTTTATAAAATTGGGACAAAATATGCATCAAAGGATGAGATTGAACTTGCCGTCTTCAAGGCCGAGCTCCTGCTCGCGGTACTCGTTCTCGGGCTCCGGCTTGCGGTACTGTTCCGCGTACTCTGGCTCGCAGTACTGTCCACCAAACTTCTCGACGTTCTCCTCCTCGGTCACTCCATCAGCTACGGACGAGAACGACACAACGACAAGCAAACACAAATAAACACAAACATAAAATAAAATGAGCTCACCGGGAGATGAAAATAGAAGGATTGGATAGTATATGATTTTATGAGAATTTAGGAAAAAGAATTGACTGAATCGGAGCATGGATGGATGAGATATTGGAGTTATAAGATTGAGTGTTTAATTAATTCCGAAAATAGAAAAGTGTATTGCTTAAGTGTGTGACGTTCCATAATCAGCAGCACAACGTGGCCCAGCTCAGTTTGTGGGCACGTGGGCTGGACAGCCCAGCAACGGTGCGTTTGGTCCATAAAGAACCAAGCCCGTTCGTGCTTAGGAGAATGAACAGAGGAGGCACAATAGCAGGTGCAGGTCGTGTTCTTCCCCGCGAGGACGCCATGGCCGAGCCGCTCGAGCTTAAGCCGGCAGCAGCTCCGGCCATCGTTCTCGAATCCGAGGATACGGGAAGAGAGAGGTGGGTGAGGGGGTTCTACTTGGGTGACTCCGGGCATGGGAGACGGGGGTTGGCTACGGCGGCCGCGGCGGCCATGGCTACGGCAACTTGGAGCTCATGGGGAGCCCGGCTCAGGTAGGGAGAGGGAAGGGCGCGGCTTTGGGAAGGTAGAGGAGGGCGTGGCGGTGCTCACTGCAGGAGGAATTGAACCAGGCTGGCTCGATGGAGGAGATCGACGGGTGGCTCTGTTCTTGCTGAAGAACAAAGCAAGAAGGAGTTGGGGCGAGGGAGAAGGTGAGCGGCGGAGCGGAGCGGCTCGGCGAGCTCAGGACGACGATGGCAAGCGGCCTGGGGTGCCCTTTTATAGGCAGACCGCGGTGAGCTGTGCCAGCGCTCCTCCGGCCGCCTTTAATGGAGATGCTGTGGCCGGACGGCAGCTAGCGAGTGTCGCTTGCGGAGCGCTGAGACGATGGCGCGCAGGCCAAGTAATGGCGCGGCAGAGGTGGGCGGCGCAAGTGGCCGGCAGTGGTGCTGTGCCGGACGACGGGCGGCGCGGCGAGCATCTCGGGGCGCGTGGAGCGCGTGGGAACAGGGGCGCGCGTGTTGCGTGCTGCGAGCGCGAATGAGGACGGCAGGGGGGCCGGGCCTTGCGAGCTGCAGAGGCGTGGACGCGGCAGTGAGCTGCTCGAGCATGGCGAGATGGGCACAGCAAGAGGGGCCTGGCTTGGATGGCTTGTGCGTGTGCAGCTTGCATGTGCAAGCACAAGAACGTGGAGGGGGAGAAGAGAGCAAATGGTTTATGGAGAAGAAAAAGAGAAAGATAATTGGATGTAGATTAGATGCATGGTGAAAATTAGATGGCAAAGGAGTTTGAGCTCAAAAGATAAGTTTTTTTTTTCAATAGGTTTTGAGAATGATTTTTAGCGAGTGCATTTGGTTAATGAATTTTAGAGATGTTACATCTTCAGTGTGGGAGAGTTGGTTAGGTGGCTGTCAAAGCTGCCCGAACCATTGGCGACGCAGACCCACGAGCCGAAGACGAAGGTGCCGCCTCCTCAAGGCGCCATGGTGTTGAAATCGAAGGTGGCCATCGAACTCGTCAATGAACTCGCCGAGTCCCCTGCCGAAGGTGGCCATCGAACTCGTCAATGAACTCGCCGAGTCCCCTACCTGGCACGCCAGCTGTCGGTGTTTACCGTCAAGCCTGCTCAGGGATACCCTTAGCAGTAAGGTTTGTAGCTAGGGATCGACGGCTCTGGAACTCGATGGTGAAATGAACACAAAGATTTAGACATGTTCGGGCCGCGAGTTACGTAATACCCTACATCATATGTGGTGGTTTGTATTGCCTTATGTGTTGATGTGTTTCGAGGGGGTACCTGCCCACCCTTATATATCCGGGGGAACAGGTTTACATGGAAAGTCCTAGCCAAGTACAGTTGGAGTCCTACTACAGCACGATCGAGTAGTTTCCTTTGTACTGTGCCTAGTTCTACGCCTATCCGGATAGTTACAAGAGAGGTAAGGTACATTCATGAGTTGTCCCTTACTCTAGAACATTCTATGTCTATAAGCAGTCCCGCTGCCCCGGGTCTGACAAGGTCATGCGGCGAAAAGCAAACTCGAGAGCTTTCGCTCTGTTTGGCTAGCTGTGACTGGTAGTTAGTGCTGATTTGTTGTTAGAGAAAAATATTGTTGTCTGATGGCTGATACTGATTTGATATGAGAGAAAAGCACTGCTGGCTGGTTGACTGATAAATCAGACGAACAAAGCCGATGGTCTTTTTCTAGCTTATTTAACTCTGAAGGCCTCTGGAAGATGCATCTGCAATGCCCACCCAAGATAGGTACATGACTGCATAGTATCATAGACCTGCTGAAGAGATGGTCTTCCAAGTTTATGGGGTGTTTAGTTGGTGGAAAAATTTAGATTTGAGTACTGTAGCACATTTCGTTGTTATTTAATAATTAATGTCTAATTATGAATTAATTAGACTTAAAAGATTCGTCTTGTGGTAATCAGTTAAACTATGTAATTAGTTATTTTTTCAACTATATTTAATGCTTCATGCATGTGTCCGAAAATTCGATGTGACGGTTGGTGTGCAAATTTTTTCACAAACTAAACGCAGGCTTATTAAGAAGAGATGGTTTCCCAGATATAAATATGCCCACAAATCATCTTTAAGGACATGTTGCTACGAGTAGCAGCCTATCACAGTTACATACTTACATCCGATATGTCTTGATGTGATCTTTGTTCGAAAACCAACGGCATGTAGCTAGAGACGGTGGGCTGGAAGGCCAGCAACTGGAGATGATGCTCAGTGGCAGGCCGATTTTGTGCTATGTAAGACCAGCGTTGAATCCGAAAAATTAACATATAAATCAGGCTCAATTTTTATGCTTTTAAAAAAACTACTTTATCTGATAATGGATACTCCGTATAAGCCATCAGGACATTTGAAATATAAAAGAAATGAAGAGTCTACTTTACCAAACAACCCCATTTAGATTGTATTTTAAATAGAAAATGAACTGTTCCATGCAAAACTGCTAGAGGCTGGTAGGACCATCCCAGCAAGAAGAAATCGAGAAAAAAAAAGAACTTTGTTAATACCAACCAAAAAGAGAAACTGAAAAATAAAAAGGGTACAAAATGGATGACACCACGCCCAGACGTCTCTGGAGTCTGGACTCAGAACTTGGCCGTTCACCTCCTTCAGCGGGAGCGTGACCTCAACAGAGTACTGGGAGTGGGAGTCAAGGAGCAACCGAACCAAGAGCAATGGAGGCGGCGGGGAAGAGCGTGTGCGTGACCGGCGCGGGCGGCTTCATCGCGTCGTGGCTCGTGAAGGTCCTCCTCTCCCGGGGCTACTACTCTGTGCGCGGCACCGTGCGCGACCCAGGTATGGCTCGCAGACCCACCTCTTCTCCATCTGTTCGTCGCGCCACGGTGTTCTTGGCTGCGCGGCGGGCGATTCCTCCGTAGTCGATGTATATGCGCACGGAAAGAATTCGATTTTTTGCATTGCCTTGGGAGTTGAAGAAGCCTTTTTTCAGATCCAGATTTTTTTATACAAAACAAGTTATGTGTGGTCCTACCTCGTTGGGAACTTGAGATAATGTATTGTCCTCAGGGTGATGGGGAATCGTAGGAATTGGTGGGAGATTAATCTATTACAGCTTTCGTAGTCCGTAGGATTTGGAAGATAGCCTTAGGTAGTTCTAAATTCTAAAATTGGGATACATGCTGCTCCCCCACCCCCCTCCGAGAATATACAGGAGGAACTGCGTACAGTGTCAATTATATTAGTAGTAGGAACTGTTCAGCCATTGAAAGGTATGGCAAAATAAATTATGCAAAAGAAAACATTTCCCTTACCATCGAAATTAATGTAAAACATACTGCACGCAGTTGCCGGTTTTCTAGCCAGAAAATGAAATAGAAGCTCAGACAACTAAAGAAAATCAGAAAGCTCCTACCTTACTACACATGTTTTTTTTCCAAGAATATGCAGAATCAGAAGAAATGCTCATCTTTGTGCTACAAAGAAGTTAAAGTTCAGATACAAAGCCTGAAATAAACAGAAAAATAAAGGAAAAGGGCGCTCACTAACAGCAGGCCCAAAAAAAAGGACCTGACAAACAAAGGCAAATCAAGTTTTCTTTTTTTTTTTGTTATGATGGACCAAGATTTTTGTTTTGTAATCGTGAACCGAGAAATTATTTTTACAAATGTGAAGCTATAGCTTGTCTCTTTGGTAGGTGCTAGCAAGAATGCTCATCTCAAGGCGTTGGACGGTGCTGGGGAAAGGTTGCAGCTTCTCAAAGCTGATTTGTTGGACTACAACAGCGTTGCATCAGCGGTTGCTGGTTGTGAGGGTGTCTTCCATGTAGCTAGCCCTGTTCCCTTTGGTCGATCCTCCAACCCCGAGGTGAATTTGTCAAAAACATCTATTTTATATTTTATTCCCAGAGTTTTAAGGTCAAATAAGGCGGTTATAGATGCTTCAATGTGGTTGTTTCTAGAGTGCAACTGATGCAATTGCTGGCAAGGCTCCAACTGTATGTGAAATGTAAATTGACACACATAATTCTTCTAAAGATCTAGTTTGATAAACGAGGGAAATATTAAAAATTCCTTCAAATTTCCAATTCTGCATTTATAGGAAAAATGTTAATTCATTGAATATCTATAAACAAGCGTGAAATGTGCGATATCTTGACCATTCTTTTTGGGGCCTGTGTTTCCCCACAAGCTTAATTATGGCAAAAGATGACGATTTATCACTTCTCAGCACAGCATCATTTTAGCTTATCTATCTAGTCCTATGCTCATGCAATCTGTTACATACATTTCTTTTGTTTTTTCAATGCTATTTTGTACATAAATGTAAGTTTTGTACATTTTACAGGTGGAAGTCATAGGTCCTGCTGTCACAGGTACTGCCAATGTGTTAAAGGCTTCTTATGAGGCAAAAGTTGGTAGAGTTGTGGTGGTGTCTTCTATTGCAGCTGTGTCCAATAATCCTAACTGGCCTAAGGGCAAGGCTTTTGATGAAGATAGCTGGTCAGATGAGGAGTACTGCAGGAAGAATGAGGTGATACATTTGATCCTTAGTATAGCAGTGTCTTTGCTCATGCTAGTATTTATGTACGAATATCAAGATATATAACAAGAATTGTCTTTTCCTTTCATAGTTGACTCCTTTCATGGCAGTTTAAGCTTTTCGAGTTATTTTTGCAAATATGTTGGCTGAACTGATTAGTACAGCTTTATTTCGGTGATGCAGTCTTAATTTACAGTTAAGCACCATATGATTTAGATCCCATTGTGTGTTATTTCCACATGCTGAAATTTACTGTCCATGCCTTCTATCCTTATTTTTTTAGTAATGTGCACTCCAGGTCCCCAAATTTGTACCTCTATGTCACTTAGGTCCCTAAACTCTTAAAATGCATATTCGGGTCCCAGAACAATGTAAAGGGGTTCATCCCGGTCCCAAATACGCCATTGAGTTTCCGATGCCGACATGCGATGCCACACAGCGCCGCGCTGTGAACTTATCCAAAAAGACCCTCTTGGTTCACTCTCTCCTCTCCTCCCCAATTTTTTTCCTTCTTCCTCAAGCAGCTCATTCAGCCATGGATTTCCTGCACGCCATCTCTCCCTTTGTTCCATATCCCTCTCTCTGCCACTGCTTCCTCCTCCCCACCTCCGCGTCGTCGGGGTCTAGGTCCTGCTCTGGCTTGCCTAAAAATTATTTTCTTCAATTACCCTGCAGGATTGGTATAACCTCTCCAAAACTCTGGCAGAATGCGAGGCCTTTGCTTATGCAGAAAAAACGGGGCTAGATGTTGTAACTATTTGCCCGTCATTGGTACTTGGACCCTTGATGCAGTCTACAGTAAATGCAAGCAGTAAAGTCCTTAATTATTTCAAAGGTAGGGTTATCATGTCATCTTAGTTTCCCGTTGGTTTAAAACTTTAAATTCAGTTATATGATTAAAATGGTATTACTCAACAGTGTTTCTCTATTGCTTGTTTTCTGATTATTCATAAAGCATATTAATCAATAGCTGGAAAGATACTTTATCTACTTAAAATCAAGCTGTTCAGTTTAACAACATCATAGATGCTCAGTGTTTTTTAAAAAATAAATACATTTCTGCAGGGGATCATGACACCGTTGAAAATAGACTCAGAAATATTGTGGATGTTCGCGATGTTACTGATGCTCTTCTTCTGGCATATGAAAAACCAGAGGCATCTGGACGATACATCTGCAGTTCACATCCAATAAAAGTTTCTGATATGATGAACATATTGAAGAACTTATATCCAACTTACACTTATCCCAAAAAGTAAGTCGCCTCCTCTGAAATAATTTTGTTGTCTCCTACATGTAAGCATACAGTTTCGTTCCTCTTGTAACTTCTATAGCCTAACAAGAGAAGGATGATAACATGACTTGTCAAAAACAATAAATTTCCAATGTTTTTTCATGTTATGATAGTCCTTCAGTTCGTTCAGTAACCACACCTTTAGACATGATATAGGCGAACGGTGTTCATATCGATTTAATACTTGCGTGCATGCACAAAATTTAGAGGGCTTGGATTTTAACTCTAATGTCACTGAATTCCTGTTCGTAATGTTCGTCCTTTCAGTTTTACACTCTCTTGACCAGTTGACCTTGGTTGGAACTTATTATTTCCGTGTTTCGATGTTTTGTAGCTTTGTGGAAGTGGAAGGGAATTTTGTAGACAATTCGGAGAAACTTCAAAAGCTAGGATGGACCTTCAGGCCAATAGAGGAAACCCTTCGTGATTGCGTTGAATCCTACAAAGGATTTGGCTTACTAAATTGAGCATCCAAGTGGGGCTGTTCTCATCTGTTGTTAACTCCAAACTCTTGGTAAATAATGAAATTTAGCGACAGTGAATAAGCAGGTCCAACAGCTCAATCCCTCTCTGATTCATGTAAGCAGTGAACAGAACGTTTTTGTTGTAACGGATTGAATAATCATGAGGGAAAGCAATGTGTTTTTCAGCCTGTTTTGTCTCGGTGTTCCGGACCAAATAATTAGGCCTGAAGCTGACGATTTTATGGCTTGCAACGTATAACCGTTGTCAGAAATGGGCTCAGTTCTACTGCACATTCAGTTAGACTGAGGCTAACTCAAAGCAGGAATACAAACAACACTAGATATACAACTTGATCGTAGTTTGTGGCACATAACGTGATTGTCCACGTAGAGGTTTATAAAGATGCAGCTATATCATTATCAATATTAGGGATGGCAACGGGACTGATCCTTAGTTCCCTAGAAAACTCCTAGTTTATTGCCACAAGGAAGAAAATGAAAAAAAAAACCCCTCCGTGTTGCCAGGACTAACCGGTGGCAGGAACAGGGGCCTGTTAGCAGTCACACATGTGACTACAAGTCAATCTATCACAAAAAGAACAATGGGCCGGACACGTGGGCCAACAAGAAACCCCAAGCAAAAAAATGTCGCATTTATTGAACGGTATATTTAAATCAAAATCCAACCGAACCACTGTGTTTCTTACGGAAAAATCTTCAAAACAAGATTACACTTGAATATATTTGGATGATTTTTTTGAATTTTTTTAAAACGCAGAATAATTTTATTATGGAGCTAAAACAATTGTTCCAACAAAATAAAAATATTGTTCCGCTGGAACAATTTCTTTGCGAAGGTGGAACAATTGTTCCAACATAATAAAAAAATGTTCTACTGGATCAATTTATTTGCAAAGCTGGAACAATTGTTCTATTTTGGAAAAAAAATTGTTCCACATTTATAAATATTGTTCTAATAATAATATTTTTATATAAATATAGTCAAGCATGATCTAGTTTTGAAGATCTCGTCGAGAAAAACACAACAGTATAATCAAAATTTCATTTGAATATCTAATTTGCGAGCTATATTTTTATTTTTAATTTATATTTGTGTGAATTTCTATGCGACACATCAGCCTAGCTGGCCCTGACTTCTTAGCGGACCAACTTGCTCTCTGCATACCGCTGCGGCCTGTGGGCAATATAAAATAAAAAAACAGCCCAGTTATCAACCTTCTGCAGCCGGATTACTAGCAGCCGCGCGCGACTACTAGTATTTTCGCAGGAACACGGGGTGCAATTATTTTTTATGAAAAATTTCAACCGGATTTCTGAAACCTGAGGGGGGGGGGGGGGGTTAACTCACTATTTAGACAAAATTGAGACTTGTCACTTAAAGTAATCGAAGTTCGGGGGCCCACGAGTCCATGAAGGCCCATGACACCTTCTTACTCCTTGCTACCGCGCAAGGATTCACCAAAACGCAGTGAATCTCCAGTCGGTAGCCACAAATGGAGATTTGATGGTGGGGATAGGCCCCGAGGTAGAGTGTAGAGGTCTCTATGACGATTGCAGTGATCTTATTGTTAGCATGTCCTGGTGCTCTATCTTTGATTCTGTAATGTAATCCTAAGCAAATTGGTTGTAAAATGTCTTGAAATATTCTGGTGGGCCATCTCAAGGCCAATGAAATGAAATTCAGGTGGGGGAATCTCTCCCCTCCCGGTGACAAAAAAAAAGTAGTGTTGAATGATGCATATGGTGTCCCGATATCTTTAGCATGAAAATCGCAAGAGAATGGTGCACCTATTATATTAGGAGTCAATTTCCAAACAAAGATAAGATTTTTCTATTAAAGACAAAGCAATGTTTTTTAAGGGCTAGATGAAGGGCTGCCACTTGCTACTTGCTTGGTGGTCCTCTACCACTTGCTCGGTGGTGCTCTGTATCTGTCTTAATAGCCTCTACCTATTAAGGTTTGTAATAGTCGTATTGCTTCCCTCTTAATGAAATACGTGCTCATCAGGCACGTTCGCGGGGAGAGAGAGAGAGAGAGAGAGAGAGAGAGAGAGAGAGAAATGACCATGGATGGGTGAGCAAGGGTAGAAACGAGTGTAACATGATTGAACACCATGCGGGAAGCCTAAGACTCACCCATCATGAGGCATGTAGAGGCTATTTAGTGCTGCAATCAGATGTTTTTGATCCTACATGACATGGGAGAGGAGTCATACCTCACTAATGATGGTGACGCATGTAGAATCGCCGCACGTGGACTTCTTCAAGAAGGATGCGCCATGATTGTCTTTGGATCTTGAGAGTGTGACATATATTTGTCTTGACAACAACACTAGATGTTAGCAAGAGAATTTGTGGTATTATAACCTATGCTTGTGCTTGTGGCAATCTATGTCATGGAAAACATGTGCAATTCGGTCGACATGAAAGAAGGGTCACGTATGTGCTGTTGGAGATCAGCACACAGCAATATGGATATATACGACAATAGAGCACTATATCGCAAGAAAGAAAGTTTAGTCTGATACCGTGTGGGAAGAGTGAAACAAGGTGTACAGGATGGGACAACCAAGTATGCTTAGCAGTGACGCAAATACACCGAGGGCGGGGCGCGGCGGGGGGGGGGGGGGGGGATGCTACTTATATCCTATCTAGACTTGCTTGCAAACTTTGGCCATTCTTCCCAAAAACCATCCGCCTTACCATGCTCCTCTCCTTCTCCTTCCCTCTTCTTGTGGCCTTCTACTCCTCCTCCTCTGTCCCTCTCTAGGGCCTAGGTGGTGGTGGTGGCATGCAACTAATAGTGTGTGGATGGACCTTGAGGTACCACTACTTGAGCAGGATATTGTAAGTACTCATTTGGTAAGTTTTTTAATTGCCTGAAAGCTCAAATCTTGAAAATTTTGCAATCAAAACAATTATTTGAAATTATTCAGAGGTTTCTAGGATTGGTTGAATGATTTTTGAATGGAAAGTTATTACCCCAAATCAATTAGGAAGTTTTTTTTCGCATTGATTGAAGTTTTGCAAATCAATCGAAAGTTTAGAAACAAAAAGTTTTCATTGGATCCATTCAAGTTTTCTTAAGATTGGTTGTAAGTTTTTATAGTCAATCTAGATGCAGGAGGAGGACTGATCGATGAAGATGTGCAGGGGAAATTGATGTGTTGTATCCTTGCTATTTCCCTATGTGCTCCTTGGGGAGGGGAGGCTTATTAGCAGTTGATCAGTAAGAGATGTGGGAAAGAAATTCATTTCAGCGCTCCCATGTCATGCTTAGTATCTTTTAGTGTTTGTTTAATTGTTCCCTAAGGCAGCAAGCCAGCAAGTAAAGGATCAATCTAGGTTGGGAAGCAATCTATCCAATGAGCTGTGCAGCAAATACAGGAAAGGAATGTCTCTAACAAACAGCAAATAAAGGTAAGTATTGCTTCTGAACCACCCACACACTTTATTTCTTGGATGCCAGTGCAGCAGGATGTGTACCAGAAGTTATACTACGATTGCCCACAATGCACCTGATGCTACGAAGATTACGTCCATGCCACCTTTGCTGATGCCGAACACGCTAGCGCGCGCACACACACACGTCGGTGTCAACGGCAAGTCCATGTGGGACCCACTCGTCAGACTCAGAACATGACTGTGAAACATTACTTTATTTGTTGGTCAGCAGCGATGCATGCAGATTGCTCTTGATTCCACATTGGCCCCTGCAGTCACAGGCACGGATGCTTGAACCTTCTTTGTCCTTGTTCAGGAATGTATTAGCAGCTCACGGTGGTAGTCTAATAGTACTTTCGCGTAATCATTGCATGCCTAACCTAGGATGAGAATGACAGCAACATTGGTGTGCTCCCTCGTGCTCACAACACAAGGTATGACTTTTCAAAAAAAACACACACACACACACAGGGTATGCATGCCCGGCCCATAGGATCCCCTCAGTGCTCTACGCCTGTACCCAGTTTGCGCTATTCTCCTGCAATCCACACCACCTCACCGTGTCTTTCTTTCCAGTGAGCATTTGTAGCTGGCTGGCACAACGTACCTTGCTTCTGTCAATTGTAACAGCTGATCAATACCTTCCAAGCAATGTTTTGTATCATCACTACTAAACAAATGCACCAGACTTACTTATAAGCAAAATCAGAAACGGAAACACTTTATCTAAACCAGCAGGTGTATTTAAACCGAGTGTTTTCAGTCGATATGGATCTCTCGATCGAATTTTACTGAAAATATAGCATCTGTAGCTGTGCCCATTCAAATACAAAGCACCGACCTGCAGCCTATATCTACTTGCCATTGCATCAGTCACCAGTATCATAGGAGATATACTACTAAAAAAAAGGAAATTTAACAATCTTAAGACCGCCGTAACTCTTGCAATGGCGACGGCGATGACGGTGTGCGTGACCGGCGCCGGGGGCTTCGTGGGCTCGTGGCTCGTCCAGCGCCTCCTCGCCGCCGGCCGGTACACGGTCCACGGCACCGTCCGCGATCCCGGTAACTTTTCTTGACCAGCAGCCCATTTCAACCCCTGGATAAATATAATCGAGCGCAGTTTGCTGTCGATCGAGTTCTTTCTTGTTCTTCAGAACATCATCGATAGAGCGAGCACATGAATGTGACGGTGATCGATTCGATTCGATTCCATCTGTGCGCAGGCCACGCCAAGAACGCGCACCTGGCGGCGCTGGACGGCGCCGGCGAGCGGCTGCGGCTGTTCAGGGCCGACCTGCTGGAATGCGGCAGCCTGGCGGCGGCCGTCGCCGGCTGCGACGGCGTCTTCCACGTGGCGTGCCCCGTCCCTGACTACCCCATCGCCGACCCGGAGGCACCTCATCACGCCACCCCTTCTCTTTGATTTCCTCAGCTAATTCTCTACGCCGCCTTGCTTCGTGTGCGATCTCGAGTTCTCATCATCGGACACCGGCGGCCATGGCGCCGATGCGTTGTTGCTGCAGGTCGAGCTCCTCGCTCCCGCCGTGACGGGCACCATGAACGTCCTCAAGGCGTGCTCCCAGGCGCAGGTCAAGAGGGTCGTCGTGGTCTCGTCCCTCTCGGCCGTGATGGTGAACCCTGAGTGGGGTGACAAGGCCATGGACGAAGGCTGCTGGTCTGACGTCGAGCTCTGCAGAACCACCGAGCTGAGGCCGACGTCACCCATCCTCCACTTACATGTATGCAGTGGCGGAACCAGGATTGAGTCGAACCCCGGGCCGAGTTTTAAATATAGACGTCCACAAACTCACAGTTCAAAAGATACATAAAAATATAAACGGAAAGATAGATAACATACAAAAAGCGTCATCGCGAAGTAATATATTTATTCTTTTTCAGTAATTGATCCAAGTCCTTCTTCGACAATTAATCCAAATTCAGAGGTAAAAACTACAGCAAAATGAAAAAAAAAATTGGGCCGAACCCCGAGCCACGGCCCGGGTGGCCCGGGGTGTGCATCCGCCCCTGCATGTATGGCTGCCACTGGTTTGGCTGACATGTAGGTGGTGGATGGATCTCAATGCAAATCTCTCCGGGCAGCCCGGCTGCAAACATTGCCTCGTGCAGCCCTGCCACTACTACAGTATACAGAAACGCTGATTTGTCTCTGTTGGGAAACCTTGGAAATCTCTATTGTCCCGATTTCCCAACCTCGATTTGCGCCACACGTCAGCCGGTAGGATCCAATGCTCCCGCGGTCACAACTCCCCGGCTTGCATGATCCGCGCAGTGAGGACTGAGGACTCGGCTCCGGATGATGCGGCTCGGCTCGGCTCCATTCTGTCCCACGGCCGCACAACCGCATGCCTCCAGCATCCGCCGCCGCCGCATGCCTCCAGCGTCGGCAGCCGCCTCGATCATCCGGTGCCGCTGCACGCCGTTGTCCACCGCCACAAATCGGTGCGGCTCTAGTTGCTGATTGACGATGGCTTCCTAGACGTCCGAGAGTCCGTTTCTAGCTAAACCTACCGGCCGCCATGACTTCAGCAGAATACAAACATCAAATCCAATTTTGATTTTTATAACATGCTGCAAAAGCATTTAGTAGAAAGATAGAATATACATCACTAGTATCATGTTTTCATGCATAGTGCTTTTCCCTTTTGTGCTATCAAGACGCAAGTAGCACAATCTTTCACTTGGCAATAATCTTTGCGTAATGTGTGACACAGGGGAGGAGGAGACTATTGATCATCTCTTTTTCACTTGCCTTTTTGCAAGGCAGTGCTGGCTATCAATTAACATCAATTGGGATAATCTTCTGAGCCTAGAGGATAGATGGGTCCATGCCAGATCAACAAATCATCAGCCTTGCTTCACTGAAGCTACAATGATTGCAGCATGGGAAATCTGGAAATTGAGGAATGACAAAATCTTTGAACGTCAAGCAGCAAGCCATAATAGGTGGCTTTGTAATTTTAAGAGTCAATGCTTTGCTCAGTCGGTTAGATTCAAGGCTGACCTTAGGACAGCCTTTTGTTTTTGGTTAGATGGCTTCACTTAATGGTTTGTATCCTGAACTTGACTTCTGGTCTTTAATTTAATTTAAAGGTTTTTACACTGTGGGGATCTCCCCCACAGTTTTCCTTTCAAAAAAAAAAAGACGCAAGTAGCACAAATGACTGCATAGTGATCAAACACGCTAAAAAACAATCGGTACAAACACATACAATTTATAGATTATTAGTTCTGTTACAAATTAGGAACTTGCAATTAACAATCTTTGGATAATTTACAACCTAACCGTGTCAGTACATCCAATGTTTGATCTAAAATTCAACCACAAATCGGCCATTTTTTAGGCTAAATAAGCATCATATATTCTTATGTGAAATTGCCATTGTCCAATATAAACTTTTTTTTAACGAACCACACAAGATAGTGCGCGTTTCATTGATATAGCAGAAAAGTACAAGGCTACGGCCCTGAAAAGTCATAACCAGAAAAAAGAAAAAGAAAACAGGACTCACCCGGCTGGATTGGGACGTCAACCCGAAAAACTCAACAACTCAACTCTCCCAGTTGGATTGGGACATCAACACGGGGAACTCATCCACTCAAAGCGGAGGGACACTCAAGACTACCATGGAAATACAAACTTATTTGTCGACAATCAACATCCCTAGTTGTTTTGCATACCCCCCTGCAAATAGCAATTGATATCAACCACTATCTAAATTAGCATTCGACTAAACATCCATTCCCTCAAACCAGAAATTAAACAGCAATGGACCTTCATGGAGCAGCCTGCTGCTGCAACCAGCCTTCAGGTCATCGTCGGTGACATGCCCGCAGCCCACTGCCCAGGCTGGTCAAAGGCTGTCGTGTTGAATCGGATGATATACTCAAACACGATTTTCCTCTGCGCATGTAAACCGAGGCGACGACACTGCAGACGACTGAGAAGGCGGGAGACGGGGAAAATAGGAAAAACTCAGAAAAGAATTGAGCCGAGCCGAGCCGCATCATCCGGAGCCGAGTCCTCAGTCCTCACTGCGCGGATCATGCAAGCCGGGGAGCTGTGACCGCGGGAGCATTGGATCCTACCGGCTGACGTGTGGCGCAAATCGAGAGCAGAGCTGCACGAGGCAATGTTTGCAGCCGGGCTGCACGGAATATTTTCCCCCCATTGAAACTCTATTGTTCCGCAGCACGTACCACACGTTCAACTGGAACTTGGAAGGGATTTTTCGTGGTATCGTGAGACAGAGTCCACCTATATGTATTTCTTTAAAAAAACGGTTTACATTCTTGAACTATTACAAAAATAAGATTTCGAAACCGGATAATTTTGATCTTTTAGGTGGTTTCAAAGATAATTTTTTATTATGTAAGAATTAAAAATATTCAAATTTAAACTAAAAATTTATAAGTAATTCACTTTAAATAAAAAATACAAAATTGCGTAAAAAATAGCGCGCTATAGCGTCAAAATAGCTCTACTATAGCGGCCAGAAGTAGCTGTCGCGATGCTCATTAGCGCGCTATAGCGCCAAATAGCGCCGCTATAGCGGTAAAATATCGTTTTGGCCAAGCTCCCGCTAAATTCTATAGCCCACGATTTTAAACATTAAAAATTGGTATCAAAAGTTATAAAATATAGGAAAAAGTCTATATCACCCCCTCAACTTTTGGGGGTGGACTACATAACCACCCAATTTATGAAACGTTCTATATCACCCACTGAACTTTCCAAAACCGCTCAAATTATCCCTTAAAGCAGTTTTGAAAAATCATAGTAAATCACAAAAAAAATTATAAAATAAAAAATCCAATTGTGTTGGACTCCAAATGAGTAGAGCTACATAGTGAATATATAATATGGTATGCTTCAGTATATTTTTTACAGCTATGAAGAAAAGCATAGATCTAAAGCTACAGCAAAAAAATACTAAAGCATACCATATTATGTGTTCACTGTGTAGATCTACTCATTTGGAGTCTAACACAATTGGATTTTCTATTTTATGATTTTTTTGTGATTTACTATGATTTTTCAAAACTGCTTTAGGAGGTAGTTTGACCGGTTTTGGAAAGTTCAGAAAGTGATATAGACCGTTTTATAGGTTGGAGGGTTATGTAGTTCACCCCTATAGTTGAGGGGGTGATATAGACTTTTTTCTAAAAGATAACCTATCTAGTGGTACTCTACTTGTCAGTTATTCGGATCTAATTTTTCATATAATAGTATTTGGTTGCTTGTAGTTATGCCTATTATTTTTGAACAAATAAGATTAACATAGATTCACAACTTTCTAATTTAAAATGAGTTAGTTTTGAGTTTCTAGATCTAATTAGAATTTTGAGTTTTTTTAAAAAAAATACAAAACCACCTTCGAAACCACCAGAATAAACAAACTTTTCCGGTTTCGATAGTTGGATGAGCCTTGTTATCCGGTTTTATAGTTAAAAATTGAAAATTTGACTTGTACGATAGTTCGAGGATGTAAAATGAAATTTTCCTCTCGTTTTTCATCCACTCTAATTGTGTTTCCTCCCAATTTCACTGTGCTAGAACTGGTACTGCCTTTCCAAGACCCTGGCAGAGCTCGAAGCATTCGCATACGCTAAGAGAACTGAGCTGGATGTGGTGTCACTCTGCCCGTCCCTGGTGGTCGGGCCTTTGCTGCAGTCCACAGTGAACGCAAGCAGCGCGGTGCTGGTTGATTTCCTGACAGGTTACACTGCCTTTCGATCTCTGCACTATAACCTCACCCATTTTCCAACTCTCATCTGTAATGTCTCTGCGCATCAGGAGATCGTTTGGTGAAAAAGAAGCTCCGGAACTTTGTGGACGTTCGCGACGTCGCTGATGCTCTCCTCCTGGTGTATGAGACACCGGAGGCGTCCGGGAGATTCGTCTGCAATTCTCATCCAAGGCTGGTGTCCGATGTCATAAAGCTACTCAAGAGCTGGTACCCGGCTTACAAATATGCCACCAAGTAAGTCTGTTCTTGACTCAGCTTCCAGTTTCTTATAAATCTACTTCCTCTGTTTTAAAATATAGATCGTTTAATCTTTTCTACACTTATAATTTTTGCTATGCATTTAGATATATTTATTTTAGCTTTTCTAAATTCATAGCTTTTGCTATGAACCTAAGCATAATATACATATCTAGGATTCTAGGTGAAAGAAAGCTATGAATCTGGAAAACCAAAATAATCTACATTTTGGAACAGATTTAGTATAAGTTATTGGGCGGAAAATGCTCCACGTGCCTCACGAAATAGTTGTTTCATATGGCCTTCCATTGAGAGGCCCGGACTCTACTATGTACTTCAGAATGACCTCGAGTCATTGCCAATTTGACATCTGAGCGCCATAGGTCAGTGACGTAAAGTCACTGTGACATACACCAAAGAAATCTCACCCCCTCATTAAGGACTCTTATTAGAATGTTTTAACGGGAAAAGCGTGAGCTGTTACGCTTTTCCCAATAGAACTGTTAAAACGTTCTAATAAGAGGCCTTTGATAATATATTAAACTTTGAGCGCTCAAAGGAATATATTTAATATATTTTTGTGTTAATAATACGATAAAAAGGAATACTACTATCAAAGTTTAATAATATGATAGTAGTATTCCTTTTTATCGTATTTAATATATTTTTGTGTTATGCATGCCTTATGAAATTTGTACATCAAAGTTGGTGACGCCAAACAAGCTCGACGAGAATAGAGTTCCTCTCTAGTGCATCCTTTTTAGACCAGTCTCAGTGCACAGTTTCATGGTATAGTTACCTATACTGGGAACTAGGTAACTGTGCCAGATGAATTTCATGGTGATAAAACTCTCATCACATTTTATGAAACTCAATCATTCTCTCTCCATGCCATGCCAGCAAAATTGATGATATTTAATGCTATGGAATCCTCTATGAAACTTCCACTGAGACTGGTCTTATGTGCTTTCATTGAGGACGCATTTGTAACGATCTTGTCAACGCCATGTATTTGAAATCTTATATGTCAAACTGCTAAATTAACAAAAATTGGTGATGTCATAGTATGCACTAAAGTTTTAGTTGTTCCATCAAATCGTCATTTAGTTTGGTGCATTGTGAATTTGAAATTCGGTGATGAATTTCGTTCTGTTCCAAAAACCAATGGCAGGTTCGTCCTAGTGAGCGATGAGCCTTCATTCAGTTTCAAGAAGTTGCAAGCGCTGGGCTGGAAATCCAAGACGTTGGAGGAGACCCTCAAGGACAGCGTTGAGTCCTTCAGGAAGGCAGGCGTCCTGGATTGACCAATCAAACAGTGCCCTTCATCACATTTTGAAAATCAGAGTGTGTTGTCTTGTTTGTTCGTTTAATAGGCGGGAACAAGTACATGACTTTGCTATATATGAAGGCATGCTATGGTTTGAAACTTTGAATGTCAAGAATTGAGATGGTCTCATCGCAACACAATTATTTGTGAATTAGGCTGGAAGAAGTTTGATGATGATCGGAGTAGTAGTATAGGTAGCTAATAAGGTTGGATACTATTGGCCACCCACCTGATTCGCTAGCTGCCCCAAACACCGCGATAGGATATCTAGGGATACAAATACAGATTCGGATAAGATAGGGACATTGTGGAAATACAATGTGCATGGAGAGGCTTATTTACGGTCGACCGTAGGGAGGGGTTCTCTGAGATCAATCTTCGGACCGTTTTTTTTCCTTTTTAGTAACTTTTTTTTATCATTTTTGGATAAAAATATTTGGAGCAAAATTTTCAAGGAAAAATTTGGGAAGATAAAAAAAATTCAAGAAAAAATTTGGAGAGATAGAGAAAAAACTGAAAGAGAAAGTTTTAGGAAATAAGTTAAAAAATTTTGATGAGAAAAAAATTTTGAATAAAAAAAAGAGAAAATAACTACCGAGAGCTCGCCGCCGTCTCCGACCGGCCTGCCGCGCCGCGCTTCCTGCCGTGTCGTGCTCCCCGCCAACCTCCCATCACCGCCCGCCGCTGGGTGCGTCGGCGCCGGTCAAGCTCCCCCGCCTAGATCTATTCGAAGGAAAGAGGAAAGGGGAAGAAGAAGAATGTTGTGGGATTGACCGTAAGTTCTAAAACTTACGGTCAACCGCGTATTCAGCTTTGGCCATGTCTCGTGTGCATGGTTGCCGCCAAAGTACTGTGCACATAGGATCCGCTCCAGTTCTCTACCCAACGTGCAAGGGTTGACGTCAACACTGGCGCCACATTGTCAGCTGTCACAATTTGCACGAGCTCAATATCCTCCAATCAGCGTTGTTTATCAACTCGCGATCTTTAGGATGAGATATCCGGACCAGTCTACGGCGGCAAAGACGAGGCCGTGGTCGTGGTGCCGTACCAATGGAGGAGGGCGCTGCGGGGAGGACGAGGACGGTGGCGGTGTGCGTGACCGGCGCGGGGGTATTCGTGGGCTCCTGGCTCGTCGAGCGCCTCCTCGCCGCCGGCCGGTATACGGTCCACGGCACCGTCCGTGATCCCGGTAAATTCTTCATCCATATGCAGCTCAGAGAATCTGAAGCCTGGAGGAAGAGTGCGTGTGACGATGAATCACGATTCGTGCGCAGGCGACGCCAAGAACGCGCACCTTGCGGCGCTGGGCGGCGCCGCAGAGCGGCTGCGGCTGTTCAGGGCCGACGTGCTGGACTACGGCGCCGTGGCGACGGCCGTCGCCGGTTGCGACGGCATCTTCCATGTCGCCTCCCCGGTCCCCGCCCACGCCATCGCCGACCCCGAGGCACCTCATCACCTCACCCTTCCTTTCCTCGGCGGCGGCGCCATGCCTATCGTTCATTCTTCACCAGACACACCAACCACTTGCTGCTGCAGGTTGAGCTGCTCGCTCCCGCCGTGACGGGCACAGCGAACGTCCTCAAGGCGTGCTCCGAGGCCAAGGTGTCACGGTCCTACAACACCTGTATCGTATAGCGAAGGAGTGAGCGGGAAGTAAACCATTCCGAACCGTCTCCGGCTTTGGGCCGAAGTTGTTATCCCCGGCCATGGGCTGTTTCGTGGGCCAGCTGGCCTTGTAATGGACTATATAACTGTCTACGGGCGATGACCTGGTGTAAGAATCGATGGACCAAGAGGGGGGTGAATTGGGCCTTTTTTTCAAATTTCTAAAACAAATAAAGCAACCTTAACCTATGCAATACTAGTAAGGCTCAATTCACCAACCGGCTAACTAAGCAACCTACACAAGCTACCAAAGATACAACAAGATAACAAACTAAGCAAGGTAGAGCTAAGTTATGATCTCTAAGGTCAAGCACATGAATAATTGCATGAAAGTATGTGCTTGAAATGAAAGAGTGGGCAAGAGACAACCGGATTTTTTCCCGTGGTGTCGATGTGTTGGCACACACCCCTAATCCACGTTGTGACACTCACTAAGAGTCTTGTCACCTCCCACGTCACCGAGACTTGGGCGCTCACTAAGAGTCTCCGTTCACCATCCCGGCGTGGTGGAGCTCAAGCCACGTACAACCTTCTTCGGGCTCCCACAATCTTTGGCAAGCTCCGGAAGAAACACCTTCAATCACCAAGATCGCCTAGGTGCTGCCAATCACTAAGAGTAACAAGCTAGGGCCTTCACTTGAGCAAGAACCGATCACCAAGAACGGATGCACACAAGTTTCTCTCTACTCAAGTCCTTAGTCTTGCTTCTTGATTGATTGAATTGAACAAATATGTGGAAGATGAAGCTCAAGGTGGCTCTCAACAATATATGAGTGTATGAATATTGCCTGGTGTCAAGAGAGTGCAAAATGACTCATTGGAGGGGTATATATAGGCAGCTCACACGGATAGAGCCGTTGGAGAAAAGCTGCCAGAAAACTGTTTAGCGCCGGTTAATCCGACGTACCTCCAATAGCCAGCGTCGGTTTAACCGATGCATGTAAACTGCCCATTCTGAAAACTAGCCGTTACAACTTGGGCTGATTAACCGACGTATCATCGGTTTAACCGGTGAGTATAGTTGTCCTCTGATCAACTGAAAAACCAAGTCTCTGGACAACTGCACCGACGTTAACTCAAATCCATCGTCGGTTTAACCGGTGAGTACAACTTCTGAAATCCCTGAAAAAACCATCTCACTGGTCAATTGCACCGACGTTTCATTTCAAACAGCGTCGGTTTAACCGGTGTGTAGAACTTGAAATACCCTAGAAAAACCAACTCTGGACTAATGCACCGACGTTAATTCAAACATCGTCGGTTTAACCGGTGTATTGAACCTGTCCAGACTCTGCTAACTTCGTTTAACCGACATATAGAAAAATGAGATCGTTGGTTAAACCGGTGTATAGACTTTTTCTGATTTTGCCTTTTCTGATTTGAGTCTTGAATGAAATCCAAATATTCTTGAGATATAAGTTGAAAACCACTTATTTGAACTTCTAGAAACCTGAGTGACCAAAGTGTGCATCCATTTTTGATTGACCATGTCCATGCTCAAGTTACTTGGCCTTAACCCCTCTTAATAGTGCGATCACTACAAAACTATAAAACATATACTAACCTAAGTGTCCTTCTCAACCTTACGACACTTAGGACTAGAAAGATCCGTAGTCTTGATATAATTTTGAGTTGAATACCGAGATCGTCTTTTTGAATAATGAAATTGAGGGGCCTCTTTTGACATATGACCAAATGAGCGATAATGATCCATTAAGCTGCACAAACTCATTAGTCACAATAATGGTTGTCATTAATCACCGAAACATATCTGGAGGGCCTAGATGCTTACAATCTCCCCCTTTTTGGTGATTGATGACAACACAAATAATAACTTAAACGAGAGAGCGAGAAAAGTAAACAGGATAAACTCAAGCAAACTCGAAAAAGAACCAAGGAGCTCAACGGCTCAAACGAAATCCATAGATATGTCTCAACACACGGCATACACAAGAATCAAATGTACATATCCATGAATTAACATCAAATGAGATATAACTTCAAAGTCCTGTAACTACGAGCTCTCTCTAACTCTACCCTCCCCCTGACTCTAACTCCCCCTGACTCTCTCCCCCTTTGGCATCAAAGCACCAAAAAGGCGAGCTACTGATCCGGCTGTCGTGGTACGGCGAGGAAGCGGTCCGGGTCATCGTCGTCGTCGTCGTCGGACGGTGAACCCTCGGTGACAGACGGGAGCTGAGGGTCTGAACTGACTGGGGGTGTAGCTGTCGTAGAGGCTCTCGTGCTGGCACTGCCTGGAAGAGGGTCTGTAGAAGTGGTAACCGGCTCAGCAGAAGATGTATCAACATCTGAAGTCGTGAGTGCTGAAGCTGCCGGCTATGTCGACTGCTGAAGTAAAGACCCCTCTCCTCCCCCCCTGAAGGTAGTGTCTGTGGTACGACGGGGAGGGTGACTGTCTGAACTGCCGACGGAGAGTCCTGGAAGAGTGTAGTCGCTGGCAGTGGCGAGAAAAGCGGACGACCGGCAGACCCAAGGAGTGCGGATATTGAGAACGTGGTCTCCGGTGTCGCTGAAGTAGCTGGGGCTGCAGTAGGGGCTGGAGCTAGAGTGACTGCAAGCTGAGGTGCTCCCACACCCTGAAGGCCTGGCTGTCCTGGCTGCTGCGGGGCGAGTCCGGTGTGAGTGTAAAGCTGTGTAATCATCCCGAACATCGCCATCATGCCCTGCTGCATCTGCTGGAACTAAGTGTCTATCCTCTGTGATACTCGGTCAATGAGCCCGACAAAACGCTCCTCGGCTGCAGCACGCTCTCTCGCGGCCTCCCTCTGAATCGCAGCAAGCTGAGCCTCATGGGCTCTCCTGGCCTCCTCCTGTGCCATCCGATCCTCTCTCTGCTGAGTGACAAGCTGCTGAAGGAGAGAGGTGAGCTCGGACGGCTGAGTCACCTGGGACTCTGTGACTGTGGCAGCTGCGGGTGATGAGTGAGCTGGCTCTCCGGACCCTCCTGCCTCATGGTCGTGACTGGCGGGTGCTGCAGGAAAGTACTCGGCATCCTCGGAGGAGTCTGACTCAAGCTCAGACTAGTGAATCTCATCATCTCCTCCAGGAAGCTATGCCTCGGCAGCTAGCAGTGCCTCATCCTCCTGTGCCACTCGGGCCTATGCCTCAGGTGATAGCTATGCCATAGCAGCTCTCTCTGCCTGTCTGCCCCTCCTCCGGTCCTGTGGAGCTGTCGGACGGTAAACTGGGAACCGGGGAGCCTCATCCTGACGGTACACTACACTGACGGGTGACTCAGCTGGCACAATCATAGAAAAGATATAGCTAATCCAGTGAGCATAAGAAAACTGACGTACAACACCCATCCCGTCAGTGATCACATCCTCGATCTCAGCCAAAATGAAATCAACAATGTCAAACGGCTTGTGAGTGAGTATGTGAAGAAGTAGTAGCTGCTGCAGCCCTGTAAACCCCTCTCGGTAGCCACTCCTCGGTAACAGAGTCCTCCGGTGTGCCATGTGAACAGCGTACGCCTTTGGGGTCAGCAAGCTAGGCACTCTGGCATATGACGCTGGAAACGGCTGGCGGAAGCACTGAGAGATCGCCTCGTGAGAAGGTGCAATCCTGCCAATCATTGCTCTGCTCGGTGGATCTGCGTCTCCGTATACCATCTCGTGCAGGGAGACATCAACCAAATCAACTCCGAGTATCCCTGCAATCATCACCCTGGACAAACCAAAGACCTGGCCTCCAAATACGAAGTGTACGGCAATGCGCTCGGGAGCGATACAAACTGTGGCATAAAACACTCTGACCCAGTTCTCGATATATCTGTTCTGCTCTATCTGAAGTAACTTGAGCATGCCTCTGAAGTGAGCAAAATGCTCTCTTACATCTGCTCCCCCTGCAGCTGTCCTTAGTGACACCCAGTCGAGCACCCTGTGTGGGAAGATCATGTGCCCTCGCCTCTGGTAGGTCTCGTAGAAGCTGGCCTGAAGCAGTGTCCAGAATCTACGGTCGACCCTGCTGTCACGGGTCACTGGTAACCAGTCCTCCTCACCAACACTCCACTTGAGCCTCTTGACCTTCGCCGCATTGGCCTTGGTCAAGTTCTGGAGCAGCACACCTGGCTCCAGACGCACAACAGTGTCCATACGGAACACTACACGCTCGGCCTCTAGGGCCTCGGCTCTACGGGCTGCTGCTGCTGCGGACCTGCGAGGCTCCTGTGGCTGGTGACCTCCTCGCATCCTCGGTCCAGTGCGACGCTCGATCGCTGGCAAAGTCTCTGCTGCTGGGGACGTCTGCCGAGTGCGGCCAGAACGTCGTGGAGTCGGTGACCCCTGAGAACTCTGCCCCTGAGACTGCTCTGACTGTGCTACCTCTGTATCTGTGTCTGAATCTGTAGCTGTATCTGAACGATCTGACTCTGCTGCTGCCTCAGTCGTGGCTCTGGTGGCCCTGGCACCTCTGACCCTGCCCGTACCTCGACCTCTGCCTCTGCCCCTGGCTGGCTACTCTCTGATCGCGAACGGGCGAGCACGGCCTGATGCCTGCTCCTCAGCGGCCTTGGCCACCATGTCGGCCCTCTCGGCTTCTCTCTCTGCGTGAGTCCGCTTTCGGACTAGCTTCTCGACCACGACCTCCTTCCCCTTCCTCTTCTCGCGACCCATCTCGGTCAGACAATCTGTCGAACACCTCGCGAGCTCTGTGTGGCAGCGGCTGTGGCTTCGGCTTGTGGGAAGCTGCTGCGTGGATGGTGCTGAGCGCGTGGCAGTAATGCGGAGGCACACAGTGGTGGCGACGCGCAAGCACTTGGTGGCGGCGGCGCACAGGCGGCACGGGAGCGCGCGGGCAGAGTGCGAGCGGCGGTGGCGCTGGCTACGCTGCGGTGTGGTCGCGCGGCGGCGAGGATGGCGCGCGGCGGCGGCGGTTCGGGCCGGCGGCGTGCAGGCGGGCGCGAGAGAGATCGTGGGCGAGCGGCGGCGTGAGCGGGCGAACGGCGGCGTGGAGTCGGGAGGAAACGGGCGGCGGCGCGGAAAAGAACTGACAGCAGAGAACGCAGGCAAGAGACATATGACAGGTGGGCCCGCGATTTTTCTTAACACCGGTTGATTGCTGGGTCAGATCTGAGTTACGTTCACCGGTTGATCCGATGCTGTGACTTTTGTATACGCCGGTTGAACGCCTGGTTTGACTGAGCTGAGACAGAAACTTAGTAACGCCGATTAAACCGATGGGTATAGATCCATTGAGCGTCGGTTTAACCGGTGAACCCGAAACCCCTTCTCTCAGCTCACTCTTCTATGCTAAGTCCAATAAACTTATAAACTTCAAATAAACTCAAGTTAGTGGACTTGCATAGGAGACTTTACCCCTCAAAATAAATAGGGTAGCATACTAGCTTAATAGTTTTTCTTTTCGAAAACAAGGAAAAGCCGCAAAGCGAGACAAGGCGCCAAATAAAATGTATGAGCCTTGTCATAGGAATATTGAAGATAGAGATCTACAAACTCATCATGACATGGCTCACTAGGCAATAACGCACCTAACACTTTGCTCTTTTCACTTTTCTTGAATTAAGATCTTGTATATGAAACAAGACTCATTTTCATCAAGTGATCTCCTTTGTGACCCTTACGCATGCAATGATGGTGCAAGCTACAACCACAGCGAAAGAAGAGTAAACATGAAGTGCACATCTATATGACAAGAAATGCATAACAAGAATTAAGATCTACTTGTCAAGTTTGAACCCACGGGAAGCTTCTTCATGATGAGCCTTTCTACAAGCCTAGAGAAAAACAAGTGGACCACCAACTCTAGCTAAACCCATGCTCATCACTATCTTACCATGGTTAGACAAATGTCATATATGTATGCATTTTTCTATATGACATGGCAACTTACATGACGTTTGCCGCATCTAATACATTAAGCTCATTCCTTAGCCTAACAAAAGTACTCTCGTCTAATAGTTTTGTGAAAATATCCGCCAATTGCTCCTCGGATCTCACACCTTGAAGAGATATGTCTCCTTTGGCTTCGTGATCACGCAAGAAGTGATGGCGAATATCAATGTGCTTTGTGCGAGAGTGTTGAACCGGATTCTTGGCAATTTTTACAGCACTTTCATTGTCACAAAGGAGTGGTATCCTTTCTAGTTTCACACCAAAGTCCAAAAGAGTTTGCTTCATATATAGGATTTGGGCACAACATGCACCGGCCGCTATATATTCCGCTTCCGCGGTGGACAAGGCCACGGAATTTTGCTTCTTACTCGACTAAGAAACTAGAGAACGCCCAAGCAAGTGGCAACCCCCGGAGGTACTCTTGCGATCCACACGGCTTCCGGCAAAATCCGAATCCGAGTATCCCAAGAGATCTAAGCTAGCGCCTTTGGGATACCACAAGCCTATGCTTGGGGTGTGCTTAAGATACCGAAGGATCCTATTAACAGCCGAGAGGTGTGATTCCTTTGGGTTTGCTTGAAAGCGGGTACAAAAGCACACACTAAACATTATATAGGGCCTAGATATGGTAAGGTAAAGTAAAGACCCTATCATAGAACGATAGAGGAATTGATCAACCGGTTTACCGTCCACATCCAAGTCGAGATGCCCATTGGTTGCCATGGGTGTCTTGATCGGCTTGCATTCATCCATCTTGAACTTCTTCAAGATATCTTTAGTATACTTTTCTTGATGGATGAATGTCCCTTCCTTCAATTGTTTGACTTGAAAACCAAGGAAGAAGGTCAACTCGCCGATCATGGACATCTCGAATTCCCTAGACATCATGGTAGCAAACTCATGGCTTAGTAAATCGTTAGTTGAGCCAAAGATAATATCGTCAACATAAATTTGACAAATGAAAAGATCCCCGTTGACGTCTTTTGTGAACAACGTGGTGTCCACCCTCCCGATCTTGAAGCCTTGCATGATTAGGAAGTCACGAAGCCTCTCATACCAAGCCCTTGGAGCTTGTTTGAGCCCATAGAGTGCCTTGTGCAACCTATAAACATGGTTATGATTCCTCGGATCTTCAAACCCGGGAGGTTGCTCAACATAGACAAGTTCGTTAATAACGCCATTTAAGAAAGCACTTTTCACATCCATTTGATATAACTTGATATTATGATGTGAAGAGTAAGCAAGAAGGATGCGGATAGCTTCAAGTCTTGCGACTGGAGCAAAAGTTTCACCAAAATCCAAATCTTCGACTTGAGAAAACCCTTTTGCCACAAGTCTTGCTTTGTTGCGTATCACCACCCCATGTTCATCTTGCTTGTTTCGAAAGACCCACTTGGTGCCGATGATGTTCTTGTCTTTCAGAGGAGCTTCGAGGACCCAAACTTCATTGCGGGTGAAGTTGTTCAATTCTTCTTGCATGGTCATCACCCAATCCGAGTCCTCAAGTGCTTCCTCTATGCTAATGGGTTCAATACAAGAAACAAACGAGTAATATTCGCAAAATGAAGCATGCTTAGAGCGAGTTCTTACTCCCTTGAAAGGACTTCCAATGATTTGACCAATTGGATGATCCTTGGAGATACGACCATGCTTCACTAGCGGTACATGCGTGGATGTTTGTTGGGTGGATCATGAGTGACTTGTGCTTGTGGTGGAACATTTTGCTCTTCTTATTCTTGGACTTGGGGTGTTGGTGTTGGCACATTTTCTTGAGGTAGTGGATCATCTTTTTCTTAATCTTCATCCACTTGGGGGTGCCGTGGAGGTGCTTGGTGTAGATGAGGAAGGTCCTCCCCCTTAATCATTGCCTTCATGCACCTCTTCCGGCTTGATATCCCCAATGGACATTTTCTTCAAAGCTTCATCAATCTCCTCATCACCTACATTGACATAGCCAACAACCTCCTCTTGGGAGCCATTAGATTCATCAAACTCCACATCACATGTTTCTTCAGCTAACCCGAAGGTTTGATTGAATACTCTATATGCTTTGGAGTTTGATGCATAACCAAGAAAGAAACCTTCATCACATCTACTCCCAAACTTACCGAGCCTTTTCTTCTTGTAGATGAAGCATTTGCAACCAAAGACTCGAAAGTAGGATATATTTGGTTTCTTCCCGGTGATGAGCTCATATGGTGTTTTCTTGAGGAGTCGGTGGGGATACACTCGGTTGGATGCATGACACGCCGTATTGATTGCTTCCGCCCAAAACTTCTCGGACGTGCCATAATCATCCAACATTGCTCTTGCTAGAGTGATGAGTGTCTTGTTCATTCTTTTCACCACTCCATTTTGTTGAGGCGTGTAGGTGGCAGAGAACTCATGCTTGATGCCCTCTTCATCGCACCATTCTTCGATCTTCATATTTTTGAACTCGGTGCCGTTGTCACTCCGGATCTTCACAATTGGGGAGTTGTACTCCCTTTGAGCTCTTCTTGCAAATGTCTTGAAGACTTCCGGAGTTTCACCCTTATCGCCTAGAAACAAGACCCAAGTGTAACGTGTAAAATCATCAACTATTACTAGGCAATAGAGGTTACCACCAATGCTCTTGTATGTAGTTGGACCAAAGAGATTCATGTGTAGTAGCTCGAGCGGCTTGGAGGTAGACAACATCGTCTTGATGGGATGATGTGTTGCAACTTGCTTTCCGGCTTGACATGCTTTACATAACTTGTTCTTGTCAAAAGTGACGTCCTTCAAGCCGGTGATCATCCCTCTCTTGTGGGCTTTCTTGAGGTTGCTCATGCCAATATGAGCAATTCTTCTATGCTAAAGCCACCCAAGAGACGACTTGGTGAAGAGGCATGTCATGGAGCTTGTTTGCTTTGATGAGAAATTCACCAAGTAAATGTTGCCATGCCTATACCCCGTGAATACCAATGACTTGTCTTCTTCAAGAGTTACTACAACACCATTCTTGTCAAAGGCACACGTTAGTCCAAGATCACACAATTGAGCAATTGAAATAAGATTAAAACTAAGTACTTCAAAAAACAAGACATTAGAAATAGATAAATCTTTAGAGATTGCTAGTCTACCCAAACCTAAAACTTTTCCCCTTGAATTATCACCATAGGTGACATGTTCATGATCTCCGGGGTCTTCAAGAGTGGTGAACATGCTATCATTGCCGGTCATGTGTTGAGAGCAACCGCTATCAAGTACCCAATGTTTTCCACCAGCTTTGTAGTTCACCTACACACATGAGAATTCACTTTTGAGTTTTAGGAACCCAAACAAGCTTTGGGCCTTGCACATGTGTGACAAGAGCTTTTGGGACCCAAAGTTGCTTGGGGAGCTTCTTCTTTGACTCCTTAGCAATTTTGCCAATGGATTTGGCCTTCACCTTGCCCTTCACTTTACTCAAAAGAAAATGGTTATTTTTAAACATTGATGAGTAATTCTTGGCTAAAGTGGGAAGAGGGCGTGATGGTAAGGTGCACTCCCTAGTGTGGTGCCCGGTGACTTGGCAATGTTGGCAATATGAACCAACTTCCTTGATGAAGCTAGTCTTGATCTCCGGAGAAGGAGTGGTGCCTTGATTTGGCTCCGGAAATGAACCAAGACCTCTCTTGCCATAGTCACGTGCATTGTTGAAGAGAATTTCCTTGTGGATATATTCTCCTCTTGAGAGCTTCTCCACACTACTCTTGAGGCTTGCTACTTGATCCATCAATTCTTTTTCCCTAGAAGGAGCAAGCTCGGGCACAATATTAGTGGCATTTGTATCAATGAGTAGGTCATCACATGAAGTAGAAGCATTGACATTTTCAATGGTTTCATTGACAAAGTTCTCAAGACTTGGGTCAATTGCTTCATAGGCAAATTCAAGTTCTTGATATTTGTGAGCCAACTCCCTATGCTCTTGTTTAACCTTTTTGTGGCTCTCTTCAACTTGCTTAGCAAGTACAATTGACTCATTGTGCTTTTTGAGCAAGTCATTGTACTTGCCAAGCAAATCGGAGTGGGCAAGCTCTAACTTTGCATGAGTGCTCTCAATAATCTTGACTTTGCCCTTTTCCCTCTTGATAACGGATGTATACTCATTAATGAGGTTAGTAAATTCATAAGGGTCAAGCTCTTCATCACTATCATTGTCACTATCCACCTCACATACCTTTGTGTTACCTTTTGCCATAAAGCACATGGGAGGTGGAGGTAGCGGTGGTTCTTCATTGGTGAGGGCGATGGTGACGATGTCTTCTTCATCACTTGAATCTTCGCTTGATGAGACATCGGTCACCCATTCTTGTTTCTCCACCAAGAAGCTTCTCTTGGTGTGACCTTTCTTCTTTGGGAAGAGCTTGGTCTTCTTGTCATGGCTCTTTTTCTTCCCAAGTTTCTTGTTCTTGTTTTTCTTTTCATCTTCATCATCATCGCTTGAGTCATTGCGATGTTTGCTCTTGTTGTCCTTCTTTCTCTTGTCCGGCTTGAGGCAATTGGGAGCTATGTGACCTTTTTCTCCACAATTGTAGCATATTTTGTGCTTGATATCCTCCCTTGGCCGGAACATTCTTCTTTTAGGGTCAAAGTTGTAACCCTTCTTGTTTATCTTGTCGCTCAAACGTGTGAACTTTCTCATCATGAGAGCAAGTTCTCCATCTTTTTCATCATCGGATGAGCTTTCATGATGATCATCCTCTTCATTGCTTGAGCTTGAATCTTGCTTGATCATCTTGAGCTTGCGGGGCTTGTTTGCCTTGGTTTTGAGAGCAATTGACTTGCTTGTTGTTGGCTCTTCGGACATACCAAGGATACCCATTTCATGAGCGCGAATTTCGCCCACAAGCTCACCCACTTCCATCGTATCAAGATTCTCCTTTTGAAGCATAGCATTGATGGTGTTGTACTTGGGCTTCGGAAGTAGCATGAGAATCTTGCGGTTGATGGAATCACTGTCAATTTTAGAAACTTCAAGAGCATTAATGTCCTTGACAATGATATTCAAGCGAGAATACATATCATTGCAATTTTCATGAGCTAGCATCTTAAAGAAATCATACTTAGCTCTAAACAAGTGATATTTTTGTTCACAAACTTTTGTAGAGCCTTCATGAATTTCAATTAGCTCTTCCCATATATCACTTGCTAAGTCCATGCCATTTACTCTAGCAAAGACTTCCTCACTAATGGCTTCGAAAATTGCATTTCTAGCCTTAGCATTCCATTTTAATTGCTCCGAGGTGGGAGTTCCGGTGAACCCGGTCTTTGTTGCCAACCACACTTCGGGGGCAATCGCATCAAGGTATGCGGTCATGCGAACTTTCCAATAAGAAAAGTTCTTGCCCTCGAAGTGAGGCGGCGAACCACCCATTTTGGCCATAGCTCTAGGCGGTGAACCCTAATGATCCAAATGAGCAATGAGGCTCTGATACCAATTGTAAGGATCGATGGACCAAGAGGGGGTGAATTGGGCCTTTTTCAAATTTCTAAAACAAATAAAGCAACCTTAATCTATGCAATACTAGTAAGGCTCAATTCACCAACCAGCTAACTAAGCAACCTACACAAGCTACCAAAGATACAACAAGATAACAAACTAAGCAAGGTAGAGCTAAGTTATGATCTCTAAGGTCAAGCACATGAATAATTGCATGAAAGTAGGTGCTTGAAATGAAAGAGTGGGCAAGAGACAACCGGATTTTTTCCCGTGGTGTCGATGTGTTAGCACACACCCCTAATCCACGTTGTGACACTCACTAAGAGTCTTGTCACCTCCCACGTCACCGAGACTTGGGCGCTCACTAAGAGTCTCCGTTCACCATCCCGGTGTGGTGGAGCTCAAGCCACGTACAACCTTCTTCGGGCTCCCACAATCTTTGGCAAGCTCCGGAAGAAACACCTTCAATCACCAAGATCGCCTAGGTGCTGCCAATCACCAAGAGTAACAAGCTAGGGCCTTCACTTGAGCAAGAACCGATCACCAAGAACGGATGCACACAAGCTTCTCTCTACTCAAGTCCTTAGTCTTGCTTCTTGATTGATTGAATTGAAAAAATATGTGGAAGATGAAGCTCAAGGTGGCTCTCAACAATATATGAGTGTATGAATGTTGCCTGGTGTCAAGAGAGTGCAAAATGACCCATTGGAGGGGTATATATAGGCAGCTCACACGGATAGAGCCGTTGGAGAAAAGCTGCCAGAAAACTGTTTAGCACCGGTTAATCCAACGTACCTCCAATAGCCAGCGTCGGTTTAACCGATGCATGTAAACTGCCCATTCTGAAAACTAGCCGTTACAACTTGGGCAGATTGACCGACGTATCATCGGTTTAACCGGTGAGTATAGTTGTCCTCTGATCAACTGAAAAACCAAGTCTCTGGACAACTGCACCGACATTAACTCAAATCCATCGTCGGTTTAACCGGTGAGTATAACTTCTGAAATCCCTGGAAAAACCATCTCACTGGTCAATTGCACCGACGTTTCATTTCAAACAGCGTCGGTTTAACCGGTGTATAGAACTTGAAATACCCTAGAAAATCAACTCTGGACTAATGCACCGACGTTAATTCAAATATCATCGGTTTAACCGGTGTATTGAACCTGTCCAGACTCTGCTAACTTTGTTTAACCGACGTATAGAAAAATGAGATCGTCGGTTAAACCGGTGTATGGACTTTTTCTGATTTTTCCTTTTCTGATTTGAGTCCTAAATGAAACCCAAATATTCTTGAGATATAAGTTGAAAACCACTTATTTGAACTTCTAGAAACCTGAGTGACCAAAGTGTGGATCCATTTTTGATTGACCATGTCCATGCTCAAGTTACTTGGCCTTAACCCCTCTTAATAGTGCGATCACTACAAAACTATAAAACCTATACTAACCTAAGTGTCCTTCTCAACTTTACGACACTTAGGACTAGAAAGATCCTTAGCCTTGATATAATTTTGAGTTGAATACCGAGATCGCCTTTTTGAATAATGAAATTGAGGGGCCTCTTTTGACATATGACCAAATGAGCGATAATGATCCATTAAGCTGCACAAACTCATTAGTCACAATAATGGTTGTCATTAATCACCGAAACATACCTGGACGGCCTAGATGCTTACACCTGGATATGAAGAAAACAAACTGAAACCTTCCACCTATTGTGTTCTGCTGTTTCTTCCTTCTTCTTCCTATGTTTCTTCCTTCTTCCTCTGTTCTCCGATTCCCCAATTCCCTCGCTCGAATCCGAGCCGTATCCGCCAAATTGAGCAGCAGGACTCTAACAATTGGTACCAGAGCCTTGTTCAGCGATTTCCCCCTATCTTTTTTCCGATTCCTCACCTGGAGCATTACTCTTGCTCCGATTCGTCGCCGGGTCTTTTCTGACTCCGGCTTCCACGCCCCGCTGCCGACGCCGTCGGCTGTGGCCACCGCATAGCGCTGATTAGCCGCTCCGGCGTCATCGCACACCTCTCATCTAGCTCCGCTTAGGGTAGTTGAGGAACGCGGATTTGTTGCGCGGCCGCGAACTGGCGCCGCGGAAACCTACCAAGTTCGAAGCGGCACTGACGACAGCCATGGACGACCTCGCGATGAAGTTCAGCGGCTTCGAGACTATGATGACTCAAGCCCTGGACAAGCTGACTGGACTCGAAGCCTGGAGAACTGCGGCGGAAGGCGCCACCGACTAGTTTCTCGCCCAGACCGAGCGCTTGGAGTCCCGGCTTCATCGACTCGAAGTGGCGCCACCACCTCCATCATCGTCCTCGTTCCGACCGTCCATAGCGCCGCCACAACCCCCATCGAGGTGGACGAATCCGCTCGACCTCAACTTGGCTCCACCACCGGTAACACGCCCACCTGCGTCATCCGGGGAGCGGCCCCATGGGCACCACGACGACCTTCACTACCGGGATGCTGGCGGTGGGATCCTAGGTTCCTATCCGCCACACCCGGTCACGGGTATGCCCCCTGATCCTCCATCCCATCGTCCTGTTTTGCATGATGGATCTCGGGAGGGAACGGGACGCTCTGTTCCGCTTCCGAAGATCGAGTTTCCTAAATTTGATGGGGAGAACCCTAGATTGTGGTGTGACCATTGTGAAATGTATTTCGAGGTGTATTCTGTGGGCGATAATCTGAAGACTCGCTTCGCGGCTCTAAATTTCAAGGGCGCGGCCAAGGCTTGGCTGCACACTGCGGAGCGGTGTGGTCATATTGTGGATTGGGAGCAGTTTTGCACTGCAGTTTTCACCCGATTCGACAAAGACCATTATCAGTTGCATCTCAGGCAGTTGGATTCCTTGCGGCAATCGGGCTCTATCACTGATTATCTGGCTCGATTCGAGGAGTTATCTCATGGCATTCTTCTTTACAACTCAGCGTATGATGATACGTACCTTGTCACCTGTTTCTTGGGCGGTCTGAAAGAAGAAATCCGGGCCCCAATTGCGTTGCATCGACCTCAAGATGTGGATGCCGCCTCTGCCTTGGCTTTACTTCAGGAATAAGAACTGGCACATGCCCGGCAACGACCCCATGACAAAGAATTCAGTAAGAACTTCTCTCGGTCTTCAGCTTCTTCGGACAAGTATCAAGGTACGAGTTCAGACAAAGTGACTGCACCTGATAAATCAAATGTTGATGATAAGGTTAAAGCACTGTTAGCTCACTGTAAGAATAATGGTCTGTGTTTTAAGTGTGGAGAGAAGTGGGGTAGGAATCACACATGTCCACTCAGGTACCCATTCACTTAATAGAAGAGTTATTGGAGGCCCTTGAGCCTGAGCTGGAAGATGTCCCTGAAAGTGATGAAGAGGACACTATTGATTCAGTAATGGCTGTGGGTGCCACTGTATCTCCTTCATCTTCTAAAAGAAGGACAATGAGGTTGCATGGCAAAATTGCAGATAAGGATGTGCTTATTCTTGTGGATTCTGGTAGTGTCTCTACCTTTATCAGTTCTGCCTTGGCTGATCAACTACACTATAGTACTCAGCCTTGTGAGGCAACTCAGTATATGGCAGCTGATGGCAGTCCAATGGTTTGTAACAAGACCATTCCTCAGTTGCAGTGGGCTGTTCAGGGGACACATTCTCTACCAATGTTGGTATTCTTCCACTCAAGTGTTATGACATGATCCTTGGTGAGGACTGGTTAGAGGACTGTAGCCCGATGTGGGTGCACTGGAGAAAGAAAATCATGAGATTCAATTACAAAGGCAGAAGAATTACCTTGAAAGGAACAACTACAGAGGTAACTAAATGTTATGCTATTGGTGCTGGCAAATTGAAGGGTTTGCTGAGGAGGGGTGCTGTTACACACTGTGTGTAGTTGTGGTCTAAGTGTAGAACAGATTCTGCTGCATTGTCCATTCACCCAATTTCTGACCAGCAGCTTGACAATCCTACCCCTGAAGTTTCTCAGTTGCTGGATAAGTATTCTCACCTGTTTCAAGATCCAAACTCCCTTCCTCCTGAAAGACCCTGTGATCATCACATTCCTCTTGTACCTGGAGCACAACCAGTCAACACCAGGGCATACAGATTTGCACCAGCTCAAAAGACTGAGATTGAAAGGCAGTTGACTGAAATGCTGAAGAATGGTACAATTAGGCCAAGCACGAGTCCTTATGCCTCTCCTGTATTGCTAGTTAGGAAAAAAGATGGATCTTGGCGCTTTTGTGTCGATTACAGGCATCTCAACAACATCACTGTCAAAAATAAACATCCCCTACCCATTGTTGATGAATTGATTGATGAGCTGGCAGGGGCTCAGTGGTTTTCCAAGCTTGACTTTAGGTCTGGGTATCACCAAATCAGGATTGCCAAAGGAGAGGAGCACAAAACTGCATTTAGAACTCACAGTGGCTTGTATGAGTTTCTTGTGATGCCATTTGGTCTAACCAATGCACCAGCAACCTTCCAAGGTGTCATGAACCAGATATTTGCTCCATTACTTAGAAAAGGGGTTTTGGTTTTCATGGATGACATACTGATATACACTTCTTCATTATTAGAACATCTAGAACTATTAGAACAAGTATTTCTGATTATTCAGCAAAACCAATTTATGTTGAAGTTATCTAAATGCTCCTTTGCTCAGACTGAGATTGAATACCTTGGTAATTGCATCTCTGGTAAAGGGGTTGCAACAGAACCTTCTAAGATTGAGGCTGTCAAGCTTTGGCCAACTCCTTCCAACCTTAAAGATCTGAGGGGTTTTTTTGGGGTTAACTGGTTATTATAGGAAGTCCATAAGACACTATAACATGATAAGCAGACCTCTGACACAGCTTTTGAAAAAGGGTGTCCAGTTTCTTTGGACCCCAACTGCCCAAGAATCTTTCAGTCTCCTCAAACAAGCTTTAGTTGAAGCTCTAGTTTTGGCAATACCTGATTTTGGTAAACAATTTGTGTTGGAGACAGATGCAAGTGATATTGGTTTAGGTGTTGTACTTATGCAGAATGAGCATCCAGTGGCTTACTTAAGCAAAGCATTGTGCTCCAAGAATCAAGCTCTTTCAACATATGAGAAAGAGTGTATGGCTATATTGTTAGCAGTGGATAAATGGAGACCTTACCTCCAGCTTCAGTCCTTTGTAATTCGCACAGATCATAAGAGCTTACTCTATCTGACTGAACAGCGTGTGCACACTAAGCTGCAGCATAAAGCTCTTCTCAAATTGATGGATCTTCAGTTCAATATTGTTTACAAACAAGGTAACACTAATCAAGCTGCTGATGCCCTATCCCGATGCCCAGTTGTTAGTACCATCTTTGCTGTTTCTGCATGCACTCCTCTTTGGGTTGAAAATTTAATTAAAGGGTATGAGGATGATCCTGTTGCCTCACAATTACTAGCTGAGCTAGCCCTATCTCCTCATGGCACCAAGGATTATACTATCACTGATGGTGTTATCAGATTTCGGGGCAGGATTTGGATTGGTAACAATGCTCTGGCCCAGCAGCATGTGTTACAAGCTTTGCACACTAGTGGTATAGGGGGCCACTCTGGGTTCCATGGCACTTATCACCGTGTTAAAGCTTTATTTGCCTGGCCAAAGATGAAGGACTCCATCAGGAAATTTGTTCAAAGCTGCACTGCTTATCAACAAGCCAAGGCTAAACATGTGAAAAGCCCTGGTCTGCTTGAACCTCTGCCAATTCCTACCAAACCTTGGACAGTTGTATGCATGGACTTTATCGAGGGGCTTCCTTCCTCCAACAGAAATGATGTCATTCTAGTTGTGATTGATAAATTCATCAAGTATGCCCATTTCATGGCTTTGTCCCATCCATTCACTGCCTTCCAAGTGGCTCAAGTCTTTCTGAATTCAGTGTGTAAGCTGCATGGACTTCCTGAAGCAATCATTTCAGACAGGGATCGTATTTTCACAAGTGCAGTTTGGCAAGAGCTCTTTAAACTGACAGATACTCAGCTCTTGATGAGCTCTTCTTACTATCCTCAAACTGATGGACAGTCCGAACGTTTGAACCAATGCCTGGAGACTTTTCTGCGCTGTACAGTTCATGCTTGCCCGAAGCAATGGTGCAAATGGCTTCCTCTTGCTGAATTATGGTACAACACATCTTACCACTCGGCTTTGGGGCGTTCTCCCTTTGAAGCTCTTTATGGTCACCCTCCCAGGTATTTTGGCATCTCCAATATGAATGCAGCATCTGTTCCTGAACTTGAAGAGTGGCTGAAAGAGAGGGATTTACTGAGCCAGATAATCAAGCAACATCTTCTACGTGCGCAGCAGCGAAGAAAGTACAGGCAAATAAAGGGCGTTCGAAGCGACAATTTGAGATTGGTTCACTGGTATATTTGAAATTACAACCATATATTCAAACTTCGGTCGCTCCACGGTCCAATCAGAAGCTGGCCTTTCGGTTCTATGGGCCATTCAAGATCTTGAAACGTATTGGCAAGGTCGCTTATCACCTCGATCTTCCAGAATCGTGCAAGATTCACCCAGTTGTCCATGTTTCTCAGTTGAAGATGCACGTGCCTCCTAATGAACAGGTGAATTCTGATATCTCAATGGTTCCATTGGATTCTTCTCAAGAACTACTTCCTGTCGCTGTACTGGATCATCGTCTGGTTTCCATCGGATCGTCAACACAATCCCAGGTTCAAGTCCACTGGTCCTCCTTTCACCCCGACTTCACTACTTGGGAAGAGATTCATGATATTATGCGCCGTTTTCCGGATGGTCCAGTTTGGGGGCAACCTGGATCTCAAGGGGGAGGTGATGTCACGGTCCTACAGCACATGTACCGTATAGCGAAGGAGTGAGCGGGAAGTAAACCATTCCGAACCGTCTCCGGCTTTGGGCCGAAGTTGTTATCCCCGGCCATGGGCCGTTTCGTGGGCCAGCTGGCCTTGTAATGGACTATATAACTATCTACGGGCGATGACCTGGATATGAAGAAAACAAACTGAAACCTTCCACATATCGTATTCTGCTATTTCTTCCTTCTTCTTCCTCTGTTTCTTCCTTCTTCTTCCTCTGTTCTCCGATTCCCCAATTCCCTCGCTCGAATCCGAGCCGTATCCGCCAAATTGAGCAGCAGAACCCTAACACAAGGTCAGGGGGTCGTCGTGGTGTTGTCGCTCTCGGCGGTGATGGTGAACCCTGCCTGGCCTCAGAGCCAGGCCATGGACGAAGCCTGCTGGTCTGACGTCGAGCTCTGCAGATCCACTCAGGTGACTGAAAAAAAAAGCTTCGCACCCTGTTCCCCTCATGCAAATTTCGATGATTAGCCACCAGCGCGTTTCTCCTACGTGTAGGACCCATTCCGTCCCTGACACGTAGGCCAGTGCAGCCGCCAATTAGATTCGTGTTGATCCTAACCCTCTCCCTCTCGACGAAGTACAGACAAATCGCACAAAAAAAGCCACGTGCTCATTGTTGTCGAGCAACTGAAAGCGACATGGATGATAACTTAGGCTGGACTTCGGTAGCTGACAGCGACGCTGTCAGGACTAACCACTATAGTAGTGAGCTGCGAGATGGATTGCAAATAGTTTTACAGTCAGCAGCTGGCTGTAGCTGTATTATTAATTTTGCTCTAACCTATCGTAATAATGCTCCAACTTTGATTTTGTCTCCCACCTTCACTCTGCCAGAACTGGTATTGCCTGTCCAAGACCCTGGCAGAGCTCGAGGCCTTCGACCACGCCAAGAGCACCGGGCTGGACGTGGTGTCACTCTGCCCGTCCCTGGTCATCGAGCCCCTGCCGCAGTCCACACTGAACGAGAGCAGCTCCGTCATCGCCGACTGCTTGAAAGGTGACCCCAACACTTTTCCTCCTGTGCTCCTGTGCTCTGATCAGAAGAAGGCCTGGACTGAAAGTCCGAAACCTTTCTCTGCAGGGGATCGCGAGGTGAAGCTTTTTTTGAAGGAAATAGCAGGTGCTCTGCCTTTTCATTAATAGTAGGAAGCAGGAAGAACAAAAATAGAAACCAAAAGCACAACAAAAAACAAACAACTAGCGCCGGCTACCAGAAGCGGCAGCACGGGCGCAACTAGAAAGGAGAAACTAATTTACAACTTAAACGATGAGCGCTGCACTCAGCGCAGCAACATCCTGGCGGATCAAACTGGTTAGCTGTAAAGCATTGAGAGCTTTGTTGTCGTAGAAACGTCGGCAGCGTTCCTTCCACACATTCCAGACGGTGTAGGTGATGATTTAGTTTCGTTCTTGTGAGTGAGACAGCAGATCTAACCACCATTTCTTGAGGTCTGTTGTTGTGCTCGTGAGGTTATGTTGTCCCATCTGCTGCGAAACCAGGGACCAGACCAACTGCGTGAAGGAGCAGTTGACAGCGAGGTGCAGGGTGGATTCTTCTCTCGTTCTGCAGAGTTGACAAATAGGGTTTGCCTGTCCACCCCTCTTGATTATGCGGTCTGCAGTCATTAACTTCCGTTGTAGGAGTAGCCACAGAAAGAATTTGCATTTGTTCTCCACCTTGAGGTTCCAGACCTTTGACCAGTTGAAATCCGGATAGGATCCGTGGAATTGGACTGCATATGCCGAACGGGATGAGTAGCTACCATCTGCCGTGGAGTTCCACCTTATCTGGTCCGGCTCCTGATTGAGTTGAACCGTCTGGAGCTGCTCCCATAGGGACACGAACTGATGAAGCTGGGCACTGGTGTTGGTGCGGTTCAGGCCCCGCATCCATCTCCCTTGTGGCAAGCTGCAAGCCACAGTCATGTTTTTTCGCCAGGCCAGAGCGAAACACAACGGAGCAATATCCATGGGAGCCTGCCCATTGAGTCATCTGTCCTTCCAGAAACTAGTCTTCGCGCCATTGCCGATGCTGATAGAAGTGCAAGCTCTGAAAAGTGCGAGGTCTGTCTGGAGGTGAAGCTGAAGCTGAGGAACTTCGTGGACGTCCGCGACGTCGCTGACGCGCTGCTCCTGGTGTACGAGACGCCAGAGGCGTCGGGGAGGTACATCTGCGACGCGAACGCGAGGCAGGTGTCCGGCGTCGTGGAGCTGCTGAGGAGCTGGTACCCGGCTTGCAAGAATGCCAGCAGCAGCAAGTGAGCCTGCTCTTACTGAACATTTGCATACTGTATCTTGTAGGACTTTTGCTGGTAAATCAGGTTATCAGGGCCTGAAACTTGAATTGAAGCTGCTGCTGCTGCTGCTGCTGCTGCTACATTGTGCTGCATCTTGATGCAAACCAAATGGCAGGTTTGTGCGGGTGAGCGACGAGTCTTTGTTCAGCTCCAAGAAGCTGGAGGCGCTGGGCTGGAAATTCAGGCCGTTTGAGGAGACCCTCAGGGACAGCGTCGAGTCCTTCAGGGCGGCAGGTGTCCTGGATTGAACAGGCAGCGAACCTTCATCGAAATCGCTGTATGGTGCATCCTTTGACTTGAGAATTGGAGTGGCCAGTGGGCAGTGTAAAAATCAAAAAGGGACAAAGTTTGTCAGTGTAATAAGGCGCTACAGTTACTTCACAACGCTCTAGTTTCAAAATAGACCTTTTTAGGCTAATTTCAATGGAAGTTTTATGAGTTTCATATATGCATTAAATAACATGGTACATCAACAATTTTGCTGATTTGATGCGTCATTACGAGGAGAGATGAGGAAGAGTTTTATGAGACGAGAGAGAAATTCCGTCACTTCTTAAAAAGAAAGATTTGCCGCCATGAAATCCAATCGATACAGTTTTTAAGTTTTCAATTTTAGTATCTGTGTGCTGGCCTTAGGAACTTCACTCGTGTTTGCCGAGTGGAGATGTAGCTGTCGACTCGGCAATGCGCCAGTACTAGTGCCTGACAACCATCCGGAGGCCATGGGCCCATGCTCCATGCTACACAGCGTGAGTGCGTGACGAAATCATTGGAGATAAGGCCGTTGCATGGGCCTACGTGGGCTGAGCATGAGAGGCGGCGTCAGAGTTTTGTTTCGACGCCAACGGCCAACGGGCCACACGGCCTCCATGCCGCATGAGTGGCGACTGGCGGCGAGGCCGTGTGTCTGGCTCTGCACTGGAACCACGCTCCACTTGTCTGGGCCACGTGCGGCGGCACGCACAGCACCCGCCGGCGCGCTGTTATATAGCTGGCGGCGGCGCGGGCGTAGGCCGGCGAGGAGGAGATGGAGATCGAGGAGGCCATGGACGGCGGCGGCGCGAGGAAGACGGTGTGCGTGACGGGCGCCGGTGGCTTCATCGCCTCGTGGCTCGTGCAGCTTCTGCTCTCCAGGGGCGACTACCTCGTGCATGGCACTGTTCGCGACCCGAGTAAGCTCCTGATGAACTGATCCGATCTGTGATCTGATCTGATCTGATCCCCTCACGATCGATTCAGAGAGCGGAGCGTGTTCCGCCTATCATCCGTCGATCCGCTGCAGTAAATCGATCGGGCCAAACAATTAGCGATGTTGCCTGCCGCAGGTGATCCCAAGAACGCGCACCTGATGGCGCTGGACGGCGCCGGGGAGCGGCTGCGGCTGTTCAAGGCCGACCTGCTGGACTACGCCGGCGTGGCGGCCGCCGTCGCCGGCTGCGAGGGCGTCTTCCACGTCGCCAGCCCCGTCCCGGCCGTCAACCCGACGAGCCCCGATGTATATTGCAAGAGCTTGCAGTTCGAATGCGATTGCAGATTCGCCGGCCGCCTCTGACCCATGCGCGTGCAGGCGGAGATCCTGGCGCCGGCGGTGACCGGCACGCGGAACGTGCTCAGGGCCAGCCACGCGGCCGGCGCCCGCCGCGTCGTGGTGGTGTCGTCGGTCGGCGCGGTGATCGTGAACCCCAGGATCCCCGATGGCGCCGTCGTCGACGAGGACTGCTGGTCCGACGAGGACCACTGCAGAGCCACCGAGGTGCGGGGTCGTCAAACCCTTAATTGGCATTTGATCCAAAATCCTGTGCTTGATCTGCAGCCGTAAAAATCGCTGCTTTCCTGGGCACACGTACGCGCGTTCAGGGAAACTGCAGGAACGTCTCAATCTTGACTCGCTTCTGACTCTGCGATCTCGGCCTTATTTAGTTGCGTCCAAAATTTCAAAACTTATAAGATTCTCCATCACATCGAATTTTTTAACGCATGCATGAAGTATTAAATGTAGCTAAACAAAATAACTAATTACACAGTTTGTTTGTAATTTACGAGACGAATCTTTTGAGCCTAGTTAACTCATGATCGGATAATAATTACCAAATACAAACGAAAGTACTATAGTATCAAAATTCCAAAAGTTTTTGCAACTAAACAAGGGCCTCCTCGCCGTTTTTGTCAGAATTGGTACTGCCTCTCCAAGACGCTGGCCGAGCGCGAGGCGCTGGCGTACGGCGAGGAGGTCGAGACGACGACGGACGTGGTCACCGTCTGCCCGCCGTGGGTGCTGGGGCCGCTGCTGCAGCCCACGGTGAACACCACCAGCATGCGCCTCGTCAGTTACCTGACAGGTAGCTCGATCGATCGACTATACCTACCTACTAGCTGAACATGATCAGAGGTGAGTACGTACGTTACGTGTGCAGGCGAAAACACCGACGAGAAGATGAGGAACATGGTGGACGTGCGCGACGTCGTGGAGGCGCTCGTCCTGGCGCTGGAGACCCCGGCGGCGTCCGGCCGGCGGCTCATCTGCAGCGCGCACGCGATGAGGGTGTCCGAAATGGTCGGCCTCGTCCGGAGCCTGCACCCGGACCTGAGGCAGCTGGACTACCCCAGGGAGTGAGAACCTACCTGGACTACGTACCTCATGGATCGATCACAAGATCACAGCGTGAATTGCACGTCAAGTTAGTTGTAAGAACACTTGATCGGTCGCTCACTCGCTGTCTGGCGATCGACGATGGCATTGCAGGTTTGTTGAGGTGGAAGACGAGAAGGGGGTCAGCTCCAAGAGGCTGCAGGCGCTGGGGTGGAAGTTCAGGACGGCGGAGGAGACTCTCAGGGACACCATTGACTCGTACAAGGCTGCTGGAATCCTCAACTGATGACTGATGGATGAGTCATGGAGATTGGACTCTCAAACGAAATGAAGGGGAAATTGGTGATGATGCAATAATACAGCTAGCCGCCGGAATCGGAAGTGCCTTTTTTTTAGGAACAAAAGAAAACACAAAATCTCGCATGCATAAACCTGCAGCATTATGCAATGAAAATCATATCTTGAATAAACGCTTGACACCACAAAGAAGAAACTGATTACTAGTACCGCTTGTTCCTCCGCTACAGAGGTAGGATCAAGTGGGAAGGATGGTTTTACCTCAAAAAAAAAAAGTGGGAAGGATGGTTACGTCGACCAAATACGTATAATTTCGTTCCCTTGGTAACCGAACACACGAACTGTGTGTTGGCTGATGCTGGAGGTTCCTTTTTTTTTTAAAAAAAAAGGAAGCTGGAGAGTGGAGATTCAACGGAGAGGGTCAGGAAGAGCAAGACAAGGTGAGTGGCGGACTGGGTGGTCCACTTCCTTCGCCTGGCCCATGTGCTGGCGGGCTGATGGTCTCTGGGCCGTTTGAAGGAAGTCTTTTTGCAGCCAACCGAGCCACATGGGTTCTGTTATTGATATGTTAATGAAAATTATAACTTCGAAGCATAAAGTCAAGATGGCCGAGTTGGTCTAAGGCGCCAGTTTCAGGTACTGGTCCGAAAGGGCATGGGTTCGAATCCCATTCTTGACAATTGGTTTCTCTTTTCTCTCTCTATGTTTTTTTTTGTCTATGATGTCCTGTACAAGTGCCTGAAAATTGAATCAAGTTTTCTGATGAGGCTCTATTTCACCATGTTACTCCTTGTTCATGCGTGTATGTTTGCACAAATGCATGGTAAATTAATGTTCATCCGACTTTTTGCCGCAAATTCGCATTGACTGCTTAGTGAGATGTTAGGAAAATGGGAAACAAAAACAAGTTGCGATTGTGTTCGCTTTGCTGTGGATGATGGCTGATGCTGACTTGTTATGAGAGAACTGTACTGCTGACTGGCTGGTAGCTGGAAGCTGGTGGTGATTTAGTATGAGAGAACAGTAAGCGAACGCAGCGAATATATTTCTAGAACTGATGGAACTTATAGCATCTTTTATTGCGTGAATAGCAGCTGATTGGTATTGTTATGTATGTGGTATGGGTAGAGATGCATTTGACACTTGCATTGTGGTATGGCACGACAGAGGAGGGGGAGTTTCATGCATGGGACGAGAGAGAAGGATCATCACCATAATACTCCACCATTATTAAGATCACAATCTTGGTTTAAATTTGTCTGATAGTAATGAATATTGGACCTATATAATGTTGATTACTCCATACATTGATTGTTTGTTTGGTATCGTGCTAATGAGTCCCACTTGACAAGCACCTCCAAACAAAATGATCACTATTAGCGCAACCCTCGAGCAAGAGGAGGAGAAAAAACTGCTCGACGAAGGGGAAAAGATTGAAACGTTTTTGTGTAATTAAGGATAGTGAAGGGTAGCTTTTTCTGAACTCCACGTCTAGGTTGGCTTCGTAGAGTGATGGAGTTGCAAATGAGATGCTACACGAAAATGAGTTGTGGCTCCACCAACTCCATGGAGTTGGCCTGCTTCAAAATTTTATGGAGCTGGCCTCTTTGGCTGGCTCATTCAGCCCTAGACTAGAGTTTGGAGTTTTTTCTCCTTTTTTTTTCAGGGGACTAGAGTTTTTTAAAAAAAATTGAGGGGACTAGAGTCGAAAGTTGGAGCTATACCAAACATGACCTGTGCCTTCAAAATTTTCCCAACGCGTGTAACAAATACCACGCCGTCAGCACCTCCCTCCCGTGGAGTATTTAGGGGGCGATTAGTTCCCAAAAATTTTCACCTCGAAATTTGTGCTTTTTTTTTTGACACATGCATGGAGCATTAAATGTAATTAAACAACAAAACTAATTGCACAGTTTGGATGTACACGACGAGACGAATCTTTTGAGCCTAATTAGTGCATGATTAGCCATAAGTGCTACAGTAACCCACATGTGCTAATGATGCGTCAAAGGCCTCAAAAGATTCGTCTCGCAGTTTCCAGGTGAGTTCTGAAATTAGTTTTTTAATTAGTGTCCGAAAAGCCCTCCCGACATCTGGTCAAACTATTAATGTGACACTTAAAAAATTTTGATTTGGAAACTAAACGGCCAGGCCCAAACCGTTCAAAAAGGTAAAATATCAGCGATAAGCCAGCGTCGATCTGAGGTTCCCCTCTGACTCTGATGATCCGATCATCCGCGGCCTTATGCGCGCTAGAGGAGAATTTTTCCCGCATGAAGGATTGAATGAAGTCTATTTGCGAAACTTTTTTAGGACGAGTGTAACTTTTCGCGACGAATCTAATGACGGTAATTAATCAATAATTAGCTACAGTTCTGCTATAGTGCCATCCTCTAATCGCGCGGTCAAAGGCCTCATTAGATTCTTCAGGGTCACTGGCGCGGGGTTCTGGAGTTGATTTTGTAAACTGACTTTGTTTGACAACATAATAATCGGTGAAAGTGTCACTATTCTACTAAAACCAAACTGGCCCATCTATCAGACGTGACTGCGTCTTCCATCGTCCGAATTGTCGAAAGCAGAGAGCGCACGGCGCGATGTGGCGCGACAGCCAGGCCCCACAGCCGGGCCCCACAGCGCTGTCCGTCCACGCGCCTCGCTTACCCATTTCTCCTCTCCCGTCCCTTCCACCGGCCGGTCCCGCCTTCCAGATCCCGGCGGCTCTGCTCTGAAGCACCTGAAGCAACAATTTTTTTTGTTGAAGGAAGCTGAAGCAACATTTTGGCGATCCCTCTCTCACCAAGCTAGAATGTTGCATGATTCTTGTGAAATAACATTCCGGCGGCCAAATGCCCTAGCCCACCCACACGACTTCTTGGAAAACGAGAGCTTAGGCAACTTCTCACCTACTAGTTTGAAACATGAATTAAAGCAAATTTTACAGAATAACTACTATGTTCCAAACTAGAGCAAAATTTATTGAAAAAAACTGTGTGACCAGACGTCTCAAACCGGCCCTAAGATTTGTAGAGATGGGAGGAGGACGATGCTTGCCTGCTTGGCGAAAGAACGAATAGTGATTGAAGCATAAAGGAGGCGAGCTTGAGCAAAGAAGAAGCTTCAAGCTTTTCCGTGGATATATAGATACTGTGGCTGCGGATAAGCATGGAGATGCAACGCAGTAGCATAGCACTGCCCGCTTTTATGGCAAGTAGGGAGTAGGACGATGCCGATAGAAAGTGAGCTCCCTAGCTCCCTGACTCCCTGTAAAAAAGAAAAAAAGATCTTCGCTATCTCGCTTTTTGCCCTTCTGATGAAAACATGGTTGTGGGCCGTGGCTTTTGCCTGCTACCAGTCTGCCACCTGCAGGTCCGATCCGCCACCATATTCTCGAGGGCTCCTGCATATTGGTTCCATGCTACGCAGTATCATAAGAGTTAATGGGCGATCTTCAATTCGGTACAAGAGCTAATCATCAGTTAATGGTAAACAAATAAAAACCTTGAAAGCTTTGTAGTAGGATGTTACATTGCGCACCCCATTGGAAGACGAAAAAGAATCATGGATTGAAAAGTTGCCATTTTTTGGAGTATATACATGTGGTTGCTGTGACACTGAGTTCCATCATTGCTCATTGTTCACTCTAACTAGTTATACAACCATGCATGTAGATTTCTTCTATGCGGTGTGTTTCCATCACTCCATAATTCATTATGCATTACATAGTGCACATAAAAGTGATGCAGCTGTAAGGTGGATCTTAATTGACTACAAGTAGATAATTGAAAAAAAAATCATGGAAACCGCCCGTGGTCACGTGTACTTTTATTAGAATCGAACATATATAATGTTTACCTTTGTGTTTAATATAGTGTAGGGGTTTATTCATCGATCAACAGGTTACAATGAAAAGCTTTTGACTTTTCTTTTTAATAAGATAAGAGAAGCAATGGGTAAGCATTAATCTTCTACACCAAGATGATGAGTCTTTCGATGATACAGCACGTAGTCACCAACAACGACCTCAATGGCCCGTACAAATAATAGTACATAAGTGAAATGACAACAAAGATATATCCAGCTATGATAATATCGATGGATACGCTTGTAGCCTTGTACCTCCACCTTGCCCTAATGGAATGCACCAAAGCACGTAATAAACCTGCCTGAATATATGCTTATTACACCTTCTGTGTTTCTATATAGACATTCTTGATACCATATGTTACCAATCAAAAGAAATTAAGCTGCCACCCCACTAAAAAGACCAATATCAACTAAATTCGTACCATACTCATGGAAGCACAAACCTCCTTTGATTTTTTGGATAGATGGGAAAAACTACCACGGGAACACAAACCTTCCTTGACTTTTTTTATTGATGAAAAAACTCTATACTACCACCTTTATTCGTCCAAAAAATTGAGCCAATAAGGGTAAAAAGTTGAACGGACATTAAATAAAGAATTTTATTCACCTCATGGCTTATACCAGGATGATAGAAACGCTATTCACCTTCTATCTTTTTGTGGATGGAAAGTCTTGTACTCTCAAATACGCCAACACTTGAAACTTTCCTAATAAAAGTGATGCAAAAAGTTGGTGCATTCCAGCTTATAGATAGATCATTATGCAAAATGAAGCATCTCACCCTCATCACACCTCCCATCGATAATATATGCCAGAACTATTTTTGGCGCAGGCCACATCACCTCGAACCACCTTATAGATAAAACCACACACTTTCAGGCGCCGTCTTCAATCGCTTTCCAGCTCTAGCCGCCACCGCTGGCTCACGGCTCGCAAAAAGAGTGCTTTAGCAAACCACTACAGATAAAACCACATACTTTTGGGTGCCGCATGCGATCGCTGTTCGGCTCTAGCCACCATCACAGCTCAAAAAGAGTGGTTTGCTGACAATTACAGATAAAACCACACACTTTCAGGCACCGCATGCGATCACTTTACAGCTCTAGCCGCCATCGCCGCTCACGAAGAGCGGTTTAGCGACCATCGAAATAAAAGAAGCACCGATAATTCTAAATTAGAATACACAAAACCGCTCTTATACAATAATAAAACAGCGACCAGCCGCTAGTATAAATAAGGTTGGGCTGTATATATAGCCGTGGGGCCGGAGCGAGGAAGCATACTGCATACCCCAGTTGCAGTGGTGCCCCCTCCCTCCCCTGTTCCCCTTCTCCTCCCGCCCGGGCGTCTCCACTGCTAGTCCCTCTCTGTCGCGCGCAGCCCCGCGGTTTCCTCACCGACATCCGGCTCCATTCCCTCCCCCTCCCCTGCCCCTCTCCCGCGTAATCCAACCGCTAATAATAACCGCTCCTCCGATTAGCGCCATCCCCACCGCTATAATTACGCCCCCGCCTGCGCGCGCGGGCCTATCAGCCCTAGCTTAAGCTAACCCGGCCGCCTCTGCTGCTCGCCTCCTCACTCGCGCGCGAGTCGTGGTCGTGTCTAGTCAGCTGCTAGCTAGGGTTAGGGTTCGCTGCTGCGCTCGCGCGTGCATGCGCGCGGGCTGGGCGCGGCAGGGATGACGCCGCAGCGGTCGCCGGCGGGGGCCGGAGGGGGAGGGGGCACGCCGGCGCTGCACTACCTGAACGCGCCGTACGGGGACACCACCTTCACCAAGGTCTTCGTGGGGGGCCTCGCGTGGGAGACGCGCAACGAGGGGCTGCGCGCGCACTTCGAGGTCTACGGGGACATCCTCGAGGCCGTCGTCATCACCGACCGCACCACGGGCCGCTCCAAGGGCTACGGATTCGTGAGCACGCCTTCCTCCTCTGCTTTTTCTCTTGTCCGTATCTGCTGTGCTGGCACGGGGGGTGCTTGGCCCGTACGTCTTTTTTCCTTCTCTGTTGGGGATCAGAGGTCTGGTTCGGTTCTGGAACTAGAGGTTGCGATTCTCTGTGCGGGGATGGAGTTTGTGGGTTGAATTTGGAGGTTCTGGGATCAGCGGTGGCTGTGGCCGCCGCTGCAATTGGCCGTGAAGGTCTTAGAATTTGGCAGTTTTGCATTCTGTGCCCGGAAATTTGGTGGATTGTTGACTCATTAGTGATAGAAACGAGGGGAGGAGTTAGATTCTGTTACAGAGAGGGGTGAAAAGTTCTCCTGTTAAGCATTTCTATGGTTTATATTCATTTTTTTTTCAAGCACTTGGTTCAATTCTGACTTACCGGAATTGAAATGAAATTTAGTATTTTCCCCTGTGATTCAGGGAACTATTTGTATTTTGATAGGGGTATGCTGAAATCAGTGCAACCTTTGGGGTTTCCAAATTCAGCTCAGATATTTCGTCTTTTTCCTACTTTTGATTCATCTTAATTATGTTTGGAGGTGTGTACAGGTAACCTTCCGGGACCCAGAATCCGCGAGGATGGCCTGCATGGACCCGTACCCGGTTATTGATGGGCGGCGCGCTAATTGCAATCTCGCCATCTTAGGGAGGCCTGGTCCAGCTGTGCCTTTCGGTAGGTCTGCTAACCTGGTTCTCTGTTTTCCTATCTGTTTTTCTGGACACCCTGTTTTCCTAATTGCACAGCTGTCAGATGTACATATGATTCTTTCCAGCTGCTTAAGCTCTTGGTGGAATGTAATTTCTTAAACAATGCCCAATTCCCAATGTATTGGAGTCATCACAATCATACATTTTCAATGATTTCGTAGTTACAAAGCTTGATGCTTAGGTTTGTGCACTGCCTATTCTTTTCAACCACTAATAGTCTTGCCACTAGTTCTAAAAGAAGGAAAAGGACTTGTCAGCAGAGGAGCAGTAGATATTTAATTCCTTGCCTGAACATTCATAGCACCAAAGATGGCTGTAGGATCTTCTACAAGCTCATGTATAAAGAAGCATTAGCTGTTATATAAACAAACCAATACAGCCACTAGTCCCCTCTGACAATTATGTTTGGGCCTTTGGGGTTAGTGTTGGACTTGATAAAGGGAATAATTGATAACAGAAAGAGTATGAGCTGGTAGGTGGTAGAAAGGGTTGGCGATCATCACTGCTTTTCGATACAAATTGGCCACTTACATCAGACATATATTTCATAGTCTTCAACTTGGAATGACAGATATTAATCATCAGAAGATCAACATTTTTGCTTGGGATGGAATGCAAAGCTTTTGAGATGCTTAGTGTTTATTTATGGGCCTAAGTGGATATTTTTCTATACACTGTTACAGAGAGAGAGGGTAGTAAAGTAGCAAAGGTTTCTTAAGTTTACTAGAAAATTATTGGCTTGCACTTTTTCTCTCAGAAAGATTTGTCCAAACCCATCAGTAGAAAGTCTAAACTGCAATATAACTCCCCGATCTATGCACCAACAAGTTTCCCTTAAACTCACCTCTGCTAGTCTCATATCTGCTGCAAAAGCTTGTTGCTAAGAAACTTTCTTATTGCTTAATGTAATGTACACATGTTCACCATTTTAGCATGTGTTTGTGTTTTTGATTATTGTGATAAAGTTTCCCCTGCTTTTCAATGTGGTAGTAGCACCTGTAAGGCCGGTCATCCCATACAATGGAGGTGTGGCGGTTCCAGGGGGCATGTATGTGCAAAGCCCAACATATCAGCAACCCCCTTACAACTACTCACAGGCCTTTGTATATCCTTCTTATGGGTAGGTTAACAGTTCATTCGATGCATTGTTGGCAAAGATCATGCACAGCTATGAATTTGATCTCCTGTTAGGCTGTGAATATCTGGCATGATGATTAAAGTTGTAGCTAGCCTAACTTATGATTTGCAGGATGTAGTGTAGAAAATTTCTCCACTTGCAAGAATACCTTTTCTTTATTTCCAAGTGAACAGCATAGTTGTTTAAATACTGACCAATTGTATATCCTTCTTATGGGTAGGTTAACAGTTCATTCTATGCATTGTTGGCAAAGATCATGCACAGCTATGAATTTGATCTCCTGTTAGGCTGCGAATATCTGGCATGCTGATTAAAGTTGTAGCTAGCCTAACTTATGATTTGCAGGATGTAGTGTAGAAAATTTCCCCACTTGCAAGAATACCTTTTCTTTATTTCCAAGTGAACAGCTTAGTTGTTAGAATACTGACCAATTGTTTTTTTATGCAGGCCAGCAACATATGGACCTGAATACTTATATCAGCAGGTGGAAAACTCCAGAGCCATTAAACAATATTTTTTTCTTGTTAATATAATCAAATGAAATTGTTACTCATTTGTTTTATTTTTAGCTTTGTAGAATGCATATGGTCCATATGTTGGACAACAGTTTGTCCCAGTTTATGGTGGTCCCAGGACAGTAGGCCCAGCAGTCTACCCGTATGGGCAGTTTGGCCAACCTGTACCAAGTGATCATGCTTATTCTCCTGGTTATGCACCAGGTCATGTTCTCCCACTATCGAATCAGAATGTTAATGCTGCAAATGTTGTGCGCGTGCCACCTGTTCAGCAACAATTTCCTCCAGGTAAGAAGTCCACTGTTGTGTTACATCAAACATACTTGTCCTAGAATATCTGTTATATTGCTCAGGACCATCTTATCATGCTCTTCATATAATTTGTAAAGTACTTTTGTGAAAACAGGAGGCCCACGCCCTCAGCAACAGATTTTGGTCCCTGCTCGTGCACCACCATTCCCACAGAACAACATTTCTGAACAAGCATCGGGCTGACAAGGATGCCAGAAAGTGACAATTTGAGGTGTGTTTACCTCTCAAGTACTCCTACATGTCTTCCCATTATTCTGTTGTAACATCTTGTTTCCCTCTCTCTAGGTATCCTATAGTCTGCAGCAGGACTAAGAACAGCAGAACCGCTAAATTGGGCGGCATGCTTCTTTTTCTTGCAAACTGTTTTCTTTTGCACTCTAAAGGTTAGTTATTGCATTTATCTAACATCTAAAACATGCCCTTCTATTAAAGAAACTAGGGCATCAGAGTATGCTGCATCGTGTCTGAATCAATCCATCTGTTTCTCACTATATTTCAGGTTGCCCTTATCCATGGTTACCTGAATTGTTATAATGTGAACGTCTCTGATCTGTCCCGCCGGATGGGGCAGGAAAGTGCTGAGAAACTGAAGATGAAGCCACTCTTGCTCAGCTTCTGTCAGTGTCTGTACATTCCCCATCTCCTGCCAGAAATTCTGATAGCTGGTGGTCTGTGCCCGGACCAAGTGGATGCCGGAATTGGAGTCCGGCTTCCAACCTGTGTATAATATAGGTCATCTAGGTTCAAATCGTAGAACAGGTCCATTCTTTCGAACATCTGGTTGTGTATATACATTCCTTTTCTCTGTCCTTTTTTCAGTATCTTCAGTGCATGTTTTCATGTCGCATTAGGGTATAGGTCATTCAGCGTCACTGTATCGTTGGTGGGTCTTGTACATTATTATCCTGAAACTGTAAAATTATATATCTCTATGTCAACTGTAATCAAATAATGACAGCCCTATCCTGGGAAAGAATGTGGATTCGTTGCAAGGATGCGACAACGAAAAAACAGGGGAGTATAGTATGTTGTCAATCCGTTTCTATGAATAAAATACACATATATGAACAATATATGAGCTAGAATGAAAGACATTCTGGTGACATCTACCTCCACATTGCACAAATATTACGAAGTAGCAAACGAGTAACTTAAAACTCCGATTATCTCATGTTATATACACTTGATCTCGGCCACCAGCATTTTGGGTCAAAAATTGCCTCGGTGCAGGACATTGGTTCCATATTCTTCAGTCAGTCTGCTTGCCCACGGAATGCATTGAAATGAATGCTGCTTAGACTTATCCCAAAATCCACAGCATTTTTATGTGAGCCTGCGAAGCAAGAGAACCAGCTCAACTGACCGGTAAGAGAGGACCTAGAACCAAAGAGATATTCCACCTTGTATTCGATCATTCCAAATGTATAACCAGTTGCACCTGGGGTGTGCCGGCCTATTGGTTAATCCCTAGTAGCGTAGGGTGATGGGCTGAACTACAGCGTCAGAATGGGTCACAAAACTGTACACTCTGCCATCTGCATGTGACAATCTCCCATTATACTCTTATCATGGGGCCTATAACTGAATGGAAGATATTGTAGAGTGCGAGTTGAACTTCTCCCGAGCTATGCTCGCAGCGGACCAGATCAACAAACAATGGGAAAAAGCAGGGCAATATTCTGCCAAAAGACTCCCTCTCCAGATCGCCCAGCAATTTCATGACTTGAAGGGCTAGCAAAGACCTAGCGGCCAGTTCCTCTTTCTTAGTAGCACTCAGTGGCACAGCACAATTTAGAGATGGATTTCTGTGAGATGATTCATCACATGGTTCATGTCTTGCGCAATTCAGATAGGTTTGCAGTATTTTCTTGCAGGTATTAAGTACTTGTGATTCTATGTCCATTTCTTCCGACAGATTAGGATAGTCATGTTGCAGAGCTTGTAGAAGTTTGAGGTAACTCTGGTAGGATTCATTCTCAAAATGGACAATAGCTGGCTCAGATACCTCCAAAAGGGAACATGCTTTATGGAATTTCATCTGCAAGGAAGATTCTGAGCTCACTTCACTTGAATATGTCGTAATATCTGACACTATCTCCAATAGAATGCCCATATGCTCAGCACGAAGATATTTTCTGTTTTCCTCGTATAATTTAGTAATGCTCTGCATGAAAGAAAACAAAATACTGTCATGTTACAATCATCTGACAATTTAGAAACAAAGATTGACACTTCCAGATTATTTGTATTAGTTAAGAAGTTTTCTTGTTTTTTTTATGTGACCTAAAAATCAAAATCTGGAATCAATGACATACATAGTGACATCTCAACAAAAACAAACTGCCCCATAGAGGCAATTGGGGAAGGTTCAGTTAATAAAGTAATCAGGATATGCCAATGCCAATGTTGCAGTTGGACTGCATTACCGCAGTCATCACAAAAAGGCCCAGTCGGTCACAGCTGATAGCTTGACAGTCTGATACCAAGGGCAACTAGGATGTACTCAGCGGCTTCAAACCAAAATCTGTTAGGTTTAATTGCACTATTCTATCTCCAAAATTTGGTTCTTATTCCTAGATCAACTTTCTTAAAGACAGCCGGTACACAAGGGTATGCAGGGCACTTATGAAAACTTCAATACCTGAATCACTACAAGCAGTAGGGCCATATGATTCTTCAGTTTGACAATAGCATAAGAGGCTGTCTCCATATTTGCTTCCTCTTCATCATTACTGTACATTTCATGATCCAAATATTGCTCAGTTTCCGAATAAGAATCAAGTCTATCTGGGATTTCAATATCTTGCATCATCCTTAAAATTTTAGATAATATGACAAAGGTATGTTTCACTGATTCTTTGAAGCAGACCAATATCTCTTTCCATTCCTCCTCAGAAAGTTTGTTACCAACCCCCTCCGTTAAACGCATAATTGCAGATACACCAGCAGTAGCACAATGCTTGTAGGGGCTTCTGACAAAACTTGTGACAATGGATGCAATTCTAGCAAGTTCTGGTCGTACCAGATCAAAGAAATTAACAAACAAACCGACCAAGCACTTCATTGCCAATGTTTGTGTTTCAAGATCAGGTAAATTAGATGTTGAAATCTGATCATTGGGTGTGGACATTTCACTGTTAAATAGAGGATAAACAATACGTTCAAAGATGTCCATCCAGATCGTCTGTGAAAACAAGTGTCCATGATCCTTTAAAATGTCAAAAAGTACTCCTACAGCACCCTTCTTAATAGTCATTCTTGGATCAGTTGTCAACTTGGCTAAACCTGAAATGGCAAAGGAGGGTATCAATTTAAAATGTTCATGTGCTTCAGAGTATCATCATCAAGAAGATTCAACCTGCACGATAAATAAACCTAATATTATAATTTCAAGGTGAAAAAGAATGCAGTACCCGCAAGGAGAGGCACCCAGAGGGAAACAAAACCATCTTTGTGCACAGTGGCATTTTCACCCAACATGTCTGAATTCCTGGGTTGTTCAGCACCTCTATCTTGACAAACAAATCCTTCCTCAGCAAGTTTAACAGCACAGAATCGGAGAAATGCGATAGCATTGAGATTGGCATCACTGTTAAACTGGCTGCTCGTAAATGCAATAAGACAAGTAACACAATCAGTGAATGTTGTTGTCTCTGTTTCAGTTATGTGATGAAAATAATCTCGAATAATTTTTTCTACAGTCTCAAATGCCAATAGAACTGTACTTCTTGTATCATCAGCAGCGGCAGAAGTAAAAACCTGTAAGTTGATGAAATTTTAGATAGGACACGATAGCACTAACTTGCAGATGAACAAAAATATCAGAATAAACTAAACATAAAGATCAATACATACCATAAAAACACCTTTCCACCCAGACTTTATGTTATGAACCCGACTCAGAACCATCTGTGAGACACACCTAACAATAAGCTCTCGTACTTCTGGAGCATTACTTCTCTGCATGACAACCACAAAAGGTCTAAGGAACTCATTTTGAAAGTTATAGTTTGCCAATTCCTCTCTTTCCAGAAACTTCATGGCCAGCTGCCTCAGAGAGTCCATCACAAATATAGAGACAGAAAGATTTTCCAACAACCCAACAGACACAAAAAAGTCTGACAAAACTTTCCAAATCCGTGACCACACCAGACGTATGCGGTTCATATTGTAGTGCCTGCACAAACAAAGTTCGGAATTAGAGTAGCCAAAAGGCATCAAGTGATAGCTGTTCTTGCCATAAGTAAAGATTTGATCTTGTAGGTGGGTCTGAGAAATTTCTTACGCGATCTCTACTATTTTTGTAAGGCAGAAGATACGAGGGTCCACTGGAGACTGCAACTCAGTCATTGAGACCTTGCAAAGAGCCTTCACAAAAGCAACAATAGCATCACTGTTTAATCTTTGGCTATGGGCAAAGATATGATTTAACTCAACAATGCCAATCTGATCCAACAAATTTATGTTTGATAGGAAATTATTGATCTGCTCAGGAGTGACCAATGCTGACACACTGGCTTTTGCTACTGTGCTGTCATAACTGCCGCCTCTAACAGCAGCCATCACAGCAGGATTCTGAAGAGCGTTGGTTTTCTTGGAAGATAAAACAGAAGTAGACTTCTGATTTTTATCTTCTGCCTCAATCGGAGGAACTGTCAGAAATGAAGCATCAGTAGGAACCCCTTCTCCAAGCAGATGTAAATGCTCAAACCGTGATAAACAAGTTAAGACATGCTCCCAAGCTTCCTGCAAGTAATTGCCATATTCGATTGCGATAGATATTATAGCCTGTTCATGAACATAAGGAAAAATTATCATTCCACTACTTTGAAACAGCCAGATCTGCCAAACAAATGCGTCAATAAAGTATAGCATACAGAACTATTGCACTGGCTCAACAGTTCAGTATCACAAATATTGGAAAGATCGTCACCCAATATAAAAGGAACCTCAGATAATTATGATTTGCCCCTACTTTGAGGCCTAACTATGATTTTGCCCTCCTTTCTTCACTTTTGCCCAATTGTCCCTGCTGTTTCTGAAATGTTTGAACCACTGCCCCTGCGGAAACAACAGGTACAATGGTGCAAAGTGGAAAAAAATCCAAAATGTTTTTCCAAAAAAAGGAGGGCAAATTCAGAATTAGGCCCCAAACTTGGGGCAGCATGCAAATGCCCCGAGGAACATTCAATAAGTTCAAGAATCAGGTGATGCATCTCTCTTTTTTTTCGTTTGAGACATGAATAAGCATATTTGTTGATAGCCTTTGTTACATATTGGAGAAAACATCAGAAAATCCAGAATATCACTTTTTTGATGGTTTGAACCCCCACTATGCTAGAAAGTAAAGCATCATTAATTCATTATGTTTTGAAACAAAAGCTTATGGGGACAAATAAGACTTAATACACCTTACTTACTGGACTGCTCAGCAACAAATTATCAGAAACCTTTAAATTAGACAAGCAAATATGCTTTGTGTGGCCTCTTACCTTCATAGCATCAACATTTTTTTGCTTCATGTCTGCAGCAGAATGGAGGGATGTGAATTTAGCTATGGATGTTAAAAAAGCATCCCTCTGTGTCTGCATGCACATAACAGAAGTGACATGCACAGAAAATCTTAATCCCTTCAAACATTGTGATGTGGCAGCCTTATCGTCACACTGATCAAGAAGGACACTGAACGCAGCCATCATAGGAGCCCAACACGACTCCATCATGAATCTTAAAATGGTTGCATCAGAAACAACATAAAATGTGGACCTGTATTATGCACAACCTCAAATTAATAAATGCCGCTAAGGGCATAAGTAGTTTAAATGGCAAATCATGGTGATCTTACTCTAATTTCCCACGCTTTGCTTTGAATTTTTCTTGTATGTGCTTAATGAGCAAGTCATTGGCTCCTACTGCCTTGTCTTCCGCTGGTCTCCAGTTGACAAAGTTTATGATATTGTCTAAGCCTAGAAGCCTACTTACGCTATTGGATTGCTTGGCTTGTGCAACTGATGAATCAGCACTCATTTTGATTTCATTGTTGACAATCTGGTCATAAAGTGCACTCAGATAATCTTCTGGCAAATCCTTCCCATCATCTATTCCTCTGTTGTTGCGCATAAAATCTGCCTTGGACATCTGCACAAGAAAATATAAATTACTTCATGAACCATTGCCAGATGCTAGAAAAATTATCATTAACTTACCTTGTTCTTCACCATTGGATTATGAGCATCAGTGTTTAGCAGGATCACAGAATAAGCAAGAACATATGCCGTATCTGCACTAGTGAAAGCGTTTGGATTACATTTACAGTAGCATTGAGCAAACTTCTCCATGATCCGATCAATTTTTTGAGCTTCTCCTGGCAATCTGAAACCTTGCAAGAAGAACCTAATTGCCTGACCAAAGTCCATCCCTTTGAAGTTTAATGCGTCCACATAAGCATGCATAACTTTGAGGGGAAAGTCATCTCTTTCACCCAAATAGTCGCCTACCATTGTTGCATTTAAGCCAGCAGTATTTCTCAAGAAAGAAGCCACATCTTCTGGAGACTGACCTATTTTCTTGCTCCGCATGAGAAAATCAATACCTTTCGAAGGTTTTTTATTGAATAAGGCGATTCCTTTCTGCAAAAAAGAAACTTTAGACCTATCCGTAATCTCAAAGACAGACCTAGTTTAATTAAGGAGAAAGCCAAATTCAAGTAAGCAACCACACCTGAAGTTCCATCTTGTAAGCACGCCGCTGTTCAAGCGAGGAAGAGTCAGTTACGTCTGAATTACTAGTATCAAACTGCAGTTCATAATCCATCCCACTCCCTTCTTCTCCATTATTGATATTTTGGTTGTCCACTGAATTTAGATTTTCAGAGCTGCTGGGAGAAAATTCACCAATTCGAAGTTGTTGGTCCATCCATGCACTCATCGACTTCATAATAGTTGCAAGGCACTTGACAGACTCAATCCTAAATGTTTGGTCTTGTGCAACAGTTAATGTTGTTGTAGATCCAGCAGGGACACCTAAAGCAGTCTTTAGTAGTCCATTGACAATCCTGTGAAGATCTGATAGAATTAGCAGGCTTCACCGTATACTTAGGGAATAGCAACTGTGGTATAGCAGTAGTAGAAGAGAACAACTATGCTCATTGTCAATTCGTTATATTTGATAAGAAATTTAACAAGTAATACTGATCACAAAAAACGAAACTGAAGGAGAATGCCCATCTGGACAAAATAATAACGTACCTTTCAAAAATATTTGGTGCATCAACATCACAATCAAAGTTCACAAAGATATCAATAATAACCTGAGGTTCTTTACATATCTTCTCCAGAAAGTTTAGAACTGTCATCTTCTGCAGAAAACTAGGCTGGAGGACATTTTCAAGAACTCTTAAGATAAGCATAGGAAAAAACATTCCAATTTCCTCCTTCAAACCAGATCTAAACCTTGATATTAGACTCATAAAAATGGAACACAATAACTGAAAGACACTCATTGCAGACAAGGCACTGTTCTTCAACAAGGATAAGCAAAGGTACTGCTTAACTGCTTCAAGGTACCTGCATTAATAAGATTAAAAAAAACGTATCAGCGATTTGTACTCTGTTAGGCACATAATCAATTTAGCATTTCTATATGAAATGACCAAAACAACTTCCACTTATCCACTATGAATTCTTTCGGGCGTTGCTGCTTGATGGATACATTCCCACATGACTAAGCTCTATCATACTTAAAAGTACCAGTCAGTTGCACTAAGATATTTCGCACTAGTGTCACCAATTAGTTATTTCTTCTCCCTCCACCAGTATCAGCTTAGATCTGCAGATCTGAGAGGGTGTCCACTGTCCATGCATGTACTGTTAACAAGCATGGGGTATGTACACAGTTGGAAAATCTAGCTGGTTGAATATCAATCAGTACTTGCAGTTCTCATTCTAGTTATATGAGAAAACTAGTTGAGTATCATAGTTGGAAGCTTTAGCATGTACATGAGTACATCAAGGGTATCTGATATAGACACTAAATCTGTCCTTGGAACACACATGCTCCTTCACCAGCTAGATCCTTGCAGAACAACCACTATGACAGCTAATTGCACAAAACATGGCGAAAGATAACCTTATTACCCGACCCAGTGACTAAGTGAAAATCATGGACCTTGCTAACGCTCTCATGTGTACGCTGGAAAGGGCTGGGATCCAAATCATAAGGAATTAGTTCAAATTCAAGTCCAAATTTCCTGGACAATGCATCTAGTTCAAATCGGCCCTCAGTGTTGTTATAGATAGTAGTAAAATGTTTCTACGTATTCCACTTTACTCTTCCTGGCTTCCACAGTTCTACCCTTATCATTTGCACCCTTCAAGACTCATTGCAGCAATAACACAAAAGAAGATAGTTAGTGGAACATCGCAATAAAATAGAAATCGATGATCCGAACCATCTTGGTGTGGTACATACTTTTCATTTGTCTTCCAGAAAGGTCCTGCATTGTCAACAACCATCCTAACCAGCTCGAGTGACAAAACCTTCCCCCGCAATAGCATTGGATCATCAGGGCTATCAGGCGTACCAAACTTCATCGACAACTTGCAGATGTTCTTGAACAAAGCCAGGCCGTCCTCCCTGATTTTGCTTATTCCACCATCATCCCCACTTCCTTCCCACTGAATTGGCGCCGCATCCACAGGGGGTGCCTCCTCCGGCAAGTCGCTCCCCTCCATGGCCTCGTTTATGAACGCCTGTGCTGCCTGGACAACGCTGGAGTCGTTGAGGCTGCGGTCGGAGAGGTCCATCATGTCAGCAGCGGAGACGGTGCGCACGCGCACGTCCATGGCGTCGGCCTCGACGCGCGCGAACACGATGGCCAGCACCTGCGCGATGGCCAGCTTGGCGCAGAGCTGGTTGCCGCCGCTGGCACTTCCGAGGTAGACGTTGTAGCACGCCTTGACCACCTGGCCCAGGCACTCCCCGCTGACGGAGACGCCCGGGCACCGCGCGAACGCGACGAGCACGCGCAGCACGGCGAGCTCGAGCGCGTCGTCGCCGCCGCCGCCGAGCGAGACGCAGGAGAGCACCGCGGCGAAGAGCCTGGAGGCCGGGGAGGGCGGCGAGGAGGCGGAGGGGTCCGCGGCGTCGACGTCGCCTTGGAGGAGGCGGAGGGAGAGGAGCCCCGCGACGCACTCGAGCGCGGGCTCGGCCACCTTCGGGGACCCCGGGTCGAGCGCGAGCAGCAGCGCGCCGAGGGCGGCGTCGGCGGCGGGCGCGGGGAGGCCCGGGACCGGGGAGGCGGGATCCGAGGGCTCGTCGGGCCCCGGCGCGGTCGCGGAGGAGAGGAGGTCGAGCGCGGACTTGGAGGCGGCCACGAGCGCGGCGTGCCGGCGCCAGGAGGAGTGCTTGATGACCTTGTCGAGCGCGCGGGCGAGCACGCGGGCGCCCGGGGCGCCCTCGGCGTCGGGCTCCGACGACGACATTGGGGCGGTGACTGCGGTGCGACTAGGCGGCGGTGGCGGGTGGACTCATCGGAGGCGGGGGTGGGAGCACGGGAGATCTGGTGGGCGGTGGCCGGTGACGCGTTGCTCTGCTCTGCTGCTGTCTGGTGCCCGGTTCTGGAAAGAGCGTGGAAGCGGAAGGGAAGGGAAGCACGAACCAGGCCGGCCAAACCGCCGGGATCCGGTACCGGTATACCGGTCCGGTTTGGCCGGAAACCGGTCGGTATCGGTCAAATTTAAATTTGAATTCAAAAAACTCAGTTCAACCGGTTCGTACCGGTATACCGGCCGGTTAGACCGGCTTATCGGCCGGTTTGACCGGCTTGAATTCAAATTCAAATTTAAAATCGCATGTGTAATCGGTTTGGAACGGTATACCGGCCGGTTTGACCGGTTTACCAAGTGGGCTTTAATGGGCCGTCTCATTTTTTTCCTTTTCTTTTTTGGTTTAACTTTAAATGCCCGAAAATTATGTTAAACGAACAAATTTTTGAGAAAATTTGACACCATTAGATTCGTCGCACCTTGAAGTATTTTTAGAAATTTTTTGAAAAATTTTCATTTTTTTGAATTCAAATTTTAATTTTGAATTTGACCCGGTTTGGTACCGGCCCAAACCAAAACCGGGCCGGTCAAACCCACCGGTTTTGTAAACCCTGCTTGGAACAGATCAACGGAGAGTACGCTGCGAGTATCGGAACGGTGTCGTGTCGTGCTGTGTCGCCTGCTTGCTTCGGGGCGAGGGCTCTCCGATCTCTTGTTGACAGAATTTCCTCCAGTTCATCTTGATCTGCTAGTTTATAATCTGTTTGAAATGCAGGAATTTGTTATCGGAAAACAGCTTAATTTTGTCCGGGAGTCATACAATGTAACAAAGTCATTGCGTTCAGAACAAGACTGGCTTGAAATGTCTGTAATTTGCACCGAGAACTCACCAAATCAGTTGTCCGAAGACCAGCTACGCTAGTACTCTAGTAGTATAGTTATACTCCTATACTATTACTGTGCAGGTGTAATTCCTGCTTGATTCCCTAAGTTGTAGAAAAATAACAATAGATGCGTGCGTTATTATTATGACCCTGTTCTGTTTTTTCTATTTGGATCCAAATGCTAATAGTTGAAAGTGCTAAACTTCAGCACGGATCCATCCGAACATAAGTGCTAATGTGTAGGCTGTGCGGCCCCGGGATGCCATTGAGCAGAACTTGCGACAACACCGTGGAAAAGATTGCCGCCAGCCAGTTTCTCCAGCGAGCCGGGAAGTCCATGTGCTGCAGGAGGGAGAGGATGTAGTCCCAGCGGACCGAGTCAAAGGCCTTAGAGATATCAAGTTTTATGAGGAGCATCGGTCTGCGGCAGGGAGACCTGTTGTTGCCCCTTCTCTTTATTCTGGCAATTGACCCGTTGCAGCGCCTACTCAACTTGGCCCCGGAGGCAGGCATCCTTAGCAAAGTCGCAAGGGATCGGGCAAGAATGCCGATCTCATTATATGCGGACGACACAGTCATCTTCTTGCGGCCTGATAAGCAGGAGGTGAAGGCCTTGGCCCGTCTCCTAAACCTGTTTGGTCAGGTCACCGGGCTACAAACGAACGTCCACAAGTCCTCCATTGCGCCAATTCGATGTGATGGCATCGACCTCGATGATATCCTAGCGGACCTCCCGGCAGCACGGACAACTTTTCCGATCAAATACCTTGGCCTCCCACTATCTACCAGGCGATTACGCAAAGTGGATTTCCAACCACTCATTGACAGAGCCGCGGCCCGGTTATCAGGTTGGAGAGGCCATAACATCACGCAGGCAGGCCGGGTGATACTCACCAAGACCGTCCTATCTTCCCAACCAGTCTACCTGCTTACAGCCCTCACCGCAACGAACGAGGTACTGGAATCGGTCGACAAGATTCGTAGGAAATTCCTTTGGGCAGGGGATGAGAACCTAACCGGCGGAGAGTGTAAGGTCAATTGGCCAATGGCCGCCAGGCCAACGGACTTAGGAGGGGCGGGCCTCCTAGACCTGGATAGATTCGCGAGAGCTCTACGCTTACGATAGCTATGGCAGGAGTGGACGAGGCCAGAAAAACTTTGGGTTGGTATGGGCACACCATGCAATGATACAGACGCATTATTATTCGCGGCATCCACTGAAATTCGGATCGGTGATGTCCGGAAAATTTCCTTTTTGGCACACGGCGTGGACGGCCGACCGGCGGCCAAAAGACATTGCGCCAGATGTTTACTCCATGTCCACGAGGAAAAACAGGAAACTCCATGAAGCTTTGGCGGATAACCAGTGAATTCGGGATATTGCTCTATACTCGACCATCACCTTGCACCACCTACAGCAATTCTTCGACCTCTGGTTGATCGTGCGGGATGTCCACCTTAGCCCGGGGGTGGCCGACACAATCAGATGGAAGTGGACGTCAAATAGAGAATATTCTGCAGCCTCAGCATATCGGGCACAATTCCTAGGTTCGGTCAAAACGAAACTACAACCGTTGATTTGGAAGCCGTGGGCACCGCAAAAAGTGCAAATTCTTTGCATGGCTTATCATCAAGAATAGAGTGTGGACGTTCGATCGTCTAGCAACTAGGGGATGGCCGCGAAATGAGGTCTGCCCTTTATGTCGACGAGAGCAGGAGTCATACAAGGAGGGTGTGGAGCTTGATCGTTGGGTGGGTCGGCTACCCCCAACTACTTCCAAGTCACTGGAGTCCTACGCACTCGGTCGAGGAGTGGTGGACTCGGCTGGGAAACCTCGCGGACATGCCAACTAAGGCCTTGAGATCCCTCCTCCTGTTGGTCAATTGGGAAATTTGTAAAGAACGGAACGCGAGAACTTTTAACCGAAGAGAGACCTCGCCAACAATGCTTTTTGGCAAAATCAAGGAAGAGGTGCGTGCATAGGGAATCGCGGGGGCCCGACATCTGGCGAGTCTCACTGGGGTCTAGTGGCGGGCACATGGCCGCCATTTGTACAATTTTTTTATCACTGTTTTTTCAATTTTGACTTTATTTAGCCTTCCGTGGCTTTAACTTCTTCTTTATTAATAGAAAAGGGGCACACTCTGTGCTTGTTTCGTTAAAAAAAAGCTAATGTGTAGGCTGAATTTTAGCTAAGATTTAAAAATTTTAGCAAGGAAATAGGTGCTAATAGATGCTAAAGTACAACCAGACCGATGCTATGTCGTACTCTAAGAGCATCTCCAAGAACTCTTGTATCTATGGATAGCTAAAATCCTAATATAGCTATTATGTAAAACGAAATAACTAACGAAAAAGGGATGAAATCCAACAGCTTCTCCAAAATCCAAAAAGACATGGCTAGCGCTCAGCGCTAGGCAAAGATGCCCAGCGTCACCCTCTGGATAGAAAACGAGGATAGAAGATGAGGTAGATAGAGTTTCTATTGGATATGAGTTTTTTATCTTTTTTTTAGCAAACTCATCCAATATAGAAGAGCTCTTGGATGCTCTAATCGTCGATCATTGCTCGCTAGTCTCGCGGGAATTGGTTTTCCCGACTCTGACGCCTGAAGCTACGGAGATGCCTGCCAATGTACTCAAATTCATCTGATCCCTTCTCTTTTTCTTTCAAAAAAAGGGAGAGAAATGACGCTCAAGACAAGCTAATGTATTTAAAATAAACTGATTGGTTCGTACTGATTGTTGCATATTTATTATTTAAATGCAACTAGGGTAATACAAAGATGGGTTCCAAAAAAACAAAAGGGAATTTGTAGTCACCTTTTCCTGCTGTGTAAAAAGAACTTTTAAACGGAGGAACTAGATTCTATGCAAGCCGCGTGCTGGTGACACGAGGCGCTCGTTTGCGCAAGGATGTTCGGATACAAAAATAACTGGGTTTGGATTTTGAATGTTGAATTTGTGTAGATACCAAGTTCATTAAAATAGTGGATGTACCAGTAAATGAACCAGCAAGTGAAAAGCCCATACTCACTGCGTTCGGCAGGCTGGAGCTCGAGGTTGGAGCTGGAATGGTGTGAGAGAAAAATACTGTTGGGCTGGTTGGAGTGATGTGAGAGGAAAATACTGTTGGGCTGGAGCTGCCTGGAACTGAAGACAATCATGAGTCAATTAAGCAGAGGCATAGTTTTTTTTGCCCGGATTACTGTCTATTAAACCATACGTGTAGAACTCAACGAGCTTCCATGATCTTGTTAATTTTATTACATCATCTCATAATGCACTAACACTTCCAAAGATTCACGATCACAGGAATTTCAGATCCAGGAACAACAAGATGCCAATATACGAACACAAAAGCCCATTCGGAATCTGGATAAGACAGTAGCTATTGAAACCAAAAAGAACAAAAGAAAAATCCAAATAGAAAAGAAAAGATATTCCATGGATATCAACTGCATGACACATATATAACAGGCATGCTGAGCTTGGCAAGTACTACACTACATACTGGATGCTTGCAAAAGAGGCCTATGGAAAGGCTAGCAAGCAGCTACTTCATGAAATGGTACTGTATCTAGCTTGATTTTTGCCCTTGTGCCCTTGCAGCGCCTTCCATGGAGGATGAGTTCCAATATCTCTGGGTTTTCACTGCTTGTCTTTCCGGCTACCATCCCGAGACCTCTTCCGGCGCTGCTTGGAGCTGCTGGACTTCGGTTGGGCAGACCGGGCATCAGGAACAGGCACACGATGCTCACTAGCCAAAGCAGGGAAACCAACGGCAGGGTTTCTGCAGATATGAGATTGTATTAGCATCAGGATTTAAGAACCAATCCGCATATAGCAAAATTCTAATAAAAATCCGGTGGCTCTTGTACTTCCAAAAGATCCCTTGCTTAGTAATTATCAACTGTGTTCGAGGAAAAATTGTAGTTATTGACTGATCATATCCATGACTCGAGCCACAGGTATTCGTCTAACCTCAGAGAACGATAAGAGGATGGAAGGCTTGATGTGTCTTACCCGTGAGTACGGCAGACTCCTGCATGGCTGTGGGAGCACCAACAAGCCTATCCTTCAACAAGCTCTGGCGCAGTGCCATGTTCTCAGCTGCATAGCACTGAAGTGCATAGCTGAGGCGGCGGCACTCTGCCTCCAAATACTTGCTCTTCGTCTCCAAGTCCTTTATATACGTCTTCTTCCTCTCCCTCGATTTCATGGCGGAATCTCTGTTCCTCATTTTCCTGATAAATTCACAAGGCAGATCCCCTTTTATATACGAGACAAATTGCACAACTAGACAAATCTTCTAGTGATCAATCACAGAAATCTCTTTCATTAGGTACAGTTCACAATAGACACCCATATACCTAAGCAATAATCCACACGGATTTATAGCATACTCCCAATTTCACAGGAAGCAGGATAAGAAGGATATAAAACATAATCAACATACCTCATCTTCTTCTTCTTGCTGACAGGATCATCGTCGTCCACCTCCACCGTCTCAACCTCCGGCGTTACAACCTCCACCACCTCATCCCTTCCGGAATCCTCATCCGTGCTTCCACCCGCCTCGCTCTCCTTCCCCTCCCGCTCCCCCTCCCCGCCGTCGTACAGCGCGTCGAAGAACTCCTCCATGCTGATGCCCTCGGCCTCCCCGCCCAGCTCCGCCTCCCCCACCTGCATCAGGAACCTCTCGATCTCCGTCAGCGCCTCCTCCCCGGGTGGGCTCGCCCGGGAGGTAACCGACTCCGGCGACCCCGCCTCCGCATCGCGCGCCGGCGCCGGCGCCGGCGGAGGCGGGGACGGTACGATGAGGTCGGAGACGCCGGTGGGCTCCCCGGAGAAGGAGGCGAGGAGGGCGTCGAGGTCGATGTCGGCGAAGAGGTCGACGTCCATGGGGATAGCGAGATATTTTGTCGCCGGGATCGGAGCTGTGCGACTTTATAGCGGGCTCTCGCATTCGGATGGTTTGCTTCGCAGGGAAGGAGAGGAAGGTTCGTCGCAGTTTAAACGGGGTGGGGCCCACGAGGGGTGGTGCCGTGTCCTGGCCAATGGGAGAGGCGGAATGCGCCAGGTCAGCCTGCGGATTCCTTTGCGAGGGACCTGGGTTGGGTTCGTGGAATGGGCTTCCCGTTGATGGGCCGATGATTAGGAAGTAGTTGCTGCGGCCCATCTTCTCGCAAATATTGGCCGAAGCTGATCCAATCCAACGTTCACATCCCGCACGGCCTGCCACTGACACCCGGTCCCGTTGTTTAGACGGAGACCATGTCCCGCCTGTCAGCAACATCCTCGGCGGCCAACCAGCTCACACGCCGCCGCTCGCGACGAGGCACGCCGTTCAAACGCCCCGGCTCGACGCACTCGTTCGAATCCCCAATCCACCAACCCAAGAGCCTGCCGGATTCAAACGTCCGATTCAAACGACCCTCTGCTGCCTGCGCCTGCGTTTCGACCACCATCGCCTCCCCTCGCCCGCCCGCTCGCCTCGCTGCCGGCGGCGGCGGCGATGGAAACCCTAATGGTGGACCGCGTCCACAGCAGCCTGCGCCTCTTCATGCACCGCAACGCCGTCTTCCTCTGCGAGCGCCTCTGCGCGCAGTTCCCCTCCGAGGTAGCTGCCCCCCCCCCCCCCCCCCTCGCCCCCCGCACCTCAGCTTGGCTAGTACGGCTAGATTCGGCGTGATTGCTGGTGGGAATGGTTCGGCGCGGGTTAGATCGGGAGTGTGGTCGGCGTGAGGCCGCGATTTGGCGCGGGGTCTCACCTGCGGCGCTTCGATTTATTGTCCTTTCGATTTGGCTGGGGATGCATTTGAGCTAAAGCGGTGGGATTTGGGTGTAGTAGGGCGTATGGGGGACTTGAATCAGGCGGCTCTCTCTAGCTGTTTCGTACAGTGGTTTGAGTTGTAAGGAATTGGAGTATTTGTGCGCGATTCGTCTAGAATTTTGCTGGAGAGTGGAGAGAAACCCGAAATTGGGAGCAGTTTCATGTACCAGCTTTAGTGTTGTTGGTCTGTAATGACTATAAGCTCTGCTGGCCGCTGGGTGTTTTAACTTATCTGAATCTGTAGGTGGCCACGATTGAAGCCATTCTAAGGTTTTCAGTAGCCTAGGTCACCCCTCTTCTATCTTCTTAATCTTATAGTTGCCCGAGCGGGGTGTAACTTTTTGTTGGGTTCTCGATGTTGTTCTTGGTAATTGATGAGGGGTGAGGTTAGTGGAACTCTTATCCACTAATTTTGCTGTGTCGAGTGTTTTTTGTTTGTGTTTGGTTTCTTAGCAGTTGTTAGCCTAAAGGTAGACAGTGAGTGCTAATGCTAACTTTCCTGTTATAGGACAGTTATTTTGTAAGCTTGTTTACTTCCATGGCTGATACACTAAATGTTATCTTGTTCTGTACCTTTTGTGCAGACCAATGTGCAGTTGTTAGCAACATGTTACCTCCACAACAACCAGCCATATGCTGCATACCATATTTTGAAAGGTAATAGAATCTGCCCACCATATTACCACTCTGCAGTTCATGCTCACTAGTGTGTAGTAATGTCCTTATGGTTTGACTGTTTGGGAATCTTAACAATTGGAATATATTTTCCATCTTGTGGGGATATTTCTTACTTTGCATTTTGGACTATTTTTCTCCTTCTATGTTGGCGTGAAAGTAGTGTGGATGATTTATGGATTTTGTTTCTACTGTACTATGAAGGGAAGAAGCTGCCAGAGTCCCGGTACCTGTTTGCTATGTCATGCTTTCGTATGAACCTCTTGCATGAAGCAGAAGATACTCTATGTCCAGTAAATGAACCAAACATTGAGGTATGCAGTGTATTTGTTAAAACAATTTGTTTATGTTGTTGCAAATTAATGTATAAAGTCTTATTGTTGTTTTTGTGTAGAGGGTAATGTAGGTATTGTTCATGTAGTACCCTAGGAACTGCGCACTACTCATATAATCGAACTATTTTAGTCGGAAAATGTAGACATAATTTTCCATTCGTTGGGTTTGATTCTCGGTGAAAGGAATCGGGTCGTGTGCTCTAGCCTAAGAGGGGGAGGGGGTGAATTAGGCAAGTTAAAACCTTAACCTATGGCTCCAACTAAATTGCACAATATTAAACTAAAATATGCTATCTATATGTGCAACTATGATTTTTCTAGTGTGAAACCCCTATTCCAAAAGAGTTTAGCAACCTATAGCTTTTTCTATCAAAATATTACTCTATGAAAGTAAAGGCACACAAGGAAGCTAGTATAAAATGCGGAAACGTAAAGAGCGGGATAGAAGGAAGCAAACTCTCGACGCGGGTGCTTATTCCGTAGTTCGGTTAGCCACAAAGTCACACCTACATGCACGTTGTTGAAGCACTCACTAAGAGTATCGCTTCTCGGCAATCAAGTCTCTTTCGTGGACAAAACCACGGTCACCTTGATTCCGATTTCCACTAAGGAGCTTCTCCATAAAGGAAGGGGGTCTTCACGTCCCCCGCACAAGGTCGTCCACGCCGCTCCACACCAAGTCGGAGGGTCGTTGACGTTGCCGGCGAGCCTCAAATCTCCAAGGGGCCGGCGCACCAAGATATCTTCTTGGTTCACTAAAGAACCACAGCACAAGGGCATAAAGCCTTGCTCTCTCACTCTCTAAAGAGCTAACCTAGCACTAACACTCTCAAATGTGTGCTAAGGAGTAAGGATATGATCACTAAGCTCTTGGATGGCTTGGAGGTGTTATAGGATGTGGGTGTGATGTCTCTGAACTCCAGCAATCTTCAAATGCCCGGGGGATGGCATATATATAGCCCACCAAGTCGAACTAGCCGTTTAGAGCCATTATCTAACTTTCTGCGTAGGCGTCGGAATATCTGACGGTAGAGCACCGGTTCATCCGGTCACTCTGCGCCTTGAAGTAGCCGTTGGGTCTTTTGACAATTGACGTAGGAGTCACCGGATAAACCGGTCATGGGCCGTCGGTTCAACCGGTGCAGCTGTGTTGTGTAGACCTCGTCCAAATCGATATTTCTTTGAGTTCTTTCTTCGTGTTTTGCTTTGCTTGGCCTTTTGCTTCATCCCTGTGATCTATAAATATTCACTTGACAAACTCATTAGTCCCATTGATTGTGTTGTCCATCGATCACCAAAATCACAAAACAATGGTCTAATTGGGCCATGTTATTTACACTAGGTAAACACATGCATTATTTGTATGTATTTCTTAAGTTTATAGATTACTTATAGGGATAACATAATTTATCCAATAAGGCACAATCGGTAAACCTAAGAAAACTAATTTCTGAAACTTGCAATGCGTGTATAAGAACCTGACCTCAACTATTAACAAAAAGAAAAACTAAGGTAATGCCGCTGGGTCCCACATGAACAATGCCTGGCTGCTATGGTGTTATGAGAACAACACGTTCCTGCTAAATACCCCTCTAGTACTTTCGATAGTCGTTGTAGACAATGAGTTTCACAAAGTAGCTTGTTCTAAGAGAATATTTGCTCGATGATGTTGTGTGGACTTGTTTATGTAAACTAAAAATTCCATAGCTAGAGGAGCACACATATTTCCTATTTTACTAGGCCTGGTTGATCTTCCTTGCCTGCTATGGCGTATCTAAAAATTATGTTCTTAAGTTCAGACCATGTGTATGTCCATTCTCCTATTGTGCTTCTCTTCTGAGTGTTGTGCCAAAGCCCAAAGGAGCATTAAGCCATTAGCATCACAAAATTAATGCTTGTCGCTGCATGGATTGGGGAGGCAATTTTTTTCCTTACCATTTTCTCTTATGGGCCATGGCATATTGATATTCATGTGAAGTTGCCTACTATTATTGATTCTACAGAGGTTATTAAGTGAGAAAGTAAAAGCGATCACATCTTTGTTTGATTTTATTCCTTTGGGGTGATTTGTTACTTCTACTGGTTTCATCCTTTATGCAGGTTCCCAATGGAGCTACAGGACACTACCTCCTTGGAATAATTTATAGGTTCGTTATTCATTCATGGTTACTGAATCTGTGCTGCTGCAAATTCTCATATTGGAAGAGTTCTCTATATTTGTCTCATATATGATTGCAGGTGCACGGGCAGAATGTCAGCTGCAGCTGAACAATTTACACAAGCGTTGACTCTGGATCCTCTTTTATGGGCAGCATACGAGGAGTTGTGTATACTTGGTTGGTTCGTTGTACACTCATCTTTGTAGTTCTGTACTACGTCTACACTAAATGTGATTTATTACAGTACAGAAGTACTTAAGTGTCACCTCATCCGCATCATATTATAACTTTTGAAAGGTTTAGAAGAAGAAATGAAAATTATGGTGATTTTGTGTACCTTCAAAATATTCTACTTCTAGTGAATCTTCAATATTTCCTTCATTTACATCACCTCATAGATGAGACACTCCACTTTAAAAAGGAGACACTCCACTTAAGTGTCACTGTGCTAAATTTTGTATACAAATGCATTCAAACATTATCGGCTATCTTGGTGTTTGTTCTTATTGGTTGATTCCTAGTGTGCTAATTGCAATATGGTCATAGTTATACTATGGCTCAATAATCATGATTCATCCTCATTTAAAGCGTGAAGTCATAAACTGAATTCAATATGTGTCACCATCTTGTAGGTGTTGCTGAAGATGCAGATGAATGTTTTAGTGAAGCAACTGCTCTACGTCTCCAGCAGGAACACACATCCACATCTGCTCTGGAAAAGTCAAACTTTGCCAATGAAAATCGAATTCTAACTTCCAGTCTTCCCTCAAGCCTCGGGGATATTATCCCTAAGCAAATGAAACAGCTTCATGCTAACAACACAGCAGAAGTTCCTAGTTACCCTCATGTTAGAGCAACTGCACTGCATGTACAGAACAGCACAACCTCTAACGTAGCACAGTTTGACACCCCATCACCAACGGCAACACAGGTCAGTGTGTACCTGAGGTATTAATGTAATCTGCAGCTGGTATAACCATGTTAGGTAGCATTGGTGCATTATATGCTTCACATTATTTGGCACTGGTACCGATAGCTTATGTATAACCAGAACATTCATGTTCAAGCTATTCTGACTTATATATCATTGTTAAAAAGCCTTCTTCTATGCATCAGTCATTATCTGATCTGCCTGTCTTGTTAAATTCTGATGATAAAGAGCTGTGTGTCTGTGTCTTCGCAGATCATAATTATTTTTTGTTGTTGTTTTCCATCGTACTGGAGAACTATCGAATCTTGACTATTGAAACATGTAATGATGTAACACAATTTGTAATCAGTTGTGCATGGAGACCTCATTTCTTGAGTTATGGACTTATGGTATTAGTTTGTGACTAGTCTTTAGTGACATGCATTTTTACTTGCCTTATTCTTGCAGACTTCTAGTATTGTACCTCCACCACTCTTCAGGAATGCCCATGCTTATCAGAATACAATAAGTGGTGATGCTCCTGCTAAACCGAAAGCTAATGGATCAAACCAGCCACTCAGAAGGAAATACTTGGATCAAGCAAGGCTAAAGAAGGTTAGGTTCTCTTATCATTTGATCGAAATCATGCCACTACTTGTAACTCTTTTCTTGTCTATTTCCTTATTTTGGAACTTCTAGGGACCTTAACATCTAAATATTTACCAATTATGACACCATTCCCCTTTCTGATTCTAATCTGAAAATTATAAAGTAATCAGAGCCAGATGATATTTTCTAGTTTCTCGTACTAATGCTGCTTGCAAATGCTTCATTTTAAACTTCAAGTTCCTCAAGTTACTGTGAACTTCCAGTGATGTTCCTTTGTATCAGGTTAGTAGGTTACAATGTCACATCCCTTTTTGTCACGTGGTATTCCACAGTATCAGGATCAAAGTTATGTTTTGCAGTTTGTTTTTTGTCACATGATAGTTTTTGTTTGTTAATAAAAAAGGTCATGAGTTTAGTTGCAAGCAGATCAATAATTCAGTATATCTGTGTTCAATGTTCAAAAAGGCGCTAGGCAGTGACCCACCACCCAGAGCCTAAGCGAGCTTAGGCGAGCCTAGGCGTTTCAAGGCGATTTGCTAGGCGGTGCTATATATGTAGATATTTCTTGCCATACACATCAACTATCTCTAAAAAAAAAGGAAAACTTGAGAATAATGGGCCTAAAGTTAGATAGAAAGCCCATCAAGCAGCCCAACCCAAGTCTCAACCCTAACTTATCCCTAGCCTCAACCTTATCCTCCCCACTCACCCTCCTCCTCCACCCGTCTCTGCCGCCCAGGCCGCCACCCTCCCGCCCCTGCTTCCTCCGTTGCCCAGGACGACGTCGCCCGCCCGCCCGCCTATGCCTCCTCCTCCTCCTCCGCCACCTGCTCGGCCTCAGCCTCCTCCGCCACCGTCCAGCGCACGCCGCCGCCGCTGCCGCCTCTCAGGCTCCCACCTCCTCCACCGCTGCTTGCGCTTGATGTCCCTTCCTCCCTCGCCGGCGCATGGCGTCCCCACCTGGCGGATCTGCACGGCGGCCACGAGGGATGGAATTGCGGCCATCCTTTCACCGCCGACGAGCTGGCGCCGCCTAGGGGACCGCCTACCCCCATAGGCGAGGCGGGACCCCCTCGCCTAGAGCTTAAGCGCGCCTAGGCGGCCGCCTAATTCCGCCTTCTTGAACATTGTCTGTGTTTTGTAGTTCTGTACATTATATAATCTGCCACTTAACCCTTCCCTTATGTTCTATCTTTTGCTAATTAGTATACTGTTTTTAGTTCATGCTTTTAAGTTATTGCTTATGATGACATTAGAGTTGAAGATGTTTTCCAGGTTTCTGGAAGGCTTTTTAATCAGAGTAGTGATTCAATGCCTCGAAGAAGTGCAAGGCTTTCTCGAGACATGACAATAAATTCAAATTCAAATTCAAATATCTCTCAGTTTGGTGGGAATGGAACAGATCACTCGTCAGGTAAATTGCGAGTAAACTCGTCCACACCATCAAAATTGTGTTCAACAGCCGTACGTTCTGTGCAAGTTATGAAAGGGAAACCACGAGCTACAGAAAATTTTGATGAAGGTGATTATCATTTCAATGTGGATGATTCATCAAATTATAAAAGTAGAAAAATGTGCTTGATGGGCATGTTTTATTATGTACCTGTGTGGTTGTGTGATCAAGATCTATCTGCATATTTGCTTGATGTTCTGGTCCATTGAGTTTACATCAGTTATATCTTATGTACTAATATTATTATTGTTTTTGTTTCTTCTGGCCATATCAATATGGTGACTTTTAGCAGAAATGTTTTTGTCTTTGTTGTTTCTTCTGCCCATATCGATATGGTTGCTGTATTGGAAATCACAGTTATGATTCCAAGTTGCAAAACTTTAGAATTCTGTTTTACTAATAAGGTGATTTCTCCTACCATCCCTTCAAATGTTCTAAAAAGCTAGAATAGTACTACCACAATGATCTGCTCTCTTTATTTCTTGAAGTATATCCATGTCTTTATATTATCAATTTCTTATTTTCATAGCATATAAGCTGCAGGATTACTTGCCATTTTTATTTGATGTGATTTCTTACAGGAAAAAAATAATTGGTCTGAAACATATAAGGTGTGGCCTGAAAATTCTTATGTTTTCGTGGTTCTATGCTAGTGTGAGCTTAACATTCATACTTTAAAATGTTGCTCTAATTGCTACGATTAAATGCTGATGGCAGTTTATGTTTACTTCAAAATCTGGGATTTAGTTTTCTCCTTCACTGGATCATCCCCAATGCTTTCACCTTAGCCTTTGCTATAGTACTCCCCGTTCACAAATATAAGAAATTTAGGACATCAGCATGGTGTGTATAGGGTGAAACTTTGGCCATCAACTCATGCACAAATATATAATTGTTAATTTCACACGACTACATAGTTTTGCATTAGGCTAGCATGACTTGTAACATCTGGGATCAATTTCACATAGCTATAACTAATCACGCCCTTAGTTTCACAAGCCTACAACATTTTGCATGGACCTGCATATGGACTTGTGTGGCTGACATGTGGGTCCATGCAGAATATTGTAGGTTTGTGAATCTAAGGGCACAAGTAGTTGTAGGTATGTGAAACTGATCTAAAAAATTGTAGTTCCTTGATAATTTAGTGCGCATGGTTGTAGTTTTGTGAAACTAATTCAATATTATTTTTTAATACAAAAATTTCTCTTCCTGATGAATAATAATATAATATCAATCTTAAGTTGCACTGTTTGTTTTTTTAGTTATTGATGGCCAAAGCTAAAAAAGATTGCTTTTTAGTGAGGTTGTATTTTCTAGGTATGGCTTTTTGCATTAGCTATTTGCTGTATAGAGTAGCATTTTCTGTTCTTTAGGAATGATCAATGTGATTTCTCAATTTTAGGAAGCAGATACGAAGTTATTGATGAAATGTGGACAGATAATGTGCCAGCAACCTCATCTTCTGCAAGTACGACTGAGGGAAGATTCTTTGAGCAAGATAAAGCTGAACGAATTATGTCGCAAGACTCCAAAGTTGCAATTGGAATCAGGGAGCTACTGGGACTTTTGCGAACACTCGGGGAAGGTTTTAGGCTTTCTTGCTTGTTTAAGTGCCAGGTATGATATAGGGTGTGCAACTTACAGGCGATAACCTTCTATCCAGTGATGTCACTAAACTGATTTTGTTAAATAAATGATCAGGAAGCACTGGAAGTCTTCAGAAAACTCCCTGAGTCGCAATTTAACACTGGTTGGGTTCTATGCCAGGTACAACCAAGGCAAGATGAGTGGAGACTTACAAAAATGCTATTAATCTTGTAGTGAAAAAAGTCTTTACGACCTAAAGTAATGGTGTACATCTATCCGCATCGTAACGTGGGAACTTTTGGGGGGACTTTGTTTTCGTCCTTTGTTTTTTACCTTGAAAGTGACTCTTAATTGAACCTTATGACATGATGAGTTCATGACTTACTGTTTATTGGAAAATTATAGTCTATGCTGCTTTTTAATTTGTTTATCGAGTTAATTTTGGGATTGGCACTGTTAATCGTACAGCTCAATAATGAACGCAATGAATTCCTTAAACCCACTCATCTTAAACCCTGTATATATTTTACCCACTTTGTTCAAAAGTGCTCTACTCTTTAAACCCTGTAATTTCTTATAATTAAAAGGTAGTTCTTGAACTTCATGTCCTTGTCTTTCTTGAAAGGGCAGTAACGACTCTTGAGAACTATCTTTTAATTTAAGAAATTACAGGGTTTAAAGAGTAGAGCACTTTTGAACAAGTGGGCAAAATATATGGTGACATTAATATTACAAAATATTTCTAAACTTCATCTCTTTTGGTAAGAAAAAGTTTGTGTTCATTCTGGTCAACTATGCAGGTTGGTAAGGCATATTTTGAATTGGTTGATTATTTAGAAGCTGATCATTACTTTGAGTTAGCGCATCTACTGTCTCCTTGTACATTGGATGGAATGGACATCTACTCCACTGTTCTTTATGTAAGTGAAATCACGGCAGTTCGACTTTTGGCTACATTAACATTTATCTACAAGCTTGCATGTTTTTGTTATTTTTTTACAGCATCTGAACGCGGAAATGAGACTAAGCTACCTAGCTCAAGAGCTCATTTCTATTGATCGACTATCTCCTCAAGCATGGTATGCCTTTTTTCTACTTTATAAAGAACAAAAGTGTCGCACCATTTTCTTGTCAGAGTATCTCAATTTTATTTTTTCCTATTAAATCTTGTAATGATGACATTTTTGGACTAGCACAAGATGTCCTGGGTTGAGAGAGGGGTGAGGGGGATTTGGGTTAAATATAAATAAGGCCGCGTTGTTCTTGGTTTGACAATTTCATATGTAGTCCCGTTGTCATTGCAGTGCAAAACAGGTGGATTTGTCTAGGTGGCAATTTTAAATCTTTAGTGGGATTTGCTTTTAAGCTGGCCCCTCTCATTGCATTACTATAATGTTACATAATCTAATATATCTCTCTGGAATGTGCAAACAGGTGTGCAGTGGGGAATTGCTTTGCCTTGAGGAAAGATCATGAGACTGCCTTGAAGAATTTTCAACGCGCGGTACAGCTTGACTCAAGATTTGCATATGCTCACACTCTATGCGGTCATGAGTATGTTTTTGCTCCCACAATTATAATTATATTGATGCTACATGTCTAGTTAATGCTTGAGTGCACCCTCTGTCCCTAAGCATAAGGCGTGATCTGACTTGGCACGGTCTCCGAAATAAGGTTGACTGTTAATTGTTCCTATACTACCATGTTTATAGCAACAAAATTTTAATAATAATAAAATACCTTTAAATGTCAATCTAATGATATTATTTTTTGTAAAATAAAATTGACATCACGTGAGGTTAACTGTTGGTCAAGATTACAAGGTTTGAATCTTGAAGTACGTGTGCACCTTATATTTTGGTACAGATGGAGTTTTTTAACTGGCGCAAGTTTGAACTTCATAAAAATCCATGTCTGAGATTTCAAATTTTCTAATCAAACACCACTCCTTGAAACTGTAGGTATTCTGCACTAGAAGATTATGAAAATAGCCTCAAATTCTACAGATGTGCACTTCAGGTAGATGAAAGGCACTACAATGCCTGGTATGGCCTTGGGGTGGTCTATCTTCGGCAGGAGAAGTTTGAGTTTGCTGAGCATCATTTCAGGAGGGCATTTCAGATAAACCCTCGCTCTTCTGTTCTTATGTGTTACCTTGGGATGGCCTTGCATTCTCTAAAGGTTGATACCATTGATTGACAACAATAAACTATTGCCTCTGATTCCAAATATAGGTTATAGTAGCCCTTCTGGAGTGACTTCTGGGAAATAGTAGAGGAGGTTAAAATGACTTACATTTGGAATCAGATGGAATTGCATTTTCCCTTGCTAAATGGTTAAATAAATCCTTTTATTTCTGGATGCAATCTTGTCAGAGGAATGAGGAGGCATTGGAGATGCTGGAGAAAGCCATAGCTACTGATAAGAAGAATCCACTGCCCAAGTATCAGAAGGCTTTAATCCTTTCAGGCCTACAAAAATACGCAGAAGCTTTGGAAGAGTTAGAGCGGCTAAAGGAGATTGCGCCTCATGAGAGTAGTATGTATGCACTGATGGGAAAGATTTACAAGCAACTCAACATTCTTGACAAAGCTGTTTTTTGCTTTGGCATTGCCCTGGATTTGAAACCCCCTGCTGCTGATCTTGCTATAATTAAGGTATAATACAATCTTATCTCCTTACCTCGCCTACCTCCATCTACCTCCTTTTCCTATCTTCTTTTCCAACTAATCTCTGTGTCGCTTAGTCTCTTCCTAGAGCGGTCTAGCAACCATTGCTAGTTGATCTGTTACCTTATTAGGTGTCACGAAGTGGAATTCACTTGTTATGGTTACTGTAATGCTTGTGCTATGGAGAATCCATTTGCAATTTAATGACTGACGTGCTTGCCTTGTATTTGGCAGTCCGCAATGGAGAAAGTACACCTTCCTGATGAACTGATGGACGATGACCTATAAGTTTGTTCACTCTAAAGCACATTGGCAAAGGAACGTTTTAAATGCCTGTGCTTCAGGACTTCATGGCCAGCTTGTGCTGTCCAAGTGGAGCTCGGATGTTCAAGAAGAAAATCAGAATCTGGCGATCCAACAATATTTCTTGTGTCATTACTGTACCACTAGCCAACCAGTTTTGTAGCTCTAGTTGCAACCTGTAATCAGAGAACACATGCACGGCAGCTGCAGTAGTTTAGGACTGTTTACAAGTTGAGCGTTGGCGAAATGACTCGCCTGTACGGCTGTACCTTGTACAATTCTCAGATTAGCAAAAGGAATCATTGTTGAATAACAAAAAAGTTTTAGAGGATCAGGATCCTGCTGACTAAGCAGATCGCGAAGCACGTCGACTGACTTTTTACATTTTTAGTTGTAAGTGGTGAGAAGCTAAAGCTGCAGGCTCCTCGCACTGTAAGTGGTGAGAAGCTAAAGCTGCAGGCTTTGTGTGCAAGCAAAGTGTAACTTCCCATTCTCTTGCTCGTAGCCTTATCATTGCTTGCTTGCAGCATATCCAGGCATTATTATGAAATTATTCATGAAAAAAGTTACAGCGATGAGGCGATTTCTGGAAACTTTTACTTTTCGTTAATGGGATGTGATAACTTGTTTTATTTCGTGGTGACATGGAAATGATCCGGTAGGATCTTTTTTGGTTACCCAGAACATCCATGGTGGCTCTCGGGTGCACAAAACACGAGGTGTCTACCATTTGAAGCTACAATGGAACTGGTAGATCTTAGCCCATGTTTTTGAGCGATCCACTGGTTTTTCTTCCCTTATTCTTGTGACCTGATGGAAGCATAAACTGCAATTATTGCTCCAGTTTGTTAAACTTGTGACCTCGTGTCAATCTACATGCTGCAATTGTTGCTCCAGTTCGTTAAACTGTTTTCTATGATTTCCATCTGATTATGCACGAGCATGATACGATCTATAATGGGCGGCGCCGCGTCACCGTCCATATTGACTTCCCGAAAGGTGTTTCATAGTAATCGGAGTAAGACACCATTTGGATCTAAGTGCTAATGGATAAAAGTAGTAAATTTTTAGTACTAGTGTATCTAAATAGGAGTGGAGTGCTAACAAGGTAGGCTAAAGTTTAGCCAATACCCAAAAACTGTAGCAACAGTATAAGTGATAAACTGCTAATAGGTACTAAATTTAGCGCTTAACTTTAGCTTCCCCAAACAGCCCTAAATAACCTACTACCTCTTTCCTAAAATATAAGCTATTTCTAGATTTGGTCAAAGTCAAATTTGTTCAACTTTGACCATCAATATTCTTATGGATAAATTATTTTAAATATAAGCACTTATATATTAAGATAATTATTTGCGTAACAAATCTAGTAATATAATTTTTATCTTAAAAGATCTTTATAAATTATTTACTATTCATAGTCAAAATTGAGTAGATTTGACTTTGACCAAACCAAGAAATGCTTATATTTTAGAACAGAGGAAGTACCCAATACGCATTCACAACAAAGCTGAAAGTGTCATCGCTTCCCATTGGCAAGCGTATCTATGTATGTGTGCTGACAGAAGGCTGTCGGAAAATCTACTATATGGGGTGCAATTATTAGTGGAGTTTTGCTCTAGTGATCCTCTCCTAAAAATTTGCACGAATTGTAAAGCAAATAAATTATTAATTTATTATCTTCTTAATTATTTTTGTTCTGCTTCTTTTGGGTTTTGGTCCGTGTCCTGGCCCTGCATGCCCCCAGTCCGTGCCCCATACCCACGTGAGACGTCATTCTAATCCGGATCCTTGTTTTCCTGATCCATATTCGCCGCGCCTTATTTCCACGCAAGACCAAATCGAGCGATGGTGGTGGCGGCGGCGGCCACCTCTCGACGATGATGATGCGCTCATGGCAGCACTGGATCGAGGGAGAAGTTCACAGACAAGTCCACACTCACAATTGTGAACCTGTCATCAGCATGTACAATTATGCATTCGTTCAGATCATTTAGTTCCTCCAAAAATTAAACGAAAAGATTCAGAACCGTTGCAGCGCTTCTGCAACTGAACATGTCAAAGAGGTTGGACTTGGACCCGCCATGGGTGTTGTTCTTCTTTTCTTGCACTGTTCTGCCTGAGGAAAAAAACTTCTGCGCGTGGCATGTGCGACCTGCGTGGGTACCAAGCTCCTCTAGCCGAACATCGTGCGACCCTCCACACTCCATGGAACCCCAGCTTCCTCTCCCTCAATGTAGTGCCGCCATGAATGCCGTGGTCGAGAGATAGCCGCCACCGTTGCTCCTGTCTCACATGGATCCGCGATGTATGTGGATTCGAGAATATGACGGGACTGGGATGTGGATGACGTCTGGGCACGGACTGGTCACACGGGCAGGGCCAGGCCCCAAGAGACCCAGAACAAAAATATTTAAGAAAAAACATTTATTTAGTAACTCATTTGCTTTAGGGTTCGTGCAAATTTTTAGGAGAGGACCACTGGAGCAATACTCTTATTAGTGTGGGAGCAGTAACGATTCCGACAACGATGTGAAACAGAAACCACGTCGGCTAGTCCCGATCAGATGTGTGTGTGTGTGTGTATTTGCCTGTTGTTAGACTAGATTTCTGTGTTTAATTTTTAACGATATGGTGCCCCTGGTTGGTGAATGCCCCGCCTCGCTCTCCTTCAATTTTCGGTTTTGGTTTGTTTTTCCTTAAAATGCCGTGCATGGTTCACGTTGTGGCGCCGCACTCTCTTCGTTTCGGTGCGCTCTGCGTTGTGCATACGTACGCACTCTCTTCATTTGAAATTATAGATGACTTATTTTGTCTTGTAAGGATAAGCCTTTGGCTAATAAGTAATCTATTAGTATGTAATTACTGATACAGAATTGAAATAATACAATTATTTAATTATGGTTACAGTTTCATATCACATGAATGAATGCTAATTGGGTAATAATGTCGGTCAAAATGCTCTGTGCTAACAAAATAAAGTACGTCTTGTAAAAGAAACGGAGGAGTACGTACTCTTTTGTGTAGAAGTACATTCTACGTATTCATGTGGTGATCATTAGTACTGAATGTGGTGGCAATGCCATGCTTCCCTTTCTATAGTCCGTGTAGCCATGCATGTAGGCATCTTTGCTTCATTCTGAAGAGTAGTAACCATATATAGCATTGCTTGAAGTAGGGGCGTGTTTGGATGAGGGCATATGAAGCGAGCCTTCATGATTTAAGTCAAATTTGAACTAAGCACAAATACACTCGTCTGAAATTTTGCTCAAACCGCGTCAATTTCGTTCTTGCATTGTCGCTAATAGCCTAAAGCTTGAAGGCCGTGATTTGAACCAACACTATTGGTGGTGGTCCGTTATATTCATTGAAATTTTCTTCAAATTCCATGGTTCAGAGTTCAGACTTGGCGACTTGCGACCGTTCGCCTTCAGGCTCAATTTTTAAATTATTGGTGAATACTACTACCACATTACTGAACCTGGCATGTGTACAAGTTGTCGAGCCAAGCACAGCATCACATCCCCAAGATATGGCATGACGCTAGATGGCCACTGATAGAGCTATGGATATCGACACTGCATGATGCATGTGGCCGCCGGAACATGCAAGCTGCTACTGACACTTTGCCACATGCAAATATCATCGATCGCTTTCAACGGAAGCGATTAGACGCACTCCATTTCTGCAGTCTTCCCCCCACCACTTGCCCCTGCCCCCATCTTGCATCCATTTCTTCTACTGCGCTCATCGCCATGAATTCACCCGCTGCGTTGCCCTCTAGCTCCTATATATACCTCACCCCATGCATGGCAGTGATAGGCAACACAGCGAGCGTGTTGCCGGTTGATCAAGCAGTGAGTGAGCTTGCATTGAGGGTGCGGTGAAGATATGGCGGTGTCGGTGAGGAGGAGAGCTCCGTGGCTGGGCCTCCTCTTCCTCACTGCCGGTGCGTTGCTCCTGCGGCTGGCCTTGGCGGAGGAGCTGGAGGGAGCTTCTGCGGCGCCGCTTGGGCATGGAGCTGTGGTGCTTAGGAACGACAGCGTCGTGCACGGCGATGTGGTTGTGAAAGATGAGGACGCTGTTAAGCGTCAGCAGAGGGTATGGGGATGGGGGCCGTGGGGTAATAGCGGCAGCGGTGGCGGTGGCGGAGGAGGCGGCGGTGGTGGAGGTGGCGGCGGAGGTGGTGGTGGTGGTGGTGGTGGTGGTGGTGTTGGAGGAGGTAGAGAGGACGGGAGTAATGGTGATGATGACAGTATTGGAGGTGATGGAGATAAAGGTAAAGGTGGGGGAAGAGGGATTGGTCGAGGCAAAGGCCATGGTCGAGGTCGAGGAATTGATGGCGGAGGTGGTGGTGGCAAAGGAAGAGGTAACCATGGTGGGCATGGCAATGTCGTAGTAGGAGGTGGTGGTGGTGGAGGAAATGATGGAGGCGGTGGGGGAGGTAGCTCAGCTAGTGGAGGTGGAGGCGGCGGCGGAGAGAATAGTGGTGGTGGCAGCGGAGGTGGTAGTAACGATAAGGGTGGTGCAGGCAGTGGCGGCGGAGATGACAGTAGCTATAGTGCCACGCACATCCATGGGCATCTCTAGGATGGCAAGGTCGCAAGGAAAAAGACCACCTCATCATTGATCGGCTGGCGTGGCAGCAGCCGCATCCCAAAAGAGAAATCTTGAGGATGACGGTTTACGCTGACATGTGGCATGATCTAGCAGTACTCTGCTAAAACAGTGTTGCACCAGGAAACAAGCATGTTCTTGTCTCGGTGTTTTCTCGTGTCTTCAAGTTGCAACAGCCTATCATGTATGAATAATAGTAGCTGCTCATGTTAAGTACCATGCTAGAATGGCTTAGCTTGTTTTCAATTCAAGACATTTGTGATGGTACGTATTCACAAAACGTGGACGCAGCAGCTCATTGTTTTACTACTCCGATTTATACTAAGTACAATAAATTTTGGTCTGAATGATATGGAGACGTACTCCTGCAGAACAGAGTTGAAAATTTCAGCAAATATAATGTATAGGACCAGACAATCCTCTTCAGCTGCAAGCATCTAAGTTATGGCCTATCAGAACAAATTGTTACAATCCATCCTTACAGAATCTTGAACCTGCGAAAATATTGTCCAGACAGGAACACAAACCAACAATCAACGTCCCTCAACGCCGTCTTCCATGATGCTACCTTTGTCAGCTAGTACCGAGGCACACAATATTTAGACTGTTTGACCATACATGTTGAATAGCAATGAGTAAGGCAACAGTTACATACAATGAATCCACCTGTAACATGTCTACATGTTCTGATAACTCAAATACTGGGAACAAGCTACATGCTACATTGCTACAAACAGTACACTTTATGCCGGTTAAATTGAAAAGAAAACATGGAACATGTTGGGCATCAGGCTATTAACATTCTAAACTAAAAGGCTTTTAGTAACTTAGCTTTAGCTACAAATCACAGCCAATGGAGACAACTGAATACAGACAGAACTATGTCAACTAATGAGTTTAATTGATACAGGAGAGATCTAGCAAGGAAGGAGTCTTGAAGCATTAGAATCAGCAAAGAACTAGTTTTCGATAAAGATCAGGGTGGGAACTTCTAAGCTCATGTCACAAGCACCTAATCCCACACATAAGGCAAACCTGCAGTAGAGACGAAAGTTGGTTAGGCATGTGCAAAGTAGGAAACAAGTGGTTAGACAGGTGCGAACTCATATGATGGTATTAGTTTAACTGGAGCCTGACAGAAGAAAAAAAGAAACTCTTGTACTTAATACAAATAATAATTCAGAACGTGAAATCCATTGCAAGTAGTTTTTGATCATGACTCATGAACAAACAACAGCAGACACTTTCAAAGCACCGACACAACCATCTTTTTCTCGAACATGCAGGAGAGCTGTGTATCTTTGTATTAAAAAGAAAAAAAAGGGTAGAGAGCCCTTACAACACACCACCCAAGGACACAGGCACCGAACAACCATCCATATATGCGGATTTTAATTGTACTAAAATCTTGTTTTAGTTTCCATTCTCAATAGATAACAGCTTGAGTGAAACAACATAGAATTAGCGCATGTTTATGAAAAAACAATTGGGTGCATACTTTGTATTATTGTGCTTCATGTGGCATCATTATTTTGATTGCTCAAATGGTGCACGCACAAATAGCTGCCCATGGAGAGTGACAACTGCGGAGGTTTGGTGAGGATCAATGCGGGAAGGCAAACTAATGACCTGCAAAGGATGTGCAGTACCAATGAGTACAACCTTAAAACAAAAAAAAAAACAAGTATCAGCATACAATTCAAATGGTTAACAGACCTTCTTGAATGGAGTAACACCCCATGGGTTATCTAGTTGCTCAGGCTCTCCAGTAACTATCAAACGACCAGCAGGATCAGACTGAACATGTACCTGCATCAAAACATGCATCAGCTTTCTAGAAGCAGCTTCAGCAATCCAACTTACTGCAGCACATATGAGAAATCAAGATTAGAGAGCAATAACAAACCAGTCTAAAACATTTGCATTTACTTACCTCTTCCCGCAGAAGGCCAGGAACCAACGCATAGACTTCATAGCAATCTTTCTGCAAGAAAACAGAAAACATCTTTCACAGAATGCCCATAAATGATCACGGTTTCACTGATTTCTTCTTGACCCATGGTATTTTTTTAAAACTTCCATAACAACCACAAGAGCAGGTATTTATTCATTTCATAAAGAATCAGCTAACTTTTAGTGCTTCAAAATGTCCTTTTGGAATTAATGGAAAAAATAACTGGGGAGAAAAACAGCAAAGGCGTACCAAACAACATAGCGCAACAAGATCTATAAAACTGAGATAAAGATACTCACGGTTCTCCTAACGTTTATCTTCACCCAATCAGCGGGAGGGCCCATGTCGATAACCATAGAGTCATTTCTGCCAGATAGCAATAATTCATCCAATCAATTGAAGTCCAAGGAGCAAGAAGGAAAGAGGGCTTTGTTCTTATGCAATGCCAGGCATAAATAGTTATTCAAATGGATATTATTCCCCATAGCGCTATCATTTGTGATGCAAAATTCGCCTTTCCCGGGCGCTATGTAACATAAAAACCTCCCTCCCCCTGTGTGTGTGTGTGTGTGTGTGTGTGTGTGTGTGTGTGTGTGTGTGTGTGTGTGTGTGTGTGTGTGTGTGTGTGTGTGTGTGTGTGTGTGTGTGTGTGTTGGGGGAGGGGGTGGAGTGGGGTCTGTACGGCTATTTTGGCCTCCTCCTTCTATCTTAATGCAATGATACGCAGCTCTCCTGCATATTCGAGAAAAAATTTGCGATGCAAAAGAGCAGAATGTAGCCTTTCCTGTGAAGCGATGCTGCAATTCTTGCTGATTTTTTGACAGCAACAGCAAGGAAATGAACACAAGGTTTGCATTAAGATTTATATACAGAAGTGCACAAGGGATTTACTGTAGCTTATCGGATTTATATGGCATCACCCTGTCATCTTCCAAGGATGGAGTCCTTTTCCTCTTGGCAGAACCTACACAAATCCGACTATTAGTAAAGATGAAACTATGGAAGTTTAATGAAAGATAATGCAGAAAAGGTACCACTGCTTTTAGGAGTTTTATCCTTCTTCAAGACAATAGTGCCTTTATCCTGGGGAAAGAATAAAGAAGTTATTATACAACAAAATAAAGATTGCTGTGACCCTTGACTTGATAACAACCAATACCTTAATTATAGGATCAGCAATTTCACCATTTCCTAGTAGACGCTGAGAATGCCAGCCTTGCATAGCACGAGTTGCAGATTCTCTTCTGGCCCTTCCAGAGCCAGATGTATGGCTTCCACCCACCTAGGGAAACATACAACATCAACTTTTAGGCTCCTTCCACATATCAAAGGCAGCATATCCTTCCTATGTTTTACCATGACTAAATGAGCATCCAGTTTGCGCTTAGCAGTTCATGGAATGATCATGGATCTTAGATATAAAATGAATCCCATTGCATTAGAATCAACTTTGTGTTAAATTATCTACAAAAGGACTAATTTCTATTTTATTTCCATATCAAACAATATTTTTTTTAGACCAAATAAAACTGTACCTGGCTCTCAGAACCAATTCGATCCGCTAAAGTAGATGAAGCTACTTGGAACTTTCCGGTTTCAATTTTGTGTTTCTCATATTCAAGTAGTGCCTGCAGGAGAGAGAGAAAATTAAAGATGCAGTAGGAAACAGGGGTGGATCAGTGGTCACTAAAGAATTTAAGCACTCTTGACGAAACTAGCACTACACTTAGCAAAGGCATTGTACCCTCAATTACATTTCTGCTGAGAACAGTCCTTCTGCAGTTCTCGGGACAACCTAGGTGTATATACTAGCAGAATATGTTTACATCTTGCCCCAAAAATCCTACCACTAAATAGAGATGTACAATGTTTTTTCTGCAAAAAAAAGGGGGAAATCCACAGTGTAGACTCAAATTTGATATGTTCTGTGCCAATTAAGGATATTAATTTTAGTGCATAATCTTAATCTTATGGTAACAGCTTGGAAAACTTCCAACAAAAAGCATTTTGTGAGATGGAAAGACTAATTTGACATGATCATGAAGAATGTGTTTAAATGAAAGGTTTTCTATTCAACCGTAGCAGCTACCAAACAAGGCAACACTAAGTGCTAAGAGAGCCCTGAAACTAGAGAGCTATTAAGGCTGATCAGGTAGTCCCACAGACTGGGAAATGTAAAATTACCTTCTCATAGAAGTTACGGAACGTCCATGAAACTGTTGTGCATGTCCTGCATAAAACATGCCATTCAAATCATGGGAGAGATTGCAGAAATAAGAGTTCATGTCAACTATGTCCCAGTTTCGGTTATGTAAAACGACATATGAGGGCCATCAATTGAGAAGCCATGAATGGAACGATTGCAGACTATTAAATTCATACTTTGGAGGTTTGAACGACTCCCCCACTTGGCGCCACAGTTTGCATGATGTCACCTGTCGAGTGTTGATGCAACTAGTTAGCAAGCATACTATTTAAAAAGAAGTATAAACAAGATTACACAATCAAAACCACTCTTAGAGAAACAGGGGAAAAAACAATCACAACCACAAATCAACAGATATATATTTTATAGTCCCACAAAGAAATAAAATTGATTAAATATCACATTTGTGGACAGAATAAAAGGCAATCATGTCAATCCATTTGGTAGCACAGAGGAAATTTTCCACTAAAGCAACACAATATTTGCTAGCTTATGTCTGTATAGCCCATGGTTACATTTCAGCAATGAATTATGAGTCGTACAGTTATTTACTCTGCAAATGGTGCTTTCTCAAATAGAGATATTCATGCCTATAAAGGTTAAGTTTTTGCGACCTGTTGAGATTTTCACCGCCATATGTATGCGAAAAACAATGCCAAGGATGTTAATAAGAAGAGGGATGATGTATCGCCAACCACCTGAGGTGGACAGGAGCACCTAGTGTTTCATAAGCAGGCTACACGACAGTCTTTTAGAACAGGCACTAGAAGATTTGAACATGGACACAGAATGCAACCGACACGGTGAACACTGAACAGGTTAAGCATATTCCACACCAAAAAAAAAAAACAGAATGATGGTTGTGTATATGACTCTGGAAGAGAAAAGGGTGAAATCGGATAAATAGTAGGCCCAAGTCTCTGCGTAGGGTACGGAAAACCAAGACAATTTGATGGTCAAATAAAGACATATGTAAACAACATTGGCAAGCTAGTCAAAATTCTTAACTCCTAATTGAGGTACAAAGTTAAAGACCTAAGGGGAGCCTTGGCGCAGTGGTAAAGCTGCTGCCTTGTGTGACCTTGTGGTCACGGGTTCAAGTCCCGGTACCAGCCTCTTGCAGAAATGCAGGGAAAGGCTGCGTACAAAAAGACCTAAGTGGTCGGACCCTTCCCCGGACCCTGCGCAAGCGGGAGCTACATGCACCGGGCTGTCCTTTTTTTTTAATTGAGGTACAAAGTTAAAGAAGAATGATATGCTAAGTATCAATAAAGGAAGCCAAAGCCACATAGGGTGAGGAAATTACTTAGGACTAAACTCTAGTATGTAGTAAGAGGCTCATTCCAACACATTTTTCAGACACAACGTGTTTATGGCTAGCAGAACAAAAAATATTAATGACTGAGCATGTGCAATGCAAATGAACTCATAACTCAACCATCCCCAGAAAATTAAATCATTTATGTTTTATTCAACGAAACAGAAAGGTGCAAATAATGATGAGTACCTGATCATAGCCACCCAATCCAGTAACTTGTCTCCACAATCTAATGGTAGTAAGATACAGTTAATTCATTCAGCATAGTCAGAGTCAGAGGTCAATGAATAATACAAGAAAAAAGTGTGTTTTGTGTGCGCGCTTACTTAAGGCAATTCAATCCTTCGCCGTAGAACTTTGGGGGCTTGAACTCCATCATCTTCTCCCTGTAGAACCGCTCGAGCTCCTTCATGAAGGCAGCCTGCTCCTCCTCAGTCCCCGAGTCATCACCACCAGTGGAGTAATCGAACATGAAGGAATTATTTGAGAGCTTGGACATGGCCAGGTCCTCCTCAGCCGACACCAGCACAAGCTGGTTCTCAGCAGCCTGATTCTGACCATCCACGCCCTTATCATCACCGCCATCTGCAGCATCTCGCACCGGCGAGCCTCCCTTCTCCCTGCCCACCTTCACGGGCTCATCCCCGTTCTCCAATTTCTCACCCTCGCCAACGGAATCCGCCGCTGCGTCACCGTTCAGCTCCTCCCCGTCCCCCTCCTCCGCACCCGCTGCTTCGGGCTTCACCGAAGCCTCCACGGAACCAAAGGTGCCGGCCGCCCCGTCCGCGGCGCCCTCCCCCGTGACGGGTTCCGCCTCATCATCATCATCCACCGCCGCAGCTTCGCCCATGGGGACGTCGGCGGCCGGCGGTGCCTCGCCTTCCGCCTGCGGCGGCGGCGGAGGATCCTCCCCACCTTGCTCTTGCGACATCACTGGTCCCGGCCGTGGCAAGGGCGAGGAGGGCGTCGGGCGCGGTTGGGATGAGCAAACCCTAGCCGGAGATGGGGAGACGAAGGGAGAGGAGCAGAGGGAGAGGCCAGGAGGAACAGTGGGCAAATGGTTTGAACTGGAAGTCTGAAACCGGGCTGACGAGGGGGGAGCGTGGCGCTCCCAGTTTTACCGTTTTTGTCGTGTCACGTACTTTTCTTCTGTTTTATATTTTTATATAAATTTTACTACCTTCATTTCAGAATGGTATATAGCTACAGTGTTTTTAAATTTTCTCGGAATCAAATCTTTTAAAATTTAACCGTAGATAGTAAATTATAAAAATTAACAACACAAAAGTGATACCAGTGTAGTTATAATGAAATCAACTATCACAACATGTGACGTTTCCTATTTAAAAGTAATTATTCTTAAGATATTATTGGTTAAAGATGAAAATATTTTACTTTGATCGAATCAAAAAGTTGGTATATTTTGGGACGGAGGTAGTATTATTTAGCGTTAAAATGCATTTTGATTTTATTTTTCAAATACATAATCTGCTACCTACTACTAAGCATATTGGATTTCTAAAAAAAATTAGGTATAGGAGAGAGATGATTTAGATCATGGTTTTGTGCTCTCTCCAGCAGGTTTGATATAACTGGGTACCTATAAAGCTTTCTAAAAATACAAATACTCTTATGCTGTAGGGTTTTTTCATAAAAGATTTTTTCATAAAAGATCCAAGATACAGAAAAACTATCAAAAATTACATTTTTCACTGAGAACTTTTTTTGCAAGATGTCACCTACACATAAAAATCCCCTTCTTCCTCCCTTCACGCCGAACTTCGCCTCCTCCCACCCCGGCCGACTCCTCCACCTCCTCGCTGTTGTTGGAGCTACTCGCCGCTCCTTCGCCACACCACACCGCTCCTATGCGTGGCCGTCGGCTCTCCACGAGGCCACCCACTGGATCTTATTGTCATCCTGCTCAGCCTCTTCTAACATCCGCGCGTTCACCTCCCCCCACCCCACCACGTTCTGCTCGGCCTATGTAGCGTCGGCACCTCCCCCCTCTCCCCTACACCGTCGAGCTTGCCTGCGGACGGTGCTCGCTCGCCTTGATCTTGCCGTCACGACCTCGCGGGAGCAGCTGCCGGCGGCCGGCATCATGCCGACATCTCGTGGAACGGCGGCGCGACCTCGCGGGAAGGCGGCGGGCGGCCGGAGGCAAGGAGAACGCCAGCGATGCGGCACGCGAAGGGGACGGAGGCAGCTCGAAAACTCTGACCAGGAGTGGTTGGCCTCTTCTGCCACACGCCTGCAGTTTTACCAATCCAGTCTTTTGTTTGATATATTTGGGTCCAGGAGAGAGAAATTTAGGTAATTTTTTTAAAAAAATTTAGGAATAGATATCCATATATACCAAATCTGTTGGAGCTGTTTTTTGGTGATTTTTAGGTATCCTGACAGTTTTTAGGGATACGTATCTATTATATTAAATCTGCTGGAGATGTTCTAAAGAAAACAAAACATATCTCTATAGATGAAACAGTCTATGCACTCTTTCCAGCCGGAACAAAAAAATAGCAGGATATACATCTAGGAGATAGTATGGTAAATTTAATGAGGAGAGAGAAAAGACAACATATTAATATCCATCTAGTGTATTATATGGTACAAATTTAATGAAAAGAAATAAGAAAGCATATACATCTAAAGCCAGTCTCAATAGAGAGTTTCATAGCATTGTTTCTAAGAATGCCACATCATATAAAATGCAATGAAACTTGAATGTAACAACCACTCTCAATGCATAGTTTCATTCTATAGTTTCATATATAAACATTTAATTCCATGACTCATTGTGAGTTGGTAAATGTGCCAGTAGAGTTTCATCTCCATAAAATTTATTTTTTTTTCTTAAATATGGTGCCACATCATCAAAAATGCCTATGTGGCAGCTTATTAAATGTGGATGAAACTTGAATGACACTCCGGCTAGACTGGCCTAATAATATAAAGGAAACCATCCACTTTTTTAAAGGGCATTTACAACCCTCCAGGTAGGATAGTTTCTATGACAATAATTGCACTGCTAAATAGTATTTTTAGTTTATGTGACACTAAAATAAATGAGAGAGATAATAGAGGGGGTAGAAACTATGTCTCATGTAAGAGTCAGTTTTAATGTGAAATCCAATGAAATAGACACTATCAAATTTGTGTTGGAATGAAGATGATAGTATTTCATAATAGATGAAGGGTGTAATAGGTGGAGAGAAGAGAAATGAAATTTATTATTAAGAGATCATGAGTCAATGTCCCTGCTTATCCCATGGACATACCACATTGCTTATTATAAAGACTTATCGGTCTTATACATCCTATGGACTAGTCATTGTAACTCGTGGACCTATAACCAATTTCATAAGGCCCTGTTTAGTTCCCAAAAATCTTCCTACAGTACTCGTCACATCGAATCTTCAAACACATGCATGAAGCACTAAATATAATTGAAAAAAAAAGCTAATTACACAGTTCAACTGTAAATAACGAGACGAATCTTTTAAGTCTAACTAGTAGGGTGCACGTGCGACATCGCACGTGTCTGAAGAACAATGTTGCAAAAAAATAACCATATTAAATTTTAGTTGCAACAAGTATTTTTGAAAAACTATATATGGTGAAAACAAACAACGAGATCTCAATTGTGGTAAAAATAGATAAAATATTTGAAATATGAAAATATAGAATTATAAAAATAGATAAATGGTATGTATAAGATAGGATAAAGTCTATTTTTGGCACATGGCAATGGGCCCCACATTTTTTTTGAAGCGAGGACATCCCCATTTTCATTACGAAGAACGGAAATACCAGCAGTTCATACAACAGAGATGGAGGGGGGAGGGGGAAGGAGGGAAAGAGGGTATCGGTACAAGTTCAAAGCAGGGTGGATATGGCTTGACTTTCAAGTTTCATATCACCCAACTACCGATCGCCCGGGTCCTAGGCTTACTAGGAAACGCCCTCGAGTAGAGTTTTTAACAGACCAGTTTAACATGGGAGTGCTAGATAAAAGAACAAGGGAAAATTCGATTCGTGCCACCACAACTCCGTGAAATTGGGTGTCACGTTCAAAATCATGCCACTCAATGGCATGATTTTGAACATGAAATCCAACTTCAAGAAATTGGAGTGGCATGGATCAAAATGACCCAAAGAACAAAGAGGAGTGAGTGTTCACAGCGTTTTCATGCTTCATCCGTAGAGGTGTCATCATCCTCCAAGTGAGAACGCGGCGGCCCAATCAGCAGCGGCGGACATTGTTGTTAAACCAGCACTCTGTTGGCACAAGAGAGAAGGAGCTTCACGCCATCCATGGTCTTGTTCTGCATATCCGAGCCATAGAGACCTTCCCAATAAGACATGAGAGCACAGGCATAAATCAAAATATCAATCGGGTTTCTCAACAGCTTATTTTCAAAACATGCTTCATTTCTTTTTTTCCAGATAGCCCAACAAATCGCAGCGACGCAAAATGTGTGCACCACATGCCCTCCTGGCACCACATGCTTTATTTATATTGGCAACCAGTGCTGAATCCAGAGTTTATATTGTGTGAGGTTTTCCGGGATATTGGTAGCTCCCAGACAAATGCCTATAAGTCCCCAAAGCACTTTCGCCACGGAGCATTGGAAGAAGAGATGCTCTATATTTTCAGGGGAGGGACAGAAGTAGCAGGTGGGAGATCCCGACCATTTTCTCTTAATCAAGTTGTCTTTGGTGAGGATAGCATTATTTTCCAAGAGCCACATGAAGATTTTAATTCTGTGCGGAATCTTAGCTTTCCAAATATGTGAGAAGGACAAGCCAGAATCATTGGAAGTAAGGAAGTCATAAGCTGACCTGGTAGAGAAAATGCCTTTTGTATTCCTTTTTCAGGAAACCACATCATTAGTATTATCAAAAGGGAAGGCATAAATGTCATTTAATAATCTAATCCAGGAGTCAAATAAGAAGGGAGGTAGCCATCTGGAAAATTGTAGCTGAGCACTCCGTGAGAGAAACTGATGGACAGACACAAATTTGTCTAAGCAGAGGTCATACAGGACACGGAAAAGAATACATAGGGGTTTGTCTTTTATCTAGGGATCTTCCCAGAATAAAGTTGACATGCCATTCTTCACTTCCACCTTCCTGTTTAGCATATATATATGCCTGACTTATTTTTTTATGTCTCTCCTATTTGTCTCTTTCTTCCCCTAACTCTCCTATTTATCTCTCCGCCGCGCCGCATGTAGGGCAGGTCGCCATGCCCAGACCGCTATAAACAAACTGAATAATGCTCCAAATAGCTCTTGCCGAGTAGGAGGTGAAGTTGGGTTCTTCCCTAAGGCCACGACAGGCGATGTCAGACTTGCCGCATGCTTTCCCACCACTCGCTAGCCATGCCTCCCCCGTCCACACTGCTGCTCAAATACGCGCCGCCCTGTCACCATCGATGCATGCTGCTCAATTGACGTTGTCAATGTTCATAAGCCACCGGCACCAGGCCATCATGTGCAACGATGCAAGAGTAATCAACCATGCCCATGTGCATGTTTATATGCAAACGACCAAACAAGAACATTGTCATTTTTTCTGCAAATCTGCCAGCGCGTACAAACTTAATACCCGTTGATGCCATGCCTATGCAGTAGACATGACTTTTTCATTTAGCAAAACAAAATGTTCTGATGGCAAAACTTCCCATTATTGCATTTCATTCCCTAGTCATTTAGTTCTTTGAAGAAATCCTCTTCTTCATCCTGTTCTGACCCATGCGGATGGACTACTCTAAGAATGATTGTATCCTCTAGTCCTGTTTTGACTTCATTCAAGAATTGTTTACCTGATAGCAGAAGCATTCAGCACCGCAGGCACAGGCGCAGGCACAGGCACGTGTTTAAAGTTAGATTGTTTAAAAATAAGTGCAATGCATAGAACTACTATAAAAAATCTCATTAATAAATAACAAAGGTTCATTGCACCAAGATTTGAATGACCAACATATGTGGAACCCTCCAAAAGCAAAATACTCAGATTGTATTATAATGCTGTAAAGGGGAATATTGTTGAAATTTAAGTATTCCAATCCACAGTTCCACACCAAATTGTCATTGCAGACGGCAAGGCAATCCAGTGAACCGGCATAGGTCCTCATCCTCCTAGTTATAACCATGGTTGATTTTTTTAGCACGGTACATGTCAGCAACCTCCAAAATTTGGACAGTCAGTATGTAACATTATAATAAAACACCAACCCATTGAAAATAGCATGCAGCAGAAAACTTACTTGCTCAGAAGTGGTCGCCTGTTATGGGCTTTTATCATCCCATAATCACACCAGACGAGGAAATGTCAGAGAGATGCCCTATATCTCCATCAGAGGATATTATACTTTAATTAAGATTTTTGAGGAAACAATTTCCAATTAGATTAATTTTTGCAATGACTGTCAATAACACACCTGGACAACTGTATGCTGCTTTGTCAAGGGCTGTAGCACGCAATACAAAATGGGTCTTATCAAAACTGATTATAATTTTTATATTATAAATATTTTTTATACACGTGCGTGTCGCATGAAGCACAGCTCGGGAAGCACGAAACAAATCTTCCTCAGTCAACTGGAAGCTTCTTCCCCTCTCCACTTGTGGCCTGTTACCCAATTGCAAACTAATATAAATCTATGTCCACTCATCCATATGGACAAAAGAAAAATCAAATCACTGGTCAATCATACCTCTGAGGAACAAAATCTTTGAAGAACGCTAAGCCCAAGATCATAACACCGAGGTGATAGAGAGCTGAGATTGGGCTTGTATTTAGAATGGAATAGAAGGACACTATGAATTTTATTCTCATACAATCAACCTTACTTTCATTTAATCAATGCAATCACCATGTGGACATAAAACTTAGGAATATCATTAAGGTTCTTTGTCATCTTACTATAACAGTACATTAGTTTTGAACAACAAGATTGAACAATCAGAAAGAAAGAACTGCGCTGCATCGAAATAATTGAGAATTCCATAAGACAAAATGCTAATTTGACCAAACTGGAGGGCGCACAATGTCCTTGCTGCCCTGTACGTGAAAGGGGAAGAAACAATTTGGATCAAATATGGAGGCCTTCCCATTTAACCTAGTAGTATGCAGTAAGGAAAAATCGGCTGAAGCTATGTCAAATACATACTTGGCACCATGGCTGAGGATAGAATCACACTTGTCCTTTGTCCTATTCTACACCGTAATGTCAAAGCTGCAGAATGCATATGAGGTTGGAGAAAACAGAGTTGTTATAGATGCCCACTGGCTTTGCCCACAACCAATCATAGGGGAGCAATTTGAGAAGGCAAAGCGGGAAACAAAATATTTTGAAATTCAGTTTCTGAAGGAAAAATACCAAATTGTTGAACAAGAAAGGATGTAAGTGAATCTCAGTTTCTGAAGGAAAAATACCAAATTGTTGTTTCAAATTGTTGAACAAGAAAGGATGTAAGTGAATCGGAGGTGGGATTTATGGGTGCAAAATACTGTCCAAAATTGTTCCTAGAAAGAAAAGAAACAGGAAACCCAAAAGAAATGATTCGAAATTACGATGTGATGAGCAGCTCCCAATATTACTCGAAATATTGAGATACTGAAGAGGTATCAAATAGAAACTCACCAATGCCTGTTAGTAAACAAGCACATAAATAGTAAAGTAATTTTTCCCATGAAGGGGTATCATATATAGATACTGAAGTAAATTTTTTGACTTAAGAGATATCTAGATGTCTCCAAATTTTTACAAATTATATGGAGGTAGTATTGTAGTAATGAAGAACACAAAATTTATGTGGTAAATTGATGTCATATGCAGGACCAACAATTCCATATTATTTAACGGTAACAAAAATGCATTTACAAAGTTTAGGAGAGTGCATGCCTCTTATACAACAGATTCAGTTTCTATCAGCTCATAATCATTTGCAGAGTGCATACTTGCTTCACCAGTGGCCATGGCATAATTGCAAAAGGGACAAAGCATCCATTTGTACTCATGCCAAAATGAAATGATTACAAGCACATAACAGCAATTACGAAATTCACTAAAATTTCATGGGACAATTAGATGACGTGAGATGTGAGCATGTATTACATCCAACATATCCAATCAATCGGCACAAGGTAGATAAACTGAACTATCAGAACCTATGATACGTGGATACGCCTGGAGAGTGGCGTATCTGTATCTGACACGTATTGGATACGGATACGCCTTGGATACGCCTCAGATACGTTTTCAGCCGTATCTCAAAAATATGGATACGTATTGGCTCGGATACACGTATGGAACACCTATGTGAGAGGGAAACCATGGGAGGGAGAGACGAGAGAGAGAGGAGGCGGCGCAGCCGTGCGCGAGCCGGAGGCGAGCGGCTAGGCGGCCTCAACGGTGGCGGGATGCGGACGGAGGAGTTAGGTGCGGTGGAGGCCACGCCGCAAGGGAGGCAGGAGGCCTGCCGCTGCGCCGTTGGGAGGAAGGGGACCTAGCTAGCGGATGGAGCCGCCGCCGCCACCCGTGGGTGGAGCCGCCGTCCTCTACCGGCCGGACCTGGGCCTGCCCAGCCTGGCCGCGCTGCTCCCCTCGCCGGAGAGGGAGGGAGGGGGGGTCGAGCCCCAAGCAGCTCGGCGCGGCGGTGGCCTGAGGCGGTGGCCGGAGGATGGGCGCCCCTGCCGCCAGCGCGCCGGCCGCCCCGGCCGCGAGGAGGGAGGGAGAGGGAGAGAGATCGAGAGCAGAGGAGGCGTGGAGAGAGAGAAAGAGAGAGAGAGAGAATGGGAGGGAGGGGGCCGCGGGGGTCCAGATGCACTTGATCTCTTCGGGTTTTTTTTAGGGCCAGTTGATTCTCTCTAGTTGAGTAGGACTCTAGCCACTACAATACTACTAGTTTGATGTAAATACTACTCTCATCACTCAAGAGTGTGATATTTTATATAAAAATTATTAATATTAAATTATTCTAGCCGTATTCCCGTATCGGTGTTTTTTGAGGAAGTGCGTATCTGCGTATCTGATACGTATCGTATCCGATACCCGTACTGGTATCCGAGTAACATAGATCAGAACCTGCAACCATAGAAGGTGACTTGCCAAGGTGTTGTCTGAAGTAGTTAATTCACATTCATGTACTCCACTACACCTTATTATCCCGCGGCATCCAAATTACAGTATGATGCTCCTAGATAAATGGTTTGCATCATCCCCTGAAATTAATCCTCTCCAAAGGTCTCTGATACGCACACAACAGGAAAATAGTGATTAAATTTACTCACAAACAAGAAGGGTAGTAGTAATCTGCAGAACAATGCAGGAAGGAGTAAGACTGAATTACCTGAAGAGTGAGTGGGCTGGTTCACACAGCATCTTCTAAAGATCATCTTATTATCAGTCAATGTTCCCATTATTTGTCAAAATATATTCAACCTGCCCCAAGTCTTCAGTAATTGCTGCGCTGAAACTTATTGTGAGAAGGTAGATTTAGCGAAGCAAAAAAGGGCAATTATCCATATGCTTAGCAATAGAAATATGCATGGTTACTTACTTTGATGCATGGGCAGGTGTGTCATTTCCCAGGTCATACATATCTTCATCCCAATATATGAACTTTGCATACAAACTTTTAACAAAGTCCAAAGAAACCTACAAGACATAAAAAACTTACATGTGAGCAGTGAGAGCTTCATATGGTATGAGTAGAAATTAGTGTATCTACCACCGAATGTTTCCCTCTAGCATTGCGGCATTGCCTACTGAAGAAAAGAGAAATAGGAAACCGACTCCGTGGATTAGCAGTACCTGGTTGTAGCAGATGAGGGACGTGTTGAATCCGGCCAGGGCATTCTCGATCATGTGCAACACAACAACGAATCGGCCTGCAAACAACCACCAATTCACAAAGTCCGTTCAGGATCGCGCACAATTGGGCCAAGCTCCACAGTGTAATGGGGTCAGGTTCCTCATATACCTGCCAGGCCCTATCTTCGAGGATGCCATCAACCGCGAATGACCGATCGCCGACAGTGACGGCGTCTAGAGCGGTCTTCCGGACAAACCAAGATCCCTGTCGTCCGTGGATTAGCAGTACCTGGCCCTCCATTTACAGTTTGTCCATAATCCATAATGTGAACCAGAAAACATCTTCAAAAGTAAATGACAAACTGATTTGGCTTCGTTATGCTACTCACAGAGGCAAAAGATCGAGCACCTGAGTTGCAATGGTGCGTAGCAGCATCCACGTGGCCCGCCCGACCTCCTCCTTATCACTGGTCCCGCCTGCCTTGGCAACCTTCTCCTGCGCATTCACTCGAAAAGCTTACGAGTTAACAACTCACTTCCGGCTCCAGCCAAACGGAAAAGCATAAATGGGCAAGCACGGAGGGAAACAACTTGCCTGCTGCGGTTCGGCCTCCGCGGAGGCGGGGGGACGCGGGGAGCTCCCATGCCGGTCACAACCTCCCCGCGCGCGGATTTGGCAGAGGAACCACAGCTGTGCCGGCCGGTACGCCCACCCGCCGTATATAATTGCTTCAGCTCGAGGGGAGAAGGCGGATGGGGCGGCCACCGGCGGGCTGGATCAAGGAAACCAAGGAAATCACGATGGTCTATAGAAGAAAATCACGAAAGGCCGCCGACTGCAATCACGGAAGGCCAACCTCTTCCTCGTGGCCGTCGGCTGCAATCACGGAAGGGGAAGACGCTCGGCGTCGGTGCGTACACTGGCTCGGCGCCCGGACGCGGCGACGCTCGGCGTCACGTCGCGAGGGATCCAATGCGGAAGCAGAGGACGGGCTGGGTGGCGATCCGCGGCGCAGAGGGACGACGAGGATAGTGGTTCGGCGGCCGGGCGCGGAAAGCAGGCTCGGCGGCCGTGCGCAGAGGGAGGATGAGGGTGCTGGTTCGGCGGCCGGGCGCTCGGCGTCGGCGCGGAGAACAGGCTCGGTGGCCGATCCGCGGCGCAGAGGGATCGAAGGCGAGGGTGGTGGCCCAGCTCGACGGCGCCACCACGGCTGCCATCGGCTGCGCGGGAGCCGTCCTGCTGCTGGTCTCCCTCCTCGAGGCCGGCGGCGTGCGCGGGAAGAAGGGCGCCGCCACCGCGCTCTACGGTGGGGCGCGTGAGAACCGGCAGCACGCCGTCGAGGCTGGGGTCACGGCGGGGTCGCGGACTCGCGGGGAGGCGGTGTCGCGAGGTGGATGCGGGCCGCGAGGAGGGAGGCGGCGTCTGGGGGATGCGCGATGGCGTGGGGCGGCGATAAGATGTGGCAGGCGGCATGATTGACGGGCGGGACTGGAGGTGCGTACACGCACGGGTTGGAAAAATTCCGGTGAAAAAAGTAGCGTCATCAGCGGGCCCGCCCTCGCGATTGCACTGGCGGAGGCAACGTTTCCAGTCTGCTTAGTTCCTGTCAAACTTTCCGAGCTTACATATAGACCTCAAAATAGAGATATGTGAAGTGGATATAGAGGCTAATTTTAGTAAAAAAATGTTTCAAATTCGATGGATTCTTATAATATAGAATATAGATTAGTCCATGATTAGATATTAATTATCAAATAATAGCAAAAGTGCTACAGCACTCAAATCCAATCTTTTCACAAACTAAATATGGCCTAAATGTGGACCGATAAGCAATGTAACTCGGTTTTATGCATCCCATGGACTGGCCACTGTCCCTGCTTGGGTCCACTCTTCCTCTTATTATTAGACCAATTAGGAGAATTTGGATGAAAATTTTACTTAAAAAGAAAATCTAGTTAAAGTTAAGTTTAGAGAAAGATATGCACGACCCGATATCCTTAGTCAACACTCCATCCGTTTTAACTCAGTTGTTTTGATTTTCTTAAATTCATATGATTTGCTATGCATCCACAGTTCCACACTCTATCTGGTCAGCTTTACCATACCTATGATTATCAATATCAAAAAAAAAAAAACATAACTGCTTATTATTTTTCTTACTTGCGAAACACAGTGCAGGCGTTGATGCTCAAATACATACACATACATTGACGCATACTCATAAATAGCCGATTCAATTATTTCAAGTGACCGTAGTCTTACTTAAAAAAAGTGCTCGTAGTCGTAGGGTGCGACTAGTCCTTCTCTAATCGGGCCATGAAGAATGCCGGAAGAGGGACAATAACTGCTCCAATCGTGGAACAAAAGAGAGCGAGGTTAATTAGCAAACGGTGCCGTCATGTGTGCAGTCATCTTAATTCCCTAGCCTTATTTTTGCATGTGTATACGAAGTCCACAAAATCGATTTTTCGTATACCAATACATGCTCCATGCTGGTCTCCCAGTGGATTGGTCCTGTTGAGGGCAATGATGGCCGACGCCGAAAGATTCCTCACCAGAAGCCCGATGGGCCCAGGTAAAGGTCTTGTTTGGTTTTGTGCTCGTGTTATTTTGATTGCTAATTACGGTGTCAAATAAACCCAGTTTACAAAACTAATTTCAGAACCCCGCGCTAGTGACCCTGAAGAATCTAATAAGGTCTTTGACCATGCGATTAGAGGATGGTTACTCTAGCATCATTGTAGCAAATCATCGTTATTAGATTCGTCGCGAAAAATTACACCTATTCCTAAAAGAATTTTACAAATAGATTTTATTTAGTACTTTATACATGCGAGATTCTTTTTACGAAAAACGTACTATTCTTACAAAATCAAACAAGGCCAAAACAACAAAGGCCATGATGGGCACAAGTACCTTTGCAGGTGCTCCTAGCAGAGAAACACTATGTTCGGCAGACTGGAGCTGGAGGCTGGAGCTGGAATGGTGTGAGAGAAAAATACTATTACCTACCTGGTGGCTGGAATTGGAGAGATGTGAGAGGGATTCAGTGTAGCGCTAGAGTGCTATATCACCTGCCGAATGCAGTGAAAACGAGCAAAAAAAATTCAGGGCGCCCCCTCCCCCCGACCGTGAAAGAGAGCACACGGGGATACCTGCAACAGAGGCAGCCGATGGCAGTGATCCGTGGATTACCGCCAACACCGAGGGCAATTCCGTCACTCACCGCCGTATATTATACCGTGGCCGGCCAGCCTGGCAGCAACCGCCGCTCCGTCTCCCTCCGTATCGCCAGCACGCACCCAGGGTTTTAAAATCCGACCGGACCGGCCTAACCGCCGCCCTCCGGTACCGGTTTATCGGACCGGTTAGGCCGGTAACCGGTGGAAACCGGTTGAATTCAAATCTAAATTCAAATAAATTCAAAACTCCCATGTAACTGGTTCCGACCGGTTTACCGGCCGGTTTTACCGGTTTACCGGTCGGTTTGACCGGTTTGAAATTCAAAAGCTCCCGTGCAACCGGTTTACCGGCCGGTTTGACCGGTTTACCGATCGGTTTGACCGGTTTACCGGCCGGTTTGACCGGTTTGATCGGTGGGCCTTCATGGGCCGGCCCATTTTTTTTCTTTTTCTTTTTTGATTTAACTTTAAATTCCCACAAACTATACTAAATTAATGAATTTTTAAGAAAATTTGACACCATTAGATTCATCACACCTTGAAGTATTTTTAGAAATTTTTTGGGAATTTTTCATTTTTTGAATTCAAATTTAAAATTTGAATTTTGACCGGTTGGGTACCGGCCGAAACCGGAACCGGACCGGTTTAACCGGTAACCGGTCAAACCGGACCGGTTTCCAACGGTTAGGTTAACCTTGCACGCACCTCGCTCTCCCACTGCAAACCCACTCGCCGCGCGTCGCCTCCGCTTCCGCTTCCGCCTCCGCCTCCTCCGCCGGGTAATGCCCCAACCCCCTAGCTCCGGTCCCGCTCTCCTAGTCCCCGTCCCGTCCTCTCGCGGCGGCACCCGCGCCGTGGATTTCATTTTGTTGCCCCGCGGGTGCTCGTGGGCGCGGGGTGCTTGGGGTGGGGGTTTCCCCTCCTTGTCAGGGCGGGGTGCCCTCCCCCGCGGCGCGCGCTGGTGCTCCGCTCGGCCGCTCTGCGGCGCCGCGTGCGTGGTGTGCCTGTCGCGCCGCTTGCTCGCTGGTCCTGTTTGGGTGTGGGGTTTTGTGGCCTGCTAGCGGGGGTTTTCTGTGCGGGGTTCGGTGGCTTTCCCCTCTATGTCACAGTACTTTGCTTGCGTGATGTTTATCGTGTGATCGGGGGCTGGTTCCCGCTCTAAAATAATCCGCTAATATCCGCGTTTCCGTTGCGACACATGAAATGATTGCGGTGTCCTTGAGGCGCTCCGCCTCGTGAGAGTGATTTGCCTTGATTTCCATGTTTACTTGGTGCATTATAAGTTGGTGCTCGTGGTTTATTTGGTTGACGGTTGTGTTTCGTCGGTGGACACTGGGGTTGGAATCGAAGCAATAAGCGGCAGGGTTTTCCGCTCCTTTTCCCGCGATTCCGAGTGTTTTGCGCTGATCCTGACGCGCTGTTGGTGGAATTTGTGGAATGCTGTAGACTTGTAGTTGCATTAGGAGGGTGTTTGGTGGTTCACGGCCTTTTGGCCTTATTTGAGACCTTGGGTTGTGCATTGGGGGTGCACCTGGGGGTGGGACTGCCGAATTTCAGAGTTGTTGGTTGTCTCGCAATATGTTCCATTTTGATGCATGTTACCTTGGAGTATGGGCATGGGCATCTAAGTTGGCGCTTCACTATGATTTTCCTGCTTGCGTTTGTGTCAGTTTTGATTTTTGGGATTCTGCGGTCGAACTTCTAGGGCTAGGTTTGGTGGCTCCATGTGTTATGAAAAGGAAAACACATCAACTGCCCTGCTGACATGATCCAGGAGGAGTAATTATGCTACATGTTTATGGTAGTTCTGGACCTGTTTATGCTTTGTATGCCTCTTGTCTAGCAATGCTTTATATTTTACCTTCATTCTGTTTTCAACTTTGAAGATCTGTAATTCAGGGCAATACACAGCCTAGATTTCAGTTGAGTTAGATGTAGGTGTATTATCTTAATTTTCTTTTATCGGAAGGGCATTATCTTATCTTAGAGTATAATTGATTCTCACTCCAATGCTAATTCTATTTAAGCAGGTGAAGTCGAAACGATGGGAAGTGTGACATTTGATTTGAATGAGCAACAACATGAAAATCGAGGTACGAGTGTCACTGATAATTGTCAGTTTGTTATAATGAAATAATCACAGTTTTTTTTATAAATTGGGTTATCCATCAAATTTTTGATGAGATCGTACCAAGTCTAGTTGTACTCCTAAAATGTACATATTACAGCGTATCTTCTGTATGAACTGCACTGTAGTTTTGATAATTTACCAGATATACTTTGTGCAATCCAGTTGCAAGTATGGTTTTAAATAGCGGGCTATAACCCCGCTGTAGCCTTTTTAGAGGTTTCCCGCAACGCTATTTGTATTTGTGCCACTATGGCAGCTATGGACGCTAAATTGGGCTATAGCTGCGCTAAATGGCGTTGCTTTAGCGCCGCTATAGCCTTATCCTTAGCTCAGTGCTACTGTTTTGGTCTTTTGGACAGCTGAATATTTGATTATGAATTTTGTTGTATTGTCAACTTAAGTAATGTTCCCGTAGCTCTAGAAACATATTTATGTTTATGAAATTCGCTAATTACTATGTTTTTGTGCATCTATTACTTGTATTTTTCATGATTTAGTAGTAAACCGCTATTTGCCTTAGCCCGCTATAGCCTCCACTATAGCCTCTTAGTCTCGGGAAAAAGTATGCCTCTATTTGCCATAGTCCGCTATTTAAAACCATGGTTGTAAGCTGTAGCCATGTACTTTGCTCATGGATTGATTGTGAGCATGGACTTTGTAATGGTCCAAATTCTCTCGTGAACACATGCTGTCCATGAAACTTTTCATTCCAATCTGTGTAGTTTTTCTTAAACTTGAACTTTATTTCCTTTTTTGTCTTGCTATCCAATTATATATTTATATTGCAGAATAAATTTGGCAAGATTTGACCTGAAGAATATAGTTTCTTATGTTAGGTGGAAGCTTGCATTATGTGTTGCTGCAAAAGGATTGTAAGAACATATGCCGCACCAAAGTTTGTGATCTTCCCATAGAAGTGTAAGTTGAGATTTTTTCTGACCAATTAGTTATATTATTAAGTACTTTGTATACTTGGACCAAACTTTCGGTGAAACAAATGGAATGGTTCATGTTTATGTAACATACTATCGCACATCACTTAACTGTGGATGGGTGGCCTTTTGACCGTTTAACTGTAACACTGTTGTCTATGTGTTCAGCACTAGCTCCATCCACTTTATTGTTTTTTTTTAATTTCATGGAAGCATTATGTGTCTGTTCTTTTCATGTCTTGATGTATATGCTCCATAAAATCACAACTATGCTTTCCTTTTTCAGGCCATCTATTTGGTCAATTATTTCATTTATGCCGATTAAAGCATACCAGAAGAGGGACCTCCCAACCTTTTCACTGCTTCCTGATCCCGAAGATGGCCGTCAAAAAACTGAATGGGGAAAGTTCACGCGCTTCCTATCGGATAATAAAAAGGTAAATATTTTTTGCACTGTCCATAATTATACTGAATAAGCAGGTAGCTTTTGGTATCTTTAATTAATCTCTTGAAAACTTGGGGTCGGGGTTAGGATCAACCGACTTGCTATCTTGGGAGGGAGTTCTCACTTTTTTTTTGGTGTGATGTAAGTAGCTAAGTTGCTACAAAAAGTGTATATTAGCTGGGACATCTGGATTAAGAAAGATAAGGGAAGGTGGGAGATGGGCTCGATGTTCTCGGGATTTTCAGTTCAATCATCTAAAACACTGTAGGCAGGTTTATGTGCTGTATTTTTTTTTGTCACATAAGCTAGTAAATCTGTTCTTGTTTTGCTTCTCAAGGCTGCTATTGCAAGATGTGGGTCCTCAACCTTCCACATACTTCCTCCTCAATCCGACGAATGCTCAAATTTTTCACATGCGGTGCTTTTGTACGAGTGTGGACAAAATGGCCCTGGAGATTGCAATCAGATCGCAGTAACGTCTGGTGAGGGGTTTTGCTATGCTATCTCTTGAAAACAACTCTTTATGCTGAGATAATTCACTAGCCCTACATGGGTATATTCAATAATCTCGATTTCATCATCACCAGTTTGTGTGGATGATATCATGCCATTTCCTAAAGATTGCACTATTGAGCTATCTTTTGTTTACTTCCCCATTTCATGGTGTTGGGTTCTACATGCTTGAAGTTCATGATATGCAACACAATATACCATATATTCTTTGAATTTTGATCATTCAAATTTTCCAGTTGACCATTCTTTCTTAATTATCATGACAACAGGGAGACATGTGAATGGTGCTGCAGTGAATTCTTCAAAGAGGTCATACAAGAGTGAAGTCCAATATGGCTCAAGGAACTCTAAGCCACCATACTTTAAAGAGGAGATTTGTGATAGTGGGCCGGATCCCAAGGGGATGGAAACTTCACCTAAGCATCGTAATCCACATGTCACAGAACTCCATACACCAGTTCCAGAATCCTCACCACGCGAGTCCGTTGAAGACAGCCCTAGAGTTTTGAATCCAGTAGTAAAAAAGAGAATGGCTTCTCCTACAAAAAATTTCATCGTTGCAGACCCTAGTTATCTGCGAACACTTAGTCAGACACATGCTGGCTGGATATTTGGAGCAATAGCCGAGCTCATTGACAACTCCAGAGATGCCGGTGCATTTAGGTATGCTCATATCTTCAGGATGCTGTAATCCTAATGTAGGAGAGAATAATGAATTGTATTCTTCCAAACCCTAGAAGGGTGGGATATGTAGTTCCTATACATGGGCCTCTAGATGGGCCTCTATACATGGGCCTCTAGATGGGCCTCTATACATGGGCTCACATATACACCAACACCTAATGTGGTGATTTTTATTTTTGCAATCATTTTAGGTCCAGGTTGCAATCTGATATGGTGTGTTGTGTTGTATCATGAAATCGAGCTAAGAAAACATTTAACAATTTTAATAATAAAATATTCTCATGTGGTCCTAAGAAAGTTCCACAGTTGGTTGATATTTTCAAAGAAAAAAAGTTAAATTCTCTGAACAGAAAAATTGAACTGTAGATCACAGATTAAAAGTCATAGTAGTGTCACCCTTCTTTTTGTAGTTCTAAGAATCCTTTTGCAAGATATGTTACACAGTTTATGCACTTATTTCAGTTATTCCTCATTGATCATGCTAACTACTTGTTTCTTATTTCTTATTGTTTATCGCTATGGAAGGTTGAATATTTCTGTCGAATCTTTATTTTCAAAGAAAGCACAAAGGAAAATTCCTGTTTTATCTGTAATTGATGACGGACATGGAATGACTTATGCTGATTTGATGAGAATGATCTCTTTTGGTCACAAACGACCTACTGATCATCGAGAGGATCAGATTGGGAGATTTGGGATTGGATTTAAGGTAGACACCTCTCAGTTGGTAGAATAGCTGCATCTTCCTCTATTTCAGTATTTCTACTCATAGTCACAGGGTTAGATTGCACTCTTATTCTATCCTCATTGTTGATGAGATCTATGCTTTAGATGTCCTTCAAATACTTGAAATATCCAACCCCCAATAATGAATGCAATATGTTACATTGGTATGGTGACAACTGAAATAGTTTTATCTGAAGCACTTATTCATGTGATGCTGTGAATTTGTTTTTATGTTATTCAATAGCCCTAGACGCTCTGTTCATTCTGCAATGACTATGATAGAGATCTACAATCAATTCATCATTGTTGTTGCTAGTTTTTTGTTTTCTGCCAGTGTTACCTCCAAGTTGATATATACAATACACCTAGTCATTTCTGCCATAAATGCTTTCATGAATGAAAATGCACATTGTTTAGATCTAATACTTTTAAGATCAAATGGATATTAGTTCCATTAGTTCAGAGTTCCTGGTTCAGGATTCGTAGGCATCCTTCCTAGTTCTAGTGTTAACAGTACTTCAATCATGCCTGCAGTATTGGCGAATCAAAATTTTGCATACACACTTATGTCGTATTAAGATTGTTGTTGTTGTTACTAACTTTACTATTTTCTTTATGCTGCATGTAGACTGGTGCTATGAAACTTGGAAAAGATGCAATTGTGCTCACACAAACTTCATCATCCAGATCAGTGGCCTTTCTTTCTCAGTCTTTTAATGAAGGAAAGGATGTATGTATTGTTCTTATTGCTTGCCCTAGTATATCACATTCTATTGAGGATCTATAAATTGGCTAATTTTCTGCAGAATGTTGAGATCCCTGTGGTGGCGTATCGAAAGGAAGGTCAATACATGGAAGTTGATTTGAGTGTCCAATCTGAAGCTACTGCAGAATATAACCTGAATGCTATTAAGGAGTTTTCTTCCTTTAATGAGTATTTCATAGGAGAAAAATTAGGCCTATTTGGTGAAGAACGTACCGGGACACAAATTTACATATGGAATTTAGACAGATGGGGTAACGATTACACTTTGGAGTGGAATTCTGGCAAGTCTTCTGAAAATCCTGTGCACAATGGTCGTGGAGACATATTAATTCGTTCAAGAAGAGTGAGATCACGTCCAGGACAAACAAGTAACAAGGTATGCTCGGTAACTCTGAGGCAAGAGGCAGCCATACTGAAAATGACTTTAGAGAGGTATTTTCAATTTCACTGTGTAGAAACCAGAAGTTCATTGTAGCTTTCTGATGGAATACTGTAGCTTTCATGTTTTTGTATGCTGCCTGTAAGCTTTGTTTTGGTAGTTTGATTCTGAGGTATTTCTGTGTGTCCTCAAAATGGGATGGCGGAAAAACTTTTTGTCCAAAAACTAATTGGTCGTATATTAGCAGAAGATGCATGTCACTCGCACATTAAGTACTCTAAACCTTTTGCATGACTGATTTGGACCCTGACCATTTTCTTCGGTCATGTCATGGTTATCAAGTTCTTAATTTTGTATTTCCAATTCTTTCCATGCATTGGATCACTTCTTTTATGGATTGTATTCATAGGTCATGTTGGACTATTCTCTTCAGTCCTATTTGGAAGTTATGTTCCTGAATCCTCGGATGAAGATATCTGTCCAAGGGTCTTTGGTAAATATTCTTGTGTCATTTCTTTCTATATCACAGTGCATCTATATTCCTGTTTTCATTCGTTGGGTTTTGTACTTGGCAGGTCAAAAGCCGTCCTTTGGCAAAGACCCTTAACAAGACATCTGTTATTTCTGGCGAAATTATGGGAAGGACTATTCTGTTGACTCTGGGAAGGAGCAAGGTAGAATGGGACAGAACAAATTGTGGAATTTTCTTATATTGGCATGGTCGTCTTATTGAGGTGAGATTATCTATTCTGGTTTACTGCTCTGCCTTCTAGATTAGAGTTGACGAGGGAATTGTAGCTTGAGCATGGAAATACATGTTGGATTTAACAACTTTGCAGGAATTACATTGACCTTTTCATGTCCAAGTTTTAGCTGTAAATATTTGTTTTGTTGTACTTTTGATCATGTATTTCGTTCTCAGTCTTACAAACGGGTTGGAGGCCAAAAACATAGTGCTGACATGGGACGTGGAGTAATAGGAGTTGTAGATATCACAAATCTCATTGTAAGCTTCAAACACCATGGCTTTCCTATACCTTTTTTTTGTTTTCAGTGCGAGAAATTCAGTTGTCCTTTCGTTTAGTCCATGGAATTAACTTCTCTATTCTTTTGCAGGATGATGGAGATGGTAATTCTTGGGTTTTGAATAGTAAACAGGGATTTCAAGATTGTGAAATGTATGCTAAACTGGAGGAGTGGCTCGGCAGGAAATTGGATGAATACTGGGACACACATTTTGACAATCTCGAGTTGGTATGGATTATGATTTTGTTTACTACAATGTGTGTTGCTGCTCAATCACACCAGGCTATGAAGTGCTAAATGTTCATATTAGTATAGAACGAGCATAGCAGGGGCAGGGATGGAGAGTTTCTTTCCAGCCTTTGTTTCTTCCCTTGACGTTAGGAGCTAAATTTGCATGTTATATGGGGACCAAGTTCTCATTGTTGTTTATTTTATGTTATTCTGAAAAGATTATATGCACTCTTTTTGGAAGTGTTCACTCTAGTTAACTTTCTTCATCCAGAGAAAAGGGGATGAGCGTCACAAGCCTGATTGTGAATGGGTTCAGTGCTACAGCTGTCGTAAGTGGAGAATGTTGAATGCAGGCTTCAATACAGACTCTCTTCCGGAGGAATGGTTTGTATCAGGCAATCATAAAGGAGTTTCATACCTAATAAAGTCGTGATTTTAGTGCTGTGCCCTTCTTTGCTGCAATGAGGCAACTGATTGATATGCTAAGTGTACAGGAGCCGTTATTTTTATTAGCAGCGATCTTACTTCACATGTTAACCAGGCAATTATGCTCTCTTTAGTCATATACTATGTTGTATCCATATGCGGTAGTTTTACCATTGCGCACTCCCGAGCTACTGCGACCCAACGCTCTATGGATAATTATTGATTTTAAATGTAATCACACTAGATGACTTTATTAATGATGATCATCTTGTTGGCTTCTCACCATACTGGATAAATGTTCATGTAGCAGTTTTAGTACCCATATGCTAAATAATGGGATCTCACTTCATTAGTTCATTGATCAGTTCAAACTATTTTCTAGATGGGAGAGTTTATGATGTTGTTTTGCTAAGGCACATTGGTTCACCTGTTTATGTACATATATTATCAAATTATCAATAGGTTTTAAGCACTGATATTCTCACTCTCAGGTTCTGCTACATGCCACCCTTCAATGGGAAATGTGAGGTTCCAGAGCAACAAATGGGACGTGGTGTCATCGTGATTGGTGAGAAGAGATCTGCCCATGATGAACACAATAAGACTGCCCGGCAAGGAGAGAGACCAAAGAAGGAAATGAGGCCCGAGAATCTCAAGGCTGAGAGGATTACTCAAGATGATGGAGACACGAAGGTAACTGTATAAACCCCAAAGTATATGATACATTTCCGCTCCCTTTCTCAAAGATCAAAGCCATGGAAACAAACAGCTTAATCACATTCTGTACACAGAATGTCCGGGGTACCCAAGAGGTCAACAAGCGAAGTAAATCTTCAAGTGGCACCCCATCAAAGCCGAAGGACGACAGCGATGGTAAGAACATTGTATAGCTGAGATTCCTTGTAATTTTAATGAGAAATTTTACAATGATTGAAAAAATAGGACTACGGTGGTGAAGGTAGGAAGTACCTAGGATAAAATACCTGGTACTTCCAAAATGTGGGACCAAGTACCAAAAAGTGGGACTGAATTCTAATTTAATTTAATTTTTATAAATACTTTCCATAGATCAACGGCTAGAAAAAAGTTCAACGTAAAAGTACCTGAAAGTACCCATTGGTACTTTACAATCATTGTAAAAGAGCTCAATTTTAATTGTTTTTCTTGCATGAACTAAAATACCCCTTTCAGATGATCTTGAAGGTGGGTTCTCACAAACAGATGATGGTGCACCTCGCCCTGCTTTAAAGAGGCTAAGAAGGGGGCCTGCGAAGATTTACAAATGCTGATGGAATTGAAAAATACATGGTAACCATTCTGTCCTTTTCCTTTTTACCCCACACATAGGCTTTAGGCAGTAAATCAGTAATGATCACTATGCTTTGTCTCTCTAGAATTTCTCTGATATCATTTTGGCAGTATAATGCCTCTTGTTCACTAAATCAGTGATGCCTCTGTTTTAACGCCAGAGGGTATATGCTTCTTTGGACTTCGAGACCGATGCATGCGACCAACTTTTGGAGGAGCGCTGCAGCAGTATAATCCAATTGTTCTTGTGCAGTAGAATTTGCACGTGCTACATAGGTGTGTTTGTAAAAAGTTTAGTGGTTGATTAGCTGTTTGTTTGTAAGTAGGTGTTCCTCGTTCTCAAAATGTTCAGCTTCAGGCGGTGAATGTGTGTATAGCTGGCCTGTGAGCCTGCAATGTTGGAGGGGTTAAGAAGGGCGGATTATTTTGGTGCGCAGAGTGCTCCTGTCGTAACTGTTAGGGCCTTAAACTTTGTCGCCCTCATGCCGGAACTTCCCGTTGCATTCAAGGGTGATATGTTGTATTCAGATTTGGCATTTAACACTAATTTTTTATTTTTATAATTCTGAGTAGCTATTTGCTAATTGTATTGGACATAGACTCTTTAGTTAAGTCCTATTTTACTTATTTTACTTATTCTGAATTTTGCTATTTGTTACTCATCGTATTCAGCATAGACTCTTTGATCATTTCCTAATTTTCCTTTTTTTAAAATCCGACATAAGCTATTTATTAACCTTATATGATAAGGACTCTTGAGTTAGTTTAGACTGCTAGATTTCATAAAATCCAATGGCACAAATCTTTTTTTTATAATTAACATGAGAATTTCTAGATCCTCTTAGCGAACAAGGTGGTTTCTCTTAACAATTCTTATTAATATAACTAGAACATTAGGCGCGCTTTGCATGCCCCATCATAAAACGAATGCACATTTCAGATCTGTCCTTTGCACAACAAAGGGCAGTTTGTTTCAATTATATATTGATCTATTGGTGTACGCTTAATTGAGGAGTGACGTGAAATGAAAATTGACTCTGCAACTGAGTTCCAAATGAGCTTAATATGCATATAATAATACAGGTAATACTTAATACATGTGGAATCATCTAAGTTGTAAAAATGATCTGCGCTTCCGAGTTTGTGAGTGATACATCTTCACATGAGAAAAAATAATCAAGAAAGTTTCCATTTGAAGGTAACTCTACTGTTAAATTCACATGCATTCGCACGGAAGTGGCACGAGGAGCCAAGACGATTTGAGGGTTGCTACTGCTAGAGATTGGATTGGGTTGCAATTTGATTTCTATCGGAACACAGGGAGTCTCTGCAGTTGGTGTTGCTTCGGTGGAAAAAAGAAGATAGGAAGCTACCTGGTGGAGCTGGCTGCTTGTTCTTGGGATGGATGAAGCATGCATGAAAGAAGTGCATGCTGGTGGAGAACATATCCAGTGTTATCGTGCCTTTAGGAGTTACCACGTTACCAAATTTAATTATATTTAAATTTGTACATAAAAAATTCATCCAAAAATATGAATAGATAGAACACGCAAAAATCTACCATCATGCAAAATTGAGGTTGAACAAAAATTTGTGCAAGAAGAAACAAAAAAGAGGAAATTGCACTTGAACAGTTGCGGGTTAAGGATATAAGGGCAAAATATAGCGAAATGACTACGGGTTTATTTTTGCAAAATGGAAAGTTATTTTCTCTATGTTTTGATTGTGCATATATTTAGCAATATAGATATTGTTATACTTTTCTATAAATTTAGTCAAAGTTTGACAGAGGACTTAGGACAAACCCAATACGATATTAAAAAAATAGTGGGAGTAGATGGATAAGTTAGACAGTGTGTTGATTTTTGCATATTTTGATTGTTCATACTTAGTATAGGTATTGTGATACTTTTCTATAAATTTAGTCAAAGTTGGATAGGTTCAACTTAGGTAAATCTAATACAACATGTAAAAAACAGAGGAAGTAGACGGATAAGTTAGACTGCAGGTTGATCTTTTGCAAAATGGAATATATTTTTTTAAAAGAAAAAATGAAATAGATTTTGATTGTGCATATATTTAATAGTATAGATATAGTCATACTTTTCTATAAATTTAATCAAAGTTGGACAGATTTGATTTAGGACAAACCTAATAGGACATGTAAAAAAAATAAAGGGAGTAGACGAATAAGTTAGACTGCAGGTTGATTTTTGCAAAATGGAATATACTCCAATTGTGCATATATTTGCTAGTATAGATATTGTTATACTTTTCTATAAATTTAGTTAAAGTTGGATATGTTTTCAGGACAAATCCAATACAACATGTAATAAAATAAAAAATAGGGGTAGTAGACCAATAAGTTAGACTGCAGGTTTATTTTTGCAAAACGGAAAGGCCTTTTCACTAAATGGATAGATAGAGAGACCCGGCAGCACGCGAGGGGCGAGAGCGGGCGCTGAGCCCTCTTGTGTCTCCCGTCGGCACCAATCTTTAATTAACCCAATATATTGTTGTATTGATTGTGACATGATGCCCTTAAATTTGATTGGTAACATTGATATATGTGAATTTTGCTTTGTTTTACAATGCGGTGTGGATTCATTTTGTTAACTGACTTTGTACCCATCTTAGAGCACCATTTAAGCAACTTTTAGCAGGCATAATCAAACTAAGCGGGAACATCAATTTTTTCATTCAATCATTTAAGAAGCAAGACTAAGGATTTGAGTAGAGAGAAGCTTGTGTGCATCCGTTCTTGGTGATCGGTTCTTGCTCAAGTGAAGACCCTAGTTTGTTACTCTTGGTGATTGGCAGCACCTGGGCGATCTTGGTGATTGAAGGTGTTTCTTCCGGAGCTTGCCAAGGATTGTGGGAGCCCGAAGAAGGTTGTACGTGGCTTGAGCTCCACCACGCCGGGATGGTGAACGGAGACTCTTAGTGAGCGCCCAAGTCTCGGTGACATGGGAGGTGACAAGACTCTTAGTGAGTGTCACAACGTGGATTAGGGGTGTGTGCCAACACATCGACACCACGGGAAAAAATCCGGTTGTCTCTTGTCCACTCTTTCATTTCAATCACTTACTTTCTTGCAATTATTCTTGTGCTTGACCTTAGAGATCATAACTTAGCTCTACCTTGCTTAGTTTCATATCTTTGTTAGCTTGTGTAGTTTGCTTTGTTAGCCGGTTGGTGAATTGAGCCTTACTAGCATTGCATAGGTTAAGGTTGTTTTTAATTGTCTTAGAAATTTGAAAAAGGCCAAATTCACCCCCCTCTTGGTCCATCGATCCTTACAATTGGTATTAGAGTCTCGTTGCTCATTTGGATCATTAGGCTTCACCGCCTAGAGCTATGGCCAAGATGGGAGGTTCGCCGCCTCACATCGAGGGTAAGAACTTTGCCTATTGGAAAGTTCGTATGGCCGCATACCTTGATGCGATTGCCCCCGAAGTGTGGTTGGCAACAAAGACCGGGTTCACCGGAACTCCCACCTCGGAGCAACTAAAATGGAATGCTAAGGCTAGAAATGCAATTTTCGAAGCCATTAGTGAGGAAGTCTTTGCTAGAGTAAATGGCATGGACTTAGCAAGTGGTATATGGAAAGAGCTAATTGAAATTCATGAAGGCTCCACAAAAGTCCGTGAACAAAAATATCACTTGTTTAGAGCTAAGTATGATTCCTTTAAGATGCTTGCTCATGAAAAATGCAATGATATGTATTCTCGCTTGAATGTCATTGTCAAGGACATTAATGCTCTTGAAGTTTCTAAAATTGACAATGGCTCCATCAACCGCAAGATTCTCATGCTCCTTCCGAAGCCCAAGTACAACATTATCAATGCTATGCTTCAAAAGGAGAATCTTGATACGATGGAAGTGGGAGAGCTTGTGGGCGAAATTCGCGCTCATGAAATGGGTATTCTTGGTATGTCCGAAGAGCCAACAACAAAGTCAATTGCTCTCAAAACCAAGGCCAACAAATCCCGCAAGCTCAAGATGATCAAGCAAGAATCAAGCTCAAGCAATGAAGAAGAAGATCATCGTGAAAGCTCATCCGATGATGAAGAAGATGGAGAACTTGCTCTCATGATGAGAAAGTTCACACGCTTGAGTGACAAGATAAACAAGAAGGGTTACAACTTTGACCCTAAAAGAAGAATGTTCCGGCCAAGGGAAGATGTCAAGTACAAAACTTGCTACAATTGTGGAGAAAAAGACCACATCTCTTCCGATTGCCCCAAGCCGGACAAGAGAAAGAAGGACAACAAAAGCAAATATCGCCATGATTCAAGCGATGATGAAGAAGATGAAAAGAAGGACAAGAACAAAAAGCTTGGGAAGAAGAAGAGAAATGACAAGAAGGCCAAGCTCTTCCCAAAGAAGAAAGGGCACACCAAGAGAAGCTTCTTGGTGGAAAAACAAGAATGGGTGACTGATGTCTCATCAAGTGAAGATTCAAGTGATTAAGAGGACATCGTCACCATCGCCCTCACCAATGAAGAACCACCACTACCTCCGCCTCCCATGTGCCTCATGGCAAAAGGTAACACAAAGGTATGTGAGGTGGATAGTGAAGATGATAGTGATGAGGAGCTTGACCTTATGAGTTTACTAACCTCATTAATGAGTATACATCCGTCATCAAGAGGGAAAAGGGCAAAGTCAAGATTCTTGAGAGCACTCATGCCAAGTTAGAGCTTGCCCACTCCGACTTGCTTGGCAAGTACAATGACTTGCTCAAAAAGCACAGTGAGTCACTTGTACTTGCTAAGCAAGTTGAAGAGAGCCACAAAAAGCTTAAACAAGAGCATAGGGAGTTGGCTCACAAGTATCAAGAACTTGAATTTGCCTATGAAGCAATTGACTTAAGTCTTGAGAACTTTGTCAATGAAACCATTGAAAAGGTCAATGCTTCTACTTCATGTGATGACCTACTCATTAATGCAAATGCTACTAATATTGTGCCCGAGCTTGCTCCTTCTAGGGAAAAGGAATTGATGGATCAAGTAGCAAGCCTCAAGAGTAGTGTGGAGAAGCTCTCAAGAGGAGAATACATCCACAAGGAAATTCTCTTCAACAATGCACGTGACTATGGCAAGAGAGGTCTTGGTTCATTTCCGGAGCCAAATCAAGGCACTACTCCATCTTCGGAGATCAAGACTAGCTTCATCAAGGAAGTTGGTTCATATTGCCAACATTGCCAAGTCACCGGGCACCACACTAGGGAGTGCACCTTACCATCACGTCCTCTTCCCACTTTACCAAAGAATTACTCTTTAATGTTTCAAAATAACCATTTTCTTTTGAGTAAAGTGAAGGGCAAGGTGAAGGCCAAATTCATTGGCAAAATTGCTAAGGAGTCAAAGAAGAAGCTCACCAAGCAACTTTGGGTCCCAAAAGCTCTTGTCACACATGTGCAAGGCCCAAAGCTTGTTTGAGTTTCTAAAACTCAAAAGTGAATTCTCATGTGTGTAGGTGAACTACAAAGCCGATGGAAAACATTGGGTACTTGATAGTGGTTGCTCTCAACACATGACCGGCAATGATAGCATGTTCACCTCTCTTGAAGACCCCGGCGATCATGAACATGTCACCTATGGTGATAACTCAAGGGGGAAAATCTTAGATTTGGGTAGAATAGCTATTTCTAAAGATTTATCTATTTCTAATGTCTTGTTTGTAGAAGCACTTAGTTTTAATCTTATTTCTATTGCTCAATTATGTGATCTTGGACTAACGTGTACCTTTGACAAGAATGGTATTGTAGTAACTCTTGAAGAAAACAAGTCATTGGTGTTCACGGGGTTTAGGCATGGCAACATTTACTTGGTGGATTTCTCTTCAAAGCAAACAAGCACCATGACATGCCTCTTCACCAAGTCGTCTCTTGGGTGGCTTTGGCATAGAAAAATTGCTCATATTAGAATGAGCAACCTCAAGAAAGCCCACAAGAGAGGGATGATCACCGGCTTGAAGGACGTCACATTTGACAAGAATAAGCTATGTAAAGCATGTCAAGCCGGGAAGCAAGTTGCAACACATCATCCCATCAAGACGATGTTGTCTACCTCCAAGCCGCTCGAACTACTACACATGGATCTCTTTGGTCCAACTACATACAAGAGCATTGGTGGTAACCTCTATTGCCTAGTAATCGTTGATGATTTTTCACGTTATACTTGGGTCATGTTTCTAGGCGATAAGGGTGAAACTCCGGAAGTCTTCAAGACATTTGCAAGAAGAGCTCAAAGGGAGTACAACTCCCCAATTGTGAAGATCCGGAGTGACAACGGCATCGAGTTCAAGAATATGAAGATTGAAGAATGGTGCGATGAAGAGGGCATCAAGCATGAGTTTTCCGGCACCTACACGCCTCAACAAAATGTAGTGGTGGAAAGAAAGAACAAGACACTCATCACCCTAGCAAGAGCAATGTTGGATGATTATGGCACATCCGAGAAGTTTTGGGCGGAAGCAATCAATACGGCTTGCCATGCATCCATCCGAGTATATCCCCACCGACTCCTCAAGAAAACTCAATATGAGCTCATCACCAGGAAGAAACCAAATATATCCTACTTTCGAGTCTTTGGTTGCAAATGCTTCATTTATAAGAAGAAAAGGCTAGGTAAGTTTGAGAGTAGATGTGATGAAGGTTTCTTTCTTGGTTATGCATCAAACTCCAAAGCATATAGAGTATTCAATCAAACCTCCGAGTTAGTTGAAGAAATATGTGATGTGGAGTTTGATGAATCTAATGGCTCCCAAGAGGAGGTTGTTGGCTATGACAATGTAGGTGATGAGGAGATTGATGAAGCTTTGAAGAAGATGTCCATTGGGGATATCAAGCCAGAAGAGGTGCATGAAGGCAATGATCAAGGGGGAGGACCTTCCTCATCTACACCAAGCACCTCCACGGCACCCCAAGTGGATGAAGATCAAGAAAAAGATGATCCACAATCTCAAGAAAATATGCCAACGTCAACACCCCAAGTCCAAGAACAAGTAGAGCAAAATGTTCCACCACAAGCACAAGTCACCCATGATCCACCCCAACAAGCATCCACGTAAGTACCGCTAGTGAAGCATGGTCGCATCTTCAAGGATCATCCAATTGGTCAAATCATTGGTAGTCCTTCCAAGAGAGTAAGAACTCGCTCTAAGCATGCTTCATTTTGCGAATATTACTCGTTTGTTTCTTGTATTGAACCCACTAGCATAGAGGAAGCGCTTGAGGACTCGGATTGGGTGATGGCCATGCAAGAAGAATTGAACAACTTCACCCGCAATGAAGTTTGGGTCCTCGAAGCTTCTCCGAAAGACAAGAACATCATCGTCACTAAGTGGGTCTTTCGAAATAAGCAAGATGAACATGGGGTGGTGATACGCAACAAAGCAAGACTTGTGGCAAAAAGGTTCTCTCAAGTCGAAGGTTTGGATTTTGGTGAAACTTTTGCTCCGGTCGCAAGACTTGAAGCTATCTGCATCCTTCTTGCTTACTCTTCACATCATAATATTAAGTTATATTAAATGGTTGTGAAAAGTGCTTTCTTAAATGGCGTTATTAACGAACTTGTTTATGTTGAGCAACCTCCCGAGTTTGAAGATTCGAGGAATCATAACCATGTTTATAGGTTGCACAAGGCACTCTATGGGCTCAAACAAGCTCCAAGGGCTTGGTATGAGAGGCTTCGTGACTTCCTAATCATGCAAGGCTTCAAGATTGGGAGGGTGGACACCACATTGTTCACAAAAGACGTCAACGGGGATCTTTTCATTTGTCAAATTTATGTTGACGATATTATCTTTGGCTCAACTAATGATTCACTAAGCCATGAGTTTGCTACCATGATGTCTAGGGAATTCGAGATGTCCATAATTGGTGAATTGACCTTCTTCCTTGGTTTTCAAGTCAAACAATTGAAGGAAGGGACATTCATCCATCAAGAAAAGTATACTAAAGATATCTTGAAGAAGTTCAAGATGGATGAGTGCAAACCAATCAAGACACCCATGGCAACCAATGGGCATCTCGACTTGGATGTGGACGGTAAACCGGTTGATCAATCCCTCTATCGTTCTATGATAGGGTCTTTTCTTTACCTTACCGCATCTAGGCCTGATATAATGTTTAGTGTGTGCTTGTGTGCCCGCTTTCAAGCAAACCCAAAGGAATCGCACCTCTCGACTATGAATAGGATCCTTCGGTATCTCAAGCACACCCCAAGCATAGGCTTGTGGTACCCCAAAGGTGCTAGCTTAGATCTCTTGGGATACTCGGATTCGGATTTTGCTGGAAGCCGTGTGGATCGCAAGAGTACCTCCGAGGGTTGCCACTTGCTTGGGCGTTCTCTAGTTTCTTGGTCGAGTAAGAAACAAAATTCCGTGGCTTTGTCCACCGCGGAAGCGGAATATATAGCGGCCGGTACATGTTGTGCCCAAATCCTATATGTGAAGCAAACCCTTTTGGACTTTGGTGTGAAACTAGATAGGATCCCACTCCTTTGTGACAATGAAAGTGGCGTAAAAATTGCCAAAAATCCGGTTCAACACTCTCGCACAAAGCACATTGATATTCGCCATCATTTCTTGCATGATCACGAAGCTAAAGGAGACATATCTCTTCAAGGTGTGAGATCCGAGGAGCAATTGGCGGATATTTTCACAAAACCATTAGACGAGAGTACTTTTGTTAGGCTAAGGAATGAGCTTAATGTGTTAGATGCGGCAAACGTCATATAAGTTGCCATGTCATATAGAAAAATGCATACATATAGGACACTTGTCTAACCATGGTAAGATAGTGATGAGCAAGTGTTTAGCTAGAGGTGGTGGTCCACTTGTTTTCCTTTAGGCTTGTAGAAAGGCTCATCATGAAGAAGCTTCCCGTGGGTTCAAACTTGACAAGTAGATCTTAAATTCTTGTTATGCATTTCTTGTCATATAGATGTGCACTTCATGTTTACTTTACTTTCGCATGTGGTTGTAGCTTGCACCATCATTGCATGCGTAAGGGTCACAAAGGAGATCACTTGATGAAAATGAGACTTGTTTCATATACAAGATCTTAATTCATAAAAAGTGAAAAGAGCAAAGTGTTAGGTACGTTATTGCCTAGTGAGTCATGTCATGATGAGTTTGAAGCTTTCTATCTTCAATATTCCTATGACAAGGCTCATACATTTTATTTGGCGCTTTGTCTCGCTTTGCGGCTTTTCCGTGTGTTGAAAAGAAAAAACTATTAAGCTAGTGTGCTACCCTATTTATTTTGAGAGGTAAAGCCGCCTATGCAAGTCCATTAACTTGAGTTTAGTTGAATTTTATAAGTTTATTGGACTTAGCATAGAAGAGTGAGCTGAGTGAGGGGTTTTTGAGTTCACCGGTTAAACCGACGTTCAATGGATCTATACCCATCGGTTTAACCGGCGTTACTAAGTTTTTGTCTCAGCTCAGTCAAACCAGGCGTTCAACCGGCATATTCAAAAGTCACAGCATCGGATCAACCGGTGAACGTAACTCAGATCTGACCCAGCAATCAACCGGTGTTAGCAGCGTTCAAACGGCGAGTTCAAAATGTGTATCGTCGGTTCAACCGGCGTTCAGATGAGTTTCTGCTGAGTCTCGGGTGAACTGAACCGATGCAATCAACCGGCGTTCTAAACCTAGGCATCGGTTTAACCGGCGTTAAGGAAAATCGCGGGGCCCACTTGTCATATATGTGTCTTGCTCGTGCCGACTCAAGCCGCTGCCGCTCGCCCACGATCTCGCCCGCACGCCGCCGGACCGCGACACCACCACCGCGCGTCTTCCACACAGCCCGCGCCGCTCCATCCACGCGCTGCAACTGCCGCCCGCGTGTGCCGCCGCTGCGCACCGCCGCCGCCTTGCGCCCGCGCCGCTCCATCCACGCGCTGCAACTACCGCCCGCGTTTGCCACCGCTGCGCACCGCCGCCGCCTTGCGCCCGCGCCGCTCCGCGCCGCCGTGCGCCTCCACGCTGCAGCCACGCGTTCAGAAACGCCTCTGCATACACTCCATGCCGCCCGTGCAGCAGTACTCGCACGCCATTCACCTCGCCCGCGCTGCCCTCACACTCAGTGCTTGCAGGGTTGTAGGATCTTTTTGTGCCTTAGAGTTATAGTTAGAAGGGTGTAGTCTTGGCTAAGCGAATAGTTTCAATTCCGCATAAGTTTCGGTTAGCCGGCGCAATTAGTTTTAGAAAGGACTATTCACCCCCCTCTAGTCCGCCATCTCGACCCTACAAGTGGTATCAAAGCCGAGGTCTCTCATTTGTGGTCCTTACCGACCCGAGAGGATGGCGACTTATGGGCTAGATGTTGAGTGTCCACATATTTTTGATGGCACACACTTTGCACGGTGGAAAAATTGGATGATATGCAATTTTAAATTTATTTGCCCTCAAATGTGGTGGATGGTGGATGTAGATTTTTCTCATGTGTTAGATGAAGGAAATCTAACTCCAACACAAGAGAAATGCCTAGATCTAGACATCCAAGTTACTAACATCTTGTTTAGATCTTTGCATAATTGCATTCTTGGTGAGATCATGGACAAGGAAACCGCCCATGAGATTTGGAGTTATCTAAATGAGAAATATGGGGCGGCCTCCGATGATCATGATGATTATAAGACCAAGGAGGAAGTGCATGAGGATGATGAACACATCCATAACATGGTGGTTGTGGAAGATTGCTCCACCTCATGGTCAAGTGATGACGATGATAATCAATCTACAACAAGTTCACTTGACATGATTGATGATGATTCAAGTGTTGCAAATTATGATTCTACTCCAAGCATACTTGATGATCAAGTTGGCTCATGTACGGATGATATTGCTATGTCAAGCTCATCTCCATCTCCACATTGCTTCATGTCACAAGGTGACACAAATGTATCAAATTGCAATGTGATTGATCTTAATTCATATGATGAGCTCTTGAGTAGATATGCTAGCTTGACCAAATTATTTGAGGAAGTGTTAGCCAAAACAATCAAATTTGAAAAAGAAAACTCTTTTCTCAAAGACACATGTGAACAACAAAAGCATCTACTTTATGTCATGAGTTGTTCACATGAGGAGCTAAAATTGACTCATGAGGAGCTTAGTGTTGCTCATGAGAATTTGGTACTAGACCATGCTTTACTCACTAACAAATTTTCTAGTAAAGGAATTAAAACTAGTGAGAGCTCATCACAAGGGTTAAAAGATCAATTGCAAAATGTTGCTAACCCTTGTGATGTAGGAAAGAAACATGTATCCACCTCATGTGATGATTTATTGTCTATGCCATGTACTTCACATATAGATGCTTGTTCTTCTTCTACTATGCAATATGAGACTAACCTTGTAGAAGAAAACAAAGAGCTCCAAAGTCAAGTAAAGTATTTGAGCAACAAGATAGAGAGATGGACAAAATCAAAAGTCACCATTGAAAGCATAATCAAAAATCAAAGAAGCTTCGGTGACATGAGTGGCATTGGTTCCAACAAGAGCAAAGCCAAAGGCAAGAAATGGGACAAAAATAAATATAATAGGAAGATGAAGAAGCAAGAAGAAATGAAGCTATCTCATTTCATGTGCTTTCAATGCCATGAGATGGGACATCTTGCAATTGGTTGCCCCAACAAAGAAAAGCTCAAGTTAAAGAAGGAAGAAGAGAAGCTTAAATATATCAAATGCTTCAAGTGCCGCACTTGGGGTCACCTCACCTCAATGTGCCCAACCAAGCAATTGGTGAAGCAACAATAACCTCAATCAAAGCCACAAGTTGAGCAAGAGAAGGCACCCCAACCTCAAGTCAAGAGCAACCATGATGATCAAGTTGATGACTTGAAGATGATGAAAAAGAGAACAAGATGGGGTGGCAAAACAAGAGCAAGGTATCCAACTCATATTCAAGATGCCAAGATGTTGAGCAATAACAAAATTCAAGAGAAGAATCCACATGCTCACATCAAGTGCTATAGTTGTGCAATATTGTGTCACCTAACTTCGGGTTGCCCAAACAAGCTTGAGAAGAAGGCTCAAGCAAACAATGAGAAGCAAGGCAATGAGATGCATTAAATGAGTAAGGAAGAAAAGGCTCAACAAAAGAGAAGATGCTACTTATGCCGGGAAAGGGGACACATGGCTTATTCATGTCCCTTAGGTAACAATTCTAAGCCTATTTCAATTGATGCAAATATTATGCTTAGAAAGGATGGTAATGGTACCTCATTTGTTACTATTGCAAAACATCCCGCTATTCATACTAAGGCATTGCCAAAGTATGTTGCTCCTAACTTGAGAGGATCCAACCTAGTTTGGGTACCATCAAAACGTGGATGAATGTGTGTAGGTGCCAAAGGCATTGGAGGCTTGATTCAAATAAAATTCATATTTTTGATCTTATGATTGAATCAAGGAATTGAAGGTTTTTGCATATATACAACCAAATGCCATGACAAGCTTATGAAGTCCAAAGTGCTTTCAACATACAAGTGCAATTATCATGTTGTGGGTGATTCATTGAAAATATTTGATGGCTTGCAAATTTTATTTGTGTTAAATCTTGCTTTTGGATGAAAAATCTTTTTGCAAATTGAAAAATGAGCTAAATGTCATTTACTTCTCAAATGTGGCTTGAAAACTAGTACATATGACATTTGGTTCTTATGTGCACTCTTTGCTTCAAATTTTTGATTTTCCAAAGATTTTATGGGCTATTATGAGTTTCCTTGATTTTACTTGATCTATTTTTGATTTCTCATTCTTACTCACTCATATGAGTCTTTGGATGGTGTTCATGCTAGTTTTGTGATTTTTGGAATTTTATTTGAGCAATGTTCCCAATTCAAAGTTGAAATTGTGAAAATTGGAAAAATTCTGGGCTGTCTGAAATTTGGTAGTGCGGACAGTCCGCGGGTAAGAGGCGGACGGTCCGCCGTTCATGAGACTTGTTTACCAGAGGCTCTGCAGAAAAGTTTTAAGCAGCGAAATTACATTGCGGACGGTCCGCTCATGTACTGCGGACGGTCCGCTCTTGGTGTTTTCAGGAGGATCCTGACAGCTAGACTTATCATGAGCTACAAAGGTATATCTCTAGTTGATTACATTTATTTGGGTGCATATGAGATGTTTGAATTGGATATATATGCTCTTGTTACTTGCTACAAGATGATTGAATGGATTAAATGGTTAGTAATCAAAATTGAGTAAGTTTGAATGGATATGATCATGAGATGACATTCAATATGGGATATGATTAGATATATGTCTTGTGAGTTTATTCAAATAAGTTGACATCAAGTTTGATTCAATTTGATAAAGTATAGCTCAATTGCTCAAAATCTGTCCTTTATTAAAAATCTGAGTAAGCTGAGAAGATAGCCATAGTTGGATGATCAAATCTATTTGGATTGGCTTGAAATTTGGTATGCATTCCCTACACTTATGATACTAGTTTCTGTACAAGTTTTATGAGAATATGATGAGGGATACTTCGGTTTTGGAGTGGATCTTGTCAATGCATGTGCAGCAGTTTTCAGCATACACCTATGAGTGAAGATGTGAAATCTGGTAGCAATCTAGAAATGCATTGAAGGTCAAATTTTTATGGCTGCTATATGACTTAGTGTCACACATCTCCACAAAATTTCGTGGCAATTCAACTTGTACTTTGAGAGATTTGATGTATTCTTTGAGAAGTACAAAATCTGCCAGAAAAGTGACAAATATTGGATTGATCTTAAGTCACTTAAATTGAAAGGTCCCTCAAGTTGGAATAATCTTTACAAATGGTTGAGGAACCTAGGTTTGGTTTTGTGAGGAGCTAGAAGCATAACAAGTGTTGGGTACAAGACCATTTGAGTGTACTTATCACATTTTTGGTACTCAAATTGGAAGATCAAGACTAAGCAAAATAGAAAGAAAGGGACTTAAAGAAGACTTGAAGATTATTCATCATTTCTAGTCCATCATCTTGATCAATCAACCAAAGTCATTCAAGTGAGTGTCAAGAATGGTTCTTGGAGAAATCACTTCTCCCTAGAGAGGGACCGAGCCGCCCAATAATGGGATTGACAAGCAAGGTGCTTGGAAGGCCAATATGGAAGTGGTGATCTAGAGTCATTGGAGATGCTTAGTTGAAGATATCAAATGGGTTGATCAAGAAAAGCAAGTAACACCCAAAGTAGAGAAATTCATGAAAATTCAAGTGATATTCAAATGGTATTCTCTCATGCAAGCAAGGATCAAAGAGATGAAGCAAGCCAACCACAAAAAGATAGTGCATTTGATGATAAGTGATATTCATTTCATATGGGTGAAGAATGGTTTTCATATTGGTATTCATTGTCTTCACCAAACTATTATAATTGAACTTCATCATGCTAGTTGGAGAGCTAAATTGGAATCTAATGACTATCCTCTACTTCAACATAGCAAGGTGAAATTGCTTGACATATGCATTCATACTATGCTAAGGATATGATTAGTGGATATAGTCATATATAGTGATCATTCATGAAAAATAAAATAATTTTAAATGTTTTTATGATGCCACTATTGCTTCTATGCTTGATATGATCTAGTGGTAACATATGACATGTTCATGAGCTAGTAAACCCAAGTAGTTGATCTAGAAAATGAGCTTTCAAGTGTTTAACTCAACATTGTCAAGATAACTCTTAGAATGAGGTGTGAAAAAGCTTGTCATTGGTTCAAACCGAGTTGAATTATTTGGGCAAGTAGTCTAGATCAAGTCAAAAAGAAAGAAGCTCATGGAAACAATCTAGTTCAAGAATTGGTTATCAATGTCAAATTCAACAAGGTGATCCATCATGATTTTACAAGTGATACTAGATTCAACAAAAGGTATATCATTGTATCTCTACAAGTGATATACATGGTCATACAAGTGGTATTCATTCAAGTAGATCTAGTACAACAATGGTGGTTCCACAAGTGATTCTCAACTTTAAGTGATCAATTCAAATCAAGAAATCTATCATCATCAAGAAGAGCTCAAGATTCAAGTAGATTGACAAACACTTTGACATAGGGGGAGGAGCCCCACTACAAAGTATCAAGGTCAAGGATCCTACTAGTATCCTACATGTGGCATTTCAAGGTGATCTTCATGCTTCCACATGTTGTTGTTACAAGTGGTGTCAATTCCAATCAAATTGAAAGTGTCCATCAAAAATGAAGATTCAAGACTCAACCATCTACCCAAGTCCAACTCTTTGTATCAAACCACAAACGCTTCATATGATTGCCTACAAGGGGTATTCAAGTGGTAACAAGTACAAGAGGTACAACCTCAAGTGGTAGCCATTGATCTTCACATGGCCAATTTCATATGGTTTCGGCCCTTTTATGGTCATTGATGACAAAGGGGGAGAGAAATGAACAAAGATATGAATTATCCTTGGATGACAAAGGGAGAGATGAGATGAGAGTGCGATCATGGACATGGATCAAGAGGAGCAATATTGAGGAGGATCAATATTCTTGGACAAGAGGAGCACACAAGTAGGGGGAGCAAGCTCATGAACTTGGTTGCTTGCATTTGATATGTGCATATTCATGTGCTTGTTTGCATTTGCATAAGTTTTAAAATTTATATATGCATTGCTTGTGTGTAATGTATGCTAGTCATAGAACTTGATTGATGATTTGATAACTAGCATGCATAGATTGTAGCTAGACATTTTTTTACAAGTGAATCAAGAGCCTTGCTAACTCTTCACCGTTGCCTTGGTCCATCGGCGGCAAATCTTGCCCAAGCTTCACCGCCTCGCGGTCCCTCGCTTCAAAGCCTTGACTTGCCCTTCTCCATTGCAACCGGTCCATCAAGCCAAGTCTTGTCTTGATCTTCTCCACTTTGGTCACATAACTCCATGTCATGTCTCATATGCAATGAGCTCCTCGATCACACTATATGAGCATAGCATCAACCTTTAGCCATTTCACCTCCATGGCACACGTTGCTCATACTAGTGTCTTTGTGTGGACTAATCTCCTGTGTATCTCAACATAAACACTTATTAGTCCACCTAAGTTGTCACTCAATTACCAAAACCAAACAAGGGCCTTTCAAGGGTGCTCGACGTTTTGCCCGAGCCGCTTCTTGCGTTGTTTTCGCACCGCGTTCGCGTTCCGCACACTCCCGCGCCACGCCCTAGCCACCGCCAGTCGAGATGGGTCGCGAGAAGAGAAAGGGAAAGGAGGTTGTTGTCGAGAAGCCCGTCCGCAAGCGGACTCGCGCAGAGAGAGAGGCCGAGAGGTCCGAGATGGTGGCTAAGGCCGCCGAGGAGCAGGCGTCAGGCCGTGCTCGCCCGTTCGCGATCAGAGAGCAGCCAGCCAGGGGCAGGGGCAGAGGCCGAGGTATAGGCAGGGTCAGAGGTGCCAGGGCCACTACATAGCAGACCGAGGGTGATTCGTCTGAGGGGGAGCCGACAGCTGCAGAGTCAGATCACTCAGTTTCATATGCAGATTCAGATGCAGCGCAGTCAGAGCAGACTCAGGGGCAGAGCACACAGGGGTCACCGACTCTACGACGTTCTGGCCACACTCAGCAGACGTCCCCAGTAGGAGAGTCTTCACCAGCGACCGAGCGTCGCACTAGACCGAGGACGCGAGGAGGTCACCAGCCACAGGAGCCTCGCAGGTCCGCAGCAGCAGCAGCAACCCGTAGAGCCGAGGCCCTAGAGGCCGAGCGCGTAGTGTTCCGTATGGACACTGTTGTGCGTCTGGAGCCAGGTGTGCTGCTCCAGAACTTGACCAAGGCCAATGCGGCGAAGGTCAAGAGGCTCAGGTGGAGTGTTGGAGAGGAGGACTGGTTCCCCGTGACCCGTGACAGCAGGGTCGACCGTAGATTCTGGACACTTCTTCAGGCCAGCTTCTACGAGACCTACCAGAGGCGAGGGCACAGGATCTTTCCGCACAGGGTGCTTGACTGGGTTTCTCTGAGGACAGCTGCAGGGGGAGCTAATATTAGAGAGAACTTTGCCCACTTCAGAGGTCTACCCAGGCTACTTCAGATGGAGCAGAACAGGTACATAGAGGACTGGGTCAGAGTATTCTATGCCACAGCCTGGATCGCTTCTGAGCGTAGAGCCGTACACTTCGTGTTTGGAGGCCAGGTCTTTGGTCTGTCCAGGGCGACGATAGCAGGGATACTTGGAGTTGACTTGTTGATGTCTCTCTGCACGAGATGGTATACAGAGACGCAGATCCACCTCGCAGAGCTATGATTGGCGGGATTGCACCTTCTCACGAGGCGATCTCTTAGTGCTTCCGCCAGCCGTTTCCAGCATCGTATACCAGAGTACCTAGCTTGCTGACCCCAGAGGTGTACGCTATTCACATGGCACTTCGGAGGACTCTGTTACCGAGGAGTGGCTACCCAGAGGGGTTTACAGGTCTACAGCAGCTACTGCTTCTTCACATACTCACTCACGAGCCGTTTGACATTGTTGACTTCATTTTAGCTGAGATTGAGGATGTGATCACTGACGGGATGGGGGTCGTACGCCAGTTTCCTTATGCTCACTGGATCAGCTACATATGCTCTATGATTGTGCCAGCTGAGTCACCCGTCAGTGCAGTGTACCGTCAGGATGAGGCTCCCCGGTTCCCAGTTTACCGTCCGACAGCTCCCTAGGATCGAAGGAGGGGCAGACAGGCAGAGAGAGCTGCCATGGCACAGTTGTCACCTGAGGCACAGGCCCGAGTGGCACAGGAGGATGGGGCACTGCTAGCTGCCGAGGCACAGCTTCCCGGAGGGGATGATGAGATACACTGGTCTGAGCTTGAGTCAGACTCCTCCATGGATGCCGAGTACTTTCCTAAAGCACCCGCCAGTCACGACCACGAGGCAGGAGGGTCCCGAGAGCCAGCCCCAGAGTCACCGGCAGCTGCTACTGTTACAGAGTCCCAGGTGACTCAGCCGTCCGAGCTTACCTCTCTACTTCAGCAGCTTGTCACTCAGCAGCGAGAGGATCGGATAGCACAGGAGGAGGCCAGGAGAGCCCATGAGGCTCAGCTTGCAGCGATTCAGAGGGAGGCCGCCCGAGAGCGGGCTGCAGCCGAGGAGCGTTTTGTTGGGCTTATCGACAGAGTCTCTCAGAGGACAGATGCTCAGTTCCAGCAGATGCAGCAGGGCATGATGGCGATGTTCGGGATGATTGCACAGCTTTACACTCACACCGGACTCGCCCCGCAGCAGCCAGGACAGCTAGGACTTCAGGGTGTTGGAGCACCTCAGCTTGCAGTCACTCTAGCTCCAGCCCTTACTGCAGCTCCAGCTACTACGGCGACACCGGAGACCACGTTCTCGATGTCAGCACTCCTTGGGTCTGCCGGTCGTCCGCTCTTCTCACCACTGCCAGCGACTACACTCTTCCAGGACTCTCCGTCGGCAGTTCAGTCAGTTGCCCTCCCCATTGTACAACAGACACTACCTTCAGGGGGAGGAGCATAGCAGTCTCTAGTTCCACAGTCGACATAGCCGGCAGCTTCAGCACTCACTACTTCAGATGCCGACACTTCTTCTGCTGAGCCGGTTACCACATCTACAGACCCTCTTCCAGGCAGTGCCAGTACGAGAGCCTCCACGACAGTCACACCCCCAGTCAGCTCTGACCAGCAGCTTCCGTCCGTCATCGAGGGCTCCCCATTCGACGATGACGACGACGATGACGACCCGGACCGCTTCCTTGCCGTGCCACGACAGCCGGATCAGTAGCTCGCCTTTTTGGTGCTTTGATGCCAAAGGGGGAGAGAGTCAGGGGGAGTTGGAGTCAGGGGGAGGGTAGAGATAGAGAGAGCTCGTAGTTATCAGGACTTTGATGTTATATTTCATTTGGTGTTAGTTCATGGATATGTACATTTGACGCTTGAGTATGCTGTGGTTTGAGACATATCTATGGATTTCATTTGAGCCGTTGAGCTTTTTGGTCCTTTTTCGAGTTTGCTTGTGTTTATCCTGTTTTATCTTTCTCGCTCTCTCGTTATATTTATGTTTGTGTTGTCATCAATCACCAAAAAGGGGGAGATTGTAAGCATCTAGGCCCCCTAGGTTTGTTTCGGTGTTTAATAACAACCATTATTGTGACTAATGAGTTTGTGCAGCTTAATAAATCATTACCGCTCATTTGGTCATATGTCAAAAGAGGCCCCTCAATTTCGTTATTCAAAAAGGTGATCTCGGTATTCAACTCAAATATATAACAAGACTAAGGATCTTTCTAGTCCTAAGTGTCGTAAGGTTGAGAAGGACACTTAGGTTAGTATAGGTTTTATAGTTTTGTAGTGATCGCACTATTAAGAGGGGTTAAGGTCAAGTAACTTGAACATGGACATGGTCATTTGAAAATGGATGCACACTATAGTCACTCAGGTTTCTAGAAGTTCAAATAAGTGGTTTTCAACTTATATCTCAAGAATATTTAGATTTCACTCAAGACTCAAATCAGAAAAGGCAAAATCAGAAAAAGTCTATACACCGGTTTAACCGACGCTTCCATTTTTCTATACGTCGGTTAAACGCAGTCAGCAGAGTCTGGACAGGTTCTATACGCCGGTTAAACCGATGACGTTTGAATTAACGTCGGTGCATTAGTCCAGAGTTGGTTTTTTCCAGGGTATTCCAAGTTCTATACACCGGTTAAACTGACGGTGTTTGAAATCAAACGTCGGTGCAATTGACCAGTGAGATGGTTTTTCCAAGGATTTCAGAAGTTGTACTCACCGGTTAAACCGACGATAGATTTGAGTTAACGTCGGTGCAGTTGTCCAGAGACTTGGTTTTTCAGTTGATCAGTGGACAACTACACTCACCGGTTAAACCGATGATACGTCGGTTAATCTGCCCAAGTTGTAACGACTAGTTTTCAGAAAGGGCAGTTTACTTTCATCGGTTAAACCGATGCTGGCTATTGGAGGATCGTCGGATTAATCGTCGCTACGCAGTTTTCTGGCAGCTTTTCTCCAACGGCTCTATTCGTGTGAGCTGCCTATATATACCCCTCCAATGGGTCATTTTGCACTCTCTTGACAACAGGCAACATTTCATACACTCATATATTGTTGAGAGCCACCTTGAGCTTCATCATTCACACATTTGTTCATTCAATCATTCAAGAAGCAAGACTAAGGACTTGAGTAGAGAGAAGCTTGTGTGCATCCGTTCTTGGTGATCGGTTCTTGCTCAAGTGAAGACCCTAGCTTGTTACTCTTGGTGATTGGCAGAACCTAGGCGATCTTGGTGATTGAAGGTGTTTCTTCCGGAGCTTGCCAAGGATTGTGGGAGCCCGAAGAAGGTTGTACGTGGCTTGAGCTCCACCACGCCGAAATGGTGAACGGAGACTCTTAGTGAGCGCCCAAGTCTCGGTGACATGGGAGGTGAAAAGACTCTTAGTGAGTGTCACAACGTGGATTAGGGGTGTGTGCCAACACATCGACACCACGGGAAAAAATCTGGTTGTCTCTTGTCCACTCTTTCATTTCAAGCACTTACTTTCTTAGAATTATTCTTGTGCTTGACCTTAGAGATCATAACTTAGCTCAACCTTGCTTAGTTTCATATCTTTGTTAGCTTGTGTAGTTTGCTTTGTTAGCCAGTTGGTGAATTGAGCCTTACTGTGACGGAACCGCCAAATTAAAACTCAAAATTAAGCTAAATGGCTATCATTTGAACACATCAGGCACATTTGGCTTAACGGTTTAATTTGACAGCCCTTTCGGCACTGATCTTCCGATCAAAACAAACACCAGTAGTCCCACGCGAAGGTGAGCGCAGGCAGTACAAACATGACGAGTACATATAAATATGATTACAATACCGAGTAGAGTACATTAAGTTCTACAAACCTGGTTTAATTACATAAACAATATACAAGAGCAACTTTATTTTAAAACAAAGTCCAACATAGGAAACCTGACGTCTATAATACATGAAGCGTGGCATCGAATCACACACTCAGCCCACGGGTGTGTGATTTGGTAACTAGTAAGGACTAAGCATCTGGTCCGGCCACCTCCCAACCATCCGCGCCAAGCTGGATGAACTTAGCACAACAAGGGCAGAAGTCTATCTCGTCCTGACCTGAAATAGTTTGAGCCACAACCCTAAGTATACTAATACTCCGCAAGACTTACCCGACTATGGGTATACATAGCCCACTATCTAGACATGCATGGCTTTCTGGCTGTGGGTTGTTTTGCGGAAAAGCAATTAAAAGTGAGTCCTTACTTTCAATATTTTAGCTTAAGATTAGGAATGGTACCTATTTTCTATGGTTTGCATATCTATACCAATCAGTGTGGAAAAACAATTGATTAGGTACAACTATACTGATCATCTCATTCCCTTCCATATTCTTACTACGATGTGGCTCGGAGATCAAGGTGCTCATGTCCGAGAGTGACTGACGGCGAATCGATCCGATTTAACCTTGCAAGGTGGACCTAACCAACACGGCACGTATTTGCCCCATCAGACAATACAAACCAGCCATTCCCCTCCCCGCCTCGAACTACAGGAACCAGTCCAACGACATATGGTCAGCCAAGCTCAACGTGAGACCACCAAAAGTAAACATATGCATCCCCATTTCTCCGCGACTACTCAACTACCCCAGGAGTTGGGTGCGGGTTCCTGTACTTTCTAAGCAAGGTAGTACTCGGCTTACCGGTTTCGACTACCTCCTACTCCCGGTATGCAGTTAGTACAAATCAAACATGATCAGCAGGGCCGACAACGGTACGGTCCTTAACCGACACAGACGGGGCTAAACAGTTCCTGTCCGGTCTCCAATTCTTTTCCTTTCCTCCATATTCCAATATTCCATAATCAAATCATAAAGACATCCTATACCTTGTGAGTAACAGGACGTTACTCGATTTCTACCGAATCCTAATTTTAGCATGGCAAGGATAATGACATATACATACTAGTATTCCGACCAATGGAACCTAGGAATCATGCAACTAGTGTTTCATCCAACGCCTAGAAACTTAATGCATAAGCAATTAAATACATATATAACATTTCATAAGTTAAAATAATAGGTTATGCTCCGGGGCTTGCCTGCGGGCTGTTGCTCAGAGCTAGTGTCCACTGGGCCTTGGGCCGGGTCGTCACGAAACTCTTGCGGGGCTTGCCCCGTCTGCTCCTGCGGCTCCGCGATCACCTCGTACACGACTTCCTCGGTCGCGGACTCTATATGTATGCATATAAGACAATGTGTAAATGCCAACATGACTTTGCCATTAGATGATAAACATTAAACAATTTAACAATTTACATACAAAGATGCAAGTATGGTGATAATTAACTTTAACCCTAGTGCTATAAACAATTAGAGGCCAAATTATCAATTAGAGCATGATTTACTATAAAATAAAATATGACTAGCAAAGACATTATTATTTGCCTCTTATAATTTGTATAAAAATTTACATGTAAAAATATTATTATTCCTATACACATATTTAAGTTTGGTTACATTTTATATTCTTATACAAAACTAGGTCCTATGAGTATGAAAATTTTATGGTGGATCACTCATGCTTAAAGTAAGCTACTGCAAAAATTTCACAATTCTTCTCGGGATGCTTCGGTCAGCTGTATCGTCACACTGGACTGCCTGAGCCTCAGCTTCCTACACCCCAGCAGCTCCAGTTCGACCCCACTGCTCCCCCTCCACCTGTTGGCGGATTTGTGCAGACACCCTTGTCATCTTTCCCGATGTCACCACTTCTTCAGACTGGGTTGTTTGCCAGTCCTGTTCCTACTGCTGCTCCGGCTCATGCTCCTCAACCTAGTGTTTGGACTGCCGAGCAGCGTGCAGAGTTTCATAGACAACAGCAGATCCTACACCAGCTCCAGCACCCCTCGGCTCAGTCTCTCACGTTCGACTCTCCTTCTCAGCCTGAGGTGCTCCGTCCGTCCGTCGTACGCTCCACTCAGCCAGACCTGACTCCCGTCACGTCTGCTCCTCCGACGGACTCCACAGTCGTCGCCGCGCCAGCTTCTACCGCTACACCAGCTACTTCTGCTGCTCCGACGACTCCGGTCGAGCAGAAGTCCTCTTCGGTCGACGACGACTGGACGGACGACGACGCCGACGACTCCGCCGCTCAGTTCTCCACCGGACCCAGCCGGAAGACCCCGCCTTCTCCAGCTCAGGACTAGATCGCCTTCCTTTTTGGTGCTTTGTTGCCAAAGGGGGAGATAGATAGGGGGAGTAGAGATAGGGGGAGCTTGGTGGTTTGTGGCGTGTTTGGATCTTCATGGATTTTGTGTATGGACATGTTATTTGGATATTGTGTATGCTCTGAGTTGACATGTCCCTACATGTGCTTTATTTCGTAATGCATGCTTGTTTATCTCTTTCATTTTCTTATAGTATGTATCTCTACCTTGTGTTGTCATCAATCACCAAAAAGGGGGAGATTGTAGCGCATCTAGGCCGATAGATGCTAATGGTGAGTTTCGGTGATTAATGACAACCGTATGCGACTAACGTGTGTTTTAAAGGAAAGCTCAATAACTGGATTAGTCTCATATGAAATATGAAAGGAGACCCCTCAATTCGAAACAATCATGCGTACCAAGGACTCAATTTGAAAGATTAAGGACCTTTCTAGTCTCAAGTGTCACAAGGAGTTGAAGGACACTTGTTTTAGTTAGGTTTTATAGTTTCTAGTTCTTGATCGTACTATTAAGAGGGGTTCATGAGTTAGTAGCTTGATCAAACTTGAGTTGGCCTTAGAAATCTTGCACACTCACTCAAAAACAGCAAAAGATGGTCAATAGAAGTCAATACAACTCTTGGAAGAAGAAACAATCAAAGTCACATTCTTATCCAAGTCAAAACAGTTGAATACAATGAAAAACAGCAGCACCGGTTGAACCGGTGACCTATCATCGGAGCATCCGATGCATGGCGGAAGGACCGATGCCCTGTCGTTCTATCTTCTCTGGATGAAGGCAGAAATCAAGTATGGCACCGGTTGAACCGATGGTCAAAAAATAAGCACCGGTGCAATGGAAGTTCTTTGTTCCAGAGAGCATGTTTTGGTGGAATTCAACCTCTCTTCAGCACCGGTTGAACCGACGCTTCAGAATCAAAACACCGGTGCATTGGATGTACTTTGTTCCAGAACGCTTGTTTGAGTTGATCAGTGAACCTCTTTAGCACCGGTTGATCCGATGCCCCTACGGAGCATGCACCGGTGCAATGACGCAAGCGTGGATACTGTGTCAGAACTCCAACGGCTACTTCTTTGACACAGAGAGACCGGTTGAACCGATGCCAATACTTTCTATACCGAAGGTTCTTCCGGTGGTCACGATTTTTCTGCAGAAAACTTCCAACGGCTATGTGACCTCCTCCACTCTATATAAGGGTACCCCCTGGCTCATTTCAGTTGCCTTTGACACCTTGAAAACCTGAGGCCACCCTTGAGAAGAAGAGAAAGAGCTTTGAGCAAAAGAGAGAAGATCTAGTGCTTTGTTTGTGCTTCAACCTTGAAGATTTCATCCTTTGCAAGTGTAGCAAGTGTGCTTGAGCTAGGGCCAACTGAGTGTAGGTCAAGTGAAGGCTTAGGAGCTTGTTACTCTTAGTGTTTGGCAGCACCTAGACGATCTTGGTGATCGAAGTGTTTCTCGCGGAGCTTGCCAAGGATTGTGGGAGCCCGGAGAAGAAGATTGTACGTGGCTTGAGCTCCACCACGCCGGGATGGTGAACGGAGACTCTTAGTGAGCGCCCAAGTCTCGGTGACATGGGAGGTGACAAGACTCTTAGTGAGTGTCACAACGTGGATTAGGGGTGTGTGCCAACACATCGACACCACGGGAAAAAATCCGGTTGTCTCTTGCACTCTCTTTCATTTCAAGCACTTACTTTCATGCATTCTTTCATGTGCTTGACCTTAGAGATCATAGCTTAGCTCTACCTTGCTTAGTTTCATATCTTTGTTAGCTTGTGTAGTTTGTTTTGTTTAGTCGGTTGGTGAATTGAGCCTTACTAGCATTGCATTGGTTAAGGTTGTTTTATCTATCTTAGAAATTTGAAAAAGGCCCAATTCACCCCCCTCTTGGTCCATCGATCCTTACAATTGGTATCAGAGCCTCGTTGCTCATTTGGATCATTAGGCTTCACCGCCTAGAGCTATGGCCAAGATGGGAGGTTCGCCGCCTCAGTTCGAGGGCAAGAACTTTGCCTATTGGAAAGTTCGTATGGCCGCATACCTTGATGCGATTGCCCCCAAAGTGTGGATGGCAACAAAGACCGGATTCACCGGAACTCCCACCCCGGAGCAATTAAAATGGAACGCTAAGGCTAGAAATGCAATTTTCGAAGCCATTAGTGAGGAAGTCTTTGCTAGAGTAAATGGCATGGACTTAGCAAGTGAGATATGGAAAGAGCTAATTGAAATTCATGAAGGCTCCACAAAAGTCCGTGAACAAAAATATCACTTGTTTAGAGCAAAATATGATTCCTTTAAGATGCTTGCTCATGAAAATTGCAATGATATGTATTCTCGCTTGAATGTCATTGTCAAGGACATTAACGCTCTTGAAGTTTCTAAAATTGACAGTGGCTCCATCAACCGCAAGATTCTCATGCTCCTTCCGAAGCCCAAGTACAACATTATCAATGCTATGCTTCAAAAAGAGAATCTTGATGCAATGGAAGTGGGAGAGCTTGTGGGCGAAATTCGCGCTCATGAAATGGGTATCCTTGGTATGTCCGAAGAGCCAACAACAAGCAAGTCAATTGCTCTCAAAACCAATGCCAACAAATCCCGCAAGCTCAAGATCGTCAAGCAAGAATCAAGCTCAAGCAATGAAGAAGAGGATCATCATGAGAGCTCATCCGATGAAGAAGATGATGGAGAACTTGCTCTCATGATGAGAAAGTTCACACGCTTGAATGACAAGATCAACAAGAAGGGTTTCAACTTTGACCCCAAAAGAAGAATGTTCCGGCCATGGGGAGATGTCAAGAACAAAACTTGCTATAATTGTGGAGAAAAAGGCCACATCTCTCCCGATTGCCCCAAGCCGGACAAGAGAAAGAAGGACAACAAAGGCAAACATCGCCATGATTCAAGCGATGATGAAGAGGATGAAAAAAGGAACAAGAACAAGAAGGTTGGGAAGAAGAAGAGCCATGACAAGAAGACCAAGCTCTTCCCAAAGAAGAAAGGGCACACCAAGAGAAGCTTCTTGGTGGAAAAACAAGAGTGGGTGACCGATGTCTCATCAAGCGAAGATTCAAGTGATGAAGAAGACATCGTCACCATCGCCCTCACAAATGAAGAACCACCACTACCTCCGCCTCCTATGTGCCTCATGGCAAAAGGTAACACCAAGGTATGTGAGGTGGATAGTGAGGATGATAGTGATGAAGAGCTTGACCCTTATGAATTCACTAACCTCATTAATGAGTATACATCCGTCATCAAGAGGGAAAAGGGCAAAGTCAAGATTCTTGAGAGCACTCATGCCAAGTTAGAGCTTGCCCACTCCAACTTGCTTGGCAAGTACAATGACTTGCTCAAAGAGCACAATGAGTCACTTGTACTTGCTAAGCAAGTTGAAGAGAGCCACAAAAAGCTTAAACAAGAGCATAGGGAGTTGGCTCACAAATATCAAGAACTTGAATTTGCCTATGAAGCAATTGACCCAAGTCTTGAGAACTTTGCTCATGAAACTATTGAGAAGGTCAATGCTTCTACTTCATGTGATGACCTACTCATTAATGCAAATGCTACTAATGCTTTGCCCAAGCTTGTACCTTCTAGGGAAAAGGAATTGATGGATCAAGTGGCAAGCCTCAAGAGTAGTGTGGAGAAGCTCTCAAGAGGAGAATACATCCACAAGGAGATTCTCTTCAACAATGCCCGTGACTATGGCAAGAGAGGTCTTGGTTCATTTCCGGAGCCAAATCAAGGCAGTACTCCTTCTCCGGAGATCAAGATTAGCTTCATCAAGGAAGTTGGTTCATATTGCCAACATTGCCAAGTCACCGGACACCACACTAGGGAGTGCACCTTACCATTACGTCCTCTTCCCACTTTACCTAAGAATTACTCATCTATGTTTCAAAATAACCATTTTCTCTTTAGTAAATTGAAGGGCAAGGTGAAGGCCAAATTCATTGGCAAAATTGCTAAGGAGTCAAAGAAGAAGCTCCCCAAGCAACTTTGGGTCCCAAAAGCTCTTGTCACACATGTGCAAGGCCCAAAGCTTGTTTGGGTTCCTAAAACTCAAAAGTGAATTCTCATGTGTGTAGGTGAACTACAAAGCCGGTGGAAAACATTGGGTACTTGATAGCGGTTGCTCTCAACACATGACCGCCAATGATAGCATGTTCACCTCTCTTGAAGACCCCGGTGATCATGAACATGTCACCTATGGTGATAACTCAAGGGGGAAAGTCTTAGGTTTGGGTAGAATAGCAATCTCTAAAGATTTATCTATTTCTAATGTCTTGTTTGTAGAAACACTAAGTTTTAATCTTATTTCAATTGCTCAATTGTGTGATCTTGGACTAACGTGTACCTTTGACAAGAATGGTGTTGTAGTAACTCTTGAAGAAGACAAGTCAATGGTATTCACGGGGTTTAGGCATGGCAACATCTATTTGGTGGATTTCTCTTCAAAGCAAACAAGCACCATGACATGCCTCTTCACCAAGTCGTCTCTTGGGTGGCTTTGGCATAGAAGAATTGCTCATATCGGCATGAGCAACCTCAAGAAAGCCCACAAGAAAGGGATGATCACCGGCTTGAAGGATGTCACGTTTGACAAGAACAAGCTATGTAAAGCATGTCAAGCCGGGAAGCAAGTCGCAACACATCATCCCATCAAGACGATGTTGTCTACCTCCAAGCCGCTCGAGCTACTTCACATGGATCTCTTTGGTCCAACTACATACAAGAGCATTGGTGGTAACCTCTATTGCCTAGTAATTGTTGATGATTTTTCATGTTACACTTGGGTTATGTTTCTAGGCGATAAGGGTGAAACTCCGGAACTCTTCAAGACATTTGCAAGAAGAGCTCAAAGGGAGTACAACTCCCCAATTGTGAAGATCCGGAGTGACAACGGCACCGAGTTCAAGAACATGAAGATTGAAGAATGGTGCGATGAAGAGGGCATCAAGCATGAGTTTTCCGCCACCTACACGCCTCAACAAAATGGAGTGGTGGAAAGAAAGAACAAGACACTCATCACCCTAGCAAGAGCAATGTTGGATGATTATGGCACGTCCGAGAAGTTTTGGGCGGAAGCAATCAACACGGCGTGTCATGCATCAAACCGAGTGTATCCCCACCGACTCCTCAAGAAAACTCCATATGAGCTCATCACCGGGAGGAAACCAAATATATCCTACTTTCTAGTCTTTGGTTGCAAATGCTTCATTTACAAGAAGAAAAGGCTCGGTAAGTTTGAGAGTAGATGTGATGAAGGTTTCTTTCTTGGTTATGCATCAAACTCCAAAGCATATAGAGTATTCAATCAAACCTCCGGGTTAGTTGAAGAAACATGTGATGTGGAGTTTGATGAATCTAATGGCTCCCAAGATGAGGTTGTTGGCTATGAAAATGTAGGTGATGAGGAGATTGATGAAGTATTGAAGAAGATGTCCATTGGGGATATCAAGCCGGAAGAGGTGCATGAAGGCAATGATCAAGGGGGAGGATCTTCCTCATCTACACCAAGCACCTCCATGGCGCCCCAAGTGGATGAAGATCAAGAAAAAGATGATCCACTACCTCAAGAAGATGTGCCAACACCAACACCCCAAGTCCAAGAACAAGAAGAGCAAAATGTTCCACAACAAGCACAAGTCACACAAGATCCACCCCAACAAGCATCCACGCAAATACTGCTAGTGAAGCATGGTCGCATCTCCAAGGATCATCCAATTGGTCAAATCATTGGTAGTCCTTCAAAGGGAGTAAGAACTCGCTCTAAGCATGCTTCATTTTGCGAATATTACTCGTTTGTTTCTTGTATTGAACCCACTAGCATAGAGGAAGCGCTTGAGGACTCGGATTGGGTGATGGCCATGCAAGAAGAATTGAACAACTTCACCCGCAATAAAGTTTGGGTCCTCGAAGCTCCTCCGAAAGACAAGAACATCATTGGCACAAAGTGGGTCTTTCGAAACAAGCAAGATGAACATAGGGTGGTGATACGCAACAAAGCAAGACTTGTGGCAAAAGGGTTTTCTCAAGTCGAAGGTTTGGATTTTGGTGAAACCTTTGCTCCGGTCGCAAGACTTGAAGCTATCCGCATCCTTCTTGCTTACTCTTCACATCATAACATTAAGTTATATCAAATGGATGTGAAAAGTGCATTCTTAAATGGCGTTATTAACGAACTTGTTTATGTTGAGCAACCTCCCGGGTTTGAAGATCCGAGGAATCCTAACCATGTTTATAGGTTGCACAAGGCACTCTATGGACTCAAACAAGCTCCAAGGGCTTGGTATGAGAGGCTTCGTGACTTCCTAATCATGCAAGGCTTCAAGATCGGGAGGGTGGACACCACGTTGTTCACAAAAGACGTCAACGGGGATCTTTTCATTTGTCAAATTTATGTTGACGATATTATCTTTGGCTCAACTAATGATTTACTAAGCCATGAGTTTGCTACCATGATGTCTAGGGAATTCGAGATGTCCATGATTGGCGAATTGACCTTCTTCCTTGGTTTTCAAGTCAAACAAATGAAGGAAGGGACATTCATCCATCAAGAAAAATATACTAAAGATATTTTGAAGAAGTTCAAGATGGATGAGTGCAAGCCAATCAAGACACCCATGGCAACCAATGGGCATCTCGACTTGGATGTGGACGGTAAATCGGTTGATCAATCCCTCTATCGTTCTATGATAGGGTCTTTGCTTTACCTTACCGCATCTAGGCCCGATATAATGTTTAGTGTGTGCTTGTGTGCCCGCTTTCAAGCAAACCCAAAGGAATCACACCTCTCGGCTGTGAATAGGATCCTTCGGTATCTCAAGCACACCCCAAGCATAGGCTTGTGGTACCCCAAAGGCGCTAGCTTAGATCTCTTGGGATACTTGGATTCGGATTTTGCCGGAAGCCGTGTGGATCGCAAGAGTACCTCCGGGGGTTGCCACTTGCTTGGGCGTTCTCTAGTTTCTTGGTCGAGTAAGAAACAAAATTCCGTGGCTTTGTCCACCGCGGAAGCGGAATATATAGCGGCCGGTACATGTTGTGCCCAAATCCTATATGTGAAGCAAACCCTTTTGGACTTTGGTGTGAAACTAGATAGGATCCCACTCCTTTGTGACAATGAAAGTGGCGTAAAAATTGCCAAAAATCCGGTTCAACACTCTCGCACAAAGCACATTGATATTCGCCATCATTTCTTGCATGATCACGAAGCTAAAGGAGACATATCTCTTCAAGGTGTGAGATCCGAGGAGCAATTGGTGGATATTTTCACAAAACCTTTAGACGAGAGTACTTTTGTTGGGCTAAGGAATGAGCTTAATGTATTAGATGCGGCAAACGTCATGTAAGTTGCCTTGTCATATAGAAAGATGCATACATATAGGACACTTGTCTAACCTTGTCAAGATAGTGATGAACGTGGGTCTTGCATGAGCCGGTGGTCTTTGTTTCGCTCATGGCATGAAGAATGGTTCATCATGAAGAAGCTTGCCAAGGGTTCAAACTTGACAAGATAGATTTAATTTTGTGCAATGCATGTGCCTGTCATATAGAATGCATCCATGTCTATTTCTTGCTTTGCATTGGCATTGCATCACGTTAGTAGTATCACAAGGGAGCAAATCACACTTCGAGAAAGATATTCATGCTAAATATGAAATATCATCTCTACAAGGGTGATAAGATCAATGTTGCGCTTTCATGCCTATTGAGTCACGTCCTATCGAACTTAAAGGTTTAATCTCTAAGTTCATAGGCAAAGTGGCTCATACATTTGGTTTTTGTGTTTAAACCTCGCTTGGATCTTAATTTGCCTAAGTTAATATAAAAGCTTGCGAGCATGTAGTATGAGTGTTTGAGGGGTGAGGCTGTCTCTCGAAAATGGTCCAAATTGGGTGTTTATGGCTTTGGCTTTGAAAATTTGGATCAGAAGTAGAGTTTGTAGTTCAGCAGAAAATTTCCTTAACCACCGGTTAAACCGACGCCTGGTTTTTTACACCATCGGTTCAACCTGTGCTTAAGTCTTCGTGGCTCGGTTTCTGCTTCGCCTCTGGAACAATCTCCGCCCGTTACTCCGATGGCCATCAGTGCATCCGATGGTTGGCGGATGAACCGACGCCTAAGCATCAGTTCAACCGGTGCTCCCGCGTGGAGTAATAGCCCTTGCAGAGTCTCTGGACTTTACTCCTGTCAGTGCACCGACGCCCGTCGGATGTTCCGACGCCTCAGTAACGGTTCTTCCGGTGCCCTTTGTTGACCACGCTTTCAACTCTTTCAGATCTGGTCAACATTACACCGGTAAAAACACCGATGCACATGTATCTGCACCATCGGATCTTCCGGTGCTTAGGGTTGGCGGGCCCGCTCGTTCTGTTTTCACTTAACCTTTCCACGGGTCCCACGCGTCAGCTTCACTCGGTCTTTCTTCCTCCTCGCGAAACCGCCGCCTCTACACCACCGCCCGTACGCCGCCGCGCCCGTACTCTCCACTGCAAGCCGCCGCCGCTGCTACTCCTCCGCGCCGCCTCCCGCGCACGCTCACACAACCGCGCGCCGCTGCTCCTGCGCCGCTGCTCCGCAGCCGCTCGCGCCGCCCAGTTCCGCGCCTGCGCCGCCTGCAAGCCACCGACCGCGCGCCGCCGTCATCCTCGTCCAGCGCCGCCTGCACTGCTGCTCCTTTTGCTCCACTCCTTCCCATTGCATGAGCTTACAAGTCAAATTTGAGTTCCCTCCACCCTTGATCCGAGTGCACGCCAAGTGTTCGAGGAATTGCCACTTAGGCCGTTTTCGTCGTTTTTCATCCCCGTTTTGCAAGGGTATGGCCTACACACTCTTAAGCATGTGATGTATCTTAGTTTTCTTATCCTTGACACACATGTTCACATATGACTCTTGCCTCTCTCACACACATCTTGGCCCTTGACTCGATGTGATCTAGTTTGTTCTTTTAAAAGGTTATCCACTAGATTTCTTGTCATAAGCTCAAATCGAATTCATGTTTTGGTTCTATGTCAGATGGCTGGTGACAAGAAGGGCAAGGGTAAGATGGTTGTGCAGAAGAAGAAGAAGCGCACCCGTGAGGACCGCGAGCGAGAGCAGGCTGAGGCAGTTGCAGATGCAGCAGATAGGCAGGGATCGCTCAGGATCAGGGATCCTCAGGTTCAGGGGGAGCCACAGCAGCAGTTACGTCGCTCAGGACGTACTCAGACAGCTCAGGCCACACCTGAGTCCCGCTCACGTCCACGGACTCGAGGTGGTGGCACACAGAGGGGAGCAGGTCATGCACCGCAGCAGCACACCGACAGTCAGACTCAGACAGGTGGTCAGGACAGTGGTGAGGAGCTGCCCGAGGTTGAGTTGTTCGATCTCAGGGGTATTCCAGGACCTAGGGTCAAGAGACTGAGATATGTGACCCCTGAGCAGTGGTTTCCCGAGCAGAGAGACGTTGGCGTTGATCGTCGCTTTTACACTCTGCTCCAGGAGTCTTTTTACCACACGTACTGCCAGTTGGATATCAAGATCAGTGAGCACAAGATGCTCCACTGGGTGGCTATGCGTGTAGCAGCAGGTGGGACTCCAGTGCTTCCTCTCTTTGAGAGATATGTTGGATTGCCTGCTCTACTCAGTGAGAGGTCCAGGTACGTTCGAGAGTGGGTTCGAGTCTTCTACGCCACTCTGTTTATTGAGGAGGACCGGCAGTTTATTGACTTCATGTTCCAAGAGAGGCACTATCGTTTGACCCGAGCACGACTGGCTACCTTTCTTGGAGTTCAGATTGCCGAGGAGCCACACTTCGTACACTATCAGGCTTATGGCAGCACGGTACCTCCTCATCGTCCTCATGAGTCTCACGTCCCGTCTGACGAGGAGATCAGTATTCTCTTTCAGCAGCCATTCCTACCTGGCACACCGAGGACTCCGGACAGGCTGACTCCCATGGCACACTCTATCCATCTAGCTTTGAGGAAGAGTCTGTTATTTCGGATTGGATACAATGAGGGGATCACAGCTCTGCAGCAGTGGCTTCTACTTTATATCATGACAGGTCGTGACTTTGACCTAGTCGACTTCTTTATCTGCGAGCTAGAGGATGTGATTATGGATGGGATGACAGTTCACCGTCGTCATCCGTTTGCTCATTGGATCTGTTGGATTCTGGCTCAGCTAAGTCAGAATGAGCATATGGATGAGCTGGAGCACTCGAGGACACACTTCAGTTTTTACTCACCAGCTACTCCTCGAGACGGTCGTCGTGGCTCGAGAGGCCAGCGCCGAGCACAGCGGGTTCTGGATGAGCGTTTCTTGGCTGAGGGCAGAGTTGCAGATGATCCGACAGCAGCCGAGGACGCTTCACTAGCAGCAGCAGAGGCCCAGCTCCCACACTACCTGATCACTGACTCAAAGGACTCGGAGGATGACGAGGATTTCATTCCCACTGTTACCGTCCCTCGAGGAGCTCATGATGATGAGGCAGGATCTTCTGGTGCAGCACGAGCCCCCGCTCCTCCAGTCTCCACTGCTCAGGTCACTCAGCCCGATGCACTCGCTACCATTCTTACTCGGCTATCAGATCAGCAGGACAGATTTGCTGCAGCTCAGCTGAGCATGAAGGCCGAGCAGGCTCGTCAGCAGGAGGCCCAGACACTTGTTCTTGAGGGCATTCGGCAGCAGCAGGAGGCCATGAGGCTACAGCTACAGCAGCAGTCCCAGATACAGCAGCAGATGTTCACATTCTTCTCGGGATGCTTCGGTCAGCTGTATCGTCACACTGGACTGCCTGAGCCTCAGCTTCCTACACCCCAGCAGCTCCAGTTCGACCCCACTGCTCCCCCTCCACCTGTTGGCGGATTTGTGCAGACACGCTTGTCATCTTTCCCGATGTCACCACTTCTTCAGACTGGGTTGTTTGCCAGTCCTGTTCCTACTGCTGCTCCGGCTCATGCTCCTCAACCTAGTGTTTGGACTGCCGAGCAGCGTGCAGAGTTTCATAGACAGCAGCAGATCCTACACCAGCTCCAGCACCCCTCGGCTCAGTCTCTCACGTTCGACTCTCCTTCTCAGCCTGAGGTGCTCCGTCCGTCCGTCGTACGCTCCACTCAGCCAGATCTGACTCCCGTCACGTCTGCTCCTCCGACGGACTCCACGGTCGTCGCCGCGCCAGCTTCTACCGCTACACCAGCTATTTCTGCTGCTCCGACGACTCCGGTCGAGCAGAAGTCCTCTTCGGTCGACGACGACTGGACGGACGACGACGCCGACGACTCCGCCGCTCAGTTCTCCACCGGACCCAGCCGGAAGACCCCGCCTTCTCCAGCTCAGGACTAGATCGCCTTCCTTTTTGGTGCTTTGTTGCCAAAGGGGGAGATAGATAGGGGGAGCTTGGTGGTTTGTGGCGTGTTTGGATCTTCATGGATTTTGTGTATGGACATGTTATTTGGATATTGTGTATGCTCTGAGTTGACATGTCCCTACATGTGCTTTATTTCGTAATGCATGCTTGTTTATCTCTTTCATTTTCTTATAGTATGTATCTCTACCTTGTGTTGTCATCAATCACCAAAAAGGGGGAGATTGTAGCGCATCTAGGCCGATAGATGCTAATGGTGAGTTTCGGTGATTAATGACAACCGTATGCGACTAACATGTGTTTTAAAGGAAAGCTCAATAACTGGATTAGTCTCATATGAAATATGAAAGGAGACCCCTCAATTCGAAACAATCATGCGTACCAAGGACTCAATTTGAAAGATTAAGGACCTTTCTAGTCTCAAGTGTCACAAGGAGTTGAAGGACACTTGTTTTAGTTAGGTTTTATAGTTTCTAGTTCTTGATCGTACTATTAAGAGGGGTTCATGAGTTAGTAGCTTGATCAAACTTGAGTTGGCCTTAGAAATCTTGTACACTCACTCAAAAACAGCAAAAGATGGTCAATAGAAGTCAATACAACTCTTGGAAGAAGAAACAATCAAAGTCACATTCGAATCAAAGTCAAAACAGTTGAATACAATGAAAAACAGCAGCACCGGTTGAACCGGTGACCTATCATCGGAGCATCCGATGCATGGCGGAAGGACCGATGCCCTGTCGTTCTATCTTCTCTGGATGAAGGCAGAAATCAAGTATGGCACCGGTTGAACCGATGGTCAAAAAATAAGCACCGGTGCAATGGAAGTTCTTTGTTCCAGAAAGCATGTTTTGGTGGAATTCAACCTCTCTTCAGCACCGGTTGAACCGACGCTTCAGAATCAAAGCACTGGTGCATTGGATGTACTTTGTTCCAGAACGCTTGTTTGAGTTGATCAGTGAACCTCTTCAGCACCGGTTGATCCGATGCCCCTACGGAGCATGCACCGGTGCAATGACGCAAGCGTGGATACTGTGTCAGAACTCCAACGGCTACTTCTTTGACACAGAGAGACCGGTTGAACCGATGCCAATACTTTCTATACCGTCGGTTCTTCCGGTGGTCACGGTTTTTCTGCAGAAAACTTCCAACGGCTATGTGACCTCCTCCACTCTATATAAGGGTACCCCCTGGCTCATTTCAGTTGCCTTTGACACCTTGAAAACCTGAGGCCACCCTTGAGAAGAAGAGAAAGAGCTTTGAGCAAAAGAGAGAAGATCTAGTGCTTTGTTTGTGCTTCAACCTTGAAGATTTCATCCTTTGCAAGTGTAGCAAGTGTGCTTGAGCTAGGGCCAACTGAGTGTAGGTCAAGTGAAGGCTTAGGAGCTTGTTACTCTTGGTGTTTGGCAGCACCTAGACGATCTTGGTGATCGAAGTGTTTCTCGCGGAGCTTGCCAAGGATTGTGGGAGCCCGGAGAAGAAGATTGTACGTGGCTTGAGCTCCACCACGCCGGGATGGTGAACGGAGACTCTTAGTGAGCGCCCAAGTCTCGGTGACATGGGAGGTGACAAGACTCTTAGTGAGTGTCACAACGTGGATTAGGGGTGTGTGCCAACACATCGACACCACGGGAAAAAATCCGGTTGTCTCTTGCACTCTCTTTCATTTCAAGCACTTACTTTCATGCATTCTTTCATGTGCTTGACCTTAGAGATCATAGCTTAGCTCTACCTTGCTTAGTTTCATATCTTTGTTAGCTTGTGTAGTTTGCTTTGTTTAGCCGGTTGGTGAATTGAGCCTTACTAGCATTGCATAGGTTAAGGTTGTTTTATCTATCTTAGAAATTTGAAAAAGGCCCAATTCACCCCCCCTCTTGGTCCATCGATCCTTACACATGGAAAAGCAAGGGGAGCATGAGCTTCAGTGCATCACCTAGGGACGATTTGAGCCGTCAAGCGAAGAAAACGATGACCGGACGAGGGAGTTCGACGTCGAGGTGGAGCTCGGGTGACTTTAATGGCTGGCGGCCGGAAAAGCTTCGGTTCCCGGCGAGATAGGGCTTGGAGCTAGGTTTGGAGGGGTTGGGAAGGAAGTTAGGTAGGTGATGGAGCTACGGGTGCGATGGATTTGAAATCCATGGGGAGAAGCTCGCGAATCGGGCCGGCGAACGCGAGGAGCTTCAAGAGTCGTTCATGGCGAACGCAGGGAGGAGAAGGAGAGGAGACACGTCGCAGAGGAGAGTGAGGCTGGTGGCGAGCTCGGGAAAGCGGCGTGGTCGACTTGGCGGCGTCACCGACGGCCGAGCACGCGGCAATGCTCCTCGACGGCCACGCACGCGTTCGGGAAACAGGGAGAAACAGGGAGAAGAGAGGGAGAGAGAATGACACGTGGGGCCCACGTGTAAGCTCCAATTTTCATTTGATCTCTAATTTTTGGATTGTTACACTTACTAGCATTGCATAGGTTAAGGTTGTTTTAATTATCTTAGAAATTTGAAAAAGGCCCAATTCACCCCCCCTCTTGGTCCATCGATCCTTACAGCGCCGCGCCACGCCGCTGCCTCTCGAAGGTCCTGCACGGCTGCGCTGCGTGGGGGTGCGACCGGGGCTGGTCGCGCGAGGCGAGGCAGCGCCGGCGGGCTGGGGGCTTCCTGGTTTCTGCGCCGCGCGGCTGGCCGGCTGCGCCGCGCCGCTGCGTGGGGCGGGGGGGGCTGGCCGTCTGGGGGCGGCGGGCTAGGGTTGGGAGTTGGGACTCTGGGGTCTCGGGGTCGGGGCAGTGGGGATGGATGGGTTAAATAGGCTTGGTGGGCTAAACAAGCTTGGTGGATGGTGGGCTGGGCTGGGCTGACTCAAAGTACTTGTGCTGGGTTGAATTTCGGGTTGTTCGGGTATTTCGGGTACCGTGGCCCAATACCCGAACTACCCGTATTAATTTCGGGTACCGTGGGTTGGAACCCGGATTAGGGCTCGAGTTTTTCGGGTTCGGACTTTTCGGGTTCGGGCTCGGGTTTTCCGGGTTCGAGTATCGGGTATCGGGTTTTCTGCCCAGCCATAATTATAGAGTCCATGCCGAATACAAAAATTCGTCAGACTTTCCCACCCAATCAAGACTACGCCGTATGGCACGTCTAATGGGGATCAAAACAGGTTGATCCTGATAGATGGAAGTAAAATGATGGGGCATGATAATGGGTCAAAACAACATAATATATGGATGCAAAAGAATGACACAATTATTGATTGTTTTATATGCTTATTTGTATATGGGCTTCCAACAACGTCAGGGACCGTAAGAAATTCGGCACAACGGTAGTAGAGAAGTCTCCATAGATGTGGTGGTGGCAAAACGGTTGTACATATGCACATGTAACTTCGGAGTTGATTTGTACAAAATAGATATAATGTATATGCACGTAATTTGATAGGCATTGTGAAAATATGTATAATAAGACTTAGTGATGTATAGTGGTTGAAGAACAAACTCTAGGGGAACAAACAAAATAGCCTGCTACAACAAAGTATTTATAATAAAAAAACAAAACGTAGCAAAACTAGACACGCTATTATCATGGACCAACTCACAAGTTAAAGCTATAATTAATAATACCTAGAGTGTTGCATTATATTCCGTACTCAATGATGATATAATTTGATTTCTCATTGTATCTCTTATCGAACTATTATTATTTAGTTCATATTATTTCATACTCCCTCCATACCCATAATTCTTGACGTTCTAGCCTACATGCGCGTTTTCTCAAAAGTTGACGTTCTGGCCGCGCGGGAGACTGGTTTGACGCGATTGCCCCAGTCCATTCGGTTCCACTCACGCATGCATGCCGTCCGCTCCACTCCCGCACGGCAGTAGCATTGATATCGCGCGTGGGCCGGCTCTCCTCGTTTCTCTCCCGCGCGAATTGATCACGCGCCTCCCTCGCGCTCCGTCTCCACGCGCAGCCAGGAATATCCCTCGCTCCATCTCATTTGGCCAAGCGCCGCCATGGATTCCAGCCGGAAGCTCGATCACGGGGATGAGACGTTCGCCGAGGACGTGTTCATCGCCGAGGAGGTCCAGCCGGTCTCCGCGGACGTCGAGGTCGCCGCGGACTCCGTCGAGTTGGTGCTGGCCTCCATCGAGCTCGTCGCGGACTCCGTTTTGGAGGTCGCCGACTCCGTCAAGTCACCGCCGTCGTCGTCAACTTCATCGATGCCGCCGCCGTCGTCTTCCAGCGCCGGCAAGGGTGCGGTGTCGTCGTCATCTACAACATGTTCTACTTACCGATCGAAAAGCAAGGAAGCAAGGATGCAAGGAAACAAGAAAGCAAAGAAGCAAGAAAAGAAGCAAACTTACCGATGTCCTCCAGTAGAGGCTCGTTGAGGTCCAGTACAGGCACGTTTAGATCGAAGGCCATTTGTGCGGGTGTTTTGTTTGTGTTGCAATCCGGCCAGGCGTATAAATATACGGACCCAATCGTCGTCCAAGCCGAAAACAAGGAGCGGCACCAAAAACTTCCAGCGAAAACGCGAGCGCGAAAACATCCACCGAGCAAAAATCGCCAAAACAAGGAGCGGTAAAAATCGCAGGTCCAGCGACAGCCCCGCACAGAGCCATGAAAAACCCAAGCTGCAAAACGTCCAGCGAGCGCCACACCGAAAATGTGAAATTTTGAGGCCGCGGAGAATCGAACCTGCGCCACGCCGGTGACAGCAGCCACCACGCTGGGCTAGCCAGTCCACCCTTGGTTTGTTTCTCGTGTGAAGCATACCGTAACCATATTTAATAGGGGCAGACAGGGAAAAATTACATAATGACTCCTTGGTTACCACAATCATGTCCTAAACGTCAAGAATTGTGGGTATGGAGGGAGTATATCAAACATTATATAGAACTTAAGTTGTAGAACCATGATAAACATGTCAAGTTAGAGATGATCCGATAGAGGTAAAGTGCTTAATATGCTGTCAAAAGTTTAAATCAATTAGTTAACCATCTTAATGACCTTAAATGAAAAAACTCAAAACTATAAAGTTGTAGATCTCGTTGAGAGCTACAATTTTTGTATAAAAATCATCTCCATCCAAGTTCGTATGAAAAAGATATGATTTTTCTAAAGTCAGACCTTGTGACGCCAGCGGGGGTGGCGTGACAAGGCTGTACTGTCACGCCGGTGGGAGTGGCGTGACAAGGTTGACATGTGGAATATGAGCTGGCAGACCCCTTCCGAGCGCTCCGAAGCGTGACAACGTGGCACATCTTGTCACGCCAATGCATGTGGCGCGACAGTGTGTTTTTGTCACGCCACGCAGACCGGCGCGACCAAAAGGGTTAGATTTGCAAATATATATCCGGGTGGGTTATTTTTAAAATAAAATTGAAAAATAGGTTAAAAATAAAAAAAAATATTCCCCCCATGGAGCCCCCCAGCCCTCCCAACAAATTCAACCATAAATGATGAAGAGGAAAAAAGAAATGGAGGAAGAAGAAGAAAAGAAGAGAAGCGAGGAGGAAGAAGAGGAAAATATGCCCTTCCTAAAGTTTCATTCTAGATTTGCCACTGACTCGAGATGCATCTTTTTCCACGTATTTTCTGTTGAGCATGAGTAAGTCTGATCCGGTCCCCGTCCATCGAATCGACCACTTATATGTGCAACCCAAATGGAATGGGGGTAACAATACCGGTTTCAATATGACGCGTCGACACGCCAACTCCTCGTACGAAGGCCACTGGTTTACTCCAGTATAAGATCGAGGGGCAGAGCAAAGAGGTCTACTCCAGAGCAGAGTGTACAAGGCAGAGCAGCAAAGAAAAGAGGGAGCAGCATGGGGCTTGCTGCGACGGCCACGCTAGCGCTGGCGGCGCCGGCCGCCGTTGTCGAGTTCAGGGCGGAGGACATGGAGTCTGACGACTCCATGCGAGCTACGAGGTGGCGCGTGACGCCGGCAACAAGCTCCGGCACTTTGGCATCTTCAAGGATATGGTGCGCCGCATCTACACTAGCCACCCAGGGCACAAGCACTATGTGCTCGGCCTCAACGGCTTCGCCGACATGAAGACTGAGGAGGTCTAGGCCGCTTTCGCCTGCGACAGGCACGCCGATGGCGGGGAGCGCCACATCGACGCCGGCGTCCACTTCAACATCACGACGCAAGCTGTGGGCGATGAACTACCGGACGCTGTTGACTAGCGCACGAAGGACTGCCACGGCCACCCGTGCGTGAGCAAGGTCAAGATGCAGGGTGATTGCAGTTCATGCTGGGTACGGCAGCACGGATGGCATACGATGATGTGTACTTCTGGACAGGGGTGGAGGGAGCACTGGGTCTAGGGGGGCACTAGCACCCCTCCCCCCACCGACCCAAAAAAACCATGGAGCCCCCTTGAGATTTCCCTCCATTTTTTAGAAGAAAAGAGGAAGAAGAAAGGGAGGAAGAGGAAGAATAAATCAGCCCCCCCGACTTTAATCAATTCTGGATCCGTCACTGCTTCTGGATACTGAAGAACTCTCACGGAGAGAATTGGGGTGTGACAGAACCGCCAAATTAAAACTCAAATTTAAGCTAAATGGCCATCATCTGAACACATCAGGTACATTTGGCTTAACGATTTAATTTGACAGTCCTTTCGAAACTGACCTTCCGATCGAAACAAACACCAGTAGTCCCACGCGAAGGTGAGCGCAGGCAGTACAAACATGACGAGTACATATAAATACGATTACGATACCGAGTAGAGTACATTAAGTTCTACAAACCTGGTTTAATTACATAAATAATGTACAAGAGCAACTTTATTTTAAAACAAAATCCGATATAGAAACCTGACGTCTATAATACATGAAGCGCGGCATCGAATCACACACTCAGCCCACGGGTGTGTAATTTGGTAACTAGCAAGGACTAAGCATCTGGTCCGGCCACCTCCCAACCATCCGCGCCAAGCTGGATGAACTTAGCACAACAACGGTAGAAGTCTATCTCATCCTGACCTGAAATAGTTTGAGCCACAACCCTGAGTATACTAATACTCCGCAAGACTTACCCGACTATGGGTATACATAGCCCACTATCTAGACATGCACGACTTTCTGGCTGTGGTTTATTTTGCGGAAAAGCAAATAAGAGTGAGTCCTTACTTTCAATATTTTAGCTCAAGATTAGGAATGGTGCCTATTTTCTACGGTTTGCATATCTATACCAATCAGTGTGGAAAAATAATTGATTAGATACCACTATACTGATCATTTCATTCCCTTTCATATTCTTACTACGATGTGACTCGGGAATCAAGGTGCTCATGTCCGAGAGCGACTGACGGCGAATCAATCCGATTTAACCTTGCAAGGTGGACCTAACCAACACGGCACGTATTAGCCCAGTCGGACCATACGGACCGACCATTCCCCTCCCCGCCTCGAACTACAGAACCGCCCCACCTACATATAGTCAGCCAGGCTCAACGAGAGACCACCAAAAGTAAACATATGCATCCCAATTCTCCGCGACTACCCGACTCGCCCTAAGGGGTGGTGATGAAGTTCTATCCTTTCGAAATGAGGCAGTACTAGGCTTACCGGTTTCGACTACCTCCTACTTCCGGCATGCAGTTAGTATAATTCAAACATGATCAGCAGGGCCGACAATGGTACGGTCCTTAACCGACACAGACGGGGCTAGACAGTTCCCGTCCGGTCTCCAATTCTTTTCCTTTCCTCCATATTCCAATATTCCATAATCAAATCATAAAGACATCCTATATCTCGCGAGTAACAGGACATTACTCGACTTCTACCGAATCCTAATTTTAGCAAGGCAAGGATAACGACAAATACATACTAGTATTCCGACCAATGGAACCTAGGAATCATGCAACTAGGGTTTCATCCGACGCCTAAAAACTTGATGCATAAGCAAGTAAATACATATATAACATTTCATAAGTTAAAATAATAGGTTATGCTCCGGGGCTTGCCTGCGGGCTGCTGCTCAGTGCTAGTGTCAACTGGGCCTTGGGCCGGGTCGTCACGAAACTCCTGCAGGGCTGGCTCCGTCTGCTCCTGCGGCTCCGCGATCACCTCGTACATGACTTCCTCGGTCGCGGTTTCTATATGCATGCATATGAGACAATGAGTAAATGCCAATATGACTTTGTAATTAGATGATAGGCATTAAACAAATTAACAATTTACACAAAAGAATGCAAGTATGGTGATAATTAACTTTAACCCTAGTGCTAGAAACAATTAGAGGCCAAATTATCAATTAGAGCATGATTTACTTTAAATAAAATATGACTAGAAAAGACATTATTATTTGCCTCTTATAACTTGTATAAAATTTTACATGTAAAAATATCATTATACCTATACACATATTTAAGTTTGGTTACATATTATATTCATATACTAAACTAAGTCCTATGAATATGAAAATTTTACGGTGGATCACTCATGCTTAAAGTAAGCTACTGCAAAAATTTCACAATTTTTAGATTAACAGATCTATAGAAACTAATTAAGCAAGACTAAACATATTTTAAATTCTTATAGGGGTAAAAAGGTCATTTCGCCATCATGGAAATTTTTCCTCTATATATCTTACTCTAACAAATCTAACAAAATTTATTTCATATTTTTCACATTTTTCCTTGATTTTATATGGATTTTACAAATCACAGCCGAAATAAATCAACAAAATAAATAAAAATCCCCCCTTACCCCACTGACCAGCGGGCCCCACTAGTCAGTGGGAGGGGCTTCTTCCCCGCCCGGCCACGCACACCGCAGCGGGCGGCGGCGCGCCAGGCGCCGGGCCGAGCGGCCCGCGGCGGCGCAGCAGCAGCGGCTCGGTGGTCGGCCCGCGCACGCGCAGCCCTAGGCAGCAGCGAAGGTCAGCGGCGGCGGCGCGGAACAGGGGAGAAGAAGCTCGCGGCGGCGGCCGGTGGCGAGCAGCGCGGCGGCGGGGCCTCTGGCTCGCGTGCCCGGGCCCGCGGCGCTGGTGCGGTGCAGGGGTGGGCAGGGCGGTGGTGGCGACGCGGCTGCACGACGGCGGCGGCGCCAGAGCAGGGGAGCGGCGGCAGCACGGCCGCGTTCCGGCGGCGGTGGGGCCAGGCGGCGGCGGAGCGAGGCGGCTCGAGCATCAGCGCAATCAGGCGGCCTCGGGGCACACACTAGCATGGCGCGGGGTGGTGCAGGCGCGGCTCGCGACGTACGGCGGCGGCGGCGCAGGGAAACGGCGGCGGCACGGTGGAGAACGAGCGCGGAAACTTGGTGAACATGGAAAAGCAAGGAGAGCATGAGCTTCAGTGCATCACCTAGGGTCGATTTGAGCCGTCAAGTGAAGAAAATGATGATCGGACGAGGGAGTTCGACGTACGACCAGAGCTCCGAACGGCGGCGGTAATGGCGGGTTGGGGATATCTGATTTCAGCCGAGATGGGGCTTGGGGCTAGGTTTGGTGGGGTTGGGAAGGGTGCTAGAGAGGTGGAGAAGCTTCGGTTGCGAGGGATTTGAATTCCATGGGGAGTGACTCGCGAAATCGGGCCGGCAACGCAAGCTGCTTCAAACGCCGTTCATGGCGAACGCAGGGAGGAGAAGGAGAGGAGACGAGTCGCAGAGGAGAGTAAGGCAGGTGGCGAGCTCGGGAAGGCGGCGTGGTCGACTTGGCGACGTCACCGACGGCCGAGCACGTGGCGACGCTCCTCGACGGCCATGCACGCGTTCGGGAAACTCCGAGCGCCATACCGCGCTCTGTGCGCAACAGGGAGAAACAGGGAGAAGAGAGGGAGAGAGACTGACATGTGGGGGCCACGTGTAAGCTCCAATTTTCATTTGATCTCTATTTTTTTTGGATTGTTACAGGAGAACGGCTACATGAGGCTGCTCCTCAACTTTGACAACGCCGATCTGGGTACGGGTACGTGCGGCATCCTATTGGATGCTTGTTACCCCACCTTGGATGAGGACTACTAGGAACATTGTTGTGTTACCCCTTGCGCTTAGTTTCTCGTCTGTTGTACTTGTGGGCTAGCTTGCTGCCCTGAGAGCGAAGAGACATGTTTTGCTCCTCTCCGTGTTAGTCTGTCGCGGGCTCGTTGCCCAGGCCGGAGACCGTTGTCTCTCGCTCTGAGGTAGTTTTAGCAAGTTCACGCAGGGATCCTCTGCCTTGTTTGTCCGTCGTCTATTCAGTGTCTATGTGCCGCTGTAATCGGGTGCTCCAACTTAATCTATGAATGAACGATTTCGGCATTTGTCTGTGTGATGAATGTGATGTACGTGATGCCATTGCCTCTGCTGCACCATTCGTCCGCTGTCTCCAGGAAACCAAACTACACGATGTCACCGCTCTGAAAGCACACACCTTCCTCCCTTCTGCTTTCGTTCCTTGGAGCTTCTTATATAACATTTGCGGAGGGCACGGCGCCCGCGCAGCCGGGCCACGTCGGCGGAAAAGCTGCCGCCCGTGCGATCTCCACTGGCCGTTCGGTCGGCGCGTGTGTCCGATTTTCACGCGCCGCGTGTCCTCTATCGTTTTGCTACTCTTCGTCCGCGCCGCGTGGCTTTCCTTTCCTGAGGTGGCGTCGCTCCGCTCTTGTTTTTTTCTCTCTAGCTCTGTTCTCTTATCTTTCCTTCGTATGGTCAGCTAATGATTTGCAGGCTTCTACTTTACATGCCGTTAGCGATTTGCGGCACCAAGATCCAGCTTCTCTTGCTTCGTACGCTAACACTTTCTATCGTTGTCGTTGTTGAAGCTGGGGTTTCCCGCTTCGTGCTTTACTTTTTCTTTTATAATCTTCTGATGCGTAATAAATCATTCTATGATTCAAATTTTGTCTCAAAAATTAAATCATCTTACTCTATTTAGAAATCCATGTGCGTACAAGAATCGATTAGTCCCAAATATAGGTAATAAATTAAATAGAGGGCAACATGATCATTTTATCTTCCTATTAATTTATCCTAAAATTCTTATGATGATTTGTTTTTTTGGGACGGAGGAAGTATACAAATACCGCTATATATATTAAAAAACATTCTGTCTATATATATGTAATATATTGCCATTACTCTTTTTTTTTGCGAGAAAGGTCTGCAGATTATATTAAAAACAGAGGCACAGTACAAACCTTTCTTACAGAAAGGACCCTAGAACCACAAAATTACAACAAGGTCCCTACCACTACTATTCACCTTCTTCCTCAGAGTTCTTCGCCATCGGAGATCCACCGTGCACCACCAAACGAGAGCTCTGAACTTCTGACCGCCAGTCAACACCTTTCCAACTGGAAGAGCGGACTCCAAACCTTGGTAGACTGCAAGAGATCCGCGATACAAGGACACAGTCGTCGGCATCTTCGAATCGGCCCCAACTCCGCCAGCACCCATCAACCGAGAAGCCCAAAGCACCTCCCCAGCTACGGCTAAACCACCACGGCCAACAACCACAAGGAAGAAGAAGCAGAGCAAGCTGAGAAGCGACAGCCCAACACAGGATCCGCGGCCGGTGATGAAAGCCCCAACCCGGAAGAGAAAGCCCACGGGGGAGCACAAAAGGTCCAACCCTTTCGCAAAAAGGCTGACTACCAACCTCACGGAGCGACCGCAGAAGCAGAACTCACCGGACTCGCCATGGAGGACCAAAATCCTCACCACGCCAACGGCGATGAGGAAGAGCAGCTTCCATAGCAACGTCGCCGCCATGGAGCAGTTATTTAGCTCCGCCGCCGTCGATGACGAAGAGAACCTAGCTCCGCCGTCACACTCCGACGATGAGCACACCCTAGAACTAGGTATACATCTACCTAATCTATGTACAGCCGCGCGTCGATTCCGTGGTCCGTCCCCCTCTCCGATGCCGGAACGGCCACCGGAGAGGCAGAGGACCGCCAGAATCGCCGCCGGCAACGGGTTCCGCCTCGAAATCGTCTTTTCCGTCCCTCTTTACTGTAGCGGGGAGGAAGGGTGGAGAGGAAAATAGGGTAACCATCTTTCACGTACCATCTCCACTTTAACCACCTTCCATGTAACACTTATTCGCGCGCACTTATTTGCGCGCACTTATTTGCGCGCATGGACATGCGCCGATCACTAGTCAGGTACTAGGGGAGCGCGAGGTATCGTACTGACTGCATGGAACACCAACTCCTTCACCAATCACCATAGAGTCGTTTATCACCAGGAGGCGCATTGAGGCACGAAGCTCAGGCGGGCTCGTGAGGTCGGGTGCATCGCGCGAGGGCGTACGGTGAGCGCCGGAGCTCGACGACGCCAGCAGCCACGCTGCTCAACGATGCCGGCAGTCCCGCCACCGCTGGGCGGAGCCAACCGACGGAACCACCGGTGTCACCTCTGTTGAACAACGATGTCAACTACTTAGATGAGCAGTATGAAACAGTAATTTGCTATTGATTTTGTAGCAAGTCGCCGATGTCAGCTGACAACAATGGTTACACCTAGCTCCGCCGACAGCAGCTGATACAAGTTCGTTCCTAGGCCTAGGCCTGCTGGAGACGGCCCGTTATGCTATTCGCTCAAAAAACGCAAAGAAAAACATGGGCCTTAAAACTATAGCTGACAAGTGCATTGTTCGGTTCGCTGGGCTGAACGCTGACAAGTGATCTTATGGGGGGTAAGGTTACAAAAGGGATGAGGCTTTATAATCGTCTGAAAATTTTCGTTTTTGCTGGAATTCTCTGGGACATTTGGTGCTTTAGAAATAAAATGGCGATTGAGCATTCTTTTCCTAAAAACCCTTTAGATGTGGTTTGTTCGGGTGTTGCCTTTGTGCAGAAATGGCAACCTCTGCTCGGAGCGTCTGATCAAGAGGAAATAGCAACCCTGGGAGAGCAGTTGAAGACATAGCTGCACAACTTCTCTCCAAGCAGCGCAGTTGTTTCAGATATTGTGGAGATATGAGCATTTTTTCTCCTTTTCTCTTTGTTTCTGCTGTTCTCGTGACTTGTTAATGGGTAACCCCATCTTTGTACTGAACCTTATTTGCTTTCAAGAAAAACAGAGTTTCTCCTTTTAAAAAAAACGCGACTAGGGCTGGAGCGGCGCTGGACTTGCTGGAAAGCGCGCGGCTGCGGCTAGGCCTTAGCAGCTCCAGCCCAGCCGAACGGCGCAAAGTTGGTTCTGCGACTAGTTTTATTTCTGAAACATCTACTAATTTCGGCTTGGTAAAAATTAACGGTGAGAGTTTGGAACTACTAGTATCACACAAAAAATGGGATCAGTCTGTGTCGTCTGTCCCGGTCCATTCATCTGTGTGATCTTCGCCAAACAGACAGAAACCAAAGAACATTCCGACTCGACAACAAAGTGGCAGCCGAATCGATCCATGGCATCGCCGGCCGTCGTACGTGGTCCTAGCAGGCGGCAGTGGCGGTCGCCGATCCAGCGCGTCGAGTTGGCCGCAGGAACAGCACGACGACGCCCAGCTTCCCGTGCCCTTCGCGCGTCGCGGCACCACCGTCCACCAAGGACAACCCACGCGCTCGCCGCCGGCCGCCGGGTCCACCATCTCCGACGGGACGCACGTGCGGCGGCGTGCCTCCACGCCGGCGCAAGCTCGCCCATCGGTGGGGCTTCAGGTTCGTCCTCAGCTGACGCGTCACGCTCTGCTCTCGAGGTCGCGATTCACCTGGCTTGGGCCATCCGGCCATGATCCAACTACCGGGCCAGGCAGACAATCTGGCCCACACACGTCCATCTAACGGTAACGGATGCCTCCATGACCGTCCAGGCGCGGCGTCCGTGAGTCCGTCCACCACCCCCGTTCGTTCCAAGCGCAGCGCGCCGCCTCCGCAGCTCGACGGACGGCCGGAGATCTCCATGACCGTCCACCCTCTTGCAGCGGCCATGACCGGAGATCGCTCCTCGGCTCATGGCTTCGTGCGCCGCGGACAGTCCACTGCCGGCCTTGGCCACGCTCTCGCGGTACCACCGCGCATCCTATGAGCTGCTCTGCTCTGCGCGTCCGCGCAAGCGGCGGCGTTGTGGCCTATGGGCCCGGCGGCGTGCAGTACAAACGGGCGCTGCGGTTCACTCATGTCCGTGCTCCGCCACGGCGCCGCGCCTACGGACGCCACGCCGGCCGGTACCTCGCGCTATCTCCAGAGCAGGCGCGGCGCGGCTACCACGACGTCGAGCGCCACTACGACGAACCGGACCTGGACGGCGTCACGTGGAGGGCCATTAGCGCGGGCGATCGCGTCGTCTTGCGCCACCACGGCTTCGGCCTCAGCCTTGATGCCAACGGCAGCTACCGCCGCTGGCATACCGTCGTCACCGTCGACGCGAATGCGAAAGGACCACGCGCTCACCAATCCATTTGCGCCAAGATTACTACTACTTCGAGTTCTTAGCAAGGAGGTCGCTGTTAGTACACCTCTGCTCCACTGAAGGAGTTCAGGATGCAAATACTAATACCAGTGTTCTCCTTTTAACGAAAAACATACTCACAGCCGTGGAAAAAAATACTAATGCCAGTGAAGATGGGCTGCAACGAGGAACAAGGACTAAACGGCCCAGCATCAGATCTTCGGAACAATCTTACTGCTCTGCTCTGCTCTGCTGCGTTTGCATTGGCATCATATGATGTGTTTTTCATCCTTTTCAGCGTTTACCAGTCCTTTGTTCAGCAGGGTCAATCAAGTCCTACACATGATTAAGAGGTGACTCTAGGGTATATATAGATCTAGCTCTCTGCTGCTGAAGATCCATATCTAAAGTCGTTTTCGTTTTCTTTTATTCTGCTATATCAGATTTCAGTCAGTGTTGTATCCTCTTGTTTCGTCTTGAGAGATGTATGGATTATTCATTATCAATGAGAGAACTATTGGAGAGGTGCAGACATCAATGATAGAACACCATCAAAAGTAGCTTGGGATCTGGTTTGTTTGCCTAAAAAGGAAGGAGGTCTTGGGGTACCGAATCTTCAAACGCAGAATGAGGCTCTGCTCCAGAAAAATCTGCATAAATCTTATAATAGGCATGACATTCCATGGGTAAACTTGATTGGAAAGACATGGTGATTTGCCGGCATCCATCAAAAGGGTAGGTTCTTTCTGGTGGAAACATATCTTAAAGTTGATATATTCTTTTAAAGGATTAGCAATGGTTCATGTGCATGAGGGGAAATCCTGACTTTTTTGGGAAGACTTGTGGTTAAACAAAGTGCCACGGATCCATTACCCACAACTGTTCTCTTTTGTCAAGAATAAAGATATATCACTTCATGTGGTACGAAATGCAAAATACCATGGAGAATTATTGCACCTTCTTCTTTCATCTCAGGCTGCAGATCAACTGATTGAACTTGCACAGGTTTTGGTTTCTCTTCCCGCCACTGAAGACAAGGATATTTGATCCTACATCTAGGGTTCTCCTTTTTTCCACCTCTAAAGCTTATTCCCATTTATTTGGACATATGCCAACGCATCCCCTTTTTTCGATGGTTATGGAAGTCCTCCTGTCAAAACAAATATAAATTGTTTTTTTTTTTTGCTTCTTCTTCATAGCCGACTCAGCACCAGAGAGATTCTCCGAAGAAGAAATATGAATTTGACCTCGTATGAATGTGTCTGTTGCAACTTAGGGATAGATGAATCTCTCTCTCTCACTTGTTCTTCACATGTCCTTTTGCACAAGCCTGCTGGATCAAGATGAATATTGTTTGGTGGAAACTGATCCTATTCTAGCCCTAGAGGAAATCAAGGATCAAATAAATCTTCCCTCTTCATGGACATCATAATTATTTTCTGTTGGAGCTTATGGATGCTAAGAAATGTTCTTATCTTCAGAGGAATTCAACCTACACCGGATAGATGTCTCTAATGTTTCAAGAAAGAATTTGCTCTAGTTATTCTTAGAGCAAAAGTCCGATATAAAGAGCCCATGTTAAAATGGCTAGCAGCATTTGTGTAATCATTCAAGTTTTCTTCTTAACCTTTTTTTGTTTCTTGAATTTTTGTATAACACTTGTAACGATTTTTCCCTTTTTTTAATCTTACTATTATTAATTGGAGGCTCCTTTGAAGCCTCCACGTGAAGCCACTTAGAATTCTAGGTGGACACTCTAAAAAAATAGAGAAATCCTAGAAATTCTCACAAAAATCAGAAACATCTAGCCATCCATCTGACTACTCTAATCATAATAGTCATTGGATCTGATATTTTTCTAATAAATTATCCACCTCTGTCATTATAAAAATAGACTAAAGTAACCCCTAAACATGCATCTAAATTACTAACATTTGCCATTATAAAAAACCCCAAAATAACCCCCTAATCTTCGTGTAAATTACCCACCAATGCTATTAAACAATAATGCAAAACAACCCCTAAATTTGTATATAAATTATCCAATTATGTCATTATTAAAAGTTAAAGTAACCCCTAAATTTGAATCCAAATTATATAATTATAATAAAATATTAAAGTATATCAATATAAAATTCTAAATTATTATTTCTATCATTATTATATTATCATGTATATAAAAATACTACCTACGATAAGTGTCACAGTGTATTCATGTATGATGAAAGAGATAAGAACACTAATTCATAAATAAATAGTTTAATTTAATATATATCAAACACACATAAAGGTGTGGTGCAAAATAAAATCTATTGCAACTATATTATGATAAATATAGTATGTGTTAGAATATTCAATAGATGGGAGTGCGTGAGATAGATAATTATAGTTATTAGTTGTATGATTTATTTTTAAAATAACTCTAATTAGCCCGTGCGGGAGCACGAGTTGATAGGCTAGTATATTATAACCAGTAGGGGATCTCCCCTCCTGCCTAGGAAAAAAAAAGACACTGATGCACACCATCACCGAGCATGTTCCCAAACATCAGTGTTTACCATTTCTCACCGTGATTACCTCCCCTCTTAGGTAAAAATCAGAACGGCTGGTTGGTAAGGTCAGGGGCTAGGGGATAGTACGATAGTCGAAGACGGCGAGGGCAAGAAGCTCATGGAAGGTAGGTTAGCGTGGGGCGTCGGCTCTTACTGTGGTAAGAGAAGGGTATAGATGGCCAAACGAGCGGTCCGGCACGGCTCATTTATGCACAATTAAAGTTACGGGCCGTTTAGGCACGGCTGAGTTGCCGCGGTTTTTTCTTTTTTATATTTTATAAAAATAAAAATTTCAAAAATATATGTCCGTTTTGAAATATTTCAAAAATACCCCCCGGTCGCCCCCCATAGGGCGACAGGCCTTAAGTGTAATTTTTTTTTCAAATTCGCAATGAGGTCCCTGGAAGAAAAAAAAAGGCCCTGTCGTCCCCCCCCAACGGGCGACAGGGGCCTGTCGCCCCCGCCTCGGGCGACCGCTGGGCCCAGCGCGCGCCCCGGCCCATGGGTGCGGCAGGGGGGCCTGTCGCCCCCCCCCCCCCCTCGGGCGACCGGGATATCCCCCCTATAAAAGCTCCAACCCTCCCCTTCCCTCCTCATTTGAGCCCGAAAATTCCACCAAAAATCCAGAAAAAAAGAGAAGAGTGAGGAGAAGGAAAGCGGCGAAGCCCTGCCGGATTCAGCACTTGTGATCTGCAGGTTAGTATATTTAGTATATATATTGTTATATTTAAGTACTACGTATTTAAATATGAGTAATTTAAGTAGGGGTGAGTAATTTAATTTAATTAGTGCTATAGTAGAACCATTTAAGTAGGAGTTCAATGATACTTTAGTTTGTAGTTACGTAGTAGTAAATTAGTTTAGAAAATTAGTTCTACGCATTTATTATTACAATTGCAGTACTATTAGAGACATGTTTATAAATTAATTATGATTTAGAATAGAATTTGGCATATGCAGTATAGAATTTGAGTGTCATCACGTAGTTATGAATACTTATACATTTTAGTTGAATTTCATACTTAGTTTTTACGGATTATTGAATAAGTTAGTGAAGTAAAGAGTATAACTCGATAAGTATTATGTGATATACAGATATGTCGAGCAAGATGCAGTTTCAAGTATTTTATGGTGAATACAATGTTATGTATGGGCCAAATGGAGTAGATCTTTCTGCCTTTAAGCGCACATCTAGAGGCATAGATAAACCTCTGGAAAGGAGTTTTGGTTCCATATGTAAGTGGCTGCAGCGTGGGTTCCATGTTGATCCGTTGACACATGTGATCACTGTCCAGTCTCTTGTTAATTGGGAGGTAGAAAGTGAATTATGGGAATTGATGATGATACACAGCACTGATGACTGGCAGAAGTACATGCAAGCAGCTCTAGAGCGTGGGTGGCCTCTGGCCATTCTTGTTCAAATCCGGGAGAAGACAGAAAATGAAATCCAACATTGTGCAGATCAAGGAACTCCGAGTATTCGAAGAGAGACCAATTATGTTGAGCAAGATGAGTCAGAAGAGTCAGAGAATCAAAACATGGGACCACAGGGCCTTGCTGATGAGGGAGAGAGGATACATAACATTGTGGACGAGATGGAGGCAGAAGATCAAACCGCAATAGAGATGGAAGAATATGAGGGCTCATCTGATGACGAGCAGTACTCATTGCCAAAAGAGTGGAAGGAGCATGGTTTTGGCAGTCATGTCGCAGAAGATGTACGAAATCAGGAGTGGGAGTACAGAGGGAATGAGGTAGTGCAAGGTGCAACATATCCAAACATTAAAGCCGTAAAAGATGCTGTGAGACTATGGGCAATATCATTGAAACGAGAATTCAGAGTCGTAAAGTCTGGCAGTAAAGAATATGAGGTGAAGTGTGTGAATGATGGATGTTCATGGCGAGTACATGCATTCAAGGGAAAATGGAAGTGGAACTGGAAATGATCCATTGTGACAGAGCACACTTTTTGCTGTCAGAAGTTCTTCCCTCGCATCGCAATATATCATGCGACTTTGTTGCAAAGTAAATGTATGGGTTTATTATGGACAATCTTAATTATGAGCCAAAAATGATTGTTCGACACATTGAGCAGACTTACCAGTACACCATCAGTTATTTGAAGGCATGGAGGGCTAAACAAAGGGTGTTCGAGATGCGGTCGGCACATAACATACGAGGCATCATATGATAACCTACCTCGTATGTTATCCCAGGTTGCTGCTAGAAATCCTGGAAGCTTTTATGACACATACCTCGTACCAGCCGTGACTAGGGGACAAATAATTATGCAACGAGCCTTCTTTTGCATAGGTGCTTGTGTTAGAGCATTTCAGTTTTGTCTTCCGGTGATCTGCATTGATGGCACATTTTTGACTGGAAGGTATAAAGGTCAGATACTCACCGCAATCGGTGTAGATTGCAACAATCAAATAGTTCCGCTCGCATTTGCATTTGTTGAGAATGAGAACATAGACAGTTGGTATTGGTTCCTTGAACGTGTGAAGATTCATGTTGTTGCTGCCTTCCGGAAATCCCAGAGATGGAGCACCTCCTACGTTCAGACGAGCATCGGAGTGAATTGCTCGTGGAAGGCATTCGGTGTCATGATCCACAATTGTATTTCATTATTTGTAATATGTAGTAATGAAATATTGCAGGTATGTAATGAACTATTATTGTACCTATGTGTCTAGTTTGTATGAAATATATATTTACCTATGTGTTCTCATATATTTTTGAATGCAGGTATGGAGATGGACTCCTTGCTAGACCCAGTGATCAACTCGAGCCACAGGTCTTACTTTGCAGCTGTTGAGCACCGAGCCCTAGAGGTGCTACGTCCTCGTCCACCCGGGGAGGCGATCTCTATACACCACGATTGGTGTGACCGGTATGTAATGAAATATTATTGTTTATGACTTATGTATTCGTCGGTATTCCTTTGTTTCGACATTTTTGTTTATTTTCAGGTTACGTTGTCTAGGAGCCTTACAGCCCAGAGGCTGTGGCTACCCGTGCACCAGCAGGCCTGTCTTCGCACTGCTCCGCGAATGCGAGCCTGTGGCTTACTTCCGCCGTCCTGGTTTATGACATCGCGGTTGAGGCATATTGCCCTTGGAGAGTCAGGAGACAGTTTGGGCAGCGCCGGGAGTTTCCGGTGCCCATCGCGTTGGAGCGTGTCAGTCACCAGGACCACAGGTAATTATGAATGAACTTGGCTTATACATTCATGTCGAATCTAACGATTCTTCGTGATCCACTTTGTAGGTTGTCAAGGAGTGGCTTGCCGTGCTCTGATGATTGGATCACCAAGATCCAGCCGTGGGTGGACCAATGGGAACAGATAGACGAGCACTTGGTCCATCCAACAGGACCACACACAGACAGCTCCTTTAGGGCTTACCTCACCTGGTACTTTCCCCGGACTCGGGCTCGTCTGGTTTTTGTTGACACTCACCCGCAGCCACACCAGGCGAGGCCTCAGGATGGCTATGGCTGGCACCACGTGGAGGCACTAGCTGGCGCAGTGAGTCTCTTAATCATATTTGCATATATATATATATATAATCATATTCATAAGATAATTCATGTGTTTGTAACTGTACCTTTACTGAATTGATGCAGCTTCGCCTTTGCAACATGATGGAGACGGACTGCTCGACTTACTTGACGAGGGTACGTGCCGGATCCCCAATGACCTAGTTTGAGCAGACAGAGGCATGGTCGAGGCAGTGTGATCAGTTGCGTCAGGTAGTGCACAACTTTGGAAGCCGTGTGCAGTACGAAGACAGCCACGGGTCGTCTCAGGCCTCGTCGTCGTTCCCGTGTCCGTCGACCATACACGGGCCGACGTCGCAGTTCTTCCCAAGTGCAGGTAACGTACATATCTCTTTAAAATTACATCTAGTGTTCCTACATATTTACTAATATCATATACAGGATACGATCCAGCTACTGCGTTCGGCCATACTGGAATGTTTAGAGGGACAGCACCAGTTGGCGGACCGTATCCAGAGATGGTACCGGGGCCACAGATACCTACACAGGTTAGTTTATGTTTCGTATTTCGGTTTCTACATGTCATGACAAAATATACGAGCGTACGCTAACATCCACATTTTTTTGCGTAGGATTCTACCCCCATGCGGGCGCCAGACCTTCTTCTTCCTCCTTTCGACCAGATAACGAGACCTTCACCTTAGACGACTTCGACAGCTTGAGTCCAGAAGAGTCTGCCGTGCGAGGTGACCCCGATGTCTTGGGGTATTCACAGTTAGGAGGAGCACCACTTGGGATCTCTCAGCAGCAGACACCGCAGCCCCTTGCGCGTCCTGAGCGACAGGTGAGGTCTCCGGATGTTCTCACCTACTCCGAGGGTCATGTCCGTGCCCAGCAAAGGGCTAAGAGGGTCCGACGGCCTAGGGGTGGTTAGATGTATCTGATGTTTGTATCTCTGATGTTTATTTGTAATGAGATAGCTGTGGACCGCTTATTTGTATCCGATGTTTATGATTGTGGTAGTTTACTTGTCATTTGTTTCTATAGATACTATTGATGTGAACTTATTATGTTTGTGGGTTCCATAATGCTCGTGAAATAAGGGAAGTTCTTGCGATTTTTTTCCCGTGAATTAATGAAGGAAAAGTTAGGTGCGGTAGGAGTTAGCGGCCGAGATCCTGCCGGCGATGATGACGACTACACGCGCGAATAGCTCAAAATAGGAACCATAGTGTATCTAGCTGCGAGTACGAGATCACAGGTTGCCACTGCTCAGCACGGCGATCACGGGTTTCCCAAATGTGGCATTCTTTGCCCAGACATACGTGACCCAATAGCAGTGCCCTTCCACCATTTCAAAAAGTACGCAATTCGGCAGAGCTTCGCCGTTTTTCTTCTTCTCACACCTCTCTTTTTTCCTGAATTTTTATGCTCAAATGATAAAGGGAATGGCGGCATATGGCACGCTCAAATGACAAAGAGAATATACAGGCCCCTGTCGCCCCATGGGTGGGCGACAGGACCCTGTCGCCCGAGGGGTGGGCGACAGGGCCTTTTTTTTTCTTCTAGGGACCTCATTGCGAATTTGAAAAAAAAATTACACTTAAGGCTGGTATTTTTGAAATATTTCAAAACAGACATATATTTTTGAAATTTTTATTTTTAAAAAATATAAAAAAGAAAAAACCGCTGAGTTGCCAGCCTAGGCACGGCCGTGCCGGCCCATTTAGCCCGCCGGCTCGGTCGTGCCGCGGCCATGCACACCTCACCGCTGTCCGCCGTCTGCCTGAGCCAACCTCGCCGCCGCATCCCCATCGTCGTCCCACGCCGGCCCGGCCGCGTCTTGCTGCTGCATCCCGGCCGTCGTCCCGCACCGGCCCGGCCGCGTCTCGCCGCCGCATCCCCACTGCATCCTCGGCGGCGTCCCGTGCCGGCCCGGCCGCGTCTCGCCGCGGCATCCCCGCCACTGTCTAGCCGCTGCATCGCCGCCGTCGTCCCGCACCGGCTCAGCCACGTCTCGCTGCCGCATCCCCGCCGTCGTCCCGCGTCGCATCCCCGCCGTCGGCCCGGCCGCATCTCGGCGAGCATGGAGGGGGGACGAGGTGGATACCCTGGGATTGCTTGGTCGCCGTGTGGAGGGTCACCGGCGACAGCACCCGCGGCGCCGCCTCCGGCAGTAGCGCGGCCGCCATGTCTTGTCTCGCGGCGGCGCGCGCAAGAGGACCGCGGAGGCAGGGAGATGTAGGTGGCGGCCGGCTGCCATTAGAAGGGATAGGGAGTGAGGGTTGAGTGATTTTATATCTAGGGTTTGATATGTAGTGGGCTGATGTAGAGTTAATGGGCTAACATTTAAATGGGCCTGCCGTGCCGCCCGTTGGGCCGATCGGGCCACTATTTTCGGGCTGTGCCTGGACGCGTCCAGTGGGCCGGCAATGAGGCCCAGAATTGGCCCGGGTATTAGGCCCGTGCCGCCCGGAGCCCATAATCATCGGGCCCGGGCTGTGCTCGGGCCAGGCTAATTGGGCCGGGCCTCGGGGCCCATGGGCATCGGGCTAAATGGCCAACTATATAGAGAAGGGCGAGCCGTTGAATCTTCATCTAACGGGAGAAAGAAAAATGGTTGGACGGGTGATCTCTCTGGCACAGTACTTGCCACAGTAAGGATGGCGTGTGTGCACATCAAGCCCTGGTAATGGTTGCCTCTTCGGGCACGTACGTAGCAGTGGCGCCGCGCCAGCTTGCTTCGTCATCACACTCCGCTGCCTCTGCTAGGTAGTCTGCTGCACAAATGCACAGTATAGCGCATCACCCCATTGCCATTGCTTGCCTTGCCCATGGCCTAGAGGGCTAGAGTAGTGTAGCAGAGATGAGAAAAAGCAACACACAACTGCTGGCCTTAGCTTGTTTCATTGGTACTCAAACATTTTGTGTGATTTGGTTGAACAAGAGATCTGCTAGGAACGAGATGAAACAAAGAACCACACAACTGCATACTGAAGACTGAAGAGTAACGTACATCCACGATGCAACGGCACATACAAGCAAAGCTACCACACAGCACAGATCACACACGTACGCATGAAACAACGAGAACGAAACGCAAACGAGATCAAGCTAGCAGCGCACTAGGCTGCGGCATCAACTAAGGGAACTGGAAACACGAGGTACGTGCAAAGCCGGCGCCGGCAGGTGCATGGGCGACGTGTTCAGCAGCAGCCAAGAACACGGTAGCCGGCCGGCGGCTGACGACGACCACACCGAGCCTGTCTGCAGCCCTGCACTGCAAGCACCGGCCACATGGCGACGCCCCACTACGCCCGGCCGTTGGCATCCGGAGGCCTCGGGCACATGTAGACGGGGAGGTTGGGGTCGGCTCCGTGGCCGGAACCGACGCAGGCGGCGTACAGGCCGGAGATCCGGTCGAGGCCGAAGCTGCTGCTCAGCAGCGGCACGTGGCAGAAGCAGGGCACGCCGTCGGCGCCCATGCGGGCGGAGCCTGCCACGGCCTCACAGCAGGGCGGGATGGGCGACGACGGCCGGCCGCCGTCGCAGAAGAGCTCCATCTGGTCGGCGAGGACCGCCGTCGCGCAGCCCGACGTGTCCACGGGCGACACGGCGGCGGGCGCACCTCCGCCTTCGCAGGCGGAGGGCGCGGCGGCTCTGTCTCTGTCGCCGAAGATGTCGTCGCAGACGGCGTAGAGCCAGAGGAGGTTCGTGGCGTTGAGCGCGGCGCGAACGAGCGGCTCCTCGGCCGCGAGGCGGCAGAGGCAGCCGGCGCCGCCGCCGACGCGGGCCGAGTGCGCCAGCGCCTGGCAGCACCACACGGCGGGCTGGCCGCGCGCGCAGAAGAGCGCCACGGTCGGGGCGAGGACCTCCGGCTGGCACCCCTGCACCGCGGCGGCGTCAGCGTCACCCGGGGCCGCGGCGAGGAGGAGGACGGCGAGGAGGAGGCCGGGCAGGAGGATGGTCTCGCGGGAGCGCGCCATGGCTGGCCAAGGGACCGAAAGCCTCGGTGGAAACTGGGAGGCGCCCTCGCTCTCGTCTCGACCGGGTGCGTTAAATAGACAAGAGGCCGGCGAGGAGTGGGCAGAGAGGAGGCAATGCTCGTCATGGGCTCATGGCTCACGGCAGCAGGCTGGCCAGCAGCAGAGCTTTCAGGCCTGGGCTCTTGGCCTCTTGGTCAAAGCCTTTCGCTGTCATGCAGTGATGGGAGGAGTTACGCGCCCAGCCCACCCAGCATTTGCGACCTCTGAAAACTTTCCAAAACTTTGCCTTCAACAGCTGAAACTAGCTCCATAGCCAAACAGTTGGACAACCAGCAGGAACAAATGCAGATGATCTGCATTTTTTTTTCTTTTTTCTTCTCATCCAGCCTTTTGAATGTAAGTACTTGTAAGGTACTTTTGTGCATTTGATCCCAACAGGTGTTTAAATGAACATCAAAACGTACATGGCGAAAAACAATGATAGCTCAAAACTGTGAAAACCCACTCGGGGATCTAAAGGATTCGCTGATCAAAACGTAGATGCTGATGGAGCATGGTGAGGGTTGCTTGGATGCAAAGATGAAAGATAAATTCCAAGATGGAAAAAGTCTAAATTACTCCCCTGAACTATAGCCAAAGTTTAGATAACTCCCTATATTATCATTTGGGTCATTTTACACCCAAACTATGCCCTTTGATTCAAATTACCCCTTAATACAATTTATTTTTTTCATGTCTCCATGCATAGGTGGAGTTTTGAGCTGAAATTTTACAAAATGATAGTACAAATCATAACACATCTTAAAAAAATATAACATATTTTTTATAATTATTTTGATAGATTAGGATATTTAATAATAAATTAAACATTGGAGTACAAAATTATATGAAAAATAATGATAAAAAAATATAAAAAAATTTCAATATGCATTGTGATGTCTACTACTACCCTGCAAAATTTGAAATTAAAATTCAACTTATGCATGGAGAAACAAAAAAGACAAATTACATATGGGGGTAAAATGGACTAAATTGCAAAATTAGGGGTAAAAATTGAACCAAGTTAAGTTATAGTTTAGGAGATTATTTAGACTTTGTCTACTTGAAGGGAGTAGATTTTTTCCTACCAAGATCAACTGCAGCACTGTCCTGCTGCCATGGCATGTGGCATTTGACCCAGTGCGCACTCTGAGTCTCAGAGCATGTCCTACTACTTGCTATCCAGGTTCAAGAAGCCTGGCAGGACCTTAATTTTGTGCTTCCTGCTGCAGTGCTCTGCTGCTGGCTGCTAATGATGACAGTGACGAAGTGCCCTCACTGGAAGGAGGTTCCGGCAGAGAGGCCTCATCATGGGTCACATGGCTAGCTCTAGCTCGCAGCCAAGCTTCATGATGCTTTGGTGCGCTCTAGCCCAAACTGGCGATGCGGTCTGACTTCTGAGGCAGCTCTTGCCTTTCCGCAGAGCCAGAGACCATCAGATCGGCTAGGTCTGAAGTAGAGGTTATGGTCATATTTCATATGCAAATTAAGTGTCATATGATCCCTGTAGTTACTCCGTTTCTAAAAAAAAAGACTGCTTTTGATTCTTTCAAATCGTTTTTCACTCTTTTCTCTATTTTTTATCAGCTTGTGAGCTGTAAATTCTTTAAAATTTGGTTGTATGCAGTAGCATAGGTCATAAACTTTTCCTTTTCTATAAAAAGAATCCCAATGGTTTTTTGTTTTCCTTTTTTTCTCTTAATGGCAGAAAAAATAGTGATATAATTATAATTTTGAGCACCTTAATCGACCGAAGTACACATCTCCTGCTATTCAGTTGTCTCTGCCTTTTAGGTCTGCCACGTTCAAACTTACTTTCTTTAAGAATCTCGATCAGGAGCGAGAAGAACCGGGCGGGGATGGCGCAGCAGTTCGGAGATAATGTGGGAGAACGACGTGGATAAAATGAGGAGACCGCCTAGAGCCCCAGCTAGAAAGGGGCCCAAAATTATCTGGCGCCAATTGTGAGAACCGCCCAATTTGATACTATTTTAAATGAACCGCCGGTTATTATCATCCAGATGAGAGTTAACACGTGCTTGCCGGAGAGCGTGCCACGTGTTATCCCACATCTAGAGACACGAATAACCGACACGTCATTCATCCAAAATAATATCAAATCCGGTAGTCCCGGTATGTGCTCCAACATACGCCTAGGATCAGCATATGCACATACCGTTTACAATCGAATACATCGCCAATAATCCACAAAGAGCAGTTTTACACACTTAATATTACAAGTTCAATATAGGTGGGTTTCAAACTTCACTTACAAGCCTTGGGCTCACGAATGTCATATTAAACAGAAATATAAAGTTTATTGCATTTACATGCTCTTGCGAAGCTCGATTACGATAATGACTTACTAAAGTAATGACGCCTTGCTCAAGGACATCATTACAGCCACCACGACCTACTCTTCCCCCGCGTTTGGATCAGCGGGGTAGAAGTGGCCGAACACCACTTCGGCTCACCTGCAACTAGGTTTAGAAAGCAACCTGAGTACAAAAGGTACTCGCAAGATTTACGCGATTACATATACAAGGATCATGCAATGGCTCAAGTAAAAGCTTTAAGGTTAAGTAATTATTACATAAGTCACTACAGGAATCGCAAGGTTCACCGTCGGCCGATTTAAGACCGTCGGGGCCGACGGTAATAATTAAATTATAGGCGTCGGTGGTCCTTCCCCGACGGTTATAATTTTATAACCGTCGGTTTCTGTTAAAGCCACTGTTTTGCTATCGATAAATCCATTCCCGTTTTGCCTTGATAAAATCTTTGCCTGCCAAATGCAACAGGATATGTACATTTTCCTATCTACTATAGGAAATTTGCTTACCCCAAGGCTTAAACGGTTGTATTTGCTTCTTGTAGGGTTCCCGTCAAGGAACGCCTGATGGCGACATATTTCTCAATTTGAGCGGTGGAGGTGCGAGTGGCGGAGGTGCGAGTGGCGGAGGTTCGAACCACGACATGGCGATGGATTGATCACCTTGCGGGGAAACTTGAATTTGTCACCTTAGAAGACTTTGAACATGTTTATGTGAGATATTATGCTTGTGTTTATGTGGATTTTGGACATGTATTACTGTTGAGGAGGTTATGCTTGTGTTTATTGTTGTTGACTGTATGGATCGGAGGTTATGCTTGTGTTTATTGCTGTTGATCGGAGGTTATGCTTGTGTCTATTGTTCTGTATGGATCGGAGGCTGTGTCTATTGTTCTGTATGGATCGGAGGGTGTGTGTTCTGTATGGATCGGAGGCTTCCCAGCCGGGGAGGGAGAGAAAGAAAACAGGGGCGGTAAAAAAAAATAATTTAAAACTGTCGGTTCACGAATATGGGGCCGACGGCTTTAAAGTCTAAAGGCGTCGGTGGTCGGCCAGGCCGACGCCTTTAAAAATTTAAAGGCGTCGGTGACTTTGGCTGGGCCGACGGGTTTAAAGGTTAAAGGCGTCGGTGGTGGGCCAGGCCGACGGTTGTAACGTGTTAAAGGCGTCGGTTGTCAGCCGACAGCTATACGGGGCGGTCCCCGCGTTAAAGGCGTCGGCTCGTGCCCCCGACGGCTTTAATTCATAAAACCGTCGGTACCGACAGCTTTACTGGGTTAAAGGCGTCGAAATAGTTCCGACGGATAAAACCGTCGGTCCACCGACGCTTTTAAGTTAAAAACGTCGGCTACTGTTCAGAACCGACGCCTTTACGGCCGACGGTGAATCCACCGTTTACTGTAGTGAGTATTAGATGTCTACACTATCACCTATCAGAATTAATTAATCTTGCCCAACCCCAAACACTTTTAGTTGATTAAGAGAGTAATATAATCCATAACTGATCATAGCTATAACATGAACCAATCCCACCACAATCGAAATTCTATGAGGAGTTCATGGGATAATGAGCTTGCTCATAACCGAGAGCGCGGCAATTCGAATTGATTATAACCTTGCAAGGGTGTACTACTTTACCCACACGACGCGAGGACCATGCGACTCACCCAACCGGCCAAAGTTGGATAAGGGAATACTCGCGTCAACCGTTCCCAACAAGGCTCAACCGTTGAGGGTACGCCCAGCTTGCGCGTGAAGATTTAGTTCCACCGGAGACTTCTCTAAATTTTCCTACACATAGTTCCACCCGGGGACACACTAAACCTCCCTGCATAGCCCTTGGCCACGCATCTGGGACCGGGCCTCAATGATCAAGTCAAAAAAGGTAATTGGCTCATCCGTACCATTATATTGGATATGTGGTAGCACGGAAAGGTGCTCAGAACCAATGTCATCCACTCGGTCCTTAATCAATCCAAGCGGACTATACCCATGTGACTTCATTCTCTAGGCCCTACCATTCCGCTCGAATCTCGATACTACCAACTTCTACTTGCCCCAGCTCAAGTGCGATCAAGGATAAACAGGTAAGGGTGATACTCCAAACCATTCCTTTCTAGCAAGCAATATAAGTATTCTAAGCATGGCTAAGCATCTAGTCAAATTAAGTAGTTCATTGACTAACAAGTGACAAAGTCATGGATAACAATTCAAGGAAGGGTAATGCAGGAAATTAGGTACAAGAATGCAATACAAATATAACATATAACCCAACATTACTCGGTGAGATAGCTAAACTAAATCAGATTAAATAGGTGTAAGGAATATGCTTAGCTGCTTGCCTTGGTTAGTTTCGGACTCGATCACGAATGGGACTCCGGGTTCAGGCTCCAAGAAAATTATCTTAGATACTAGGCATGAAAACAAAGGTAACAAAACTGGTTTTGCCAATTTATCACTTTCCAGCAAGAAGTTCTACAATAAACCATTTTCAGACAAAGCATAAGAAAACAAGCTAAAACTTTGATAAACAGCAAGTAACCATATGAACAAGTAGTACCACTGGAAACTACACCTCTCAAGGAGTCTAACAAAATTTGGTTTGACATTTTTCAAGCAGTACACAAATAAATAAGCATTAAACTCACTTTTGCAAGATAAAACTATAGATAAATCTACAGCAAAGTAACATGCAGAACAATATTTTTCCTAAGTAGATCTCATCTAGAGGAATCCAACAAAATAAGTTTCATAATTTTTGGAGCTATACATGAATTTCTATGGATTTTACAAGATGACAGACAAATAAATCCTAAAGAAACCCTAGCAAAAACGCTAGGTATACCCAGATCCGGCCACACCCGTTAGCCAGAGCCGACAGGTGGGCCCCACGGCAGGCACCCCCGGGCCAAGTCAAGGCAGGCCGGGCGGCCTTGACCCGGGGCGTGCGCGCGCCCACGGCGCGGCCCGCGCGCGCGGCGCGACGCGGCGGCGCCGGCGAGCAGCGGCACGACGGAGGCAGGGCCGGAGCGGCCAGGGGAGGCGCGCACGGGAAAGAGGAGGAGGCGGCGAGCCTCACCGGCGGCGGCGCAGACCAGGAGCGGCGATGGAGGGGCGGCACGACGAGCAGAGGCGGCGGCGGGCGGAGGCGCTCGCCGGCGACCCTGCAGGGAAGGAGAGGGGGCCGGGTTAGGGGCAAAATCGGAGGACGGCGACGCGAGGAAGCTCCCCAAGCGAGGAATCGAGGTGACGCTCACCGGAGACGGCGATTCGACGGCGGCAAGGGAGCTCGAGGGCGGCGGTAATGGTGGAGGGGGCTAGGGTTTGCGGCGGGGAACGAGAGCTGGCCGGGCATGGATAAGGAGAGAGGGCGAGGGAAGAGCGAAGGGGCGGCACGGGACATGAGGATGAACGGCGCGCCGAGCGGAACAGAGAGGAGGGAGGGAAGGGGAGACTGACAGGTGGGCCCCGCGTGTGATTTTTATTTTGTTTTTTTCCTTGGGTTGTGACACCAATGTACAGTACACATATAAATATTTTAGCTCAATATCTATTCGGCTATTCTTATCTTTCTACTTGTTCATGTTAATATGCATGCATTGCTCACAGCCGTTTTTTTTCTCGAACACGCAGGAGAGCTGTGATAAACTTTGTATTAAGAGTAGAGTGACCAATTTACACCACCGATCACCCACCTTGGGCCAGAATGAGTGACGGTTGAACAAAACTCATAAAGACTCTTACAGAAAAAGATAGAGAGGTAGGACCTGACCAATACACTCGAATGGCTTCTCACTCTAACTGTCCTACACCAAGGACCCTCAGCCCCTTAGCTCCTGCACCTATCCAAAGCTATTGTTCGTCCTTATAAGTTTGCAAAGCAACTTGGAGGCAGGGAACTGTTCCATCAAAGACATGTGTTACGGTGTTTCCGAATTCTAAAAGCATAGTGTCTTAGTATCTATGTTAGTTAGCTACTCCATTCGTTCCAAAATATAGGTCATTTTAGCAAGGACGATGTTAATGCGCGATTGGTCGCGACGGGGGCCTAGCGGGACCCCCCTTTCTTGCCAGCTAGAAGATGTCATTTTCAGACAACAGTAACTTTTTAGTGTAGAAATAGATTTCTAAAAAATATTTTATTTTCTTCGTATGAGCTCCGTTTTAAATACCGATTGCATCTTTGTGTTCTATATGATGAGACGATCAAAACTAGAACCCACTTATATATATTTTAAAGTTGTTTTATAACTAGTAGCAAGTTGCTATATGTTATGCACATAAGTTGCCATAATAATAGAAAGTTTCATACACATGAGTTGCCACATATATAAAATATAAGTTGCCACACATATAAGATAAAATTTGTCACAAAAAATATTTATAATTATCACAAAAATAAAGTTTCCACAAAAGCACAATCTATTACAAACATAAGTTACCACAAACAAAATATGTCAAATACATATGTTGTCACAAATACAAAATATCATACAAATAAAGTAGTAAAAAGTATCAAACTCATAATTATATATATATAAACTGTCATAAAAATAAAAGTGTCATATATGTAAAAAAGTAGACATAAAAGCATAATTTGTTATAAAATTATACATAAGTTGTCGTACATATAAGTTTATGCACAAACTGCTATAAAAATAATATTTTTCACACATGTAAAGAAAAGTTGCCATAAAAACTTCTATTATACACATGAGTTGCCCCATATATAAGATACAAAGTTACTTCAAATAAAGTAGATCTTAAACTCATACACATGAGTTGCTACAAAATAATGGTTAATATACACATAAGTTGGTACTACAACAATATAATATACATATAAGTTGCTAAAAAAAGAGAGTGAGTCATTACATAAGTTGCTACTAGTGTAAAGAGTCGTTAAAACATATGCAAGTGCGGTCTAGTTTTGTTCGTATCGTCGCGTAGAATACATTAGTGCAATCGGTTCTCGAAACGGATGTGATATAAAGCAGATAAAACATTTTTTTAGGATAGCTATATACAAATCAAAATAAAAGACTATATCCTCCTCACGTGTGCAGTGAACATGCAAATGACATAATCACATGGAGAGATGTGGGGGTTGCTGGACCATTGGCGCAAGACAGACTAAAACACAGAAGGACAGTCTGGCGAGTAAGGTTACTCGGCCACGAACACAAAATGGGCTAGAGGCGGGCCGGCACGTGGTCGCGCGCTAGCGCTGGTGCGCGACGGGTCGTACTTTAGATTTTTCCTTTTAGCAATCTAGATACATAGATTTTCCAAAATTTTCTCTACTTTCTGCTCCAGAAGATGGTCGTCAAAATTCTGAATGGGACAGGATCATGCGCTACCTTCAGGATAGTAAGAAGGTAAATAATTTCACGTCCACATTGTACAAATACTATGTTGTAAATACTCACTAAGCTATCTTTTGGTATATTTATATTACTCCATTAAAATCCACTACGTGAAACGCGGATAATGGTAACAGACAAAGACATACATTGGTAATGGGCGCAGGCATCATTGCCCTTTATGGGTTACTAATGACTTTTCATCGGTAACGGGTAAAAGCCCGTTACAAATTACATAAAACAGTAAGTTTGTTATAGAACGTCCGTTACTAAAGTCTGTTACCAATCACACATAGCGCCTACTCCAGCTAGATTCACAATAATTCACAGTAATGAAATTCAATAGACGACCGTTACCGTTCATATTTTATCAGTAACGGTGTCCATAATGGATTGTTACTGATAATCGTTACCAATGATCCTGCGGGGCTGGTTCTTCCGAGCCCGCTGTCAGGATTGGTAATGGTCGTTTTTTGGTGTCCGTTACTAATCATTTGTTGAAGGTAACGGCTCTAAATTAATACCTGTTACTGTTAGAAATTACCCATGACGCCGCGTGGCCGGTCCTTTGGGCCCACTATCGTAATTGGTAACGGTTGTAGTTTTTAGACCGTTACCAATGAGGTGTTGAAGGTAACAATTGACATTTGATGCTAGTTACTAGTATGTAGTCATAGGTAATGGCTGGGCTCTTGTAGCTCGTTACCATTGGTGTTTGTGTGGTGACAGGCTGCTGTTTAAGCCTGTTACTACTGATGTTAGAATAGTGCTATTGATCCTAGAGTTAGTTTCCTTTAGGGGTTCTCTAGCCAAAGTTGTTCAACTCCAAAGGACCGAGATGACGAGCTTACATCAAGGCCACAGGAGTTCCAGAAGCTGACACTTCGAGGACAATCGATAAATAGATGAAAGCAGTCTTCCTCCTCTTGACAGAAAGGACATTGCTCCGACGGTTGCATGTTACAAACTTACAATGTTGTAATATAGAATTCGTGCTTAGCCTCTCTCGGTGCAGTAGCCAAAGAAAAAAAATTACACTTTTGGGGAGCGAAGCTGCACCATATGGCATGAGCGAATGGATCATCAGGAATATTCGCGAAGGAGATGAAGTAATGATCCTTAGATGTAGGAACTTTCCCTTACCCCGGAGCACCCGGTTGTCCATGACATCAACATCTAACTGAATACCTGCCAATAGAGACTGGAGCTCGTGCAATTCTTCTTCAGCAGCATGTGTTAGAGTAATTTCACCCAGCATTGTTCTCCTAGATTTTCATCTCACTCTAACTTAGTCCCTCTGTTTTTTCACTCCCAGCTGGTAAATGCTTTTGCTTGGAGGCTGATACCTCAGGTGTTGTTGAAATGCACTACTGGAGGAGCGCAACAGCAGTTTGTAAATATTACAGGCTTTTGAAATGCACCCTGCTTGTTCAAACATTTCAGGCTTTTGTGTAGTCCCAAAATTCAAACAATTACTATGCTATCTTGTTTGTAAATATAGTGGATCAGCCGTCTCTTCATGCTCTCATTGCAGTTTCTCAGGCCGTAAAATGTGTATTTCTGGCCTGTAAAGCCTGCATTGTTGGATCAATGGATAGAGCTTGGACGCAAAGCAAGTTCTTTTGGTATTCAGGTGTTTCAGTGTCCTCTCATTCACATGTAGGACCAAGTAACTGTTTTTTTTTTAACTTCATGCCAGAACTGCCATTGCATTGCCATTTGCTGCTTTTATAGTGCTGAGCTCCCATGCTTGTTGCACGGCGTGATGTCCTAGCCCTTGTTTAGTTGTAAAAACTTTTGGAATTTTGACACTGTAGAATTTTCGTTTGTATTTGGTAATTATTATCCGATCATGGGTTAACTAAGCTCAAAAGATTCGTCTCGCAAATTACAGACAAACTGTGTAATTATTTATTTTGTTTAGTTACATTTAATACTTCATGCATATGTTCAAAGATTCGATGTGATGGGGAAATCTTGTAAAGTTTTGGAATTTTAGATGCAACTAAACAAGGCCCTAATGCACATATTTGGATTGTCACTTTTCTTAAAAACAAATCTTCGAAAGATTTTATACTGACATAGAAATTCTTTTGCCATCCAATACATTTCATGTTCTTGGGTCACAACTCAAAACATGGAATACATCAAGAACCCACCCGTATAATTCTACTTACAATCGCCGCCGGCGCAAGGTTTCCCGGCAGCGTCTACTCGGCGAACTGCTTGCCCTCGAACGTCTGCGCGAACATCCAGTCCGCCGGCGCGACGCTGTACGCGGTGACCGTCCGGCCCCTCCCGCCGGTGACCTCGAACGACAGCGGCTGGCCGCGGAGGTCGGCGTCGCACTGCCAATTCTGGCCCCAGTTCCGCCCCATCGGGATCCACCCGGTCCTCGACCCCTTCACCTTCACGGCGGCCACCTCGCCGTCGGCCGCCACGTTGGTGATCAGCAACTGCAGGAAGTGCGCGCTGCCGGTAAGCGTGAACCGCATGCCGCCCGCCCTGTCGCAGCTCACCCTGCATCACCAACTGTTCAGTTGCATCATATTCAGAAAAAAAAAAGTAAAAAACAAAAACGAAAGCAGCATTTGTTCATGGTAGCGAATGGCGATCATAGTGGAGTTGCCTTTTTTCTAAAAATAAAAATTGAGCGACTGATTTTCAGAATTGAAAACAGTGTATCAGTAGAGTAGGTGCTAGTGGCGGGATAAGTTAATTTTGTATTCTGAGTCTTGTTTAGATGCGAAAAGTTTTAGGTGTAAAGTACTGTATCACATTCGTTGTATTTGATAATTATTGTCCCGTCATGGGTTAACTAGACTCAAAAGCAGTATTTGTTCATGGTAGCCAATGGCGATCATAGTGGAATTGCCTTTTTAAAAAAATAAAAATTGAGCGACTGATTTTCAGAATTGAAAACAATGTTATCAGTAGAGTAGGTGCTAGTGGCAGGACAACTTAATTTTGTATTCTGAGACAAAAAGGATACTTGCTGTATACTCTTGCAGCAGTTGGAACACACTCATAGCATCTGTCTGAAAACGGGGAGGGTGCTCATAATGGGTCAGATTTGAAAACAAAAAGGGGAGCACTGACTGAAAGCTGATGTTTTCCTCTGTGCTTTCGAGAGTCTGACGCTTCCAACAATCCTACCCATCGGCCAGCATTCCAAAGTGGCATGAGACATCCACTGCATATTCTACGCTCCAATCCTAATCATCCAACATCATTCTGGGCTTTCGCAAAAGGCTGTGCAGCCGCAGGCTTAAAAAATACACACTGAATGCGCTGCTCAAGAATGATAGCGAGCCATGTGCCATGGCTTTGCATATTCCAGGTTCAACCAAGTTGAAGTTTCATAATTTGCCGGGACAGACCAATGAGCAGCGAGCCGTTCAATGATCTCTCGAAATTTGTTTGTTTTCTCCTATTAAGTAGTATTGCTAACACAATTTCGATGCGTGGTTCTTCAGGGTATTTCACTGTAAAAAATGTGAACCTTGGACAAAGAAGAATGGAACAGGGAGCAGATCAAGATCAGGCATGCAAGGTACCTCCGGAACTGCACCGGCACGATGTCTGCCTTGGCCTTGGCGACGCGGAGGAATGCGGCCTCCGACAGCTCGAGGTGCTCCCGGGGGAAGTTGCACCAGCCGCCGGCCTCGTCGGCGGCGCCCATGTTGGCGGGGCAGAAGTCCGTCGCCGTCACCACCACCGTGGGGCTGCCCCGGAGGCACCACCGGATGTGGTTCACGCACCGGAGCTCGTAGCAGCCGCCGCAGGCGCCGCCGCGCCCAAACAGCGCCGCGCTCAGCCCCGCCGTGTAGCGCCCGTACCTGAAGATGTCCAGGTCGCCGTACCCGCAGGCGCCGCCGCCTGCAGAAAACCATGGCATCGGCAGGGTTAACTAAACCGGTGGGAACCGGTCCGGCCCGGTTTCGATTTGGGCCGGTATCAAACCGGTCCAAATTCAAAATTTAAATTTGAATTCAAAAAATGAAAAATTCCTAAAAAATTTCTAAAAATACTTCAAGGTGCGACGAATATAATGGTGTCAAATTTTCTCAAAAATTCGTTTATTTAGTATAGTTTGCGGGGATTTGAAATTAAATCAAAAAAGAAAAAGAAAAAATGGGCCGGCCCATTAAGGCCCACCATATATGGCAACCGGTAAACCGGTCAAACCGGGGAACCACTTTTACACCGTCGGATTTTTTGATTAAAACACCGGTAAACCGGTCAAACCGGCCGGTAAGCCGGTCGGAACCGTTTACACGTGCGATTTTGAATTTGGATTTGAATTCAACCGGTTTCCACCGGTTTCCGGTCAAACCGGTCCGGTAAACCGCTATCGGAGGGCGGCGGTTTGACCGGACCGGTCGGGATTGTAAACCCTGGGCATCGGACATCAGGCACTACAATAAGCAGCTTGTCTTCTTTCCGCAAGCAGTTCTGCAAAGAAAGAAAACAGAAAGCGATGCAAAGAGGGAAATTCTTGAATCCAGCATCTTTTTCCAAAGAAAAGGAGTTCCTGTTTAGAACACTGAATAATTTTCTGAATTTTGTGAGAATTGAGAATTGAAATGTTTGAAGCGAAATGGCTGGATCAAAAGCCAATCTTTCAAGAGCAGTTGCAATGAATGAATTGTCTGGCAATACGCTGTTTCATTTCTATAGTCATGATAGAATTCACTCTAGGCAAGGACCCTCACAGGATAACAGTAAAGAAAACCTTACACTGTACTAGCTGTACTTGTACGTGCTTGCCTCTCATAAATTATAACTTGTCAAAGCACCCATTCAATGTGCCTCAACTACAACTATCTCAAAAGGACAAGGTCACAAATTTTCAAAGCCTGGCCCCGTTTGGTTGCAGTCTAAAAATTTTGAAAAGTCATCTTTCTACATTTGAAGTACTAAATATTGATTAATCATAAAAATAATTACAGAACTGGTCTGTAAATCGCGAGACGAATCTAATGAGACTAATTAATCTGTCGCTAGAGGTTATTTACTGTAGCATTACTGTAGCAATTTAGCATCTAATTATAGCATAATTAGGTTCGTTAGATTCGTCTTGGCATTTACAGATAGCAGTCGCAATGTGTTTTTTATTTCGTCTAGATTTAAGTCTCCATGCAGGTGCCGGGAAAAAAAATTTGGAATTTAGAATTACGCAACCAAACACGGGCCCTATTTAGCGCCGGAATTGTGCTCCACTACCCCTTTTCTTTTGGCTGACAGGGACAGCATTAGTGCTGCAGTACCTTTCACAAATCAAGACACTAAGACAGTGCTGCTGTCATCTGCTAGGAGTAACTCCTGAACATGCTTGGGATGTCCAGTGCCAAGAATCAGTCTGAATCTTTCTGAAGGAAGGGGTGGGAGGAAGTTAAGTTCCACGTTCCATCCCTGAATCTCCCCGTCTGCTACCTCTCCGTATCAGTTTCTCGCCAACTAGCCGGGATCTGCACAGCACTACGCACTATCTCCTCCTTGCCCATCGATTCGTGTTCGCAGACGGCATTCACCTTCTCCATTCTTTTCAGGAAAAAATGGGGAAGCATTCGCCGCCCACTCGCAAAAATGCAGAAAGGCCGGCAGTGGGAGAAGGGTGAGGAAGAACTAACTGACTGACTGACACTGCCGGTTTCCCTGATGATGCTACTACGATTACGGTGGCGAGGAAACGCAAGAGGCGCGTACCGTCGTTGAGCGGGTGCGGCTGGAACTCCTTGACGTAGGTGGCGGTGCCGAGCCTCCAGTCCTCGTAGCCGCCACCGCCGAGCCGTACGCCGCCGCCGAAGCCGGCGCCGGCGAGCAGCAGCAGCAGCAAGAGCAGGGGCAGCGACCCCATCATGCCACCTCCCTCCCTATCCTCCGGCGATCGATCGGCGCCGCTCCTGGACGCCGCGAGACGAGAGCAATGGCGAGAGGGAAGAAGAGACTTTCTTGGAGGTGTTCTTGGACTGTCTGAAGTGAAACGTGCAGTGTGCTTGGCCGGTGGTGGGGGGGTGGGGGGGGGGGGGAGAGACCGGAATGGGGGAGTCAAAGGTGACAGAGCGGGGCACCAGGGGAGAACCGGCGGGTTGTGCAGAAGCGGGGAGGGAGAGGGAAGGCGAGGCTGCTTTTGCCCGGTTCCTTTCTGCACAGGCTTTATTGGGATTTGCAGCAGTGTGGGTCAGGACTCAGGACTATGGAGGGAGCAGCCGCGGAGGCTGCCCTTTGAGGACCTGCCCTGACCCGGGAGAAGACGACGGACTGGACGGGGCGGAGGAGTAGAGGGCTGACCGAGGAGGATGTCTTTGCACCAGCGCCCTCCCTCTCCAAACATGGCATTTCACAGCTCTTCACGCCGCCAACCTCGCTGAACTGCTGCTGATTGACCCAGTTCATCATCAAGCCCTTATTTAGATGCGTAAAAGGGATGGTGTAAAGTAGTATTTTCGTTTGTATTTGATAATTATTGTCCGATCATAAATTAACTAGGCTCAAAAGATTCGTCTCGCAAATTACAGACAAACTGTATAATTAATTATTTTGTTTAGCTATATTTAATATTGCATATATGCGTTCAAAGATTCGATGTGACGTGGAATCTTATAAAATTTTGGAATTTTGAAGTGAACTAAACAAGTGGCAAATCAAGAGATTGCAACGTGTTTCAGACTTGCAGTCCTGCCTGTAGGAAAGGTAGGATCCGTATAATGTGGTCGATATATTGCAATGAGCCTCTTGGGCGGTATATATAGGAGTACAAGGCTTGGAGGGCAAGACACCTCCTCTAGAGATAAGGAAGTCTATCACGGGATTACATTAATACTAAACTATCATATCTGGTGTTACCTAATATACTCTAACATCCCCCGCAGTCGTAGCGGTAGCAATACGAACGGTCAGACTGGAGAACAATGGAGACGTATCTCCCCTGCAGTCGGAACGCCGGTGCGAAAGCTTTTACTGGAGACTCATGTAGATAATAGCCCTTTAGTGTCGTAGTAGCCGAACTCGAGGTGGACGTGGTCGAAGCCGTGGAGGGGGCGCGGGTCGAAGCGTCGTCGAGGTGCTCGAGTACACAAACTCAGCAGCTTCTTGCCGAAGACAGCAGCACGACGGTGCGGCAGATGACGATGGTAGACGGCGCGGTTTGCGACTTAGGTCACGCTCAGGACAGGGGTGGCGACGGCGCATGTTGCAGCAAGTGTCGCGCTCAGATCAGAGGTGGCGACGACGTCTTCCTTCAGGAACATCGGTGGCGATGTCCGCACGAGAACGGCTCGAGGCGCGGAGGTGGATCGAGCGCCTGCTTGACGAAGATCGGCGACGAGTGGCGCCACCGCCTGAAAAGGCGACGACACCGGTAGGGTGGGCTTGATCACGAACGTCGTCGCTGCAGCCTGGAGGGCGCAGCAACAACCTCGTCCGTCGGGAGTGTCAACGATGAACGACGACAGCGACGCGGATCAGAGGGATCCGTGGCGCATCCTAGGAAGGCGCTGCCCCCGGCGGAGATCGATCTCCCGGGGGCGGCGCGACGGCAGCGGAAGCGGCGGCGGCTAGGTCAGGATCTAAAACCTAGGCGTCTGATGTCATGTAGGAAAGGTAGGATCCGTATAATGTGGTCGATATATTGCAATGAGCCTTTTGGGCGGTATATATAGGAGTACAAGGCTTGGAGGGCAAGACACCTCCCCTAGAGATAAGGAAGGCTATCACAGGATTACATCAATCCTAAACTACCATATCTGGAGTTGTCTAATATACTCTAACACTGTCACACTCTGAGTTGCATTCCAATTTGGCACCCTGTTTTTCAGTGGCGACATGTGCGCAAGCAGAGAGAAGAGCGGGAGGGAGGACTCCGTTCCGTTGGAACGAAGAGGTTGGGGGCCGGGCTTTATTAGGTTTTGTTGTGTGTGTGCGCCCCTTGACGTTGGGAGTGATTGCTGGCGTCGTGCCCAGTGCCTGGCTAGCAGCGAGACTGCGGCGAGATACGCCTGCCTGATCCAACGCGATCTCCGCCTGAGCGTATGTAGGAGTACTGTGGCTCGACATGGTCCAGGACTGCCGGCCCGTACGGATGTGCTCGCTCGTACTGATCTGCCGTCGCAGTCGCAGGGCCTTCTTTCCGGGTCATGTGTTCCCAGCATATCTGCATATGCGATTAGAATTCATCGCATTGCGGTTGCGTATCTTCTTCATCCTCCATCTCAACGGCTCTAGCTGCCGCCCTGCTCGCCCGTCACCCACCGCTCACCCACCCGTACCGACCTTCTCCTCGTCCCATTACCGGCCACTGCCCACCGGATTCGGTCCCTCCTAGCAGCAGGCCTCCGGCACCGGCTCGCCTCGGCCATCGGCCAAACTGCTCACCATCGTCACCGGCCTTCTCTTTTAGAACCGATGGCCATTAGAGCTTCAAAAACCCAAAATTCTAAACTCTACCACCTCGACCACCATCCTGGCAGCTGCCACCTAGTCGGCGGCCGCTCCCCCCACCTCCAATCTCTTGCCGGTGACCGCGCCACCTCCAATCTCTTGCCGGTGACCGCTCCACCTCCCACCCCTTGCAAATGCACGCGAGTATCGGCGGCCAGCACTCTCTTTTGTGATAGGAAGTTTTGATTTTATTTGGCTGGTGTTGATTTATTGTGAGAGAAAAATACTACTAACTAGTTAGTACTTGGTGCTGGTTTGGTGTTAGAAAAAAGTACGACTAGCAGATAAGCCAGCCGAATAATTATTGCAAGCGTAAATATGGGTAGGCTCTATGATTGTGTCGTGTGATTGTCAAGGCATCAGAAGAGAGGCCCAGCTGCATCGGGTGCCACTCGGCCCATGATCCCCAAGTCATCGAGATGAGCAAGCAGGCCGGGGGTTTTCCTCTGCGCCCTCCGGCCTTTCCTTCATCGGCGCGCGGCGCGCATAGTGGTGGGCCGACTCCCACCCTTCCCACTTCTAGCACAGAGTAGGCCTACTATGGTTCAAATGTACAGTTGAGCCCTTCGCGAATGTGCTGAAGATGTCAAGATTAGAGATGAGATACAGAGCCCAGTTTATTCTTTATCGAAAAAGATCATTGATGAACATTATGGAATCAGTTTCTTAACCTGTTTTACCCATACTTGTTTTTTCCCCTGTCTGGGTCTTAAGGCTCATTGTGATTTATGTATTGTTAGACTGCTTGCTAATGCAGTAGTTTTCAGCTGACATAATCACGTAATATTATTTTCATCTAATTTTGTTTAACACAAATCTCGCTCCTTTGAATAAACAGATCACTCAATATTTGTCCAATCCACAGTTTCACTTCCAACTTCCAAGTCAACTTCCAGTATGCGAGAACTCATCATGTGTAAGCACTTTGCTCATGGCGTCAAAATGCATGGAAGAAAGGAAAGGAAGCCCGACGAGGCAAAACCACAAGGCCAGCCCACGGACGGGGTCCTGGTCTAGCCGTCTAGGCCTTTGAGCTCACGTGGACCGGGCTAACTCGGGAATGATTACTCGGTCCGTCTGCGTAGAGGCCTCACGAAAAGGCGGTTTTTTCTTTTTTATATTTTAAAAAAAATAAAATTTCAAAAATATATGTCCGTTTTGAAATATTTCAAAAATATACCCCGGTCGCCCTCCCATAGGGCGACAGGCCCAATGTGTAATTTTTTTTTTCAAATTTGCAACGAAGTCCCTGGAGAAAAAAAAACAAGCCCTGTCGCCCGTTGGGGGGGGGGGGCGACAGGGGCCTGTCGCCCGGCCCACGGGCGACCGCCGCTGGGCCCGGCCCACAGTCGCGGCAGGGGGCTTGTCGCCCCCCCCCGCGGGCGACCGGGGTCTCCCCCCTTATAAAAGCCCCAGCCCTCCCCTTCCCTTCTCATTTGAGCCCGAAAATTTCACCAAAAATTCAGAAAAAAAAGAGAGGAGTGAGGAGAAGGAAAGCGGCGAAGCCCTGCCGGATTCAGCACTTGTGATCTGCAGGTTAGTACATTTAATTTAAATATTGTTATATTTAAGTACTACATATTTAAATATGAGTAATTTAATTTAATTAGTGCTATAGTAGATCCATTTAAGTAGGAGTTCAATGATACTTTAGTTTGTAGTTACGTAGTAGTAAATTAGTTTAGAAAATTAGTTCTACGCATTTATTATTACAATTGCAGTGCTATTAGAGACATGTTTATAAATTAATTATGATTTAGAATAGAATTTGGCATATGCAGTATAGAATTCGAGAGTCATCACGTAGTTATGAATACTTATACGTTGTAGTTGAATTTTATACTTAGTTTTTACGGATTATTGAATAAGGTAGTGAAGTAAGGAGTATAACTCGATAAGTATTATGTGATATACAGATATGTCGAGCAAAATGCAGTTTCAAGTATTTTATGGTGAATACAATGTTATGTATGGGCCAAATGGAGTAGATCTTTCTGCCTTTAAGCGCACATCTAGCGGCATAGATAAACCTCTGGAAAGGAGTTTTGGTTCCATATATAAGTGGCTGCAGCGTGGGTTCCATGTTGATCCGTTGACACATGTGATCACTGTCCAGTCTCTTGTTAATTGGGAGGTAGAAAGTGAATTATGGAAATTAATGATGATACACAGCACTGATGACTTGGCAGAAGTACATGCAATCAGCTCTAGAGCGTGGGTGGCCTCTGGCCATTCTTGTTCAAATCCGGGAGAAGACACAAAATGAAATCCAATATTGTGCAGATCAAGGAACTCCGAGTATTCGAAGAGAGACCAATTATGTTGAGCAAGATGAGTCAGAAGAGACAGAGAACCAAAACATGGGACCACAGGGCCTTGCTGATGAGGGAGAGAGGATACATAGCATTGTGGACGAGATGGAGGCAGAAGACCAAACCGCAATAGAGATGGAAGAATATGAGGACTCATCTGATGACGAGCAGTACTCATTGCCAAAAGAGTGAAAGAGCATAGTTTTGGCAGTCATATCGCAGAAGATGTACGAAATCAGGAGTGGGAGTACAGAGGGAATGAGGTAGTGCAAGGTGCAACATATCCAAACATTGAAGCCGTAAAAGATGCTGTGAGACTATGGGCAATCTCATTGAAACTGAGAATTCAGAGTCGTGAAGTCTGGCAGTAAAGAATATGAGGTGAAGTGTGTGAATGCTGGATGTCCATGGCGAGTACATGCATTCAAGGGAAAATGGAAGTCAAACTGGAAATGTTCCATTGTCACAGAGCACACTTGTTTGCTGTCAGAAGTTATTCCCTCGCATCGCAATATATCATGCGACTTTGTTGCAAAGCAAATGTATGGGTTTATTATGGACAACCTAAATTATGAGCCAAAAATGATTATTCGACACATTGAGCAGACTTACCAGTACACCATCAGTTATTTGAAGGCATGGCGGGCTAAACAAAGGGTGTTCGAGATGCGGTTCGGCACATACGAGGCATCATATGATAACCTACCTCGTATGTTATCCCAGGTTGCTGCTAGAAATCCTGAAGCTTTTATGACACATACCTTTTACCAGCCGTGACTAGGGGACAAAGAATTATGCAACGAGCCTTCTTTTGCATAGGTGCTTGTGTTAGAGCATTTCAGTTTTGTCTTCCGGTGATCTGCATTGATGGCACATTTTTGACTGGAAGGTATAAATGTCAGATACTCACCGCAATCGGTGTAGATTGCAACAATCAAATTGTTCCGCTCGCATTTGCATTTGTTGAGAATGAGAACATAGACAGTTGGTATTGGTTCCTTGAACGAGTGAAGAATCATGTTGTTGCTGCACGTCCAGATGTGTGCCTTATTAGTGATAGGCATGCAGGTATCCTGCAATCAATACTGAAATTGCAACGTGGAACTGCGACAACGCCTCCATTATGGCCTGATGTCCAAAACAGGTGGTGCATTAGGCATATAGGTGCAAACTTCTATGAACACTTCAAGAACAAGGATCTTAAGAACCTATTTAAGAGGTTGTGCACCCAAAATAAACAGAAAAAATTCAATGCATTATGGCAGATGCTTGATCAGTTGACTGCAGAGCTAGTGAAGGTAAGGGCATCAAGAGCAGGCACGAGTCAGGCTGCAGAGGCTAGGGATTCAATTGAGAAGCCATTTTCACACTGGATTCGAGGTGCACCTAAGGAGAAATGGTCATTCCTTTATGATACCAACGGAATACGGTATGGTATTCAGACAACGAACCATGCAGAGTGTTTCAATATGGTTATGCGTTCTTGTCGTGCCTTTCCACTTGTGGGAATTGTTGAGTTCATCATGTATGGGTGCATGAAGTATTTCAGAGAGTGTTACACGGCTGCAAGCATAAACATCAGCAACCCCCAAATTCAGTTTTGCAAAAGAGTGACACAATATATGCAAGAGAAGATTGAAAAGGCAAAACTGCACCTGCGTCATATCCACAGGTATAATGGAGCATAGATTTGAGGTTCTATGTATGGATAGAAGTGGTCGTGGTATCCGTAGAGATAGAGTGGTACAGGAGAGTTTGATTACAGTTGATGGCAAAGTATTCTGCTCCTGCATGAAGCCTAAGTTATTGCATATGCCATGCTCCCATCTCATTGCGGCATGTGCAGAGTCTGCGTTACAGCCAGGACTATTTGTTTCACCGTACTTCAGCAAGGAAGCAGCTGTATCCACTGGGGACATGAGGTATACGGGATTGGAATTGTGGGGCCTTTCACTCAGGATAATGAGAATAAGATGTTTATTCCTGATCCAGCCACTAAGAAAGGCAAAGGCCGCCTGTCAGACACGTCGTATTCGGAATGGTATGGACGAGTCGGAAGCAAGCAAGGCACAAAAGCGTTGCAGCCAATGTGGATCATTGAGTCACAACTACAAGAAGTGTCCTCAGAATGCACTTCACGATGCTGCTGACGTCGGTCCTTCCGGAAATCCCAGAGATGGAGCACCTCCTACGTTTAGACGAGCATCGGCGAGAATTGCTCGTGGAAGGCATTCGGTGTCATGATCCACAATTGTATTTCATTATTTGTAATATATAGTAATGAAATATGGCAGGTATGTAATGAAGTATTATTGTATTTATGTGTCCAGTTTGTATGAAATATATATTTACCTATGTGTTCTCATATATTTTTGAATGCAGGTATGGAGATGGACTCCTTGCTAGACCCAGTGATCGACTCGAGCCACAGGTCTTACTTTGCAGCTGTTGAGCACCGAGCCCTAGAGGTGCTACGTTCCTCGTCCACCCGGCGAGGCGATCTCTATACACCACGATTGGTGTGACCGGTATGTAATGAAATATTATTGTTTATCACTTTTGTATTCGCCGGTATTCCTTTGTTTCGACATTTTTTGTTTTTTTGCAGGTTACGTGAGGCCGGCCTACTGACTCTGAGCCGTCTTGTCGAGGTTGGGCCTATTCAGCTCGACCGATCCCTCCTGACGGTGCTCGTTGACAGATGGAGGCCGGAGACACACACGTTCCACCTCCCGTGTGGGGAGATGACTCCTACGCTGCAGGACGTGGCCTACCTCCTCGGCCTCCCTATCGTCGGGGAGGCTGTAGATCCGCGTGTGGTGGCGGCCTCGTGGAAGGATGAGCTGGAGGCCCGTTTTGCCCTGGTTGACCGCGTGGACGAAGCAGGTCCGATCAACCCGCACCCGCGAGCAGCAGGTCCTTCGAAGACCTGGTTCCTACAGTTTAAAGTACGTATTCATTGCATATATAAATTTAATTGTTGCAATTCACATGTTCCATTGCCAGTTGAAACCATTAATCTTAATTGTTTATGCAGCCTGCCTTGTTGGCTGCGGATGCCGACGAGTACAGTGTGACCAGATCGCTGGAGGCGTACCTACTTTGGTTGTTTGGTTACATCATGTTCAACAACACTCATGGCAACTCGGTCGATAGGATTCTCCTTCCGTATGCACGGGAGATTGCGGATTGGGACTGAGGACGTACCGCCCTACAGCTGGGGTGAGGCGGTACTTGCAGCCACTTACCGTGGACTCTGCGATGGGTGCATGAAGACACATGGGAACGCTATCCTGTCAGGGTGCCCACTACTGCTACAGCTTTGGTCGTACGAGAGGCTAGCCGTTGGTCGCCCCTTGGTCAGCCACGAGTCTTACCACGGGGGCATGTACGGCGACGAGGAGGACGAGAGGCCCACTATGGGAACTATCTGGATCTGGCGTCAGGTATGTTCGCAACAAACCTAATTTTGTTATTCATCGTTACATGATGTATTAGCGCAATTTTAATTTTACTTATTCGGAATGCAGAGGTCCTGGGCACATGCGCGGGTTAAACGCGCATATCCTGAGTTTGTTTCGGAGCTCGACATGCTGACGCCCGAGGACGTTGTCTGGGAGCCTTACAGCCCAGAGGCTGTGGCTACCCGTGCACCAGCAGGCCTGTCTTCGCACTGCTCCGCGAATGCGAGCCTGTGGCTTACTTCCGCCGTCCTGGTTTATAACATCGCGGTTGAGGCATATTGCCCCTGGAGAGTCAGGAGACAGTTTGGGCAGCGCCAGGAGTTTCCGGTGCCCACCGCGTTGGAGCGTGTCAGTCGCCAGGACCATAGGTAATTATGAATGAACTTGGCTCATACATTCGTGTCGAATCTAACGATTATTCGTGGTCCACTTTGTAGGTTGTCAAGGAGTGGCTTGCCGTGCTCTGATGATTGGCTCACCAAGATCCAGCCGTGGGTGGACCAATGGGAACAGGCAGACGATCACTTGGTCCATCCAACAGGACCACACACAGATAGCTCCTTTAGGGCTTACCTCACCTGGTACTTACCCCGGACTCGGGCTCGTCTGGTTTTTGTTGACACTCACCCACAGCCACACTAGGCGAGGCCTCATGATGGCTATGCCCGGCACCACGTGGAGGCACTAGCTGGCGCGGTGAGTCTCTTGATCATATTTGCATATATATATATAATCATATTCATAAGATAATTCATGTGTTTGTAACTTTACCGAATTGATGCAGCTTCGCCTTTGCAACATGATGGAGACGGACTGCTCGACTTACCTGACGAGGGTACGTGCCGGATCCCCAATGACCCAGTTTGAGCAGACAGAGGCATAGTCGAGGCAGCGTGATCAGTTGCGTCAGGTAGCGCACAACTTCGGAAGCCGTGTGCAATACGAAGACAGCCACGGGTCGTCTCAGGCCTCGTCGTCGTTTCCGTGTCCGTCGACCATGCACGGGCCGACGTCGTAGTTCTTCCCAAGTGCAGGTAACGTACATATCTCTTTAAAATTACATCAAGTGTTCCTACATATTTACTAATATCACATACAGGATACGATCCAGCTACTGCGTTCGGCCATACTGGAATGTTTAGAGGGACAGCACCAGTTGGCGGACCGTATCCAGGGATGGTACCGGGGCCACAGATAACGGCCTACACAGGTTAATTTATGTTTCGTATTTCGGTTTCTACATGTCATTACGAAATATACGAGCGTACGCTAACATCCACATTTTTTGCGTAGGATTCTACCCCGATGCGGGCGCCGGACCTTCTTCTTCCTCCTTTCGACCAGATAACGAGACATTCACCTTAGACGACTTCGACAGCTTGAGTCCAGAAGAGCCTGCCGCGCAAGGTGACCCCGATGTCTTGGGGTATTCACAGCTAGGAGGAGCACCACTTGGGATCTCTCAGCAGCAGACACCGCAGCCCCTTGCGCGTCCTGAGCGACAGGTGAGGTCTCCGGATGTTCTCACCTACTCCGAGGGACATGTCCGTGCCCAGCAGAGGGCTAAGAGGGTCCGACGCCCTAGGGGTGGTTAGATGTATATGATGTTTATTTGTAATGAGATAGCTGTGGACCGCTTATTTGTATCCGATGTTTATGATTGTGGTAGGTTACTTGTCATTTGTTTTTATAGATATTATTTATGTGAACTTATTATGTTTGTGGGTTCCATAATGCTCGTGAAATAAGGGAAGTTCTTGCGATTTTTTTCCGTGATTTAATGAAGGACAAGTTACGTGCGGTAGGAGTTAGCGGCTGAGATCTTGCCGACGATGATGACGAATACACGCTCGAATAGCTCAAAATAGGTCCCTGCAAAAATAAAAGTCCGAGAAAAAAAAGGGGGGGCCTGTCGCCCCCCCAACGGGCGACAGGGCCCTGTCGCCCGAGGGGTGGGCGACAGGCCCTTGTCACCCGTTGGGGGGGGGGGGGCGACAGGTCCCCCCCCTTTTTTTCTCCAGGGACTTCGTTGCAAATTTGAAAAAAAAATTACACATTGGGCCTGTCACCCTATGGGAGGGCGACTGGGGTATATTTTTGAAATATTTGAAAACAGACATATATTTTTGAAATTTTAATTTTTAAAAAATATAAAAATGAAAAAAGTTCCACGAAAAGCCGCCCCCTCCAGCCTAGACGTTACTATGAACGTAGTAAGGCCTGCGTTATATCCAGGCCCCGTTTAGATCCACCAACCCCCCCACCCCCTCCCCCACACAAAAACATCACTTTCTATCACATCTCCATCACATCGAAACATTAAATATAGCAAATGACTCATGCATGAAGTACTAAATGTAGATAAATAAAAAACTAATTGCACAATTTTGATGTACGTTGCGAGACGAATCTTTTGAGCCTAGTTAGGTCATGGTAGGACAATATCTACCACAAACAAACGAAAAGTGTTATAGTGTGCTATAATGTTTTTTCCCTGGCACTACAGTGAATTTCAAGGCAACTAAACACAGCCCCAATCAAGGAGTGGCGTAGCAAGAATTTTTGCTTGGGGTATATCCGAACCAAAATTTTCATATGGAAATCGGTAAAATTCATTTAGCAATCGTAAATGGTAAAATTTAACAACAACTAGCTAACAAATTAGATTGCAATGAAGAAAGAGTTAAGATTAGAGATTTGAGGAAAACATGCACAGATGGCAGAGCTGCTCACCACTTCACCAGCAGGCAGGGGGTGAAGCCAGTGTTAGATATAGATGTACAAAAAGCACGAGACCCGACAGCCCGGCACGAGGCATGATTTTTTAGCCCGGTCCAAACACGATATGGCCTAGTATTCATCGTGCCCGGGCCGGCCCGGCCCGATACTTCGTGCCCTGCTTGGGCCGTCACTATGGCACGATGGCTGTCCGGCCCGGCACAGATTTTAAAGGCATTTTTTTCTTTTTTATATTTTAAAAAATTCAAAATTTTAAAAATATATGTCCGTTTTGAAAAATTTCAAAAATATATCCCGGTCGTCCTATGGGGGGCGACAGGCCGTAAATGTAATTTTTTTCTTCAAATTTGCAACGAGCTCCCTGGCCGAAAAAAAATGAAGGGGGGCCTGTCGCCCCCCAAAGGGCGACAGGGGGCGCCCCTCGGGCGACCGGAGGGCCCCGCCCACAGGCGCGACAGGGGGGCCTAGCGCCCCCCGCGGGTGACAGGGGGGGCCTGTCGCCCCCCTCGGGCGACCGGGGATTGCTTCCCTATATAATCATTCTACCCTATTCCCTCCTCATTTGAGCCCAAAAATTCCACCAAAAATCCAGAAAAAAGAGGGGTGAGGAGAAGGGAAGCGGCGAAGCCCTGCCGGATTCCGCACTTGTGATCTGCAGGTTAGTACATTTAGTTTATGTATTTTCCATTGGTATTGTAGAGTAATTTTATTTAATTAGTGCTATAGTAGAACCATTTAAGTAGGAGTTTAATAATACTTTAGTTTTTCGTTACGTAGTAGTAAATTAGTTTAGAAAATTAGTACTACGCATTTATTATTACAATTGCAGTACTATTAGAGACGTGTTTATAAATTAATTATGATTTAGAATAGAATTTGGCATATGCAGTATAGAATTTGAGTGTCATCATATAGTTATGAATACTTATATGTTGTAGTTGAATTCCATACTTAGTTTTTACGGATTATTGAATAAGGTAGTGAAGTAAAGAGTATAACTCGATAAGTATTCTGTGATATACAGATATGTCGAGCAAGATGCAGTTTCAAGTATTTTATGGTGACTACAATATTTTGTATGAGCCAAATGGAGTAGACCTTTCTGCCTTTAAGTGCACGTCTAGCGCCATAGATAAACCTCTGGAAAGGAGTTTTGGTTCCATATGTAAGTGGCTGCAGCGTGGGTTTCGTGTTGATCCGTTGACACATGTGATGACCGTCCAGTCTCTTGTTAATTGGGAGGTAGAAATTGATTTATGGGAATTGATGATGATACACAGCACTGATGACTGGCAGAAGTACATACAAGCAGCTCTAGAGCGTGGGTGGCCTCTGACCATTCTTGTTCAAATCCGGGAGAAGACACAAAAAGAAATCCAACATGGTGCAGATCAAGCAACTCCGAGTATTCGAAGAGAGACCAACTATGTTGAGCAAGATGAGTCAGAAGAGATAGAGAACCAAAATATGGGACCACAGGGCCTTGCTGATGAGGGAGAGAGGATACATAGCATTGTGGACGAGATGGAGGCAGAAGACCAAACCGCAATAGAGATGGAAGAATATGAGGGCTCATCTGATGACGAGCAGTACTCATTGCCAAAAGAGTGGAAGGAGCATGGTTTTGGCAGTCATGTCACAGAAGACGTACGAAATCAGGAGTGGGAGTACAGAGGGAATGAGGTAGTGCAAGGTGCAACATATCCAAACATTGAAGCCGTAAAAGATGCTGTGAGACTATGAACAATATCATTGAAACGAGAATTTAGAGTCGTAAAGTCTGGCAGTAAAGAATATGAGGTGAAGTGTGTGAATGATGGATGTCCATGGCGAGTACATGCATTCAAGGGAAAATGGAAGTCGAACTGGAAATGTTCCATTGTGACAGAGCACACTTGTTTGCTGTCAGAAGTTCTTCCCTCGCATCACAATATATCATGCGACTTTGTTGCAAAGCAAATATATGGGTTGATTATGGACAACCTAAATTATGAGCAAAAAATGATTGTTCGACACATTGAGCAGACTTACCAGTACACCATTAGTTATTTGAAGGCATGTCGGGCTAAACAAAGGGTGTTCGAGATGCGGTTCGGCACATACGAGGCATCATATAATAACCTACCTCGTATGTTATCCCAGGTTGCTGCTAGAAATCCTGGAAGCTTTTATGACATATACCTCGTACCAGCCGTGACTAGGGGGGCAAAGAATTCTGCAACGAGTCTTCTTTTGCATAGGTGCTTGTGTTAGAGCATTTCAGTGTTGTCTTCCGGTGATCTGCATTGATGGCATATTTCTGACTGGAAGGTATAAAGGTCAGATACTCACCGCAATCGGGGTAGATTGCAACAACCAAATAGTTCTGCTCGCATTTGCATTTGTTGAGAATGAGAAATTAGACAGTTGGTATGGGTTCCTTGAACGAGTGAAGGTTCATGTTGTTGCTGCACATCCAGGTATGTGCCTTATTAGTGATAGCCATGCATGTCTGCTGCAATCAATACTGAAATTGCAACGTGGAACTGCGACAACGCCTCCATTGTGGCCCAATGTCCAAAACAGGTGGTGCATTAGGCATATGGGTGCAAACTTCTATGACCACTTCAAGAACAAGGATCTTAAGAACATATTTAAGAGGTTGTGCACCCAAAATCAAAAGAGAAAATTCAATGCATTATGGCAGATGCTTGATCAGTTGACTGCAGAGCTAGTGAAGGTAAGGACATCAGGAACAGGCACGAGTCAGGCTGCAGAGGCTAGGGATTCAATTGAGAAGCCATTTTCACACTGGATTCAAGGTGCACCTAAGGAGAAATGGTCATTCCTTTATGATACCAACGGAATACTATATGGTATTCAGACAACGAACCATGCAGAGTGTTTCAATATGGTTATGCGTTTCTTGTCGTGCCTTTTCTCTTGTGGGAATTGTTGAGTTCATCATGTATGGGTGCATGAAGTATTTCAGAGAGTGTTACATGGCTGCAAGCATAAACATCAGCAACTCCCAAATTCAGTTTTGCACAAGAGTGACACAATATATGCAAGAGAAGATTGAAAAGGCCAAACTGCACCGCGTCATATCGACAGGTATATTGGAGCATAGATTTGAGGTTCTATGCAAGGATAGAACTGGTCGTGGTATCCGTAGAGATAGGGTGGTACATGAGAGTTTGATTACAGTAGATGGCAAAGCCTTCTGCTCCAGCATGAAGCCTAAGTTATTGCATTTGCCATGCTCGCATGTCATTGCGGCATGTGCAGAGTCTGGGTTGTAGCCAGGAGTATTTGTTTCACCTTACTTCAGCAAGGAAGCAGCTGTATCCACCTGGGGACATGAGGTATACGAGATTGGAATAATGGGGCCTTTCATTCAGGATAATGAGAATAAGATGTTTATTCCTGATCCAGCCACTAAGAAAGGCAAAGGCCGCCGTCAGACACGTCGTATTCGGAATGGTATGGACGAGTCCGAAGCAAGCAATGCACAAAAGCGTTGCAGCCAATGTGGAGCATTGGGTCACAACTACAAGAAGTGTCCTCAGAATGCACTTCACGATGCTGCTGACGTCGGTCCTTTCGGAAATCCCAGAGATGGAGCACCTCCTACGTTCAGACGACCATCAGCAAGAATTGCTTGTGGAATGCATTCGGTGTCATGATCCACAATTGTATCGAACATATCTGTAATATATAGTTTTTATGCGTCCAGTTTGTATGGAACATATCTGTAATGTATAAATATCGTGCGTGGAGTTTGTATCGAACATATCTGTAATATGTAGTAATCGTGCGTGGAGTTTGTATCGAACCTATCTGTAATGTATAAATATTACGCGTCCAGTTTATATGAAACATATATGTACCTATGTGTTCTCATATATTTTTGAATGCAGGTATGGAGATGGACTCCTTGCTAGACCCAGTTATCGACTCGAGCCACAGGTCTTACTTTGCAACAGTTGAGCACCGAGCCCTAGAGGTGCTACGTCCTCGTCCACCCGGGGAGGCGATCTCTATACACCACGATTGGTGTGACATGTATGTAATGAAATATTATTGTTTATCACTTATGTATTCGTCGGTATTCCTTTGTTTCGACAATTTTGTTTATTGCAGGTTACGTGAGGCCGGTCTACTGACTCTGGGCCGTCTTGACGAGGGTGGGCCTATTCAGCTCGACCGATCCCTCCTGACGGCGCTCGTTGACAGATGGAGGCCGGAGACACACACGTTCCACCTCCCGTGTGGGGAGATGACTCCTACGCTGCAGGACGTGGCCTACCTCCTCGGCCTCCCTATCGTCGGGGAGGCTGTAGGTCCGCGTGTGGTGGCGGCCTCGTGGAAGGATGACCTGGAGTCCCGTTTTGCCCTGGTTGACCGCGTGGAAGAAGCAGGTCCGATCAACCCGCACCCGCAAGCAGCAGGTCCTTCGAAGACCTGGTTCCTACAGTTTACAGTACGTATTCATTGCATATTTAAATTTAATTGTTACAATTCACATGTTGCATTGTCAGTTGAAACCATTAATCTTAATTGTTTATGCAGTCTGCCCTGTTGGCTGCGGATGCCGACGAGTACAGTATGACCATATCACTGGAGGCGTACCTACTTTGGATGTTTGGTTACATCATGTTCAACAACACTCATGGCAACTCGGTCGATAGGATTCTCCTTCCGTATGCACGGGAGATTGTGGATGGGGACGAGGACGTACCGCCCTACAGCTGGGGTGAGGCCGTACTTGCAGCCACTTACCGTGGACTCTACGACGGCTGCATGAAGACACATGGGAACGCTATCCTGGCTGGGTGCCCACTACTGCTACAGCTTTGGTCGTACGAGAGGCTAGCCGTTGGTCGGCCCATGGTCAGCCACGAGCCTTACCACGGGGCCATGTACGGCGACGAGGAGGACGAAAGGCCCACTATGGGAACTATCTGGATCTGGCGTCAGGTACGTTCGCAACGAATCTAATTTTGTTATTCATTATTACATGATGCATTAGCACACTTTTAATTTTACTTATTCGGAATGCAGAGGTCCTGAGCACATGCGCAGGTTAGATGCGCATATCCTGAGTTTGTTTTGGAGCTCGACATGGTGACGCCCGAGGACGTTGTCTGGGAGCCTTACAGCACAGAGGCTGTGGCTACTCGTGAACCAGCAGGCCTGTCTTCGCACTGCTCCGCGAATGCGAGCCTGTGGCTTACTAAAGCCGTCCTGGTTTTTGACATCGCGGTTGAGGCATATTGCCCCTGGAGAGTCAGGAGACAGTTTGGGCAGCGCCAGGAGTTTTCGGTGCCCACAGCGTTGGAGCGTGTCAGTCGCCAGGACCACAGGTAATTATGAATGAACTTGGCTCATACATTCGTGTCGAATCTAAAGATTCTTCGTGGTCCACTTTTGTAGGTTGTCAAGGAGTGGCTCACCAAGATGCAATCGTGGGTGGACCAATGAGAACAGGCAGACGAGCACTTGGTCCATCCAACAGGACCACACACAGACAACTCCTTTAGGGCTTACCTCACCTGGTACTTACCCCGGACTCGGGCTCGTCTGGTTTATGTTGACACTCACCCGCAGTCACACCAGGCGAGGCCTCAGGATGGCTATGCCCGGCACCACGTGGAGGCACTAGCTGGCGCGGTGAGCCAACGTTCTGCAGCTCACCTTGCTTGTTGTTCCACAAAGTCCTTTGCCTGCTGCGACTGCACGGTGTCGAACCACTGCATAAAATCACAAAGAGGCGGAGGAGACTTTGTCCAACAAAAGTTAGAATCATAACTCAATGTTAGGTCACAAAGAAAAATAGCGTATGTTGTCCTGCTACCTTGGCCCGGTAGTTGCCGTATCGCTTAGGTGGATCATATTCGTAGTTCTCACACATAAAGAACCTCATGCCGTAGTCATCTCCTAAAACCTCAGATTGCATGAACTTGCATAACGAACCGCAGAAGCACATTGGCACATCAATTCCTTCAGGTACGGTGGCTTCACACTTGCTCCACGGAATATTGGTTGATCCTAACGAAGACATTGGCGCTATAGTATGGTGCGCCAAATGACGAACAATGATTTAAATAATGCACATATCGTATACCAAATCGATGCGTGAAAATACAGGTACTGTTATAATTCTATTGTCTTATGCTGCAATATCAATAAGGTACTGTCATAATTCTATTCTAATGCATAATTAATTTAAAAACAAGTCTGTAATAGTACTCAAATTGTAATACTAAACGAGTATTCTAAAGCACCAAATCTAATTCAGCTAGTCCACTAATTAAATTAAATTGTTATACAATATCAACGGATTCATACGGAAGTTATCGGTAGATCACAGGTGTGGAATTCGGCAGAGCTTCGCCGCTTTTCTTCTCCTCACCCCTCTCTTTTTTTCTGAATTTTTAGGCTCAAATGACGAGGGAATGGCAGCCAGTGCTTATATAGGGTGGAAGGACCCTGTTGCCCCTAGGGTGGGCGACAGGCCCCCTCCCCCGGACCAGGGACCTCTTTGTAAATTCCAAAAAAAAATTACATTAGGGTCCTGTCGCCCGTGGCTTGGGCGACAGGACCCTGTCGCCCCCCTAGGGCGACCGTGGGGTAGTTTTGAAATATTTCAGAATGGACATATATTTTTGAAATTTTGATTTTTTTTAAAATATAAAAAAGCGCGATTTTAAAGTATGGCCCGACGTTACCTTCACCTCCACCACATGCCCAAACATGAATGACCTCGGCCTACTTTTTTTTTTTTGATAAGGTGCCATCTGGCTATTTATTTATTCAAAACAAGTGAGACATCGTCTGCCAGGGCAGCTATAATGAAACTTCGGGTGTTCATCCGCCCATGTGCATGAAGCTTTCTCAGCTAAAGAAGTTCTAGCTAGCAAATGGGCTACTTCATTTACCTCCCTATTTCAATGTTCTATAGCACAAGAGACAAAATCACTCCTTAAAACTTGACATTCATATACAATTGGCGCCGCACTTGTTGCCGAAACCCCCCATCTTTCATCGTGTCAACGACCATAAGACAATCAGACTGAATTATAATATTATTGCTTCCAATTTGCTGTGCCAACTACAAACCATCTCTCAATGCCAAAGCTTCCGCCATAGGTGCATCCCCGACATGATCCAGGAACCTGTTAGCTGCTGCGATACAACTACCAGTATGGTCTCTAATAATCACACCCGTTGCACCCGTTCCTGACTCCATTGAAAAAGCTGCATCAACATTTATGGCAATCCATCCTTCGGGTGGTCGCTTCCATCGTTTGTTTTGCACTTGCATCTTCTTTGGTGCTCGTGAATAATTCAAAGCCAAAGCCGCTATTGCCATCGCCACCCTGGCTACGGTTTGTACTTGTTCTCCATGAACTAGCTGCCTTCGCTCCCACCATAAATACCATCCACCAATAAGTATCAGCTCCGGCAAGCCAATATTCTCCAACAACTGAACTTGATCACCTCGTCTAATCAATTCTTCCAGAATCACGGAACCTGACCGATCAACATGAAAAGATTCCAGAATTTGCTCCCAAACTCCAAGAATTTTCCATACACCCTTCGCCTTGTCACAAGAGAACAGGATGTGTTTAATATCTTCGCATCCAGCATTACATATTGGGCAACCGCTAGTATTTCCAATATGTCTGTTAGTTAGCACCCCTCGGCATGGGACAAAACCTTGGAGTGCACGCCATCCGAATATATGGACCTTTGCTGGCACTTTAAGTTTCCAAAGACCCTTCCAAACTGATCTCGTTCCAGCATCTCCTGCCCCTGCTCCCCCAATCTTCCTGTATATTTATTCTCCCATTGAAGATGGTATGCCGACCGGACCGAGAACAGCCCATTTCGGTTGTAATGCCAGGCCACTAAATCCTCTCTTCCGTGATACAATGGTATTTCCAGAATCCTTTCCACATCGACCGGCCAAAAAATAGATCGAATAAGAACTTCATCCCACTCACCATTTAATGGATCAATTAGTTCGGAGACCTTCGTTAACAGGGTAAGTCCCCTAGGAGTTTGTATCTTCAAGTTGTGACTTCCTGGTATCCATGACTCCCCCCAAATATTGATCTAGCTACCATCACCAACTCGCCATATATATATCCTTGTTTGAAACACTCCAAACCTGCTAATATACTCTACCATGTGTAAGAAGCTCCCTTCTTCAGTTTTGCTTCTAATAATTTTCCATTTGGATAATATTTCGCTCTCAAGACTCTAGCACATAGCGAATCAGAATCACTCAACAGACGCCAAACTTGTTTGGCCAATAAAGCAAGATTGAAGCTTTGTTAGTCCCGAAACCCCATACCTCCGCGGTTCTTAGGAACACACATTTTCCACCAAACCCTCCAATGAATCCTCTTTTCTCGTTGTCATCACCCCACCAGTATTGCGAGATAGTATCTGATATTCCTTTGTATATATTTTGAGGAATTTTGAACATCATCATTGCATACACCGGTATAGCCTGAGCGATCGATTTGATGAGAACCACCTTGCCTCCCATACTTAGCAATTTTTCCTTCCATCCATTTACCCTTTGTCTGACTCGATCAACCAAATGTCGAAAGCAGTCACTCCTTTCTGCACCAACTAGTGCTGGCAGACCAAGATATTTATCATTAAGAGATTCAGTCATGACATTTAAAATTTGGCACACCTCCTCCTTTACTTCCAGGTGTGGCTCTCCTCTCTTCTGGCCTTCTCCCCACAACACGTCAAACGCGCACAGACCCCAAACGGCCAAACCTAATCTGTTGCTCCTGTGGATAGGGATGGGCGCTCAGCATTCTCCATGGCTCCACCTCCTTCATCCCTTCCGATAGCTCGCATTAGGTGGAAACAGGAGACGGCACGCCGGTCGTGCCGGCAAACAGGAGGCCCCGGAGACGCGCTGGCCGCATCGGCGAGCAGGAGGCCGCGGAGGCGCGCGACAGACTGTGACGGCACCGCCAAATTAAAACTCTAATTAACCATAATGGCCGTCATTTGAACACATCGGGCGCATTAGCTTAACGGTTTAATTTGGCGGTCCTTTCTCAACCCACGTCCCGATCGAAACAACACCGATAGTCCCACGCGAAGGTGAGCGCAGATGGTACAAGCACGACAGAAACTCGAAAAATACAGCAAATATTCATAAGACTTTACCTTAAGTTTTATAAACCAAGTTTGAATAAATACATAATTTACAAACTTTGTATTACTGAAATCCGGGTTCAACTAGAGGAAAGGGGCCTACTACCACCTAAAAGTGTACCCTAGGGAGATCCCTAACTAAACGTCTGGCTCCATAATCTCCCATCCCTCTGCATCCCGGCGGATGAACTTAGCGCAGCAGGGACAGAAGTCTACGTCTGCGTGTCCTGCAGTAATGTTTCAACAAAAGCCCTGAGCAACTAATACTCAGCAAGACTTACCCGACCAGTGGGTATAACTTAGCCCACATATCTAGACCTGCAAAGCTTTTGGCTGGACGTTAGTTTTGTGGAAAAAGCAAATAAGGTGAATCCTTATTTCCATATTTTAGCTCATGATTCTATATATCTTGACCATCATCTAAATTTGGCATATCTAGAGCAAACATGATAAAGCATATACTAACCATCCAAGTGAATATAACCATATGCCATACATACTCCCACTCGATACTACACTTTGACGCAGTGATCAAGGTGCCCATGTCCGAGAGCGACTGACGGCGAATTGATTCGATTTAACCTTGCAAGGTGGACCTAACCAACACGGCACGCGTATGCCCCGTCGGACCACACGCACCAACCCTTCCCCTTCCCGCCTTGAATTATAGAACCGCCCCACCTACATATAGTCAGCCGAGCTGAACGAGAGACCCCCAAAAGTAAACATATGCATCCCGTTTCTCCGCGACTACTCGACTCGCCCTAAGGGGTGGTGATGAAGTTCTGTACTTTCGAAGCGAGACAGTACTAGGCTTACCGGTTTTGACTACCACCTACTCCCTGCATGCGGTTAGTACAGTTCAAACATGATCAGTAGGGCCGACAACGGCTCGGTCCTTAACCGACACAGGCGGAACTACACCTCTCCCACCCGGTCTCAGATTCTATTCTTTCTTTTCATTCTAAGACTTCCATCCCAAGATGAGTAACTCATATATGGAAACATAAAAACAACCTATATCTCGCGAGTAACCAAAAATTTCTCGACTTCTACCGAACCCTATTTTGCATAGCATATCTATCGTCCTATACATACTAGTATAACTCAAGGAAACATAGGGTTCATGCAACTATTATACTTCAACTGGAATGCCCTGCGGACTGTCCACGCCCAAGTGGCGGACCGTCCGCAGTACAACTCTGCCGACCCACCAGAACCAACTACCGCTCTGGACAAATTTCAATCTATACGGCAGACCGTCCGCTACAACATAACAGACTGTCCGCAGTTTAATTCTGCAATACTACCAGAGGCAACGATGCCTCTGGACAAAATTTTAATCTCTACTGCGGACCGTCCGGCCCTCCTTGGCGGACCGTCTGCAGTTCACTCGGCCAATTCCACCAGAGACGATAACGTCTCTGGACAAAATTCTAGACTATACGGCAGACTGTCCACTATCCAATAGCGGACCGTCCGCAGTTCAACCTTGCGAACGCCACCAGAGACAACATCGTCTCTGGACAAATTTTGATCTCTACGGCGGACTATCCGCTCTCCAATAGCGGACCGTCCGCAGTTCAATCCTACAAAAACACCAGAGACAACATCGTCTCTGGACAACTTCTAACTTGACCGGCAGACTGTCCGGCCCTCCTAGGCGGACCGTTCGCAACTCACTTTTGCAGACCACCCGACAGGCGGCAGTAAGCACGGCGGCGGCGGCGACGGCGACGGCGGTTCACCGGCGCCGGCGGTGCACAACGGGAGGGGGAAAGAGGCCAGGGAGCACAAGTGACTCACCACGAATCCATTCCCGCGGTAGGTTCGGGCGGAGGATAATCTGAGAAGCGGATGGACGGTGGAACAAAGCTTCAAGCGCCTCCAATGGTGACCGGCGGTGGTTGGGAGATTCCGGCCAGGGAGAAGCCGGGCTAGGGGTTGGGGAAGGTGGAGGAGGTGCCGGGGAAGGTTCTCGCGCGAGGAATCGAAGTATGGTGGCCGGAGGAGGGTGATCGACGGAAGGGGGCGACGGCGGCGCGAGCAGACGAGCTGCGCTCGTCTCTGGTCGAGGTGGGAATTTGGAAGGAGGAGATGACGACTGGGCCCACATCCAGCTAAATATCTGGGTGTTACTCTGGCAGACCGTCCGCCGATCCCTAGCGGACCGTCCTCGGTTTTCCTGGGTGTTACAATCCTACCCCCTTAAATAAATCTCGTCCCGAGATTTAGAGTGAAGTTACTAATTGAAACAGGAGCGAAATGTTAGGTACCTCGATAAGTTTGTAGCAACTTTGGAGACTTGGATTGAACAAATTTTTCCGTTTCCCAAGTGGCTTCCCGCTCGGAGTGATTGCTCCATTGCACTTTATAGAAATCACTGATTTGATTCTGAGTGAACCTGGTCTTGTGATCAATAATTTTGATTGGATACTCCGAATAGACAAGATCGGGCTCCAATTGCAACTTTTCTATGTCAATCACCTTTTCTGGAACACGGAGGCATTTCCGGAGCTGAGAGACATGGAATATATTATGAACCGCGATTAATTAGGCAGGAAGTTCTAGGCGATATGCTACCGGCCCGCACCGCTCAATGATAGGAAAAGGCCCAACATAGTGAGGTGCGAGCTTTCCCTTCACTCCGAATCGCTGGACTCCTTTCATTGGAGATACCCGCAAGTAAACATGGTCTCCCACTTGGAATGAGACGGACTGACGTTTCTTGTCCGCATAACTTTTCTGTCGGGATTGGGCTATTTTCAAATTCTCCTGTATGAACTAGACTTGTTCTTCTGCCTCACTGACCATCTCAGGGCCGAACACATTTCTTTCCCCGGCTTCTGACCAGTTCACTAGAGTTCTACACCTCCGCCCATATAATGCCTTAAAAGGAGCCATTTTGATGCTTTCTTGATAACTGTTGTTATAAGAAAATTCGGCTAAAGGCAGGCATTCATCCCATTTCTTGCTATAAGAGAGTACACAGGCTCTAAGCATATCCTCTAGAATTTGATTGATTCGCTCAGTTTGACCATCGGTCTGAGGATGATAGCGGAGCTGCGAATAAGCTGAGTACGTAGAGATGCATGCAACTATTCCCAGAAACGTGCAACAAACTATGAGCCTCTGTCCGATATGATTGTTTTGGGTATACCATGAAGACTCACAATCCGAGCCATATATATTTCAGCATATTGGTGAGATGAATAACGGGTCTTCACTGGAAGAAAATGAGCGGATTTGGTGAGGCGGTCCATGATAACCCAAATAGAGTCATATCCCTTTGACGTGGGAGGCAAACCAACAATGAAGTCCATACTAATATCCTCCCACTTCCACGAAGGGATATCCAATGGTTGTAGCATACCAGCAGGTCTGATATGACTTGCTTTGACTCTTCGATAGATATCGCACTCGGACACATATTTGGCGACCTCACGTTTCATCTTGGTCCACCAGAACCGCTGCCTGATATCTTGATACATTTTGTTACTGCCCGGGTGAATGGAATACCTAGAAAGGTGATCCTCATCAAGAATTTGTTTCCGGAGTTCTAAATCCTTAGGTACCACCAGCCGGTTCTTAAACCATAAAACACCCTCACCATCTAAATGGAAACATGCCACTCGAGGGTCATTCTCTCTGAGCCTTTGCCTAATCTTTTCCATGCCAATATTGTCCTTCTGAGCCGCAATAACTTGATCTTGAAGAGTTGGAGTGAGAACAATGTTAGCAAGAGTACCCTCAGCTACAATAGCTAAATTCATCTTCTCCATTTCTTGACACAATGTTTCATGCAAAACTGTAGCTGAGACGCAGTTGCAACTTGCCTTGCGACTAAATGCATCTTCCACAACATTTGCCTTGCCCGGGTGGTAATGAATCTCCAGGTCATAATCCTTAATTAACTCTAACCACCGTCTCTGGTGCAAATTTAGCTCGCTCTGGGTGAAAATATATTTGAGACTCTTGTGGTCTGAATATATATGAATCGGATTACCCAGAAGATAATGTCGCCAGATTTTCAACGCATAGACCACTGCTGCTAGCTCTAAGTCATGAGTAGCATAATTCTCCTCATGCCGCCTGAGAGCTCTGGAAGCATAAGCAATCACCCGCTAATTTTGCATAAAGACGCAGCCGAGGCCCGTACCTAATGCATTACCCAAAAATGTCAAGGCCAGAGCAATATCTGGCTAAGTCAAAGGCAAAAATGGGAACGTGGCCAAGACTCATACCTGATGCATCACAGTAAACATCAAAAGGCCGAGTAACGTGCGGCAGAGCCAAGCAGGGGCCGACGTCAATAACTTTCTCAAGGTCAGGAAAGCCTGTTCACATTTGTCATCCCAAACAAACTTCACCCCTTTCTTAAGTAATTCGGTCATGGGCCTAGCAATTTTGGAGAAGTCCGGTACAAACCGGCGATAATATCCTGCTAGCCCAAGAAAACTTTGAATTTTCGGAACTGTCTCAGGGGTCTTCCAATCTAGCACATCTCGGATTTTGCTGGGGTCGACAGAAATACCGTCCTCCAAGATGACATGGCCTAGAAATTGCACCTTTTTAAGCCAAAATTCACACTTACTAAATTTGGCGTATAACTTGTGCTCCCTGAGATGCAGAAGGACAATGCGAAGCTGCTCAGCAAGCTCTTCTTCATTCTCGGAAAATATAAGAATGTCGTCGATGAAAACCACGACAAACTTATCTAGCTCGAGCATAAATACTGAGTTCATGAGATACATGAAATGTGCCGGAGAGTTTGTTAACCCGAAGGACATCACCAGATATTCATAAAGTCCATATCTGGTAGAGAAAGCCGTCTTAGGAATATCTTCGGCTTGGATTTTGATCTGGTGATAACCCGAGCGGAGATCAATCTTGGAAAATACTTTGGCCCCGAATAGCTGATCAAACAAAATATCAATCCGGGGAAGTGGATATTTATTCTTGATTGTGACGGCATTCAGAAGTCTATAGTCCACACACAATCTGAGGCTTTGATCCTTCATTTTAACAAAAAGTGCTGGACAGCCCTAGGGCGAAGTGCTAGGACGAATATAGCCTTTGTCGAGCAGCTCTTGCAATTGCTTCTTTAATTCCACCAGTTCATTGGGTGACATCCGATAAGGTCTTCGGGAAATGGGTGCCGTTTCCGGTTGCAATTCAATTGCAAATTCAACATTGCGATCCGGTGGCATCCCGGGTAAATCCTCCAGAAAAACATCCGGGTAGTCACACACCACTGGTATGTCAGCCAAAGTCTTGCCCTTGGTATGACTCACAGTTGGAGTAATTAACTCATGGTCCCTTAGAGATAGGGTCATAGAACCGTGGAGATGAGAATTTATATGCACAGAATATGACAAAGTGTCCAGAAGGTTCCCATGAAATTTCATCCAATTCATACCAAGGATAATATCCACCTTCTGTGTTGGTAACACAATTAAATGAGTGACAAAAAAATTTCCTTGAAGCCGTAAAGGCACTTGCTTGACCGTTTGGTTGGTTAGTAATTGCCCTCCAGGTGAATGAATACTATAGGGAACCAACATATCTTCTACTTCCAGCCCAAGTCTAACTGCACACTCTTTGCTAATGAAAGTATGAGATGCCCAGAATCAAATAATATTGTGACAGGGTGATCGTTAACTGAGAACGTACCTGTCATCACTGGAGCTCCCTCAGGAATACCCTCGAGGGTGGTGTAGTGCACTTGCCCCGGCTTGAAATGAGCCACATTCTGCTTCTGGCACTGCTGACCGGACTGCTGGGCCTGCTTTGGTGGCATCGGGCAGTTCCGGGCAAAGTGCCCCGGCTGCCCACAGTTGTAGCACGGAAACAAATTGGGGCGCACCCCCGGCTGCTGCACCCAGGCCTTCTGCTCATTCTGCTGAGGGCCAGGAGGCCTGACTGTCCCCTGTGGCTGAGTGTACTGAGGGGGCCTGTATCCCCACTGCTGCGGTGGCTGGTGCTGAAAGGAGGCACGCTGTGGGCTCGACTGCACCAGGCGGAGCCTCTGAGGAGCACTGCTAGAAGACCCCACTGCCGGTGACTTTCTCTTCTTTTTTGCTTTATGAGCTAGGTGGGCGTCCTCCTAAACGATAGCCCCATTGACTAGGTCACTAAAAGTGTTGAATTTGAACATCGCCAGGCAATCCTGGAGCTTACTGCTAAGCCCCTGCCTGAAACACGCCCGCTTCTTCTCATCCGTGTCCATGTGTACCCGGCGAGCTGGAGACCGCGGAGGCGCGAGGGCCACGGTAGCGCACGGGAGGCCGCGGCGACGGTAAGCGTGGCGTGGTGCGTGCAAGGGCAGCTGCAGCACGACGGAGGCCGCTGCGGCGCATGTGGTGGCCGGCGGGCAGCATCAGTAGCGCGACGGCAGGCACAGCAGCCTTCCTCGACCACGCGGGCTTGGGTCGGCACGAGCACGACGAAATCCCCGTGTCGGATCGGGCAAGCACGGCACGACCCGTTAGTTTGTTCATGCCGGGCCTGGCCCGATCCATTCGTGCCCGGTCGGGCCGGGCGGCCCGAATGACCATCTATAGTGTTAGATTGACCCTGGTGCATAGCTCAAGGGGCTGACATGTTCTTTCAGGATTGCATGGTGAATATAAGCTAGCCTAGTGGGAAAAAAAGTTTATCCTGGTGCTGGTGCACCAGGGACGCCCAACGTGGCTTCGCCCCTGCCAGCAGGTAGTAGGGTTGAAGTAGGGAACCGGCTAGGACACCATGGACTGGACGTCGGGCAGCCAGCTAGGAACGGAGCTAGGTTTTGATGTCCGCAGGCATGGTCATCTGTCCGTCTGAGGTTGGGACGCATCAGAGCAAGACCGCAATGGCACCGCCGCCCCGCCGTCGAGGAGCGGGGAGTGGTCGAGTTGTGGAGCTGATGTGCTGTGTGGGACCCTAACTTCCAGGATGAAGGGATTAGGGGTACAAGTCCGGTCGGAGGAGGCGCCAATTACTCCTCCGTCCCAAAATAAATGTACTTCTAAAATTTTAGGGAAGAGATCAATGTTAGTGTAAAGTTTTATATACACACCCCCTATAGAGATGTAATCCTTGTACCTCGAGTGAAGAGAAAGTAAAAAAAACTAGAATTAGTTTGTCCTATTTGTAGATCTATATTAATTCTAGGATAAATTTTAAGCTTTAGAAATACACTTATTGTGGAATGAAGGGAGTACGCACACCATACCGGTGTCACCCACTGGATACGCCTATGCAAACCAGACCTTACTCCTCCATTCCTAGGAGTTCCTAGACAACATAATATTGGGACCACATAAGACTTATGAACGTAGTAATATACCTTACCTTACCGCCACTACCATGTGGATCCATGCAACCACAACTAATCAGTTTCTTTGACATCTTATAATATCGTATACAAGTAAACAACAAAATGCTAAATAATAGCTCCATAACTTTCCCCTCATAGAACATTATCTAATACATTGAAATTTTATAACATAAAAGATGCAAGCATCAAGGGGAAGCCTATGCAACCATTTCCCTAGCTAGTCTCTTCAACAATAAAATAAGTAAATAACAGTGAATCCATGATAAAGCTCATTCCAAGCAAAGTTTTCTTTTTGAGTTTAGGATATCAGAAATCACAGCTATAAGTCCACATCAAGGCTTGCACCAACACCAGCAACACCACGATCTCGTTTTGCACGTTTGATCGCCATCTCCTCACCCAAAGTCCTCCTAAGCTCAGCAACTTCCTTCTTATGTGCATTCTGGTGCCCACCACGAGCCTGTGGATTTTTGAAAGTCTTGGAGCAAAATGAGCACTTGTAGAGTGTTTCCAAGTTTTGTGGCTGCATGGGAGGTACTATGCTAGGCCACACCACTGATCCTAGGGAGGTTAACGCATAGGGGTAGCATTCTTTTGGGTTCGAGGATGCCTTACCAGCCATAGAATCGTGTTGCTAGATCTCTAATCTCTCTTGTTGTGAGATATCTCGAAAGAGAGAACACCCATACTTATAGGCAATTAGAAGGAGCTAAAATAGGAACAAGTTAATGTTGTAGAATTAAAGTTTTTTAAAAATTAGAGATAATTGTAGCATTATTTGCATAAACACCACAAGACAAAGAGCAGTATTCATGGCTCTAAAAAAAGAAGAACAAGATATGTGGACCATTAAGAACTACCAAATTGAATGTCATGTCCAATAGAAAATACAACTCATCAAGGATACCTTAGCCACAGCTACTTATATCACATAGACACTTACCAAGGGAGCATGATTATTCGCCTCTAAATTGGAGATGTAACTAAGAATAGATATGAAGCCGCTTTTAATGTATTAGCACTAGGGGGCTGTGTAGTAGTAACAATTATATCGAAAGAAACAGAGCAACTAGTGTCAAACTTAGTGCTCCCGGCGGTACAGAAGGGCAGTGTCATATCACGTGTTAGGTACCTATACACTAATGCAGGCCGGTGTGATATAGGTGGGATACACATTGTACGTATTTGAGTCAAGAAAATAAAAATATTAATGGCTACTTGTCTTATAGATGTATAAAGTTAAGTTGTGGAGGTGCATATATGGGTGGAAAATTAGACTTAACTACTGCCTTTTCTTTTTCTTTTTTTGGTGCATCGACACCCGCTATGTTGCATATAGCTTTCCCCTGTCATGTTAAGGGTGAGAATGAAGAGACACTTAGATTCCAAGTCCATAATAATTGTATACTGATTTGGGAGGTTGGTCCGGCCCGTGCATGATGAAGAACGGGAGCCTAATCGGGCCATGGTTCCCCACTGCAGTAGCCGGGCTGTTGGACTTTATGGGTTTGGCCCATCTAATTTGATTTGCAATTAAAGAATTAAAAACCCACTAACAAATATTAGTGAATCAAGTGCTTAATCCAGTATAGGTATTTGTGGAGGATCTCAACTGATTTAAATAGTGGATCTTGTGTACAGTGTGAAAACTTTTTGATGTTGAATGCAATAATTCTAAGATATTAAACGTGTGACCATTTCTGGTGAATCATAGCCATAATTCTATTCATGGCTAGTCTTCTAACGCGGGCTCGACGTTATGCACGCAGCAACGATGATTACTGAAATTATGCACGATAAAAACAAATGTATCAATTCTTCGTAGCAAAATGAAGGCTTTATAACAATTCGATATCGGAGGGAAGCTTTAGACTCCTCTATCTCATCCGTCTCTCTCACCTCACCCACGGATAACGGTTAGTGGATTAGGGGGTCACTAAAATAGAAAATTTTAGTTTACACTCTCAGATTATCACAATAGTTCGATTTTCAATCTTAACTACAAAATTCGATAACAGAGACCATCCAACTGTTGAAACCAGATAATTTGGTCCCTTGGCTGGTTTTAAAGGTGGTTTTCCATTTTATGATAATTAAATATTTAAATATAAACATAGAAATCAGTAATTTTTTTTTAAATAAAAAATACGAAATGGGTATCAAAAGATTTCTAATTTTTTATTCAGATTCAATTTTTTATATTCATAATATTTATTTACTTGTAGTTATGCCGATTACTTTTTGAATAACTAAGATTCAAATAGAACAATAATAGATAGGTTACATTTTTAGAAAACATTTGGTACTAGTTTCATATTTTTCTAATTTAAAATAAATTAGTTTTAGTTTTATATCTAATTAGATTTTTTTTTAGAAAAATACAAAACCACCTTCAAACCACGCAAGGACCAAATTTGCCCAGTTTTGACAGTTGGTATATGTTATCCAATTTTGTAGTTGAAGGTTGAAAATCAGGCTTTTACGATAGTTTGAGGATGTACCTTTCCAAAAAAAAGTCCCATCCACCCACATCCCAAACCACCGTGTAGATGTAGACCACTAGAGTACATGAACTTTTACAATATAATAAATTAACAGAAAATCGATTTTAGCCTTCCTAATTAATCATTTGATACAATAATTTGGGCTTTTAAGAGCAACCAAAGAGACTGTCTATATCTTTTCTCATTGTTAGGGATAGAGATTTTGATGAAAAAATATGTTCCAATAGCTTCTCTATATAGTCATCCTCTATTTCACATTTCTTGTTGGCTAAAGATAGATAACAAAAATAGCTTTCTAAAGTGTACAAAAGATATAGAAGAACTGTTGGACATTGAAAATATTTAGAAAATGATTTTTATGCAAAAGATTCTCCAAATACTAATTTAAAGAGTGAAATTTATTAGAAAATTCTTGAAGATGCTCTTCTTTTTGGCTTCACCACTGGCATCATCCTATCCACTTCCAAGCTACTGGATGTTTTCCAGCAACTCGCGAGGCAACTGGAGGGCAAGAAAGAATTGGACGAGCCCAGCCCTATAAAATGGCAATAATATATAGTAGGCTCGAGCCGCTCGACCGGTCTTGTTTAGATCCAAAATTCAAATATTTATAAATGCCACATCGAATATTGCGGCACCTACATGAAGAATTAAATGTAGACCAAATAAAAAAACTAATTGCACAATTTACTTGTAAATTGCGAGACAAATCTAATGAGTCTAATTAGATCGTGATTAGACACTAAACTGCTACAGTAACACATACGCTAATGATATATTAATTAGTTTTAATAAATTCATCTCATAAACTACGGACTATGTAATTTATTTTGTAATTAGTTCACATTTAATACTTCAAATATGTGCCGAACACTAATGTAGTATTTTACACCAAAATTTTACAACATCTAAACAAAGCAAGAAAAGTCTTGGAAACCGCCCCGTGACTAGCCAGGGCCTCCTGCAAGCTGCGTGCCATGTCAACTTCCGTGTGCCCGCCTCACTTGGCTCTCCTTTTCACCGGATGATCGAGCCAGCCCCTGCCCCAGGGTAGACAAAGACGACGGACAAGGCACATCTCCTCTCTCTCCCTCTCTCCACCTCCAGCAAATCCAAAATATTTCTGCAAAAATTCAAAATATAAACGCACGCAAATATATTTATATATGATAAAATAATATATTAGTCTGTAATATAGCAAGAATAGTAAAAGTATTATAAAGTTTTGCATGCACACGCTCAGCATGCTACCCAAAATTTTTTAAAACTATATGAGGAACCAAGACGTCAGAAATATTCTTATAAGCATATAAGCCAAATATCTCAATCCGAATATACATATCATGAATCTTAAAGTCTAACTTGTTTATTTGTTTATTTGTCTCTCTCTCACCCTCTCCCTCTCCCTCTCTTTCCTCCCAAGTCCACTCGTTACTCCAAAGATTGAAGTTCGTCTCACAGCTATCAAGTAAGGAGGACCGACTCCGTAATATAAATGGAAACTCCAGGGTTGTAATATAAGCTACGACGACCATCAATCGATCACGATGAGCTCTTATGAGCCAGTGGGCGTACCAAGTAATTGGGGAAATGGATAGCCTTCATTTTCCGGATGATGTTGACCTGCCGCAATAAGAAAAGCCCAGCTTGCCGGGAACGTGGACGCTACCATCCTCCAGCAGTCTCCACCGGTGAGGACTACGCGCCTGCGTGCACGGCCGCACGTACTGTCCCGGCGCAGTGCTCCGTGTCCGATTCGTTCGACGGGAGACGTTTCCGTGTTTGTATCACCGTGTCTCACCGGCCGCAGCACGCTGTACAGTGGTACTGGTGCAAAACGTCAGTCCATCGGGTCGAACAACTAGGATCCAAAATTCCACATGCGCATGTGGACGTGGCTGCCCATCTAGACAGCTAGCTAGCTGGTGGCTAAGGGCGTGATTGGTTTGTTGGGCTAGCCCAACCCTGGTCTAGTTGTATACATGGCTAGGTTCAGTCAAGTTTTTGCTAGTCTTTGTAGATATGTTTGGTTGCCTGCACAAGAAGATCTGACCCATCTTAAATTGTGTTTGGATGCCTGCACTCGAAGCTGGCTTGCATTGTGCTATGCAATCTGGGTTTGATTGGTTGGTAAGATCTGACCCATCTTAAATTGTGTTTGGATGCCTGCACTCGAAGCTGGCTTGCATTGTGCTATGCAATCTGGGTTTGATTGGTTGGTAATTTCGGTCTGGGTGTGAGCACCGTGCCACTCAACCGGTGTGGTAACCGATTTGGTCCGTATTAAAACCAAGTGCTGCCTCGCCCAAACCGTACCACTTCACTCCTACCGCTCACCCGCCATTGACTCCTCCCCTTCCCTCCCCTCGAGTTCTCCCCTCGCCGTCATGAAGGCTGCCGGATCGCCATGAGTGGAGCTGGGTCCGGATCCGGGAGGGGTGCTGTGAAGCAAGCTGCGGCGCCGACCTCTACTCGCTCGAAGTCGATGGAGATCTCCTCCCCGGCAACCTGCTCCACCGGTAACCTGCTTCGCCGGGGGGAGGGGGGGAGGAGCGTCCGGACAGAGCTGACCGAGACCGGCGGCGAAGAGCGACGAGCCTGGATGGCGGCGCGAGTGATGGACCCAGTGGAGGGTGCGGTAGCCTTAACGCTCTCTCCTGTTTATTGCCTGCACTAGTGAGAAGCGAAGGGAGCCGCGGGACTGTGGGATGGCCAGTCTGAGTGCAAGCCACCTGCACTAGCTGGATACACTCGATTTGGGTGTTCCCAGCAATGCAGCCTGCGAGAGCACTTTTGCACTAGTAAAGCCAGGCTTACAAGCCTATGCAGAGATCCAATCATTTGTAGACTGCATTGTGCAAGTCTGGCTAGGGTCTAAGCCACCCATCAATCACACCCTAAGTACGTACTAGTAGTGCAGAGAAAGGCAAGAAACAACGTTGCCATCTTCGACTCCTCGCGACTCCGTACTTGCTCCATCGTCCTCCCCGGCCATTTGCTTCATAGAACAAGACATTATTTGAATTTTCTTAAGAAAAAAGGACATAATTTGACTATCCAAGCTCAAGCTTTTTATTTACCAAAAATGTAGTTCAATAGTATGCGAGTCACTTCCATAAGATTGGTACTATTGAATTTACGCTTAAATGCACGGGCTAATGTCTATGATTTTGTAATATTAATAACTATGTGCTATTCTGTACATTTTAGGTGTAGAAGTTTATTCTACACCAATAGCTATACTGTGTAATTGAATAAATTTTCAGTAAGTCAGTAACCCGTGAGCTATTACTGAATATTGTTCAATAACTTGCTTGGTAAATTTAGTTCAGTTCCTAGTGATAGAAGGTTGGTGTAGAATAATATTCTAGAAAAAAGTCTAAATTACTTCCCTCAACTATAGCCAAAGTCTGGATAACCCTCTAAATTATCGTTTGGTTCATTTTACCCCCAAAACTATGCTCTTCGGTTCAAATTACCCCCTACTATAATTTATCATTTTCCTTCATGCATAGGTGGAGTTTTAAGTTGAAATTTTACAAGATGGTAGTACACATCATAACACATGTTAGAAAAAATATATCATAATTTTTTATCATAATTTTGATATGTTAGGATATTTAATAGTGCATTAATCATTGGAGTTCAAAATTATATGAAAAATAATGATGAAAAAATTATAACAATTTTTTAAAATATACATTGTGATGTCCACTACTACCCTACAAAATTTGAAATTAAAATTCAACTTGTGTATGGAGAAACAAAAAAAGATAAATTGAATTATGTGGTAAAATGAACTAAATGGCATAATTTAGGGGGTAAATTGGATCAAATTATAGTTTAGGGGGTTATTTAGACTTTGTCTATACTTAAAGGGAGTAAATTGAACTTTATATTGCTGATATTAATAAACATAATTTGTAATTTACTTAGAGTCGAAGATTTGATTTCCACGACCAATCTGCACCTAATAAGTGGCCAATTTGACAAACCTCCCAAAGTAAGGAATTAAGACGCTGGGAGCTCGAAAAAAAATATAGCTTCTTCCGGTTTTCCTTTCCCAAGAAAAGCACTTCCTTTATAAAATTCATCTTAGAGAATTACCTTCAGAAAAAGCTCTGCCAAACAAGTTCTTGAAGCAAATGGAGGTTGTACTCACCTTTACTTGCTTACATGTGTATTATTCCAACACATGTGTTCCGTCTTATTTGGATCCCTACTTTATATGAGATCAACCTTCATACCGTACATGTTAGGGTGAGAAGTGACATCCGTTCCTCTACAAGTCACAACCACGGCTCCTAGAATTTTGTGTCCGATTCGTTCAGATAGGGATATTTTCATGTTTCCAAATCAGCATGCCTTGCTACAGCATGTTCTACAGTGATAGAACAAAAGCCAATTGTTGGCGTACAACGACTAAATGCACAAGACAATCAAGAGGGATAGCTAGCAGCTAACAACTCCGATGCTTAGAGTCAACCAATAACTCATAGCAATAAAAAGATAATATAAGAGATAACTTCTTTAATGATCCAACTCTCAGGACATAATAGCTCAAAATATAGACTGACCTACGTACCAGTCCCGCATAGTCTTGAACTATGTGTATGAGTGAAATTATCTCTTAAGTAAGAGATAGCTTTTCTTTCTCTCTCATCACTATTACAGAATAGGCCTTTGTTCCAGTTCATTTGTCCCGACAGCCTTTGGACCCGGGACAATAGGTGGCTTTTGCCCGGGATCCAACGGCTAGCCGGGCCAACGGAGGGGACATGGGCCTTTTGTCCCGGTTGGAGGCACCAACCGGGACAAAAGGGTGGCCTTTTATCCCGGTTGGTGGCTCCAACCGGGACAAAAGGCCCACGCAGCCTTTTGTCCCGGTTGGAGCCAAGGCCCCCCTTTTGTCCCGGTTGGTGTCTCCAACCGGGACAAAAGGCTTTGGCCCCTCCCTTATCCCCTTCCCCCCCGAGTCATTCAGCTCACTTGTTTCTTGCTGTTCTTGGCTAGGGAGAGAGGAGTTCTTGCTCATTTCTTCACCACATTTGTAAAGATCTTTGATTCCCCGTCCATCCATCGGCGCTATAGGTTTGGGGCTTGTTTTTCTCTTCTTCATTGGCTTGTATAGCTTATTTCATGCTTTAGAAATAGAGAAAATGTGTAGCTAGCTCATTTCTTGGACATTTAGCTAGATTGCATATGTAGGTGTGATTTTCTTTTAGATTTAGATGAGTATGTGGATAGTAGAAATTTTTAGAATGAGTGTAGACACTTCATGTGATGTACTTGTATATATGACCATATTGTGGATAGTTGATTTTTGTATATTAGAATTTTTTGTATTATGAATGGATTATTTTGACACTCTAGTGATGTAATTATTTAGGCTCACTTTGAAACCATCTAGAAGCTAAAAAAATCTTTATTTCGAAACAAGTATACGTCGTTAATCTCCATCCAACGGTGATGGCACTACCTTTCGGGGATACACGATGCGCTATAAGGACGTCGCGAATCGGTTGGTCGCATCACTAGCACTTTCGATTGATAAGAAAACAGCTTTTGACGCAATCAGCATGGCCGTTGTTGTACTGAGAGCATATCAACGAGCACGCTGCCTGTGCCAAGTGCTGTGCCTATTAATCGTAAATGTTGGTGCTGCGACTGGCCGATTGGTGACATCCTTGTATTGCATCGTGTCCCCCCGAAAGGCAGTGTCATCACCGCAGGGTTGAGATTACTGACATATACATTTTCAAAAATAAAGGTTTATTTTTCTTCTAGAGGGTTTCTGGATATTGAAAAGAGTGTACTCCTGTAACTGAAGGGTGTCAAAGTAATTAGAAGTTATAGAGATTTCTTTCAATTAATTAGAGATTTCTTGAGGATTAATGACACATTTCGTCTTTTTTATATGATTTCATTGTTATTTGCAAGAGTTATTAATCTGATCATTGTAATTGTAATAGTAAATAATTTTTGCATTGTAATGGTAAGAATTTATAATTTTGTGGAAAATAAAGGTATTTTTCAGTAAAATATGGCTTTAGCAGCTGGAGGAAGTGGTGCCGGTGGGGGTGATCGTTGTCCTTCTGGAGAGAAGGTCACAACTCGAGTAGGTCGTCGGTCGAAAAAACCTAGTGCTTTTCATAGGGCAGCGCTCCGTTATTTGGAAAAAGAATATAGAGAATGTGTGGCAAGGGGCGAGGAACCTCCGTTTGATCTTGAGGATTTATTGCGGCGTTACGGTTCGTCACCACCAAACTCGGAGGTTTCAACTCCGCCATCTTCTTCTGCGCCAGCAAGAAATCCGTTAGAGCATTCTACGTTCCAACGCAAGGACGGTTGAAAACCTATGTGTTATTGTCCGAATTTTTAAGTTTCATGTATAGTACTCCTTTGTTAAGTTCTGTAATGGATTAAGTACTCCTTTTAATTAATCAAGATGTATGATGGATATTGCATATCTTTTAATTATTCATGTTATGTTACATTTAGTTTAATTTAGGTTTGATATATTTTATTTTTTCGATACGTGTAAAAAATTAAAATCGATTTATTTAAAATGCAGATGGACCGGCAATGGATGTACAATGCTGACCGACGTTCGAAAGAATTCATTAATGACCTGTATTATTTTTTGTCTGTGGCTGAGGCAAACAAGCAGAATGGTTTTATGTGCTGCTCGTGTGTTCTTTGCTACAATAACAATGATTACTCATCTTCACGAATCCTACACAGCCACATTTTCGCAAATGGTTTCATGGAGAAGTATGTTTGTTGGACGAAGCAAGGAGAACAGGGGGTTACCATGGAAGACAATGAAGAAGAAGATTTTGACGACCACTTTCCCGGGAATGCTGGAATCGGTGCATTCGATGCGATATTCCCATGGAAGAGCCCGAAGTAGATGTAGCAGAAAATGATCCCAGCGACGATCTGGGGCAGGCATTGCACAATGTGCAGGCAGACTGTGAGAGTGAAACGAAGAGGTTGAAGTTCCAGAAGTTGTTAGAGGACCACCGTAAGTTGTTGTACCCAGATTGTCAAAATGGATTGAAGAAACTTGGCACCACCTTGGAGTTGCTGTAATGGAAGGCGACAAATGGTGTATCCGACAAGAGATTTGGTGAATTACTCAAACTTGTTAAAAAAATGCTTTCTAAGGACAACGAATTGCCTGCCACAACGTATGAAGCCAAACAACTTGTTTGCCCTTTAGGATTGGAAGTGCAAAAGATACATGCATGCCCCAACGACTGCATCCTCTACCGAGGCGAGTACGAGAATTTGGATGCATGTCCCGTATGCAGTGCATTGCGTTACAAGATGAGAAAAGATGATCCTGTAGATGTCGAGAGGGAGCCTCCCCGGAAGAGAGTTCCTGCGAACACTACTAGAATCCTAACTTTAGGCGAGAGCTATAAGAATTTGCCGACTGCCTCTTGGGAATAGTATTATTTGCCGATGGTTTACTAATGGCCAACTGTGTAATAGAATACCATTGGCTATTTGATAGAATAACCAACAGTTTCCAGGATAACCGACGGTTATAATTATCACGGTCGGCAATGGTTAGAAATTTGCCGATGGTTTACTAATGGCCGATTGTGTAATGGAATACCATTGACTATTTGATAGAATGACCAACAGTTTCCAGGATAACCGACAGTTATAATTATCACAGTCGGCAATGGTTTACACCACGATCAGCCCAATGCCCATGTTGAGGATAAATCGTGAGGTAGTTATTAGAGTAAATTGTACTCACCATACAACAACTTGTCAGGTGGGTGCAGATTAGTCCAAAAACTTGTAAAATGTTCAATTTAGTGCAATAACTTGACATATGGGTGCAGATCGATCCAACAATTTGTAAAATACCCAACTCAATGCAATACCTTGGCAAATAGGTGCATTCAGAGTCCAAACATTGCACAGCAATGTAATTAATGCAAAGTCTCAATAAAGAAATAAAGAGTATATTCATGGTAGGACGAATTATTAAGTGTTATTGGATCAGTGATTTTTGTTGTTGCGCCTGTGTGGTAATGTATTTGGCCAGGATAAAAACCCTCACTATTTAGAAATTAATATTATGTCTTTACATTAATTATTTTTGTATAGTGATTTAATTTTAATTAAAACTATTTAATTTGATATTCAATATTGAAAAATTCACCCTCACGTTAGCAAATATATTGTCGTGTAATGTTTGGACTGTGAATGCACCAATTTACCAAGATATTGCACTAAATTAAGTATTTTCTAAGTTGTTGGATCAATCTGCACCAAGCTATCAAGTTATTGTACTAAATTGAACACTTTACAAGTTGTTGGACCAATTTGCACCTGCATGCCAAATTATTGTATGATGGGTGCAATGGTTAGAAATTTGCCGATGGTTTACTAATGGCCGACTGTGTAATGGAAAACCATTGACTATTTGATAGAATGACCAACAGTTTCTAGGATAACCGACAGTTATAATTATCACGGTCGGCAATGGTTTACTCCACGATCAGCCCAATGCCCACGTTGAGGATAAATCGTGAGGCAGTTATTAACACTAGACAGATCTGAAAGCCGCCGCAAGAAAGGGAGAGCCAAGCTACGGCCAATCGGCCATAGACCTGGCCCCTGCCAATGCTGCTTGTGTATGTCGAAGATCATCCCGGCGCTATCTCTGTAGGGGCATCGGCCGGCGCCATCGTCGTTGCAAGGAGGATGACGGCCACCGCTTTCACCGCAACTGCAGGTATCCTTCTGGCCTTCCGAATCAGGAGGGGGACCATGATCTGCGTCACTTGTTAATTACCAGTTTGCAGCTAGCCGGTCGTCTCGTTCGAGAGGAGCGCCATGCACAGATAGATTGGGCAAGGACGTCTGGGAGCTGTGCGTGCCTGCATCATGTAGATGGATGGGAAAGGAAGCATACGTATCTTGAATGGTGAGATCAGCTGTGTCCTATGCATATTATTTTAATCTAACTCTTGTTGTGCATTCAGAATATATGTCTTTGGATTGACATTAAATTTATTTGGTTAATCTTCTATATTATTACAGGAAAAGGTCACCTAGTTCAGTGTTTTTCTACCTTTTATCATATCATCCGATATTCTCGGATTCCAAATAATTTTCTGCAGATCAGTTTGAGTTCTAATCTAATACTGTTACTTTCCTCCAAATCCAGATTAGTCTGTCCCAAATGGACGCGTGATAAAAGAATGAAGGATTCTACAATTCACAGAAGGGGCAGCCCAAATTATAGATTTTTTTATTTCTATAGATTTTGTATACTACTATTTCGGGAATGTACTTGCCCACCTGTGTACTGATTCTTTCGGTTAACAAGAGAATACGCTTGGTTGTATCAAAGTTTCACCATTGTCAAATGCAACACAGAAGTTTATTACAACAGTGTTATGTTAGTTTATTATATATTATATTTTCCTATCTCCATAATATATGCAGGATCACGACAATCAAAGTGCCACAAAAAAAATGGCTCAAACTTCAATAAAATAAAATAGCTAATATATGAAATTAAAAGGATCAAAATTCAAAACAATAAATAGATAATATATGAAAATAAAAGGATCAAAATTGTTTCATTTTAAAATCTGGGCATAAATGACCGAGAGTATTCGAACCATCAGGAAATGCAATGTCCGTCCCCGAATGCCTATTAGCCTGGTCATGAATTGTCCAACAGTGTACTGTCGGGCTTTTTCTGTTGGGAATTTAGTGGCCGACATCCCGTTGGTCAATGGCCGAATGCCCGACCATGGATGGCCGAGGGTAAATAGCCAACGGTATACCCTTGGGTATTTGCTTTCCCGACTGTATATGTTAATGGCCAACAGTATTAAAATGCTCGGCTATTATTCGGATTCTAGTAGTGGAAGGTCATGTGGTATTCGCCTATAATACCATGTTTGAAGCGTTTGTTTAGAAATAAAGATAATGCTAAGTTGATGCGATGGCACAAAGAGGAACGCAAGAAAGACTCGATGTTGAGACACCCCGCTGATGGGTCGCAGTGGAGAAAAATAGATAGAACGTACCCTGAATTTGATTTGGATGCGAGAAACATAAGGTTCGGTTTGAGTACGGATGGCATGAATCCTTTTGGTGAGATGAGTAGTGGTCATAGCACTTGGCCTGTGACTCTTTGTATGTACAATCTTCCACCATGGCTCTGCATGAAACAAAAGTTCATCATGATGCCAGTGCTTATCTCGGGTCCAAAGCAGCCCGGAAATGACATTGATGTGTACCTAAGACCATTGGTCGAAGAACTCTTATTGCTCTGGGGCGATGAAGGTGTACGGATGTGGGATGAATACAAACAGGAAAACTTCAACCTATGAGCATTGCTGTTCGTAACGATCAATGACTGGCCTGCTCATAGTAACTTGTCAGGACATTCGAACAAGGGATACAAAGCATGCACACACTGTTTAGATGATACCGATAATATATGGTTGACTCATTGTAAGAAAGTTGTATACATGGGTCATCGTCGGTTTCTTCCCATCAGGCATGCGGTACGAAAGAAGGGCAAGCATTTCAAAGGCCAAGCGGACCACCGAACAAAACCGATGCACCGTAGTGGTAAAGACGTCTTCAACATGGTAAAAGATCTAGAAGTTATTTTTGGAAAGGGATCTGGTAGCCAACCTGTTCCGAACGAAAACGGAATGGCGCCCATGTGGAAGAAGAAATCTATATTTTGGGAGCTACCATATTGGGAAGTCTTAGATGTTCGTCATGCAATTGATGTGATGCACCTCACGAAGAATTTTTGCGTCAACCTGATAGCATTCTTAGGAGTGTACGGAAAGACAAAAGATATAGTAGAAGCACATCAAGAATTACAACGTATGGAAGAACGAGATGCCTTACATCCACAACAGCGAGATAATAGACGACAATACTTAAGTCCTGCCAGCTATACTCTTAGCAAGGAAGAGAAAGAAACCATGTTTGACTGCTTGAGCAGTATAAAGGTTCCATCTGGATACTCATCCAATATAAAAGGAATCTTAAATTTGGCAGAGAAGAAATTTACAAATCTCAAGTCCCATGACTGCCATGTGCTTATGACCGAACTTCTTCCGGTTGTGCTACGGGGGATTCTTCTTGATAACGTCCGGTTAACCATCGTGAAGATATGTGCCTTCCTCAACGCAGTTTCTGAAAAGATAATTGACCCGGAGAATTTGATAAGTTGCAAAACGATGTGGTGCAATGTAATGTTGGCTTTGAGCTGATATTTCCACCATCTTTCTTCAACATCATGACACATCTTCTAGTGCACCTTGTGAAAGAGATTGATATCCTCGGATCAGTATTTCTACACAGCATGTTCCCATTCGAAAGGTTCATGGGGGTACTCAAGAAATATGTTCGTAATCGAGCTCGTCCAGAAGGAAGCATCGCCAGTGCCTACGGAACTGAGGAGGTCATTGACTTTTGTATTGACTTTATTGATGACCTTAAACCGATTGGATTCCCTGAATCGCGATATGAGGGGAGACTAACTGGAAAGGGTACATTATGAAAGAAATCTTATGTCTGCCCAGATGATTTCTCATTCAAGAAAGCGCATTATATGGTTCTTCAACAATCATCATTTGTTGACCCATATATCGAGGAACACAAGAAAATTTTGCTCTCCAATTTGCCGGAAAAGTCTGAGGCATGGATTACATGTGAGCACATGAACACTTTCTGCAGCTGGTTGCGGAAGCATTTAATGCATAACATGGATATAAGTGAACAACAGTTCTTATTGGCTAGGGGACCATCTTGGAATATCTTAACATACCAAGGGTACGAGATAAATGGAAACACATTTTATACGATAGCCCAAGATAAAAAGAGTACCAACCAAAACAGCGGTGTTCGTATGGATGCCACGAACAATAATAGAAAAAAGGACACATATTACAGCTACATTGAAGAGATATGGGAGCTGGATTACGGTCCCAATTTAAAGGTGCATCTATTTCATTGCCAATGGGTTAAGCTATCTGGAGGAGGGGTAACAAAAGATGAGCATGGGATGACAATAGTTGATCTCAACAATCTTGGGTATAGAGACGAGCCATTTGTCCTAGCCCAGGATGGCGCTCAAGTTTTCTACATTAAGGACATGTCCAGCAAGCCAAAGGGGATAAACAAGCCAAAGGATGAGCCCAAGGAACACATAGTTCTATCTGGAAAGAGAAACATCGTTGGAGTGGAGAACAAGACAGACTTGTCAGAAGAATATAATAATTTTGTTGCCATTCCACCTTTCGAAGTAAATCCTGATCCATGCATCCTGCTAGCCAATGATGATGCTCCATACTTGCGCCGTGATCATAATCAAGGGACATTTGTGAAGAGAAATTCTGTTACCGCTAATCCTTCATGTACTTGAATCATTTTATATTATTGTATAAAAATGTAATCGCAATTCGAATACTTTTATTATATATGTACTGTACAATTATACTTTATGTGTTATATATATTATTTTTTATATTTTCACTTAATTACCAGACTCAATTATAATTTTCATTCAATAATGGATTACTCAACTAATTTTATTTATTTCATGAAATTACATTCACATTAACACACTATACTCTCTCACTAACACATACAATCTCACTAACACACACTATCTAAAATTGCTTTATTTTATCTCAAATTCACTTTTTAAATGTTAATATCGTGATAGAATCCACTTTCTGTCGAAAAGCAACAGTTTGAAAAAATTTGTTCACCTAATATATTTTTGCATGGTCAAAATAACAAATATGATTTCAAAAAAGTTAGATATTTCGTTGACCCAATCACTTGAATGAAAATTAATTATTTTTGTTGTGTGTATCAAGTTTATATAGAGATAAGAAATTTTGTTCCATAATTTTTGGAATCATAATTTTATTAACTGAATTAACAAATGAAAGACAATTTTAAAAGAAAAGTAAAAAGAAACAAAAATAAACATAAGATTTGGCGGGAACGAGTGAAAACATGCCCCATTTGTCCCGAGTGGTAGATCCACCCGGGACTAAAGGTGGGCCGCTGGCTGGGAATTTTCCCGGCCCGCCCAAAAACACTTTTTGTCCCGGGTGGAGCGGCCTTTTGTCCCGGGTCGTGGATTCACCTGGGACAAAAGGGGGGCCCCTATATATGTCGCTCAATCTCCGCCTTCCTCCAACACTTGGGCATTTTCCTGATCTGCGCCGCGCCGTCGTCGTCTCGACCATCGCGCCTCCTGCTCCGCCACCGTCCCTGAGCGCCGCCCGAGCTCCGCTGCCTCCACGCCCCGGCCGCCTTGGACGACGACCCCACCAGGCCGCTCACCGGTGCGCCGCCGTCCCCGGCCCCGTGCCACCTCGTCTTCGCCGCCCCGGCCTCCACTCCGCGCGCACGCCCTCGTCTTCGCCGCCCCCGGCGGCCTCCACTGCACACCGCCGCGCCGCCACCCTCTCCGTTGCGCCCCACCGCGCCGCCAGCTCCCCGCCTTGTCGTCCAGGGCCGCACCCTAGGTTTCCCCGCCCTGTGTGAGTAGTGTGCCCGCCGGCATTTTCTTTTTTCTTTTCAAATTTTATGTTTATGTAATTCTGTTTTATATTAACTAGAATTCAATTATGCATATAGATATTTTTAGAATTATATTATGGATATAGTGTTTTATTTATTATATATTAAGTAGAATTGATTTATAAAGACATTATTAGAATGCAATTATGGATATAGTGTTTTCTTTATTTATAGAGATATAGTGAGAATTAGAGAGAATTTATAGAGAAATAGAGAAGGAAATAGAGAATTAGAGAGAATTTCTTTTATGATGTATTTATTATTTAATTGTGTCATTCAAAGACTTTAATTATCATATATTCATTATTTAATTATGTCATTCAAAGACTTTAATTTATCTTGTATTTATTATTTAATTATGTCATTCGAAGCCTTTAATTTATCATGTTTTTATTATTTAATTATATCATTCGAAGCCTTTAATTTATCATGTATTTATTATTTAATTATGTCATTTATATTACTTCTCGACCGAATCGTTTCCGATAGTTTCCGATCCCGACCGAATCGTTTCCGATCGTTACCGATCCCGACCGAATCGTTTCCGATAGTTTCCGATCTACCGATACCGACCGAATCATTTCCGATAGTTTCCGATCGTTACCGATACCGATCGAATCGTTTCCGATAGTTTCCGATCGTTACCGATCTAAATATGTGGACTATTTAGAGAATTTTTTAAGGGTTTTATTTGTATTCATATTTTAGTTATGATAGACCCGCGACACACAGACGCGGAAGACGAACAGTTCCTGTTGAATATGATTGGCGAAGGTCAAGGAGATGTCCCTGAACAAGCTGATGATGGTAGCAATACCGCCATATATTTGAATATGTCCGGTGATGGAATTGTGCCACGATCTATTCAGGATGATGCTGCTGCTGAACAAAGTGCTAATGTACATATCACAATTATACTTATTTGTAGTGATAATCATATTTTCATCTGAATCTATATGAATACTATGAATATTTTTTTATAGCCGTCTGGATCATCGTCGCAGTAGAAAAAGACGAAGCGAGGCCCAACAAAAAAACCGATCGCTCCAGAAACTGCCACCAAAAAATTCTTAATACAATCCGGATGTATTGTCAGGGACCACATCCCGATCAGCTTCAGGCTCTGGAAAGCTTCCAATCCAAGCGAGGAACGGGATGCGGTACCCGAAAGAGAAAAAGAACGGTGCTGGCGGGAGCTTAAGAAAAACTTCATGGTTCCAGCTGAATCCGAAGAGATATGCAAGCGCTGGACCCTGAGTAAGATAGCTGAACAGCTGCAATCATTCAAGAAAATTTTGACGAAGAAATATATCAAGACCAGGACCACACCCGTATTTACCGGCGAGCTTGAAAAGCTCAGGGGTCACTGGGATGCATTTGTGGAATACAAGTCTTCAGAGCTTGGGCTTCAGAAGGTGCAGAAGGCCAAAGACAACGCCTCGAAGAAAATGTACCATCACACTCTATGCCAAGGAGGCTACAAGCTTGCAATACCCAAATGGGAGAAGATGGAGCAGGATCTGCTTGACAGATGCATCCAACCTGCGACCATGAACTGGCCTGAAAGGTCAAGGACCTGGTTTTATGGTCACGGGGGAAGCTTGGACCCATTGACTGGTGACTGCATCTATGGGCCAAACATCCAGCGAGCAGCCCAGAGACTACAGGAGGCCATACAAGCAGCGGCCGAGGGAACATTCCAGCCGGATAGAGAGAGGGATGAGCTGACTTACGCCCTTGGGAATCCAGAGCATCCGGGCCGCACAAGAGGCAAAGGCGTGGTTCCGTGGAAGTATGGGTTCAGGGATTACATTGAATCATATAGAAGCCGGCAAAGAAGAAAGAATGATGAGCGGGAGCACTTGCGAAGGCTAGAGGAATGGCTCATGTCACACGATCAAAGACTGGAGGAAGAGGTTCAACACCAAGTGGCCATAGCAATGAGCCAGCAACAGCAAGCGCAAACGGTGCCTCCAGAGCCTAATGTCGCAGCCGATCATCTGTCTCAGCGGAAAAGCAGCTGCGCTTCCACAGACATCGCCGTCGCCGAGCCAACGGGGATCTAGGCCGCAGTTGAAGCGACGGCCCCGCAACGATTTCCAGTGGATGAGATCACCCAGCGGACACCTTCTGACCTGCAGACTGCCGTTAAGAACTTAATGTTCATTGTTGCGTACGGTACCGCCATGCCAACCCAACCAGGCGACGTGTACCACGGGCAGCAAATTCCACCAGGATACAGAAGAGTTGGCGTGGAGCAGGTGTGCCAGGGTTGGAAGATGCTCGAGCTTGATATTCCTGGAGGCGATGGGGAGAGGACACTAGCAGAAGCCATTCATAGCTACATCCTATGGGATAAGCGCTACATTGTCCTAAAGTCGGATGATCAAACACCAAGACCGGCATCTCAGCATGCCTCTCCAAGGCCGGCATCTCCGCAAAACTCCCCAAGGGCAGCACTGTCTCGGCAAGGTTCACCGGCACATTCTCCATCACCATCATCTCATGCACTGATGAACACTCAAGCGTCACCGTCGCCTCCATGGTCACCCCCTCCGCCGCCGGCAAAGAAGCAGAAACGGCCGCCGGCAAAGAAGGTAGCTGCACAGGCTAAGGAGCCTCCAAAGAAAAAGGAAAAGGAGAAGGAAACCAAGGAGGCTCCTATTAAACCCTGGGACATGAGCCTTGAAGAATGCGATCGGATAACTCAAGAAAGAGTTAAAGAGCACTTCAAGCCGAAGCCGAAGCCGAAGCCGGAGCCCGAGAAAGTGATAAATCCGATAGATTTGAAATTTTTTAAGGGAATGTGCGAAGCAAATAAGAGAAAATTCATTCTGAGATACCCCCTTCAGACTACGAATGCACAATTATCAAAACTACTGAGAAAAAGAAGAGACAATCAAAGTCATCGTCGCCCGACGTTCCACAGCTCATAGCCCAAAAGAAACAATCAATAGAGCCTCTCGTAGTGGGACAGACGACGCAAGAACAAGAATTTGCTACATTTTTGAAAGAATCAAACCTGACGGCGGCTCAGATTGCAGGGGGAGAAGATATTCGAAATGCCGATGTGGTCGTCAAATGGACGTTTGAGATCGGCAAATCTCTTGTACCCCCCGAAGTAGTGTCCGTGCTTCCAACGCAAATGTATAAGCTGCACCAGCACTATATGCGTGCGATGGCCAATTGCATCTTCATGCAGGGCGCAAAGATTAAAGATGACGATTTCTTACGGGGGGAGGCCATTATATGGATAAACTGGGAAGAAATTTACCAACTATTCCATTAGGAGGCCCTCAACACCTCTATGGTCGGCTTGTGGGTTCTGTAAGTATTTTACTCTCCTTACGTATTGTTTTGCATGATCTCAACATACTGATCTCTTGATTTATTTGGTATCATGTAGAATAGAGATACAAACTTGCAGGAGAAAGGGATACTCTCACCTCGGCTTCATCGACCCAATTACTTGTAATTGGAGGATTCTACGCGACACTGCCGATGAGCTATACCAAAACTTGTTCAAGTACATAAGTGTGAGTGATTCCTTCCGTCTAACTCTTTCTTACAACTTTGCGTGAGTGATTCCTTCCGTCTAACTCTTTCTTTTCTATAATCAAATTGTTTAAACCTTAACTACCAAGAACTACCTCCGTATAATCTTGCAGTGAACACTGGGTCCTAATTGTCATAATTCCCGAGAAGAGCCTACTCGTGGTTATGGACTCATTGAGGAGACCTCCAGAACAATACGAAAATCTTCTTAACATGGTGAAAAAGTAATTCTACCACTACTCCGTCGATGACCGATAATTTGAATCACTTTGTTACTTGACTATAATTGTTCTAATCATGCACAGGATTTGGAAACAATTCGCTAAAAATCATCCAGGCAAATTTGACAAGGAATTGAAGATCAAGACAGATTTTGCGGTACGCACTTTGATGATTCATTGCACGATTCATTAGTTTTATTATATATTCATGTAAATACCTGATAATTTCTTCTCTCTTAAAGTGTATGAGGCAGAAACAAGGCACTAATTTATGCGCATACTATGTATGCGAGAACATCCATGGTCTAGTAGGTCCTCCAAAGGGCTGGACAGATTGGGAGGAGGAAGTAAGTAAAAAACTTGTTAATATTTGAACTCGTATTTTAATTAGTCGAAATTAATTATCCCCTTTTTCCATAGGTCAAGGAGATGCGCGATAAACTCATACCGGAGGAAAAGATTATGGCGATTCAAGAATAATTGTCCGGATTTATTGTTGAGCAAGTCCTCGATCCAAAAGGCGAATTCTACTATGATGGACTATCTAATATTGACAACCGCAGCAAATATGATAATATACGCATATATATGTAATTAAGAACGAATATACCTATTTAAATATATATGTGTGTGTATGTATTAAATTTCTATTTATGAGTATGTATGTATTATATATATAAGCACTCCAATAATATATATGTGTATATATATATTTATATAATATTGGTCCTAGACATTTTCATATGTAAAGAAATTCACATGTATAGATATGTGTATACATATATATATATATACATATATATATGTATATATTAGTGGAGATCATACACACTGAATTCCAATACATAAGTTTAATTGAAATGCAAAAGTACAATTGAAATAGAAAAAGAATTGAGAAAAGGAAAACAGGAAAAAAAAGGAGACCTTTTGTCTTGGTTGGTAACACCAACCGGGACAAAAGGGTGCGCCAGCCACGTGGGCGCTGGCAGCACCTTTTGTCCCGGTTGCCAGACCCGGGACAAAAGGGCACCCCCTTTTGTCCCGGACTGGCGTTCCCGGTTGGGAAACCGGGACAACAGGGGTTTCCCAACCGGGACAAATCAACGTTTTTGTAGTAGTGCATCCATCTAGATAAATATTATACTTTAATCCTCCAAGCTTGCTGAGTTGGCACCATTGGAGAGGAGGTACAATAATAGACATATAGACAAGTCAGTCATCATTTTTGTTGATGTGGAGGAGAGAGAGTGTTATGGCCGGCATTCAGTACGCCAGGAGGAGGCCCAGTAGTGGCTAGGCGAAGTAGGATTAGATGGGCTTGGCCCAGTTATTTGCTTTATTTCTATATAAACAGTTGTAACGTACTTGGTTTGGATTAACCAAGAGCAAACATATTGCTCTGCTTCCCTCAGGGAGCCGGGAGTCTCCAAACCCTAACCGGCCACCTCTCTTCCCCGCGCGCGACCACGGCGCCCAAGAGCCGTCGGGCGCGCCTCCAACTCCAGCCACCTCCCTCTCACGCTTATAACCTACGTCCTCGCCACGGTAGGGATCCGATTCCTATCAATCTGGTATCAGAGATCTCTGGTTTGATCATGTCCAGCACTTCCCCGCCGACCACCCACCCGCTGCCAGCATCATCGGGCGCAATGCTTCCCCAGTCGACCGGCGCTCCGCCAGCACTCTCGACGGGCGCATCAGCGTCTGGCGCGCTGGTGTCTTTGACCCGATGCCTTCTCCTGCCGCCGCTATTGTCTTCACATTGGAGCAGATGACAACGGCGATCGCGGACCTAGGGCACACCGTGGCGGGCATTCGATCCTTCCTCGCTGGGTCCTATGCGCCACAGCCCCAGCTACTGCTGGTGCCACCACCACCACCACCCCTACCCTTGATCGCGGCCACGACGATGTACCAGTACGGTGCCGACCTCGACACCCACCGCACTGCCGCCGTCCCAGGGCGTTCCCATCCAGCTGATCCGATTTCCGCCGTCGCCATCGCCGCTCCCGTCTTGGATCACCGGGTCGTCGGCGCCCATCTACATGGCGCTCATCCCGCAGCCGTATCTGCAGCCGACCCCGACCACCGGGGCGCACATGCCGCACGGGGGCGTTCCGTTCTCGGGCGTCCTCTACAACAGGATGGACGGCACACTCGTTCCAGGCGCCAGCGTGTTGCGGCCGTTCACCGCCGTGACGTCGCCGCTGGACAACGAGGGCGCAACATTTCTGTCCCTGGCCCAGGAGCTGCTATAGCAGAACCACCCAAATTAAACCGACTTAAGTGCACTAACTATCATCTTAATGGTTAATCAAGTTACCACGCACTTAAAACGGTGTAATCCGAACGTCTGTCGGGTTAAGGATAAAAAAAACACTGGAAGTCTCGCACGAAGACGAGCACAGATGATTACAAGCAGACAAAAGTTCTCAAATTTAATTTACAAAGTGAAGTTTTACAAACAAGTTTACGTAAAATATCGGAGTTCAAAATGCAGCGGAAATTAAATAGAAGTTTAGTTTAGAAAAACAACGATGACTATGATGATGTGAGGACGTCACATCGAGCCCACCGATGTGAATCCTGGTTAGCTCCAGCCAGCAGCAGCTGCACCTGAAACATGGTAACAACAAACCCTGAGTATACTAATACTCAGCAAGACTTACCCGACATGGGTATACTTAGCCCACTATCTAGACATGCAAAGCTTTGTGGCTCTGGAGTTTATTTGCTGAAAATCTACTAAAAATTGGATCCTTACTTTCAATATTTTAGCTCCATTTAGCTTAACAAGTAACAACTAGATTTGCCTGAACAGCTCGAGCACACATGGTTGATCACATTATCTTTTCTAAGAGTATCATAAACATATCTCATCATATTGTCATTCTCATTCCACTTCTTTACTACGATGTGACAGAGAGATCAAGTCTCTCATAACCGCGAGTCACGGCGAATCGATCCGATTTAACCTTTCAAGGTGGACCTAACTCATACAACACATGCAAACCACGCCGGGCCACACGCGTCAGTTGTTCCCATCATTACCACGACATCTGAACTACACCTGCTAAAACCCAGGTGAAGGGACCCTCACGGTGAACTCCTGGAGAACCCGGAGGCGACATCCAATCCAACACCTGCCATCATCCCACGCCCAGCGTAGCAGGATGGAATTCAAAGTGTCGTCATAAAGCGGTACACAGTTTACTAATTTCGACTAGGGCTAAGGGAAGCTAGGCGAACGGCGCTGGGCCGTGGAGCTTCACTAGGGCTAAGGGAAGCTCGCTGCAGGGTTGGTTGGGGCGGAGAGGAGAGAGACCGGAGGAGGGATCTCGAAGGCGGCCTAGGGGCGGCGGCGGCCATGGCGTGCGGCGGCCATGGTGTGCGCCGGCGGCGCAGTGGCTCCGGCCAGCATAGGGCCAAGTGGCGGCGCTGTGGAGCGGGGCGAGCAACAGCGAGGCCGGCCGTTGTCAACGCGCGTGGAGGCTCGCCCTAGGACCGCGCAGGGGCAGCCCATGGCATGTGACGGCGGCTAGCGCGGCGGCATGGCTGGGAATGCGCGTGGAAACTCGACGAACACACGAAACGAAGGGGAGCATGAGCTTCACTGGATCACATACAGTCGATTTGAGTGGTCGCTTGAAGAAAACGGAGACCGCAAGTAGGAGATCGACGGCGGGGCAAACCTTGGGCGGAGCAGTAATGGCGGCCGTAGTGGCGCAGGCCGATTCGGCCGGGGTGGGGGCTCGGCCGAGCTCGTGGTGGGGCGGAGGAGGTTCAGGGCGAGGCGGAGCGGCTCTAGGCGCATGGAAATCGGGGCGAGATGGCGAGGGATGACCAGAATCGACGCCGGCGATGAGCTCTGTTCGACGAGCTCGACCCGAGTTGGAGAAGGGAGAAGGGGAGGGTTAAACGGATGAGGCTCGTGCTCGGATAAGGACGCGCAGCACGGAGGGCGAGGATTGCCGGCGCGGCGACGCGTGGAGTTGCCGGCAACGACGCGGGGTCGCGGCATTGGCACGCGTGTACGGGCACAGGAAATAACAGGGTAGCACAGTGCCCACGTTTGAAAAGTTTTGACCCGATTTTGACCATCCATAACTCAAAATTCATATGGGAACTTGGAATTTGGCCAAATTAGAAGTTGTAGAGGAAGAGAAGGTCTACAACTTTGATTTTAGGCGAAACTTGATTTGAGGCTCGGTTCAGGGAGAAAAATAGGATCGAACTCAGCTAAACTGAAGTATACTATGCATGCTTAATTAACACTAATGGCCAAAATTAGGATCATAATTAGCAAATTAAGCATAAAATTAACACCGGGGTGTTACAACCCTACCCCCTTAAAAGAATCTCGTCCCGAGATTATGTTCGTTAACCAAGGATATTAACACTATCCTGAAATTACCTTCCTCAAACTGACTTACCTTCGGGATCTTTCTTGGGGGTAGCGCATTCGGCGTGAACCATCCCTTCCCGAAGGTACCACGTACAGGACTTTTCTCTGTCGCATTGCTTATTTGACCTCTGACCTTGGGTAGATGGTTCGTACTGTGCAGCTAACATCCGAAATAGATTGCTTGAGTCGTCTCCCGACATATGAACACTAGATAGCATCTTTGTCTAGTTCAGATTATTAGAGGTGCTACCTGAATTCGGTGGATCTTTCCAAGCGGATGCACGGCAATCTCGGATAAAATGGCCGTATTCGCAACATTTGAAACATGGTTGGCAACCGGTGCAGCGACATTTCTTCTTTGACCTCATTGAACAAGGAACAGGGGAGCGAGTTCTTGCTCTTATGGTTGGGTCGACATCAGTAGTGCTGCTAGCTTGCCTTCTACCACGTGGAAGGAATTATGTGCATGTAATTTCCCATCCACTTAAATCTATATCGTATCTGCTTCTCGTGGGAGCCAGACACTCTACATGGGGATCTTTAAGTTCCATCGGATGTTGTGATGGCGATAATAGGGAGTCTGAGTAAACATTCTGTATCTCCTCTTGCTTCCAATTTATTTCCAGTCTGGGGTTAGTATATTCTTTAGGTACTTCGCTGAGATCATCTTTCTTTTCGTTGAAGCTGCTTCGTAGAATGGGGTGGTCGTACGTCTTACAACAGTGGCAAGGCTCAAATTGCCTCATTAGTGCTTCGATTATCACGACGTCGGAGGGTAGAAGGTTGATGTGTCCCCGGTCGGGGTCCTTCCTACTGCTTTCTGTTGCATACTCCATTATCCACCTAAGGAACAGAATAACATTGGAAACACCTTAAGCAGTATGATAACTTCTATTTCAGAAGAGCTCACATAAACAACATACACACAAACAGCCATAACTAGCACTGCATACAAGAGTTTCAAGCTTCAACTTAAGCAAGGTGGTTTAGGGAACTCAAGGTTACGCATGCAGTCCAAAACCAGGATTTCCTATTAAGGTGAAAGGAACTTCCTCTTTGCATGCAGCTAGGGACGCCTCCTGATGACGATGATGCTTTTAAACAAACCCCCTAACTTGATTCTTGCACGGCTCTTCAACTAGATTGGACAAGTAAGCCATGTATGATTTTTAGATCCAAAAAGAAAACATCAAAAAGAATGAGGAAGGACGATGAAACAAGGTGGTCAGCTCTCACAATACTGAGATCACCACATGAAGGAAACGGATGTCTGTGAGATTCAGCACAAGGCTCGGGAAAACAAGTGAGGATAATACGGAAGATGGTTTAAGTGGAAAATTTGGAACATCCTTGCTCAGAATTTATTATCTGAATGATTTGCATGATGCTAGTTATAAGACATGTTTAGTTATGCCAATGCAATCAAGGGATAATGACAAAATATTCCAACTCAGAGTGAGAATGCTCGATAACCATGATAATGATGCACCTTTGAGATGTATGATTGCAATGCCGGTGTAACACCATGATGGGATGTTCCATGCGCAAACTGAAATGGTGCATATGACACAATGCAATTGCCATGATGCTGATCCAATGATACATACACCACGATGCAAGGATGACGATGCTCTTGTCTGATACACATGTGAGATGCATAAAGTATGATTCATACACACATGAGTTTATGAGACACACAATGCAACACGCGCCTTATGACCGTTCCCTCGTGACTAACCTCGCGTTAACCCTATACCCTTGTGTAAGTATTAGAAGTTAGGACACTAGTAAGGGTCACGCATGAAGGGATGGAGGTGAGGTATGTCACATATACCGAGACACCAGCGCGCTCCTAGTGGCTCAATCATGTGGCTGCAGCACACATGAGGCTCTAGGTTCCGACACGGCATCATGGTCACGTGACTAAACACCACCACAAAAGAAATCAAGAGCAGCAACTCAATAGTGCCAGCCACAACAAGATAGGTTAGAGGGAACCGAAGACAACCAACGATGTTATACTCGGACGCATACCCGTTAGTCAGTCTACGGATTTCCGATGATGATACGACACTATGCACTGAACAATGACATGAAATGATGTGGTGCATGACTATTACAATGACTATATTCAAAAAGTGATATTGTCATGTACTTTTTCATTTATCCAAGAATATCTGAGCAAGAATGAAGGTACAAATTTTCAGATGTTGAAACCAAAGTAGCCAGCAATATAGGGTACAACATCAAGACAGAATTGAAGGATCGCTGAATGAGGGATTGAAGGGTTTGCTGACAAATATCCAGGTTTAGCCATTAAAGGAAAAGCTCAAAGCTTTGCCGGAACAGATTGAAGGTATTCAGCAAGGGTTTGATTTTAAAGGCAAACTAAGATTAACAGTAAGGTTCGCACATGACTCAAACCACTGACTTGCAAAAGGTCTTCTCAACCCAAGATTAGGCTAGCCGATTACGTTAGCCCACTGCCACAACAGAAAACCTAGGCGGACATTTAGATAAAACCTGCATATTTATCAAAATGACGTAACAAACAAGACAATCAAATAATCCAAGCTATGCCATGATGCATGCACGTTCTACCGTTTCTCACCCAACAATTGCCAATAACTAGGCATACGGGGACAATTGGTGGCACAGTTACGTACTCTCCCTATATATACTAGTCGTTCTTATGTTCATAACTTACGTGATGTGGTTAGTGTACCTGCAGAAAAACATAATATATATTCACTTCTGGACCCTTCATGCCAGCACACATGAACGGCCCCCATGTGTCCTACGCCACACGGGTAACGCATATGCAGTTTCCCACATATTCACACATACATTACCACCCACTATAGAGATGGCACCCAAACATTTGACGCTGAATGGGCAGCGCTGCATACGTCATAAAAACGTATTCACTTCCCGTACATTTCGCCTTACGGGACACCCAAGGGTAAACGTGTCCCAAGGTACACAGTCATGGCCAATCGCATGACAGATCTACATCTCGTAACATTGACTTATGAGATGGCCGTGATCACAATCACACGGTAGGAAATCCACACTCCATATCAGGCGGCAGATAGCGACAGGCTCATTTGAATTGAGCTTGGTCACCTCCTCGTATGCTCATCATATGGGATCCGCGCACGTAAGAAACACGTGGGCTATTCTAAAGGACTACCAAGAATGCTTACCTTGCTTACCTGAGCGTAGGTGCGTCGTTACAGATTTTAAATATTGGTGGTGCCAGAAAGTAAGTTTAACAGAAAGTAAAGTGCTGTAAGTGCTGGAATAAAATAGATATACAGATGCCACCATGACTAATAAAACCTAGATAGGGCATATGATCTATCTATCTTATTCCTTAGTGCAGCTAGCGTCAAATTTTCAAAACCAACAATTTTGCAAACTAAAAATTAGTTTCAAACTTAATTAAGCATGAAAGTAATCATCCCCAGTGCATTTCAGCTCTGATACTAGCTGTAGCAGAACTGGCCAAATTAAACCGGCTTAAGTGCGCTAACTATCATCTTAATGGTTAATCAAGTTATCACGCACTTAAAACGGTGTAATCCGAACGTCTGTCGGGTTAAGGATCGAAAAACACTGGAAGTCTCGCACGAAGACGAGCACAGATGATTACAAGCAGACAAAAGTTCTCAAATTTAATTTACAAAGTGAAGTTTTACAAACAAGTTTACGTAAAATATCAGAGTTCAAAATGCAGCGGAGATTAAATAGAAGTTTAGTTTAGAAAAACAACGATGACTATGATGACGTGAGGACGTCACATCGAGCCCACCGATGTGAATCCTGGTTAGCTCTAGCCAGCAGCAGCTACACCTGAAATAGGGTAACAACAAACTGTGGCAGTCCTGCCTAAATTAATACGTCTTAAGTACGCTAACCATCATTAAAACGACAATCAGGGTTAACACGCACTTAAAACGGAGTAATCCGGCAGTGCTGTCGGGTAAAATCCCGATTAAACCACTTGAACAGGATCGACAAAGCAGTCCAGAGAATGCAACATTCCACAAATTTTACAGTATAGAGTATGAAATTGAATTAATATTACAAACCAAGTTTGAATTTATAAAAAGACAACAAAGTTCAAGTGCAGCAGAAAAATACACGATAGTCTAGCGACGATAGAAGACGTCATGATGAAGCCCGTACATGACATCAATCACACCCTCAAATGTACCACCTAAAAAACAAAGCCACAAGCAAGACTGAGTATACTAATACTCAGCAAGGCTTACCCGACTAAGGGTATACTTAGCCCTTTATCTAGACATGCAAGGCTTTTGGCTTGAGGGGTTTGTTTTGCCGAAAAGCAGTAAGAGAGTAGATCCTTAATTGCAGGTTTTAGCTTTCATGTTCTAGTTCAATTAACCATTCTAGGTGAACATCTATCCAATCGCATACATGGTGAAAAACAATTATCTTTTATCATCCAATCAACCATTTTCATCATCATCATCTTTCACTTCTTACTCTATGCAGCAGAAGGGTTAAGCAGTCCCAAACCGTGAGACGCGGACGATTCGAATCGAATTTGTTAACCTGGCCAGGCAGACCTAACACACACGCATGGGGATCGACATCTCGCTTCGCCCACGCGACTTTTCCCTTCAATTCCCGCTGCACGGAACAGGCTCACCGCCCTCGACTACAAGAATCCATGCCACGGTACGACGCCGGGTCGTGAGCCTCCTTGCACCCGCATGTGGCCGCATGAGAACAACGTTCAAAGACAGTGGGGAGTATATTCCGGCCTCGGTGCAATCCAGTACTTAAGCTTACCGATTACCATATTTCTCGGCATGTGGTTAGTACGTTCAAAAGCTTAACCACCACTACCACACACTGCGGCCTTATCCATTTTCACTAAACAGACGGGGTATCACAAATATCACAACCCCGCCCGTGAGCCTTATAGTTGCAGTATGTAGTAGACATTCAACTCCTATAGTTCTCGCGAGTGACAGGAAATCACTCGACTTCTACCGAACCATTAGCCTAGCCATCTAGCGACCTACACATACTAGTGTTCAAGCATAGGTACCTAGGATCATGCAGCTAAGGTTCCAATCAACTACTGTAAACTTAAATGCGCAAGTAGATAGAAACAATAATAAATTGCATAAATTTAAAATAGATAGGACATGCTCCGGGGCTTGCCTGGGAATAACACTAGGTCAGTGTTAGTTAGAGAACAACTTCTTGGCGAGCATCTTCCTTCGGTCATGCACATCGGGATCCATCCATCCATCTTCTAGATGTGTCCACCATTCACCGTCTTCTGGCTCGGCTCCACGTCACATCCTTCACGTGATTCATCTATCGTATCTAAATGAAATGCAACAATACATATGTATGAATGCACAGTTTCCGAGTTGTTCAGCGATTTAGGTGTTATTATTTTTCCTTCACGATAAAGTTGTAGTCCAACATAAAGTGAGTTGGTATGGGAAACTTGTCAATTAATATTTCCTGGGCAGTCATTTATAGAGTAGAAATTTTATCTATACTAACTCATAAAAGAGCTGGGTGTGTTGTTTTTCTTATATATTAGTAAAGAAAAAGCATTTCTGCACAAAAATAATTCTCTGAGCTAGGAAATGTAAATGCTGGTAATGAAATGGTAATGAAATTTTACCAGTAGGTTAGATTCCTTAAGATGAGCTTGTGGTAAAGTTTTCAGGATTAAAAGAGCTACACAGCAAGCATGAGAATTAAAATTCTTTTTCTAGGCATTTATCTAACTACAAATCTACAGAGTAAACTACTTAGTTTCAGTGGCTAAAATTTTACAGACATGATCATGTTCTGAAATCCAAGCTCTAGTAAAAATATGAGATTTTTCTAATGAAGAAAAGTGGGGTTTTTGATTTACAAAATTTATTCATGAATAAATCAAAAGGACTAGTTATACATTACTAAAAATTCCCAAAAATTTTCTATAGTATCTAGAAACTAAAGTAAGGCTGCTGTAAAACCAAGATCTAATGAAACATATAGCTAGAGTTGTCAAAATGTCATTAAATTTTTACAGTAAGCTACTCATCTAGGGTATAGAACACTGTCCAAAAAACTAGCCTTAGTTCATGACTACAACAGGAGATACATTTGTGTGCTATTTAATCTAATCCTTATCCTAGATTAAAATAGAAGCATAATATGAACATGTTACTGTAACAAAAGTTGTAGGTTTTGATGTAAGTATTACAAAACATTTTAGTTTACATTTTTATGATTTTTCTATGATTTTATATGGAATTTACAAGTTTGCTGTTTTTGAAAACAAAAGAAAAAGGAAACGGACTTTTGCTTCTAGGCCCCTGGAAGTTTGTTTCTTCTCAGGGAAGGTCCCTGGCGGACGGGGCAGAACAGAAGAGAGTTTGTGCGGCGTTTTCCGGCGAGGGGAGGCACCGGAGGTGGGGGCTAGGTTGGGGGAAATGAAGAGGAGTTCGAGCCGCACCTATAGATGGTCTCGGTGGGGGTTGGGGTGGCCCGTAGCGGGCTGTCCGCGGGCGCCAGCGGCCGACGGCGGCCCTGTGCCGCGGCTGCGGTACTCCGGCGAGGGGGAGGCGGCTTGGCTGGGCTTGGGAGCTCCGTTGGGGCGAGGTGAAACCGTTCCCGGGGTTGATTGGAGCTGTGGGAGGGCGGAGGTGGGAGCTCGACGTGGAGCGGGCGGCCGGCGGCGGTCTGAACCGCGGCGGCGCTCTCCGGCGGCCCTGGGCGGAGGCGAGCGGGTCGAGGAGCTACGCCATGGCGAGAGGAAGCTCGCTGCGGGGTCTACTCGGGCGAAAGGTGCCGGAGGTGGGTCTCCGCGGTGAGCCCGTGCTCCGCGGCAACAATGGCGGCGGCCATGGCCGTGGTTCTGGGCGAGCTCGGCTCGGTTTGCTTGGGCTAGAGAGGAAAGGGGGAGAGGGAGGGTGGGAACGCATGCAGCGCGAGCTCAAGGGAGAGGAGAGGGCCGAGGGAGCAGGGAGCTAGAGAAGGGGCACACGGCATGGCTCGGCGTGTCGTCGCCGTGGCGCTTCGGTAGCCGTCCTCGGCGTGCTCGCCGGGAGATGGCGCCGCGTGGCGAAGTCGAGAAGCTTTGGGGAGGAACCAGGGGCACAGCGCGTGGCCGACCAGTGGATGGGACGCCGTCTCCGACGTTCGCCGGCGGCGAACGGCGTCGTCACGGCGAGACTCAGGGATGGGAGATGGAGTTGATGGCAAACTCGTAAATAACTCGAAATTCCAAAGTGCAGTTTGTAAATTCTGTTTTTCTCCTTCTACATGGCCCCAAATGAAAAACTTTTGAATACCAAACTTGTTCAAAATTTCGAGATCTACAACTTTCGTTTTAGGCAAAAGTTCATTTGAGGCTTCGTTTGAAAAATAAAATTTAAAACTTGAGTGTATTTGAAAATATCGTATACACTTCGGAAATCAACTTTTTCCTCCCATTTTTGTGTGGCAAATCGAAAAACTTTGAACACGAAAGTTGTTCGCCAATTAAAACTTTATAACTTTGATTCTAGGAAAAAGTTTATTTGAGCTATATTTTAGAAATTATTTTCAAAGCATATTTGTTTAAAATTTGAAAGATTGTTTTTAAATCTTTAAAAACCATGATTCAAAAGACTTGTCATTTCATGTGTAAAATTTCATTTTCTCATTTTAACTTCAACTAGACTTTGGTTTATCATGACGTTAGTGACATGTCAATTCAATTTCATACGTATACCTTTATTGGTTTGTGAGTTATTGATTGCCAAGGTGCATATACATGGGCACATACATACACACATTCACCTGCATGCACACATAAATGTATTCGATTCTTTTTTTTTTTGGTTGATTATGCATGAAAGCATATTTAAATATTCTATTGAAATACACATGTAAATATGAGGCTATTAAATAAATATTGCATGCTCACGATTTATAAATTAATTAGCACCCACAAAACAAGTTTTAATTGAACTTAAACATATGAGAGCAAGATAAAAACAAACGCAACATTTTCTGTAAGCACATGGCCATGTTAACAGTTTAGAAGGCATACGAATACCATCCAAGGGCAGAGGAAACTCATTATATAAACCTATACAATTCTATTATTTATAAACCATTTATTCAGCATTTACAAGTTAAATCAATAACTCGGTCATACTGCACTCAAGAAATTTGGAATTTTTACCACAGCACACACATCACAACAATAGCCTACCACCAAATTTTTACATCATTTGGAGCACTAAAACTTCAGTTACGAAAAAGACAAGCAACACTAGCATTTAAAACCTTAACAAGCATAATCTATTTTAATAGCAAACATTTTCAACTAACACCCATCATATTATGATTCCACTGCGTAGATCTACTTACAAGGATTCCAAAACATTTTCATTTGCTATTTTATGATTTTCTACAATTTGTAACTGAATTTGTAAACTCACTGTTTTTGAAAAGAAAAGGAACAAGAACTTTGCAAACAGGCCCCGGGAAACTTGCACCGGGGACCCTGGAAATATATGGGGCCCTGCAATTGGGCCCTTGGCCGGCCAAAACAGGGGAGGGGCGCAGGGAGGGCAGTGCCGGCCAGTTTCCGGCGAGAGAGCTTGCCGGCGGCGAGGGGGAAGTAGGGGAATAGCTCGAGGAGGTAGAGAGCGACCTCGTGGTGGGTCGAATCGGGGTTGGGGACGGCCGGACGCGACTTGCCCGCGGCGAGCAGGGGTGGGCGGCGCAAGGCGGCGGCGCCAGGTGAGCTTCGGCAAGGCTAGGCGAACGGCGCCGGGCCGTGGAGCTTCACTAGGGCTAAGGGAAGCTCGCTGCAGGGTTGGTTGGGGCGGAGAGAGACCGCAGGAGGGATCTCGACGGCGGCCTAGGGCGGCGGCGGCCATGGTGTGCGGCGGCAGCGCAATGGCTCCGGCCAGCATAGGGCCAACTGGCGGCGATGTGGAGCGGGGCGAGCACCAGCGACGCCGGCCGATGTCAACGCGCGTGGAGGCTCGGCCCAGGACCGCGCAGGGGCAGCCTGTGGCGTGCAACGGCGGCTAGCGCGGCGGCATGGCTGGGAACGCGCGTGGAAACTCGATGAACACACGAAATGAAGGGGAGCATGAGCTTCACTGGATCACATACAGTCGTTTTGAGTGGTCGCTCGAAGAAAATGGAGACCGCAAGTAGGAGATGAAGGCGGGGCAAACCTCGGGCGGAGCGGTAATGGCGGCCGCGGTGGCGCAGGCCAATTCGGCCGGGGTGGGGGCTCGGCCGAGCTCGTGGAGGGGCGGAGGAGGTTCGGGGCGAGGCGGAGCGGCTCTAGGCGCGTGGAAATCGGGGCGGGATGGCGAGGGACGGCCGGAATCGACACCGACGATGAGCTCTGTTCGACAAGCTCGACCCGAGTTGGAGAAGGGAGAAGGCGAGGGTTAAACGGATGAGGCTCGTGCTCGGATAAGGACGCGCAGCGCAGAGGGCGAGGATCGCCGGCGCAGCGACGCGTGGAGTCGCCAGCGACGACGCGGGGTCGCGGCATGGGCACGCGTGTATGGGCACAGGAAAGAACAGGGTAGCACAGTGCCCACGTTTGAAAAGTTTTGACCCGATTTTGACCATCCATAACTCAAAATTCATATGGGAACTTGGAATTTGGCCAAAATAGAAGTTGTTGAGGAAGAGAAGGTCTACAACTTTGATTTTAGTCGAAACTTGATTTGAGGCTCGGTTCAGGGAGAAAAAATGGATCGAACTCAGCTAAACCGAAGTATACTATGCATGCTTAATTAACACTAATGACCAAAATTAGGATCATAACTAGCAAATTAAGCATAAAATTAACACCGGGGTGTTACAGCTGCCACCCCCAAATTCTACAAGCTGGAGTTCTCCACGTACGATGGCGCCGTTGATCCCTTGAACTAGCTGAATCAGTGCGAACGGTTCTTTCGGGGTCAGCGCACACTCGCCTCCGACCGCACCTGACTCGCCTCCTACCACCTTCGGGGAGCGGCCCAGATGTGGTACTATGCGCTCGGGCAGGACGAGGGCATGTCATCGTGGGAGCGCTTCAAGGAGCTCTGCCATCTACAGTTCGGTCCCCAATTCGCGGCAGCTGTAGGATCAAGAACACCGACTAGAGGGAGAGTGAATAGGCGGTTTAAAAACTAAAACACCAAAACTAGAGAAATTTAATTAGTAACAAAAGAAAGCCCTATGTCATGCAACTACTATCTCTAGATTGGGTTTGCAACCTAGAGTGACAAGATACAATTCAAACTCTAGTAAAGTAAATTGCTCAAAGTAAATACAAGAATTGAAATGAGTAAGAGAAATAACCGAGCTTGACAAAAGAGTTTATGCCGTAGTGTCGATGACTTGCCGGTCACCCCTAATCCACGTTGAGGTGGATTCCAAGAATCAACCGCTCCTCTATCAAGAACCCCTTGATCTTGAGCTGGCTTGAATCAAGGGACCGCTCCACACCTCGATTCCACTAGAGTTGCTCTTCACCACTCCGGTGAGGTCAGCACAAGGCCTCTCACAATCGAAATCAGGGCTCCTCAACAATCTCCTTGGAGGTGCTCCACGAAATCCACTTCTCCAAGCCGTCTAGGGAGCGGCAACTTCCAAGAGTAACAAGTCGATGACGCTTGCTTGAAGATTCCTAAGTGCCACAAAGCTCCAACACTTGATGCAAAGCACTAGGATGCTCTCACACTATCAAATATGAAACTACTAAGCAAGAATGTGTGAGAGAGGGATGGCTTAGCTCTAATATGTCAAGAAAGTGATCCAAATGGCCAAGAGTTCCTCCCAATGGCCGGGCATTAGGTATATATAGCCATCCCCTCAAAAACTAGCCGTTACACTCTTTTCTGCGAAATCGCAGACCGTATGCGGTTCAAAAACCAGACTGTTCGCCGTTGTAAACCAGTGAGTCAGAGTGCAATCATTATGTGTCAGAACTAGCCATTACGGCCCTGGCGTACCGTCCGCGCCCTAGAGGCGGACCGTCCGCGGTTCAAAGTTCCACACCACCAGAGACAAACATCGTCTCTGGTACAATTTGAAAATGATCGGCGGACCGTCCGCACCCTAGGGGCGGATCGTCCGCCATTCAAACCTTCAGCCCAACTAGAGATGCAACGTCTCTAGTACAAAACTTTAAATGAGCGGTGGACCGTCCGCGCCCCAGGGGCGGACCGTCCGCCGTTCAACTCTCTTTTACACCAGAGACAAAACATGTCTCTGGTACATTTTTGATTAGTGTGGCGGACCGTCCGCCGTCCCAGGCCAGACTGTCCACCAGCCGATTCTAACTCCCATCAGAGCCAAACATGCTCTCTGGTACAGGGGCAGACCGTCCGCACCCCAGGGGCTGACTGTCTGCACTTAGGCAGTCAGCTCTCAAACTTGATCTTTTTCAACTTTTTTCAAAACGTTGTTAGTCCTCATGTATGAAACTAGACATTTTTAGCAAAATGGCATTAGAGACCCGTCAAGCACGAGTACACGACCCCTCTTGATAGTACGGCTATCTATCCAACAAATCCGGTCACTTTTCATCCACTAATCGCCTTGTGACCGGTAAAATGCAAAAGCCCTATTATATACCTTTGCCTTGAGCCCGAGCTTTGCACATCATCTCCAAAACTCCATACGATCACCATCACAACCCATTCATCCGTTGATTAACCTATGCTCATAATCTGAAATGAAATCGTTAATCCACAAACCATTGTCATTGTGGCAGAACCGCCAGAATTAATCCAGTTAAAGTGCCCTAACCATCATCTACACACACTTCAATGGAGTAATCTGACAATCTGTCGGGTAAAATCCTGATAACACCACTGTATTTCGGATCGAAACAACATACCTCACTCGAAGGTGAGCCCAAAGATTACAATAACCAAAATTTTACAAACTCCTAAAGTAAATGTTATTATAAACTGAGTTTGAGAATTTAGACGGAGTACCTTAGAAATTTGAATGTAGATAAGTTCTTCAAAGTTTATAAATAGCGGAAAAGAAAGCAATACTAACGTTGATATGTGACATCATGATGAAGCCCGTACATGACGTCAATTTCACTAAGCATTCCCAAGATTACCTGAAAACAATATTAAAAGCAAGACTGAGTATACTAATACTCAGCAAGACTGACCTGTCTTAAGGGTATATAACATCCCTTTAACTAGACATGCAAGGCTTGTGAAGGCTCTGGAGTTTATTTGCTGAAAAGCAATAAAGAGTAGGTCCTTAATTTCAAGTTTTAGCTCTCGGATTCTAGTTGGATTAACCATTCTAGGTTTGTACCAATCTATACAAGCATGGTAGAGAAAATAATTGCATCCAACAAGATTGAATATTATCATTGTTCCACTTCTTACTCCGTGTGGCAAAGCGATTAAGCAGTCTCAATATCCGTGAGAGGCGGAACAGTTTGAACCGAATTTCAATCCTTGCAAGGTAAACCTAACACACACGCTTGGAGCACTATTGAGTCACTCCCAAGCAATCGTTTGCTTCTCATTCCGGTTCATGGATCAGGGCCACTCTCCCCAAGTACAGAGAACCGCTCTTCTCTGCACTCTAGTTGTACGACTATAGGGCACCAACCTCGTCCCTCATAGCCGTGATCGATTGCGCAACCTATCTTTCATCATAATTTTAATTCCCTATCTCTAAGAGAGAGTGGGAGGTATGTCCATTTGCCGGGCCGAGGAGTTACTAGGCTTGCCGCTTACCCATAATTCACGGCATGTGGCTAGTACTTTCAAACGTTTAACCACGATCACCAGCACACTACGGCCTTAACAAAATTTTATCAACACAGACGGATTTCCACCATGAAACTAGTTAAAACTAGTAACCCAATCCGTCCATGGTCCTTATAGTGATTGCAGAAAATAAACAATCAACTCCTATAAAGCTCGTGAGTGACAGGCAATCACTCGACTTTTACCGGTCCTATTAGCATAGCATCTATTTGAACTCTGTTTCTAGTATTCAAACAATAGGTACCTAAGATTATGCATCTAAGGTTTTCATTCAACTCCAATAACATAAATGCACAAATTAAAAAAAATTGCATAAATTAAAATAATAGGATTATGCACCGGGGCTTGCCTTTAATAGAGTCTATAAAGTTAGTAAGCTTCAGTTCTTTCGAATCGGAGTTCGGAACTTCAGTTAATTCCACAATGTTGTTTTGGGCTTCATGCAATTCACTCTTGGACCTCAGGTTCACTTTCAAGTCTTCGTTATCTTCCATAATGTTGATTTGGACTTTAGAAGTATCCTCGTCTGGTTCCTAGATGAATTTGTATGTTCCGTCGACTAGCGATATTATTTCTATATGTAATGCAGTACTCGAAATTAGTGAAGTGCTTAAGTATAGCTTTCCTTCACTAAAAAGTTGCTATCCAATAAAGTAAACACTTAAGACTAGCTTAAAAGTATTACTTTACTGGGCAATCGTTTATAGAGTAAAAGCAAACATAAAAGATTTCATAAAATATCCAAAACTAGCTACACTAAGAAACATGGTTTGAAATCAAGAAAAAGCAAGGATAGTTCTAGGAACATGGGGTGGGTAGAATTCAAATCTATAATTTGAATTCAAAAGAAAAATTTGACAACTAGGGTTTATGTTCATCAAAGTCATGGTTCAAGAACAAGCAAAAAACCTTGAACTAAGAACATGTTTCGATCTTTAAATTTATGCTAAACAAAACAACTCTATCTAGCAAATCAAATCCATTCATACAACACATAAATCAGGGATTAAAACTAGAGCCCAAGGTTAAATTAAAACCTTAATCTAGACAGTACAAAATTTATCCCAAAAATTACCATGAACTATTTATGATCAGAAGATCTCATGAAAAAAGGATGAGCCTAAGAAATTAACAAAAACATGCTTTAACAAAATTAAAAGGTGCATATGCTAGAAATAAACAAACACATGAAATAACGAGAAAAAGTCAAGAATTTGAGCCACAATTTTTATGCAAGACTATACATGGCAAAAGGATGCTAGGTTTCAAAAATCAAGCATAACAAAGCTATGGTTAAAAAGATATAAAAACATTACTCATTTGCAAACAATTAAACTAGAGCACACAAAATAAAGTTTCATACAAACTTTAGTAGCCAAAGTTATAGATCTAATCAAGAGGAACACAACAAAACTGGTTTGGCATTTTTTTTATTTTTCTACTAATTACTACAAATTTTGAAAGTTCACAACAAAAGGAAAAGAAAACTTTGCAGAAAAGACCCTGAAAAGAACTTAAGCATTGCAATCAGGTCCCTATGGCCATGGCCGGCCGTGGGGGCTAAGTTCCGGCCAAATCCCGGGGAGGGATGACCCTGGGGGCAAGGGGAGCTTGGGGGGAAAAGGAGAGGGGGCCAGGGCGCACCAGTGGGTGGCTCGGATTGGGCCTGGGACGATCTGTAGCGGCGGCGCGATGTGAGCCTGCGGCCGATGGCGGGTGGGCTCGTCGGAGGCCATGCTCCAGCAGGGGAAAAGCGGATTGGAGGGGCTGGTGAGCTTCATATGAGCAGGGTCAAGCTTGCCAGGGTGTTTTGGGGTCAGAGCGGCGCCGTGGCGGCGGGTCGACGGTGGCAGGGGTCGTTGGAATTGGAGAAGAGGCGCAGTGGTGGAGGATTGCCGGCAATGGGGTTCGTCCGGGCCTTTTATAGGCCAAAGAGGGAGTGGATGAGTGCTAGGAAAGGTTGTGGATCGAGCTTGACAGCAGGGAAGGACGAAACGGCGATGGCACTAGCCTTTCCGCGGCGGCCGGCGGCGTAGCATGTCGCGGCGGCGTGGCGGGTGCGCGGAACGCCAGCGGGGGCAGCTGGGGTGGCGGCGAGGACTTCAGGGCGACGCGTGGAGGCGGCTGGATGGGGACCCGAGGCGGCACGGCGAGTCTGGGGGCGAAACAGCGGCGGCGCAGCGCCCCAGTTTTGGTCAGAGGAGGAAGAAAGGAGGCAAGGTTGATTTTGTAATTTTCCAAAATTCCAGGGGTTAAACGGAAAAGTAAAATTTCCTGTTGATCTAGGGCTCAAATGAAAAAGTGTTCAACATGAAACTTTTGTAACTTTTTAAGATCTACATTTTTTCTGTTGTGCAAATTTTCACTAGATCATAGGATTTTGAAATATTTTCAAATCCATCAAATATTTTAAAATGCAAAGGAACACAACTTATTTTTAAAATTGCAAGGGTAGCCTTAGGCATAAATAAATCTTTTTATGAGGGTAAAAGTGAAAAACAAAATATACATTTTAACCCTTCATAAATTTTGAAATGTTGCCTTTTGCAAAACTTTTTGTAAAAAGGACTTTGTATTTTTGCAAAATAATAAAAATACCATTGCTCTGGAAATCATGGTTTAAATTTTTAAATCAACACAAAAAATTTATTTTTAACCCCTAAAAATTTGGATTGTCACAGTCATTAATTATCAAAACACGAATTAGGGGCCTAGATGCTTTCAATCTCCCCCTTTTTAGTAATTGATGAAAACTCTAATTTTGGAGTGATAAAAAGAGTTCAAGTCAACTTTATACACAAAGCATAAGGTAGACTTAGAGTTGAACTTTGGAAGAACTTACTCATTTTTCTTGAAAATTTCAGAATTGATATGAATAAATTTACCAAGGTTCGAAGAGTAGAGAGAACTCCCCCTTGATATGTGCTTATAAATTTGAATGAAAACCAAGAGCTCATATATATGACTTTTGAAAATTTTGACGGAGTTTCCCCTACAAGTGGAAATCGAGGCATACAACATACAAGATATATATAGAATATGAACTTAACATGATTAGCTCAACCTCATCAAACTACAAGATGAACATAAACCAAAAGAGTATTACAAGCCAACGTAGTTCATCACATATTACAAACCAAATGTTCAAATCCAAACCACAAATCACAAACCGAGTCCATGCAAGACATAAAGCATAAACACGTAATGCAATATAATTCAACACAAATAAACATGAGTAGCAAGCGGAAGCAAATCAAATAAAATCTCAATGTGAAACCCATGAGCTCCCCCTAGATCTGTGCACTCCAAAGTCCATCTCCCCCTTTGGCATCAATTGCCAAGAAGATCATTCCATCGGCGGCGGAGGTGGTGGCGGTGGGTAGAACGGCTGGTGCGGGTAGAACTCCGGAGGCGGCACTGGAGCCGGGAACACCGAGTAGAAGTGGTCAGAAAACCCAGTGAAGGTAGCACTGAAAGTGTCGAATCTCTGCTCTAGCTGCTGCTGCCTCTGCTCAAGCTGCCCAAACTGCTCAGAAGTAGGCATATCCTCAAAGCGTGAGTGCAAGGCTACTATGTCAGAGTGTAGACTCTCCTGGACCCCCTGCATCTGAGCCATCTTGGGCTGGAACATCTGCTGTTGCATGTTCTAAAAGCTAAGGTTCATTTGACTCTGCATCTGGCTGGCCAAACCCTCAATCTGAGAAGACATGCTCTGCTGCATGGATGCAAAATATGGATCAAAGTAACCAGCTGGAGAAGCACACTGCTGCTGCACTGGAGGCTGTGGAGGTGACATGGCATGCTGTGCTGCAGCTGCACCCATATGAGCATCATCATCACTGTCACCATCATCATCTTGCCCATGTGCTTCCTGATCCATATCATCTCCTAGGAAGGGAGTCAAGGGCCTAGAGAGAAAACCTGTGTCATTCTTGAAAGGCCTAAAGGGTATATGCCTGCACTCACAAATGCCTCTGAAGCTGGTCTTGGCCTTGATGATAGACATGATGTAGGGAGCAAAGTAAAGATTCATCTTAAGGTTTAGCATCAAATCTGCTAGCTGATCCATGATAAGTGCAATGACATTGATTCTATTGCCATTCATCACATGAGAGATCACATTCCAGCACGGACCTCTAATCTTGTCCTTGTAACCACTCTTAGGCATAAATGTGACTCAAGCAATTTTATTGATGACTGCTGGATGATGCCTAAGACCCTGGATGCCCCCAAACACGCTAGGAATACCAATATTAGCAGGCTCATAGTACATGAGGTAATCATTCTCATCAAGTGGGTTTTCCAATACAACATTCACACTTTGCTCACTTGTTATAAAATCATAATCCAACTGATTTGCAGCAACAAACTGGGCAAAGGTAGCATAATAAGTTCTCTTGCCAGTTGTCCACCAAATTCTTTCTTCTACCATGTTTATCTCAAGGGTGGCATAGAACTGACGGATGACAGTTTCATTCCAATCACACCTATGCTGCAGAAAGTTTGCTAACCTCATAGCCTCAAATCTATCAACTAATGCAGACATAATTGGTTGTGACCTCATGTACCCTAGGTTTATGATTTGATGTTTGAAGACGGTTTTCTTAACCAAATGACCAAAGTAAGTATCTTTTTGTACCTCAGTTTTGAAGTAGAGAATGTTGATGTCCCGAGGCACATTGAGTTGATTTACTGATCTAGCATTTGCATATGACTCAGTCGTCCACTGTCTGCTAGGAAGATCTAGCCCCATCAGATCAGTGATATCATCCTCTTCTCCCTCAACATCCTCCTCTGAGGAATCATCTCCTACACCACCCACTGAAGATGCTGCAGCCAAGTCACTTGGATTTGGAGCGTAGTCCACATCATCAGAATCATCACTATCCCTGTTCCTTTTGGATGACACGGCCTTCTTGATTTTAGAAGCAATGGCCTTCTGTATCTTCCGAGGTGGCCTGATATCAATGATTAACCATAAGAATAATTATCCATGCATTAGAATCAAACCACAAAGGAACAAGTCAATTCAGCACCAATTCTGAAAAATCAGACACTAGCGGACCGTCCGCACTCTGAACACGGAAAGTCTGTGGTTCACTGAACCATCATGGCGGACTGTCTGCGGTCAGTAGGCGGACCGTCCGCGACTCATCTGTTCTGCGCAGGAACACAAGAATCGCCCCCAACTTTGATTCATCCATAATTCGAGTTCTAGATCAAATCCACCAACCAAACTTTAACCAAAGTATCTCCTCATCACTAGGAACAAGATCCCCCAACTATTTTCATGAATCCATGGCCCAAAAAAAAATCGGAGCACCTAACCCTAACTCTTTCCAATGATGAAATCCAAGAACAAGAGTTAGGGATTTGACAAAATACCAAGAGGACATGATGGAGATTGTTGCGGAGTGTCCAATGATGCTCTCGAACCGTCCGGGAACCACGCCAAAAAGCCTTGACCTTGACGTCTCCTCCACGTGCTTGAGAGAGAAAGAGAGAAGCTTTTTGAGGGTATGGCTGCGGTTTGGTAGGGGAAGTGAGAGAGACAACTCCATATAAGTCAAGTCTGACCGACTCCACCATTCTGCGCAGGCGCGGACCGTCCGCGGTCCTTGGGCAGACCGTCCGCCAGCGCACTCAGAAGCTCCATGAACTGCAATGCACCTGACCAGGAGCGGACTGTCCGCGGTTCACGGGCGGACCGTCCGCAGGTGTCCTGCTGGCACACAGGTGGACCGCCCGCGGACCTTTGGTGGACAGTCCGCAGTTCATTTCTGCGGCTGAAAACCTCTCTGCAGAGCCTCTATTGAACATTTTTTGTGAACGGCGAACCATCCGCCTCTTACCCACAGACCATTAGCGCCACCAAAATTCAGACTGTCCATAATTCTGTCAACTTTCACAAATCCAAATTTGAATTGGGATCATTGCTCATACAAAAATCCTAAAATCTCGAAACTTGCAGAAAAACTTTCCAAAGACTCATATGAGCGAGTTTCAACAAGAAATCAAAAATAAATCTAGTAAAATCATGAAAATACATAAATGGCTCAAAAATGCCCCAAAAATTCAGAAAAATGAAACAAAGAGTGCATAGAAGAACCACATGTCACATATGCAAGTTTTCAAGCCACATTTGAGAAGTTAATGATGTTTAGCTCATTCCTCAACTTACAAAACCGAGATTCATCCAATGGCTTGGTAAATATATCCGCTAATTGATCATCTGTGCCAATTCCATCAATCTTGATATCACCCTTGTTCACATGATCTCTAAGAAAATGATGACGGATATCAATATGCTTGGTTCTTGAATGTTGCACCGGATTAGTTGCAATTTTCACAGCGCTTTCATTATCACACAATAAGAGAATTTCATCAAAAATCACACCAAAATCAAGAAGAGTTTGGTTCATCCATAACAATTGTGCACAACAACTTCCGGCCAAAATATATTCTGCTTCGGCGGTTGAAAGAGCCACAGAATTTTGCTTCTTTGAAGACCAAGAAACAAGAGACCTTCCAAGAAACTGACAACCACCGGAAGCGCTTTTACTATCAAACTTGCACCCGGCATAATCCAAATCCGAAAATCCAACCAAGTCAAAATGAGCACCCTTGGGATACCACAAGCCAATACTAGGAGTATATTTCAAGTATCTCAAGATCCGTTTGACAGCGGTCAAATGACATTCTCTAGGTGCGGATTGAAATCGTGCACACATGCAAACACTAAACATGATGTCGGGCCTAGATGCGGTCAAATAAAGCAAACTACCAATCATAGAACGGTAAAGCTTTTGGTCAACCAGGACCTCCCTCATCTAGGTCGAGATGCCCATTGGTAGCCATAGGAGTCTTGATTGGTTTTGCATCTTCCATACCAAATTTCTTTAAGATATTCTTCACATATTTAGATTGACACACAAAGGTGCTTTCCTTGAGTTGCATGATTTGAAGTCCAAGAAAAAAATCAATTCACCAATCATGGACATCTCAAACTCCCTAGACATCATTTCACCAAATTCCTCACAAAAACTTGGGTTAGTTGAATCAAAGATTATATCATCAACATAAATTTGACAAACAAATAAATCCTTATCAATAGCTTTAGTGAACAAAGTAGTGTCAATCTTACCAATTTTGAAGCCCTTAGAAATAAGAAAATCCCTCAATCTTTCATACCAAGCCCTTGGAGCTTGCTTAAGACCATAAAGAGCTTTTGAGAGCTTGTATACATGATTTGGCTTCTTAGGATCTTCAAAACCGGGAGGTTGCTCAACAAATACAAGTTCACTAATCTTGCTATTCAAGAAGTCACTTTTGACATTTATTTGAAATAATTTTATGTCGTGAGAGCAAGCATAAACTAATAAAATTCTAATAGCTTCTAATCTAGCAATGGGAGCAAAAGTTTCACCGAAATCCAAACCTTCGACTTGAGTGAACCCTTGAGCCACCAATTTTGCCTTATTTCTCACAACCATTCCGTCTTCATTTTTGCTCATTTCTAAAGACCCATTTAGTGCCAATGACATTGTAATTCTTAGGCCTTTCTACTAAATCCCAAACTTTATTCCGGGTGAAATTATTCAATTCTTCATGCATAGCATTCACCCAATCCGGATCTCTCAAAGCTTCATCCACACGGTTAGGTTCAAGAAAAGATACAAAAGAATAGTGTTCACAAAATGGAGCAATGCGAGATTGAGTTTGGACACCCTTACTAATATCACCCATGATTTGATCCACCGGATGATCCTTTGCGAGAACATGATGAATTCTTTGAGGAGCAATGGGCTCTTGAGTTGATGTAGAAGTTGAAGTAGATGAACCCATTTGATCTTGTACTTGAGAGTCATTGTTACTTGAATCTTGTACAATTGGTTGTGCTTGATTATTTAAGATAAAAGTTGAAGGAGTTACTCTAATAGAGATAGAAGGACCATCTTCATCTTCATCTTCTTCTCTTGGTCTAACATCACCAATTAACATAGTTTTCATTGCATTTCTCAAGCCATCATTCCTCACATCATCAAGATTATCTTGTTCATCATGAGACCCATTGGTTTCATGAAACTCCACATCATATGCTTCTTCAACAATGCCATGGGTTTTGTTGTAGACCCGATAAGGCTTGCTACAAGATGAATACCCAAGAAGAAAACCTTTATCACATTTGCTTTGGAACTTTGATAACCGAGTTCCCTTCTTAAGAATATAGCACTTGCAACCAAACACTCTAAAATATGAGATATTTGGCTTTCCTTCTAATAAGCAATTTATATGGGGTCTTGTTATAAAATCTATGGCAATATAATCTATTTGAAGCATGACAAGCCGTGTTGATTGCTTCGGCCCAAAAACTATCCGAAACATTATACTCGGAGAGCATTGATCTTGCCATATCAATCAAAGTTCTATTTTTCCTCTCAACAGGACCATTTTGTTCTGAAGTGTACTTGGTTGAGAATTCATACTTGATTCCTTTCTCATCACACCACTCCTCAACTCTTGTGTTTCTAAATTCACTTCCATTGTCACTTCTCACTTTCTTCACCTTGAGCTCAAATTCATTCTCAACCCTTGTCATGAATTTCTTGAATATGTCATATGTATCGGCCTTGTCATGAAGAAAGAAAACCTATGTATATCTTGAATAATCATCCACAACCACAAGACAATAGCAATTTCCACCAATGTTTCTATATATTGTAGGACCAAATAAATCCATATGCAACAATTCCAATGGTCTCTCGATTGACATAACACTTTTGGTGGGATGAGTATTTGCAACTTGCTTTCCGGCTTGACATGCACTACATAACTTATCTTTTTCAAATTTCACATTCTTCAAGCCAACTACTAAATCATGCTTTATGAGTCAGTTGAGTTGTTTCATGCCAACATGACCAAGTCTTCTATGCCATAACCAACCCAAAGATGATTGAGTGAACAAGCAAGTAGACAAATTTGCCTCTCTAGTAGCAAAATCCACAAGATATACATCCTCATATCTAAACCCCGTGAAGATATGATCATTTTCATCCAACCTAGTCACTACAACATCATCTTTAGTGAAGCTAATCTTATAACCACAATCACAAAGTTGAGTGACCGACAAGAGATTGAACTTGAGAGAATCAACTAGCAAAACTTTTGAGAGAGAATGATCACTTGAGATAGAAATTGTACCAACTCTTTTGACCTTGCCTCGGCTATTGTCACCAAAGATGATGTCACTATAGCCAACTACATTATTATCAAGAGAGAAAAACATCATTTGATCTCCGGTCATGTGTTGAGTGCAACCACTATTAAGCACCCAATGTCTTCCTCTGACCTTGTAATTCACCTACAAAAGAGAAGTAACTCTTTTAGGTACCCTAATTTTCTTGGGTCCTTGGATGTTAGTGACCAAGGTTTTAGGCACCCAAATATCATTCTTTTCAGCACCATATATAGATAACCCAACATATTTTGCACTAACACAACCCTTAGAATCTTTCATGAGAACATAGCTAGAATCAAAGGATACGGCTTTATTGTTGGTGCAATTCTTCTCATTATGGCCCATCTTTTTGCACTTTTCACAATATGGCCATCCATCTTTCTTCACAAATACGGTCTTGGTTTCATAAAAGGCCTTCTTGCCTTTCTTTGGAATATATCCAAGACCTTGCCTGTTCAAGGTGAATTTTTGGCTTGACCAACAATGATTGAATTTTGCTCTACTATCATAACACTTGCTCAAGTCGTTTGTCAAACAAATCACCTCCTTCTTCAATTTCTCATTCTCCAAGACAAGTGACTCATCACAAGAAGATTTATCACTTGTGCTACATGAGGGATTAGTGAAACTAGATATACAACAAGATTTGCAAGTTTCACTACTAGCCCCCATGCTCAACTTAGCCTTGTCCTTGTGATCAAACAAGGTGTTGTGAGCTTCCTTAAGCTTCTCATGAGTTTCCTTAAGATTCTCATGAGAGGTCTTTAACTCCTCATAGAAAGATTGGAGTGAATCATATTTCAACTCCAAGTCCTTCAACTTTTCTTTTTCCTTGATCACAAGTTCACCAGCATCGGTGAGCATGTCTACAAGATCATCATATAAAAATTCTTCAAGTTTATCATCTTGTAATACCTTTGCACCACCCTTTACCATAAGACAATGTGGTGTATAGAAGAGTGATGGAGACTTCTTGATGGCGATCCCGGCAACTCCCTTGGATGGTTTGTCATCATCATCATCATCATCATCATCATCATCATCATCATCATCATCATCATCATCATCATCATCGGAGCTTGCATCGGAATCCCACTCAATAAAATAGGCTTGGCCATTTTTCTTCTTCTTGATGAACTTCTTCTTCTTCTTCTCATCATTTTTCTTGTCCTTCTTGTTCTTGTTATTTTTCTTGTTTGGACAATTGATGATGATATAACCCACTTCACCACATTGGAAACAAGTCTTGTCAACAAAAGGATTTTCCCTTGATGATTGCCCTCTCTTGCCAAAGTTCTTCTTGACAACCACTTTCTTCTTCATTTTTGCTATCTTGAGCCTTGAAAGCCACACTTTTATTTTTCTCATCAATGTCTCCCCAATGAGGTTCATCTTGAGATTTCTTGAATATGTCATGTGTAAGCACTTCTCCCAATATTTGTTTGGGAGTAGCGGTCTTCCCATTTGACCTCACAAGCAAGGTCACAATTGTGTCATATCTTTCTGGAAGACTTCTAAGAAACTTGTGATTGAAATCCGCATCCGGCACCTCAAATCCAAGCCCCTTGAGCTCATTCACAATATCATTTAGCCGATTGAACATCTCAGCTACACTCTCATCCTTCTTCATGGCAAATTCACTAAATTTGCCCTTGAGCACATATAACTTAGCCTCCTTCACACTTGATGTGCCCTCATGAATTTTCATGAGCTTCTTCCATATGTCATTTGCATTCGTGAGGTTCTTGACTCTATTAAATTCACTCACATCAAGAGCACATTAACCCCTTGATCATTTAGCACTTCATTTTCCTCATCTACTGGGGTCAAGTTCTTTGCATCTAGAATGACATATCCATCATTCACAACTCTCCACAACTTTCTACTCATAGCCTTGAGATGAGCCGACATTCTAGTCTTCCAATAATCATAATTATTCTCATCAAAGAAATGTGGCTTCCCAACATGAATATCATTATCACTAGTCATTGTTCTACTCCAAAATGGTTAAATCCGTAATTAAAGGAGTACTTAGCTCTAGTACCACTTGTAGGATCAAGAACACCGACTAGAGGGGGGTGAATAGGCGGTTTAAAAACTAAAACACCAAAACTAGATAAATTTAATTAGTAACAAAAGAAAGCCCTATGTCATGCAACTACTATCTCTAGATTGGGTTTCCAACCTAAGGTGACAAGATACAATTCAAGCTCTAGTAAAGTAAATTGCTCAAAGTAAATACAAGAATTGAAATGAGCAAGAGAAATAATCGAGCTTGACACAAGAGTTTATGACGTGGTGTCAATGACTTGCCGGTCACCCCTAATCCACATTGAGGTGGATTCCAGGAATCAACCGCTCCTCTATCAAGAACCTCTTGATCTTGAGCAGGCTTGAATCAAGGAATCGCTCCACACCTCGATTCCACTAGAGTTGCTCTTTAACACTCCGGTGAGGTGAGCACAAGACCTCTCACAACCGAAATCGGGGCTCCTCAACAATCTCCTTGGAGGTGCTCCACGAAATCCACTTCTCCAAGCCGTCTAGGGAGCGGCAACTCCCAAGAGTAACAAGTCGATGACGCTTGCTTGAACATTCCTAAGTGCCACAAAGCTCAAACACTTGATGCAAAGCACTAGGATGCTCTCACACTCCCAAATATGCAACTACTAAGCAAGAATGTGTGAGAGAGGGATGGCTCAGCTCTAATGTGTCAAGAAAGTGATCCAAATGGCCAAGAGTTCCTCCCAATGGCCGAGCATTGGGTATATATAGACATCCCCTCAAAAACTAGCCGTTACACTCTTTTCTGCGAAATCGCGGACCGTCCGCGGTTCAAAAACCGGACTGTCCGCCGTTGTAAACCAGTGAGTCAGAGTGCAATCATTGTGTGTCCGAACTAGTAGTTACAGCCCTGGCGGACCGTCCGCGGTTCAAAGTTCCACACCACCAGAGACAAACATCATCTCTGGTACAATTTGAAAATGACCGGCGGACCGTCCGCGGTTCAAAGTTCCACACCACCGGAGACAAACATCATCTCTGGTACAATTTGAAAATGACCAGCAGACCGTCCGCACCCCAGGGGCAGACTGTCCGCACTTAGGCAGTCAGCTCTCAAACTTGATCTTTTTCAACCTTTTTCAAAACGTTGTTAGCCCTCATGCATGCAACTAGACATTTTGAGCAAAATGGCACTAAAGACCCGTCAAGCACGAGTACACAATCCCTCTTGATAGTACGGCTATCTATCCAATAAATCCGGTCACTTTTCATCCACTAATCACCTTGTGACCGATAAAATGCAAAAGCCCTATTATATACCTATGCCTTGAGCCCGAGCTTTGCACATCATCTCCAAAGCTCCATACGATCACCATCACAACCCATTCATCCGTGGATTAACCTATGCTCATAATCTCAAATAAAATCGTTAATCCACAAACCATTGTCATTAATTATCAAAACACGAATTAGGGGCCTAGATGCTTTCAGCAGCAGACTGGCCGAGTTGGGCCGCCTACCGTTCGTCTCTACGGTGCAGGTCTTCGCTGACCTGTTTCAGGCGGTGGCATGCCATGACCAGAACTTATCCTCGCGTAAGCGCGCCGAGCTCTCTGTCGGTGGCCTCCCGGATCATATTCGGGTGGATGTCGAGCTGTGCGACCCCCAGGACCTACATACAGCCATGTACTACACCCGGGCGTTCGAGTGTCGAGCGGCCTCCGTGCAGCTGATACCACAGCCCCGAGCCATTCGACCTCCGCAGCGCCCGGCCCCACTGCCGGCGCGCCCGTCCGGCAGAATCCCTGCGGTGCCCATCACGGGTCTGGCGGCGACCCGCCCGTTTCGCCGTCTTACACCGGCCGAGCAGCTGGAGCGTCACCGCCAAGGGTTGTGCTTCAACTGCGATGAGCCCTACGTTCCAGGGGTACGGCCTTATCGCGGCACCCCTGATGCGTCTCCTGCGCCGAGACGTGTTCGCCTGGGACGAGGAGGCCGAGGCGGCCTTCCAAGCCCTTAAAAGCGCCCTCACCACCGAGCCTGTCCTCAAAATGCCAAACTTCGATGAGCTGTTCATGGTGGATTGCAACTCCTTCGGCGTGGGGTTCGGCGCCATCCTCCACCAAGCTGCTGGCCCCATCGCGTTCTTCAGTCGGCCTTTCGCCAGACGCCACCTCAAGCTGGCGGCCTACGAGCGGGAGCTCATCGGTTTGGTGCAAGAGGTGCGCCATTGGCGCCCATATCTTTGGGGGCGCCACTTTCTTATTCGCACTGACCATTACAGCTTGAAGTTCCTGTTAGACCAGTGCTTGTCGACCGTGCCGCAACACCAGTGGATCAGCAAGCTGTTTGGCTTCGATTTCGCTATCGAGTACCGCTCGGGGCGCCTTAACACCATGGCGGACGCCATGTCCCGCCGCAACGCCGAGGGCGCGGCCGAGCAGGACAACAGCCTGGGGTCGGCGATGTGCGTCCGCTCCGGGCCCTCCTTCGCGTTCATCGACAACATCCGCCGTGCCACGGCAACCTCGAAGGACGCCCAGCTACTACTCCTGCGCCTAGAGGCCGGCGATCTACATGGGCCGTGGCGCTTCAACGACGGCCTTCTCCTGCACGGCAGCCGCCTGTTCGTCCCCGACCATGCTGACCTGCGCCACCAGGCGCTCCTGCTCGCGCACTCCGTGGGGGCATGAGGCCGTGTAGAAGATGCTGCATCGACTACGCTCCGACTTCGACATCCCCGGCGATGGTACCCTGTTCTAGGACTGGGTGCGCTCCTGCAGTACATGCCAACGCAACAAGACGGAGACCCTGCAGCCGGCAGGTCTGCTGCAGCCGTTGGACATCAAGCTTTCTTCACGGATTTCTGACCTCCATCGTCAGTGACAGAGATCCCGTGTTCACTGGCCACGTCTAGCGTGACCTCTTCAAGATGGTCGGCATCAAGCTGCGCATGAGCACGGCTTTCCACCCGCAGACTAACGGCCAGTCTGAGGTGGTCAATAAAGTGATTGCCATGTACTTGCGCTGTGTTACAGGTGATCGACAGCGAGCTTGGGTGGACTGGCTCGCCTAGGCGGAGTACTGCTACAACACATCCTTCCACACCGCCCAACGAGCTACTCCGTTCGAGGTGGTCTATGGCCGCCTCCCGCCGCCTATCCTGCCGTATAAGCCGGGGACGGCCAGGACCGAGGCTGCGGACGCCCTCCTCCGCAGCAGAGACGAGATCCTCGCCGAGGTGTGCCAGCGCCTCCTGCAGGCGCAGCAGCTGTCCAAAAAGTACTACGACGCCAATCATCGGGACGTGGAGTTCGCAATCGGTGATTGGGTCTAGCTGCGGCTGTTACACAGAACAGTGCAGTCCCTAGACCCCAGCCCCCAGCACAAGTTGGGGCCTCATTACGCCGGCCTGTTCCAGCTGTTGGAGCACATCGGCAGCATCGCCTACCGTCTACAGCTTCCGCAGGGTGCACGCATTCACGACGTCCTTGATGTGGGGTTGCTGAAGTGACACCGCTCCATCCACCATGCCACCGGTCCTCGACGGCTGCATCCTTCCTGCGCCGGAGCGTGCTCTGCGGGCGCAACTACGTCGGGGTGCTTGGCGAGTGCTGATCAAGTGGCGCGGCCTGCCTGATGAGGATGCGACATGGAAGCCTCTTGATGAGCTCTGAGGCCATTTTCTCGACTTCCAGCTCGAAGACGAGCTGTTTGAGCAAGCGGGGAGAGATGTTATGACCGGCGTTCAGTACTCCAGGAGGAGGCCCAGTAGTGGCTAGGCGCAGCAGGATTAGATGGGCTTGGCCCAATTATTTGCTTTATTTCTATATAAACAGTTGTAACGTACATGGTTTGGATTAAGCAAGAGCAAACATATTGCTCGGCTTCCCTTAGGGAGCCAGAAGTCTCCAAACCCTAACCGCCCACCTCTCTTCCCCACGCGTGACCACGGCGCCCAAGAGCTGTCAGGCGCGCCTCCAAATTCGGCCACCTCCCTCTCATGCTTACAACCTACGTCCTCGCCACGGTAGGGATCCGATTCCTATCAGAGAGAGGATAACTTGCTCTCATGCAAGCAGCAAGCTGAGCATGAGCTCCTAGGCAGAGGTGGGTCCAAGTAGGAGTAGATGTGATGGTGAAATGGTGAATAGAAAAGAGAGCGTAAAGTATAAATCAAATAATATCTTATAGATTATTATTGTATAACTTAGCTCTTGTATCTTGGCTTATAGTCAAGCAGTTGTCTCTATTATTAACCATACTCTAATTATAAAATAGTACAGCAAAGCGAATATCAGCATATTAGGGATCCACTCCTAAATCTTCAAGCACAATTACTAGATAATCTTGAGGCTCCATGTATACTAGAAAAGTACACTTACTCTGCTGCCTTTTTTGAGGTGTGCCAGTTCTAACACATGTATTTATGGGTGTGCTCCTAGCATATATACATGCTATCTTGACACCCATTCTAATAAGTCAACCATTCTTCTAAAAAAGAGAGAGGATCTAGTTTTTTTCCTGCATGCCCAAAGCACAGCATCATCTGCATCTGCGTCTCCACAGACCTTACAAAAAAAGAGTTGTTAAAAAGAAAATAATAAATTCAAAAGGGAAAATATGAATAAAATGAATAGAACCAGAAAATAATAGAAATAAAAGAACAAACTGAATATAAATAAAAAATAAAATAAAAGAGAGAAAATGAAAAAAAAATGTGGGATCTCATTCATCAATTCAAGCAGTGTGCTCCTCAAACAGTGAACCAACAGCTCTCGTGGCCTAAATATGTTTTCCTCCCATGGGCCAACAGAGTGATAGCAACTGGATTTGTAGCACAGATGATGTATAGCCTCCTCACTCTGGGACTGCCTCGTTTCTTCTACAGTGCAAGCTGCGCGGCTAGCATATATATAAGTCATCATATTCAGTATTCGTGGCCAATGCCCAATTTCCGCGTGAACTATCTTCAAGTAAAATTCGGCTCAGCTTACTCCCTCGAACTATCTCCGAATCACTCTATCCATTTGACCCCGAAACCATTCCCTTTGTAAGTGCCGATCTATCGAGGCAAGGCGAGTGTGGAAGGTAGGCATGTGGGGACTAGATACTGGAGCAAACGAGCGACGACGTTAAATGCGAGGTGGTTCAGTGGTTGGTAGGACTGGCCGGCCGACGGCGAGCGTGACGCGAGCCGCTCAGGCCGGGCGCCGCCGTCCTCAACCGGCCATTTGTTTTCCGGCCGCTCCGCGCGCACGGGCCGCGCGCGCGGAAACCATCCTCCGAAAAATCAGCGGAATGTGCCCCAAGCCCGAGCATTCCCCGCCGCCGCGAACCAACAAAAACCCGGGGTTGAGTCGCCGCTCGCCGGAGGTCGCTGCCTTGCGCCGTTGCGCGGCTGGCTTGCTGCTGGTGGACACGGACAGGTCCAGGCTCGCGCTCCTGACTTGGATCGGAAAACTATCTATCCCCTCGCTCGCCACCAGCGTTTTCGCGCGGGCCGACCTCGCGAGAGCTACGCGCCTGCTGGTACTGCTATTCTGGCCTGCCTGTGCCTGGTGCGGTGGTGAGTACTTGCTGAATGTTCAATTTGCAACTGTAGTTATGCTAAGTGAAACAAGGAAAGATCATAGATCATGCGGGCTAGGAGATATATACGCAAATGATGCTAAGCATATATGCATATATGTAAATATATATTATATATACTAGCATGTGTACAAGTCAAATCAGCTACCTAAATCCACATGATGGGAATCAAGCGCTAGTTATCTCGGCTAATTAGTGCATCATGCTACACAACAACAAACCTGATATTGAAAAATGCACCCACACCCTGCTGCTGCCCTTTCTGGACGTGTGCATATTCTAACACACGGCAGTGCCAGCACAAACCCCTGACCCCTAACTAAACAACACGCCGATGTTGCCATGGCGTCGACCTTCCCCTAAAAGTCTCTGAAAGGGCATCTGCTTTTTGTATGCATCCCCTCCTCTCTCTCTCTCTCTCTCTCTCTCTCTCTCTCTCTCTCTCTCTCTCCATAGCTCCACACCGGCATCAATGGGGCAGAACAACCATGGCGTGAGCACGTCGACGACCGCGCCGACGGCGCGCGGAGCCTCGCAAGCGGCGGCGCCGACCACGACGCGGCCCAAGATAAGGATCATCCACATCATCGCGCCGGAGATCATCAAGACCGACGTCGCCAACTTCCGGGACCTCGTGCAGCGGCTCACCGGCAAGCCCGCGTGTGCCAGCACGGCGGCGCACATGGCGACGACAGCACCGCCGGTACGGAAGGAGGAGGAGGAGAAGAAGGAGGAGGAGGCGACCAAGAAGAGGCCAGCGCCGGCTGCTTTGGTGACGACGGAGAGGAGTGATTTCGCGGCGCAGCAGGAGCCCGCCAAGAAGAGGAAGATCAAGTGCGAGGTGAAGGTGGAAGAAGGTGGCTTCGGCGACTACTACGACCTTGATCGCAGCGACCTGTGGATGGATCTCAACCCGGGAGGCTTCCTGAGCTTCCTGGAGGAGGAGGCCGACGTCTTCCAAGGCCTGGCTGCCGCTGATGACTTCCTTCTCCCCCTCCCCCTCCCCCTCGGCTCGTCGAGGCCGCTGGATTTGGTTGGTGAAATGTACGCGTTTTGATCCATATAGGTCTGGAGAGCTTTGAATTCTTGCGTATTTGTTCCTTTTTTGTGCCGTGAGGATTTTGCACTTTGGTCGAGAATTCGGCCGGTTTCGGTTGAATTTTTTTGTATTTCTTTTTGTTTAGATGAACACGTTAGTGTTGGAAGTTCTTGCACCCCGGTGACGTGAATGTAAGGGGATCGTACAGAGAAGGATTGGTCATTTGCGTGCTCACATTTCTGATGGTGAAGAAAAGCAAATGTAAGCACCCCAAATGACCAATGTAAGTGGATGAACTGATGAAGTCAGAACAGAAGAGTGATGCCAGTAATGATGTGTATGTAAGAGTCACTGATAAATGGGTGAAAACATACAAGGATTGATCAGATTGGGGGGGTCTTCAATTTCTTTCGCAATCTGGATGTGCGTACTAAGTTATGAATGTGACCCGGAAAAATAAGAACAGCGACCCTTGCAACTGGATCATATCAAGATAACTCCTTTTCAAAAAAAAAAAATCAATATAACTGACCTACTAATTGCACATTGTTGTACTCTTGCTTGATCGTCAATCTACCCTGGAGGGGGACTGAAAAGCTGGTCTGTCCTGAATAAGATCGACCGCCATATGGTTCCACAAATTGGATCATCGATCTCGCACCACGGAACACGTAGATGTGTTATCTTCCATGGGCACCGATTTAGTCAAGTGCCCCTTTTCAGTGGACCTGCATCCAAACAATACTATGATTTAACTTATTTAAGTTCGCCTACGGCAAGGGATGTGAACAAACTGGTGGTTATGAATGTAGATGATAATTTCCTTGATGGGGATTTTTATTTTGCACTCTTCTATCCAAAGTCTTTGTTAGTCTGGATGGGTGTTGCAATTAACAATGTGCAGAGATGTGTAAGCTGGCTGGCAGAAAACGACTCTTCCATAAGCTAATGTGCCCCTACGCTCTTAGGTTGCTTATTTTACAAGTACATATGTTCTGCTTTCTTAAACAAGACCTAGTGGTGTTCTTTTATTGAGTATTTGAGTCTGAATTAGGAAATACTCTAGGGGTCTTGAAGGGCACTATATAAATTTATTAAGAAAAAACAAAGTTATGGATCTATTTCGTTCCATTTCGCACCATCTCAGACAGTATAAAGAAACCTTGGTTCTTTTATTATGCATATTATCACTAGAAAAAGAGCCTAGGTAGGGATGTTATGCGCAACGGCTTTCTTAATTTCATTGAAAATTTGCTTTCAGCATTAACTAAAGGAGTGCACAACTTACCTCTCTGAAAGTCATATTCATCGCCTTTGTCTGCAAATATCTTACTTTTTGTCTAGCTGACATATTCATGGTTTATTCAGTGAAGCGTTAGGTTCATGCATCTGATGGAATTTGGGCCAGGCGCATGAACAATTTCAGAAATTCCAAATAAATCTCAAAGGCCCATGGTGCACGAAGGATGTGAGCTAAGGTGCAAACCTTTAATCCCACATTGCTAGGGGAAGTTGAGGAGGTCCTATGGATCTCCTATATATCTAACCCATAGGCTACCATCAGAGTACACATCAACTCAAGCTAAAGTTACAAAACTGAGCTAGGGTTACAAACCTAGAGTTTTGCCCCTTTCTCGCTGCTGCGCCGCCATCATAGTCTAACCCATCCCGAACGACGGCGTGCACCGGCGAACGGGAGAGCAGGTCTCCGGAACCGCTCTCTCTTGTGATCCTGCACCGGGAGAGGGCGAATAAGGTTTTTGGGAAGCGCTAAGCGCGACTGCTCATCTTCTTCGTCACGGCTCGTCCTCCGTCCAAGTCAGGAGCTGCGGCGTACCGTCGTCTGCAACGCCGGTTGCTGCGCTCCGTTCGAAGGACCGTCTTCGTCTCGTCTGCGCCTTTCATCTTCCCGGCGGCTCCTGCATAGTACGTATTTTGTGATCAGATATGTTTCATAATCATGTTTTCTGAGATCATGTTTATGATATACGTATTGTCTAGTATGTTAGAGTCATACATGCTAGGTTTAATTCTCGTCATGATAAATCTAGTTCGGAATTTAAACTTACAGTTGTTTATTTCTCCAACAATCCAAACACCTTATTATAGGCAATCTGTTGACTTAACAATGGCTGGTTTCGCTGAGTCACTGAGGCCAGAAAAGTTTACTGGAGTGAACTTTAAGATCTGGAAGTCCAAGGTTCGCCTCTGGTTTACTGCTATGCACATCTGGGACATGAGACTTGTCAAGGCTGAGGGCATACTTACTGCTGAAGAGCAGAAGAAGTACGATGAGGCCAATAATCTCTTTGTCGGATGTATCATTAGCAATCTGTCAGACGGATTAGTCCGTGTGTACATTGATGAGACAGAGGCGAAGACGCTGTGGGATGCTTTGGTTGCAAAGTATGATGCAATAGATGCGGGCAATGAACTGTACCTCATGGAGAGTTTCCATGACTACAGGATGGTGAATAACCATTCTGTGGTGGAACAGGCGCATGAGGTGCTGTGCATTGTCAAGGATCTTGATCTGCTTAAGTGTCATATTCCTGACAAGTTTGTGGCTGGATGCATTATTGCAAAGTTGCCTTCCCAGTGGAGGAACTTCGCCACAACTCTAAAACACAAGAGACAGGGGATATCAGTTGAAAATCTGATAGCGACTCTTGATGTTGAGGAGAAGGCTCGGAAGAAGGACGTGCCTGAGAAAGAAGATCAAGTTCAGTCCAGCGCCAACTTGGTCCAAAAGTTCCCACGTGGCAAGAACAAAGGGAACAACAAGCCTAACAAGACCACTACCTTAAGAAGAAGAAGAACAAGACTTTGGAAAAGTGCTATGCATGTGGTAAACTTGGACACTTCTCCAAGGAGTGCCCAGATCGGGCAGACCGCAGAGCCAAGAAAGCAAATGAGTCCAAGAATGTCAACATAGTGACCATGAGCAACACTGGAGATGGGTACGGTAATTTACCTACAGTTTTTTCAGTTTTTCAATCCACGAGTTGGTGGCTTGATATGGGTGCTAATGTTCATGTGTGTGCTGACATCTCTATGTTTTCTTCTTACCAGACCGTCCGGGACTTCTCCGTGTTGATGGGGAACGGCTCACATGCTTCTGTTCATGGTGTTGGCACGGTAGATCTGAAGTTTACTTCGGGGAAGATCGTGCAGCTAAGGAACGTGCAGCATGTGCCCACTATCAACAAGAATCCGGTCAGTGGATCAGTCCTATGCAAGGACGGATTTAAGATAGTGTTAGAGTCCAATAAATTTGTCGTGTCGAAACATGGACAATTCGTTGGTAAAGGCTATGATTGCGGAGGCTTGTTCCGCTTTTCTCTTGCTGATTTTTGTAATAAGTCGGTGAACCATATTTGTGGCAATGTTAGCGATGATGCGAGTGTTTGGCATTCACGTTTGTGTCATGTTAATTTTGGTTTGATGTCTCGGCTTTCTAGCATGTGTTTAATTCCGAAATTCTCCATTGCCAAAGGTTCTAAGTGCCATAGTTGTGTGCAATCAAAGCAACCTCGGAAGCCTCACAAGGCTACTGAGGAGAGACACTTGGCACCTCTAGAACTCATACATTCTGATCTATGTGAGATGAATGGTGTGTTGACAAAAGGTGGGAAAAGATATTTCATGACGTTAATTGACGATGCGACTAGATTTTGCTATGTTTATTTGTTGCAAACTAAGGATGAAGCGTTAGACTACTTTAAAATCTATAAAGCTGAAGTTGAGAATCAACTAGAGAGAAAGATCAAGCGTCTAAAGTCAGATCGTGGTGGCGAGTATTTTCCCAAAATATTTGATGAATTCTGTGAGGAGCATGGAATTATTTATGAGAGGACGCCTCCCTATTCTCCCGAATCAAACGGGGTTGCCGAGAGGAAAAACCGCACGGTGACTGACTTGGTTAACTCCATATTAGACACAGCTGGTCTTTCTAAGGCATAGTGGGGGGAGGCTGTATTGACTTAGTGTCATGTCTTGAATAAAGTTCCAAACAAGAATCAAGATCAAACTCCATATGAGATGTGAAATGGGAGAAAACCATCACTTTCTTATCTGCGCACGCGGGGGTGCTTAGCGAAAGTTAATGTGCCTATTCCAAAGAAGCGCAAGTTGGGACCTAAGACAGTGGATTGTGTCTTTCTAGGATATGCTCAGAGGAGCATTGCTTATAGATTCTTAGTGGTTAAATCTGAGATACCAGATGTGCATGTTGATACTATTATGGAATCTCGTAATGCAATATTTTTTGAGAATATTTTTCCTATGAAAGATATGCATAGCAATTCTAGATTTTCGACAGAGATAACTCCTCAACATGCAGCACCTGTCGAGTCTTCTAAACAATCCGATGAACATGAGCATGTCCTAGAGAAGGATGACAGTGAAGCTCCTAGAAGGAGCAAGAGACAAAGGATTGTAAAATCTTTTGGTGACGATTTCACTGTGTACCTTGTGGACAATACTCCCACGTCCATTGCAGAGGCATATGCATCTTCAGATGCAGATGATTGAAAAGAAGCAGTCCAAAGTGAGATGGACTCAATTCTTTCTAATGGGACATGGGAGCTCACTGAACGACCATATGGTTACAAGCCAGTAGGATGTAAGTGGATATTCAAGAAGAAGCTTAAGCCTGACGGTACTATTGACAAGTACAAGGCTCGGCTTGTTGCTAAAGGGTACACACAAAAGGAAGGCGAAGACTTCTTTGATACTTATTCACCTGTCGCTAGATTGACCACTATTCGAGCATTAATTTTCTTGGCTGCCTCATATGGTCTTATCATTCATCAGATGGATGTTAAGACAGCTTTCCTAAATGGAGAGTTGGATGAGAAGATCTACATGGATCAGCCTGATGGATTTGTAGTGAAAGGTCAAGAAAACAAGGTGTGTAAGCTCTTGAAGTCTTTGTATGGGTTGAAATAAGCACCTAAGCAATGGCATGAGAAGTTCGATAGAACTTTAACTTCTGCGGGCTTTGTCATTAATGAGGCTGATAGATGTGTGTACTATCGCTATGGTGGGGGTGGAGGAGTGATATTATGCTTGTATGTGGACGACATACTGATCTTTGGCACAAACATTGATGTGATCAATGAGGTCAAGTCCTTTCTATCAAAGAGCTTTGATATGAACGATTTGGGAGAAGCTGATGTTATCCTTAACATCAAGCTTATTAAGGTTGAGAATGGGATTACTCTTTCACAATCCCATTATGTGGAAAAGGTATTGAGCCGTTTTGACTATATCGACAGCAAGCCTTCTCCAACACCTTATAATCCCAGTGTGATGTTGAGAAAGAACAGGAAAATTGCCAAAGATCAACTGAGATATTCGCAGATTATTGGTTCACTCATGTACTTAGCTAGCGCAACGAGACCCGACATATCTTTTGCTGTGAGCAAATTGAGCAGGTTCATGTCAAACCCGGGTACTGATCATTGGCATGCACTTGAAAGGGTTATGCGCTATCTAGCAGGTACTATGAGTTATGGAATTCACTATTCTGGGCACCAGGGGCGGCTTTGGGATTCTGAGTGCCCCCGAGCGAGCCACGCTTTAGGGGCCCCTTAGGCTAACTAATTTTTTTAACATGATAAAATAGATAATAATACTAATGACATATATATTTTTTGAAGAACAATGTCTATAATACAAACTAAAGAGTTGCAATTAAAACAAGTATGATTACCTCAAATAATAGATAAACCCCATGACTCCATCAAAAATAATATTTTAGTCCTTCACAATAAAGCTCCTTCGGGCATTTCTTGATGCAAAATCATTAATAATCGTATCTAGATCAATATTGTCCAAGATATCTTTCTCAATGCTGCACATAGCCAAGCCATTCAATCTTTCTTGTAACATAGTTGTTCTCAAACAATTTCTCAGCAGTTTCAATTTTGAGAAACTTCTTTCAGCTGATGCTACAGTCACAGGTACAGTTAAAAGGATCTGATATGCAATAGAGACATTTGGATAGCAATCTACAGTTGTAACAAACTGAAGAATATCTGGGGCTGACATAAAACCATCTGGCAGAGTTACTTGCAGTACTTTTAATTCAGAGAAAAAATCATCTAGATCAACATCCGATGAATTATCATGAGAAAAAACTTCTGCAAAAGTAGTGCAGTGCTTACGTAGATCATTATCATCCAAGGACTTCAAATTATCTGAGTTGGATAAAAAACCAAACACCTTTTCAAATGTCTTTAGCTGCTCAAATCTACTAGTCAATGAAGCAATTGTTGTGGCAACGATAACAATAAAGTAATTGACTCTAAATGATTCCATAGCTGATAGTTGTATTTCTTCATCACTTGTTTCATCAAATTGCTTCTTCCTTTTACTTTGGCGTTTTGTAGGAAATTTTGGCTCTATATCCATATCAGCTGCAATGGCTTTTGCAACCTCAATACTAGAGTCGAAGCCTTCAACTCTGTACTTTCGAAAATATGAGATGACCCCTTCAATTTGTTTGAGAGTAGCATCCATGCACACAATCTTAGATTGCAACTTTTTGCTCACCATGTTTATAGTGAACAAAACATCGTGCCAAATAACCATACCAACTATAAATTCAAAATTCTCAAGTGTACCAACCAAAGCTTGAGCATCACTTACTGCTGATGGGTCATCAGTACAAACCTCCTCCACTTTCTACAAGGCTGATCTTATTTGGGGAGTTTGGTACCGGATAGGTTGCACACTTTTTATTCGACTCTCCTAGCGAGTATTAGATAAAGGTTTAACAGTCAATTTCGGAACATTGTCAAGCAAAACCTTCCATCTTTTAGTAGAGCGTGTAAATAATGCATATATCCGTTGTATAACACCAAAGAATGAAATAGCTTGTCTGCAAGACTTTGCCATATCACAAAGAGTGAGATTTAGACTGTGACATGCACATGGCATGTATAATGCTTTGGGATTAATTTGAAGCAAACGATTATGTACACCTTTCGTATGTCCCTTCATATTGGAATCATTGTCATAACCTTGACCTCTCACATCAGCAACATTCAAATCCAGTTTCTGTAATGTATCTATCAACACCTCAAAAAGACCCAACCCTGATGTGTCATCAACCTTTAAGAACCCTAGAAAAAACTCCTCCACTCTTGGAATGCCACTTGACATATTGACACAACGCACAATTAGGGTCATCTATTCTTCATGGCTTGCATCTGGGGTACAATCCAAGATAACAGAGAAATACTTAGCATCCTTGACAATCTTCAAGATATAATTCTTCACGGCACCAGCAAGAAGAGAAATTAACTCATTCTGAATATTATGGCCAAGATAATGATTATGAATTTCCTTGCTTTTAATGCGCCTAATATGTTCTTGCATCACGGGATCAAACTCAGCAATCATTTCAACTGTGCCTAGAAAATTGCCATTATTATCTTGATAAAGCTTCTCATTTGATCCTCGAAAGGCCAAATTATGTTTAGCAAGAAACTTCACAGCAGAAACTATTCTTACCAGAACTTGTCTCCAACGCTCTTTTTCATTTGAGATTTCCCGTTGCATATCATCATCGATTGTTCGATTTTTGCTTAACCTCAATCTAACTTCATTCCATGTAATCATGTTTGTCAGATGCTCAACACTGCTCTCATGTTCTCTGAGTTTCCTACTAAGACGCTGCCAGTCTCTTACTCCATCAGATGCTAAAAAGACTTGCTTTTGTTTGACTTGAACAATTTGCAGCAAAAACAATATACTTTGTCCCCATGTTTATAGTAAACCAACCACTTTCTATCTACAGACTCACCATTAGTTAAATCTCTAGAGTAGTAAGCATATGAAAAATGTCTTCCAATGGCATCCTTAGGGAAAACAAGATTCAATTCTCTCACAGGCCCCTTTTCAATTAAGATATCCCTTTTGCTATTGTCAAGATTATCCCATGTTCTAGGATCATAAATTGGTAAACCAGAACCATCTAGTTCAGCACCATTTGAATTTTCATGATCAGACGAGGGATGCAAATTTTCCTGCCTCACTCTATCATCCATTTGACCATCTTCATTGACTTCATCTTCTACATTTAAATTATGGTCATGTTCCTGCTGCCCATGATCAGATTCCTGCCCTTGAACTTCGTTGACATCAACAGTACTTGAACTGACAAAAAACTTATGTAAAGCACCCTTTTGCGATTCAGCCAATTGACCATCATGTTTTCTCTTTTTTCTTTTCTGAGCACCTGACAATTGTTTCTTGGGCAACATCTAAGACCTAATTAGAAAAGCAAGTCATGGTCACTAATTCGCTGATCGCTACCTCGCTGGAATCGGAAAGAACTAAATATCTAAGACACTAGATAAAGTATTAAATAGGAATTACCAATCACAATCAAGAAGGGGTAGGGCGGAGGACCCTGCAGGGCAGCTGGGCAGGGCGACGGCGACAGGAGCACAGCAGGGGAGAACACAGGGCGGGGTAGGGGCGCAGAACCTGCAACGCAGCAGGGCGGCAGCGATCAGGGCCGGCAGGGGCTAGGGGAGGAGGCAAAGTCGCCTGGTGCCTCGTCTCGCTGTCGTCGACAGCAGGCCAACCTGTGTAATGTATATTTGTTGTTGGGCCCCCTTCCTCCGTGGGCCCCTGGCGGTCGCCTCCGCCGCATGGCCCAATAGCCGGCCCTGCTGGGCACCCTGCTGCGCTTGAGGGATATAGTGATTCGAACTGGATATCTGACGCTGATGAGCTATATGCCACGAGTGGGTATGTGTTTACCCTTGGAGGTGGTGCGATGTCATGGAGGTCTTGCAAACAGACCATTTTGATGCGGTCAACCATGGAAGCAGAACTTACTGCTTTGGACATAGACACTGTTGAGGCAGAGTGGCTATGTGAGCTCTTGATGGACTTGCCTGTGGTTGAGAAACCAGTGTCGGCCATCCTTATGAACTGTGACAATCAAAAGGTGATGGTCAAAGTGAACAGTGCTAAGGATAATGCAAAGTCATCAAGACATGTTAAAAGACGACTGAAGTCTGTCAGGAAGTTGAGAAACTCCGGAGTGATAAGTGTGACTTATATTCAAACAGACAATGGCAGATCCCTTTACAAAAGGATTATCACGGAATGTGATAGATAGTGCATCAGGGGAGATGGGTATGAGACCGTATAAGTTGCCACAGTGGTAATCCAACCTATGTGATCGGAGATCCCGTGAATTAGGACTTGGGGAGAACAAGCTGATGGTGAATTGAGGAGAGTAATGGTCAAACCCTCTCTAAAAAAAGATGCAATACTCTCAGTTGCTGTAAGGCAGGTTGGCTATTTGCCTTAATGTGTTTCTATTGGCTCTAATGAGCAAATGTGCTGTCCTACAGAGCATTCTTGAAAGAACACACCTATATGAGTCTGACTGTCTAACATCGCAGTCTGTGAGATTTGGGTGATCTCTAGTAAACTCATGAAGAGACCAGGGAGTACGACGTATATGCTCCAATCGCGTAGCAGGCTACTGGCTGCCATGTACTGGTTCGGGCTTTGAGTGAATCTTGTTCGCACAAAACTTGCAATTCAAGGCTCAGTCCATTGTTCAAGTTGTGAATGAGTGTAGCTTGAAGCTCTAAGCGAGAGTTCAACTTAACAGTCCTTGCTGAAAGACTGGTATATAAACAGTAGTGAGAGACAGGCAAAATCTCTGATGGGTATTTGAGATCTGGTAGGGGATTGATGGAATTTGGGCTAGGCCCATGAACAATTTCAGAAATTCTAAATAAATTTCAAAGGCCCATGGTGCATGAAGGAAGTGAGCTAAGGTGCAAACCTTTAATCCCACATTGCTAGGGAAAGTTGAGGAGGTCCTATGGATCTCCTATATATCTAACTCATAGGCTACCATCAGAGTACACATCAACTCAAGCTAAAGTTACAAAACTGAGCTAGGGTTACAAACCTAGAGTTTTGCCCCTTTCTCGCTGCTGCGCCGCCATCATAGTCTAATCCATCCCGAACGACGGCGTGCACCGGCGAACGGGAGAGCAGGTCTCCGGAACCGCTCGCTCTTGCGATCCTGCACCGGGAGAGGGCGTATAAGGTTTTTGGGAAGCACTAAGCGCGACTGCTCATCTTCTTCGCCACGGCTCGTCCTCCGTCCAAGTCAGGAGCTGCGGAGTACCATCGTCTGCAATGCCGGTTGCTGCGCTCCATTCGAAGGACCGTCTTCGTCTCGTCTACGCCTTTCATCTTCCCAGCGTCTCCCGCACAGTACGTATTTTGTGATCAGATCTGTTTCATAATCATGTTTTCTGAGATCATATTTATGATATACATATTGTCTAGTATGTAAGAGTCATACATGCTAGGTTTAATTCTCGTCATGATAAATCTAGTTCGGAATTTAAACTTACAGTTGTCTATTTCTCCAACAGCATCTCTTGTCTTTTCTGTGGATCTTGAAGACTTTTTAACAGTTAAGGCTCTTTTGCACCATCCCCATTATCCATAAACATCCCAACCAAAGAGTCCAAGATGTTCAATATCCATTACAGTTCCACCTTTAGGAAACTCCAAATATCAAATGCAGATATCAGCTATGTGTCCAAAAGGGATCTTTTGGGCTGTTGTTTCTTTGTTTTGTAGTAAACAGTTGTCTCCACCCAACCACTAGGCAGAAGGGTTAGCTTTAAAAAATTATACAAGTGGATTCTTTTTAGTCAATTTCAGAAGTCAGAAGAACAGAATGCTAAATAAATCAGTTGTCAGTCGTCTCCCTCGCGAGGCGACTCGGAGGCGACCACCGCTCCCCTCCCCGCCGCTAGCGATGAAAACGGACGGAAACGGACGGAAAAACCTCATTTCTACTTCCATTTCTATATTTTTTGGTGGAAACGGGATCGGGTTCGGAAAATACGGGTACGGAAACGGGATCGGGTTACGCGGAAGTACGGAAACGAACCAATACGGACATTGAGCCGGAAAGAATAACGCGATCAAATATTCTCGAGTATACATTAACAAAGTCACAAAATAATATACACGTACGAAGTTATTAGTCCAATATTCACTAGTATGCCATGTGTTAACATGTTAACATGCATACTTAATGATTGGTATGTTTTTTAACATATCAATTTTTAGGCATATTTTATGTAGATTAAAAACGGGATGAAAAACAGAATAAATATGGGTCAATTCCATGTAAAAACGGGATTTCTCGAAAACGGACGGAGAAACCTCATTTCTACTTCCGTAAATACGGAAACGGGATCCCACAAATACAGAAACGGGCGGACAAAAATAGAAAACGGAACGGGTCGGAACGGGAATATTTCCGTCCATTTTCAACCCTACCCGCCGCCCCCTCCTGCCTCCCCTTCGGCCGCCACCGCTGCCGCTCTCCGGCGGGCGGCGGCGCTCAAGTGAGCTACGTCCGCAGTCCCCACAACCCCCCTCTTCCCCGCATCTCCACCCGTCACCTCCTCTCCACTTCTCCCTCAACTCCGGTGGCCGGCGGGCAGATCCGGGCCCTCGTTGGCCGGATCTCGCGCCTCCTGCCCCGGATCTGGCGGTTGCCTCCCCGCTGCGACGGCCGCAGGTGTCTGGGCTCCCCCGCTGCGGCAGAGCAGCTGCGAGCGTGCGGCCTGAACCGGCGGCGGCGGACGCAACCTCTGGGCGGCGGCCCCATGCTTCGCGCCCGGATCCGGGTCCCCATTGGGTGCTGCGGCGCGGCGACGGCCCGCGCGTCGGGCGACGGGTGGCTACGGAGGTGGTCCGTGACTGCAGCATCCTCCCGCGCGGCAGCTTGCACGGCCTAGCCTGCGTCCGCGGCGGCCAAACGGCCCCATGTGGCGGGCCAAGCAGGCCTCCCCAATCCCCGGTGCTGGTGAGGTAGATGGTTCTGAAGCCCCTGTTCCATTGCTCTCGCATCTCGGCGTGAAGGAGTTCTTGGCGAAAGCCTTGCTCGCTCTTGGGCTGACGGCGGCGACGCCTTTGGCGCCGCAATCCTCCCTGGAGGCGCCGTCTTGCTCCTTCTCGCTTGATCTTCGGGTGAAAACCCTTGCTCCGGTTCTACCGGACGGGCGGTGGCGGCATCCCTGATATCGTGTCCTAGCTGTGGGCACCGTCTTTGAAGATCTTGCAGCGGGTTGGCAGTTTTCAGGGGTCTTCGTACTCGCTACTCCTCTTGGTTTGCTTGCTCTAGCTACAGGCGGTTGCTGTGGCTCGACTAGTATCCTCTCCCGGTGCCTCTGCTTCGTCAGCGCTCTTCCTAGTGGTTCCATCAAATCTAATGCCGAGTGGCGTTTCCACCTCTTCCGCCATTCCCCTTCAAGGCTTCCTCCCCTTGGACGGCGTCGGATGGTAGTACGTGGAGCTGGGATGTGCCGCAGGTGTCACCATCATTCCCAAGGAAGGTCATCGTTCTCCGGCGAGTTGTGGCTTGCGCGGTCTGCACCTCCTTTAATCCCCACTCCGCAGGGTGGTCCCTCAGATGGAGGGTGAGAGTGGAGTGGCGTAGATACGAGAGGTGGTGTGGATGCAATGGTCCCAATTACTCCGGCAAGCATGCTGTTTCGGTGGTGGTGCTAGTAGATGATCGGTGGCTTGTCGTCAGCTTCGGTCTTAGCTAGCCTTTGATTTGCTAGTGAGTTGTGTTCTTCTCCTTCTTTGTGTATCTCTGTTGTTCATTTTGTCTCTAGTCTCTCCAAAATTTCTTGTAACTCGGCCGAGGGGCCTTAAACCTTGTTGGTGCCTTACACCCTTCCATCACCGGCTTGCCGGGATCTGTGGAATGAAAATTCAGGTGGCGACTCGCCCCCCCCCCCCCGGTGTTTCCCTCAAAAAAAAATCTATTGCCCTTCTTCATAAAAAAAGGAGAATTTGTAGGTGATTTCCGAACATTTTTCGGGCAGTTGTTTCCTGTGTGAACTACGTGATGCGGTACTTACTAACTTAACAATTTACATTGCTATCGGCTTCAAAGAAGTCGGACACAGAAGATGCAGTAGTTAATTTAGCAATCTACTCCATTGTACAATTCTTTGTCTGCTTTTGGGTATGAGTTACGAGGTTGAAAAAAAGTTTCGAGGCAACTAGGTAACAACTACATGGATCATTAAGGCAAAACAAGTACTAAAAAAAGAAAAAGCAGTCAACTAACCGGTTGATATTTTAGAGCCATCTAATTTGCTATTAAAAAACACCAGTTGGAGAACCCCCAAAGTTGTCCTTGAGGCTGTACCAACGGGCGGCTAACCACTGACGAATACTTTCCTTATCAAATTTATTGCCAAAAGAGATGTGCTAATAAACTACCATGTTGCTATTGGTTGGATCCAAGCCCATGAATGAGAAATTTTAAAAAGAACCGCAATTATTCAACCAGTGCCCTCAAGCTGTGATGTCATGGAGTGAACATCAGCGAGGCTAAATACTCGACATTTAAACATCAAGTGGATTATTTCTTTCTTTGTCATGTAATAATGATATGCACTTAATAAATTGTTGAAGGAATGCTATAGAAAAAAAATGTCAAGTGGGTTTGTAGGTTGTTTTCTCAAGATAATACGTTATAACCAAAAACAGGAATAAGTATATAAAAAAGGAGGTTGGTAACAAAGTGCAGGTACCTTGTGTTTGCTTCACCGCGTTGCCATGCTTATAATTCTTCTCCATAAATAAAGAAGCGTTCCTTGTGGAAAGAAAACCACTGAAGAAACCTTTTTCTCTGTAGAATGAAACGAAGTGCCTTGTTTGCTCAACTGGGATGATGCATATGTGCTTGACCCAATTGTCAACTCATAATTAAAGGTGACATCCAAATATGAGAGTACTAAATGGCAAGTTGGCAGCACCAGACAATGATAGATGCAACCCTTCTGAATCCTGATGCTTCCTCCTGGTTTCCTCCCAATCCACACAGGCAGGTACAGGCCACCCCTCCTAAACCACTTTCCACCAGGGTCCTGGTGGTGACTTGCAGCGCCGACGAGGGCCGCAGCGGCACCTGTTTCGGTTTCTTCGGTCCCCATCAAGGAAGTAGAATAACTTGTCCCCAAAAAATCTGATCAGCAGTTGATGAGTGTCCTAAAAGATCAGTGCAGTGTGGCAAGGTGACAGGGCAACAAACATACCTAGCTGTGCTAGATGCAGGCAATAGACGTTGCAAGAGCACGTGGCTTATTGTCAAGTCAAGAAAACCACCATACGCAGATCAAGAAAACCACCAGCGGTTTGGATATCGGCAGCCAGGGCTTTCCTGGGATATGGGTTTCACTGCAGTGGATGACAAGTTGACAACTGACTACTGCAGCTGAAAAAAAAAGTGTACTGGTACCTGGTTAGGTCCTGTTTCGTTTTAAAAAAAAATTACACATTACCCGTCATATCGAATCTTCGGACATATGCATTGAGTATTAAATGCAGTTGAAAAAAATAATTAATTACACAGTCTAACTGATTAGCACGAGCTGAATCTTTTAAGACTAATTAGTCCATAATTATGTATTATTTATCAAATAACAACGAAATATGCTACAGTAACAAAACTCAAACTTTTTCACCAACTTAATAGTGAATGATGATGCAGGGCTGTTTGGTGGTACATGTTGAGATGTGCGAACGCTGATTGCTCACATGATTGCAGAGAGCAAGGGTAATCAACACAATATGCTGTCAGAAAACACTCCAGTTCATTGTTTTGCTATCGGAGATGTGTTCACTTTCAAAATTTCTCTCTCCAAATTTCACTATTCACCTATCACATTAAATTTTTTACCTCATGCATAGAGCATTAAATGTAGATAGATAAAAAAAACTAATTGCATAGTTTTGATGTACACGACGAAACGAATCTTTTGAGCATAGTTAGGTCATGGTAGAACAACAATTACCACAAACAAACGAAAAGTGCTACAGTGTACTACAGTGTCCGATGTGACTCTTTTTACCGCTATTTTACGGATCTAACCACAGCCCCGGTTGTCAATGTGAAACCACGCTTTTTCCACCGGGAGTGACGGAGCAAGACAGATTGAAAATGACTAGAGATCCTGACATGGCTGAATTCGACGTCTTCCACACTTTTCTCGATCAATGTCAGGGAGCCCGTGGAGGGCCAAAGGAAATGACTAAATTTACATAGCAATGAAAGAAACAAAATTACAGGACCAAAGCTATTGCTTATGATACATTTGGGTCCTGTTTAGTTCAAGCGCAAAAAGAATTTCGTTGGAATCTTACTAATTTGAAGTACTAAATAAAGTCTATTTACAAAAAATTTTGCACAGATGGGTTGTACATCGCGAGACGAGTCTAATGATGCTAATTAATCCATAATTAATCAATAATTAGCTGATGGTTACTGAAACATCACTGTTGCAAATCATGAATTAAGTAGGCTCATTAGATTCGTCTCGCGATTTACAGCTCATCTATACAAAAAGTTTTGTAAATAGACTTCATTTAGTATTCCATGCATGTGTCGAAACATTCGATGTAACAGTTTTTTTTGTGTTTACGGGGTGGAAACTAAACAGAGCCTTGATGAAGATTCCTTGTTACTGCTCCACATTTGTTTCATGAAATATTTTGCTTTTACAGCCACTTGCTACTTCAGATGGTGACATACAAAGAGGAACTAAAAAAATCTGGCCTGAGACTTTTTTTATAAAAAAAAAAAGAAGTGCAGCCTGCAGGGAACTGCAGGCAGGATAAAAGGATCATGCGAAAATGGTGGGTACCACAAACAATCAATTGTTCGATCCTTCATTGCACAGATATTGTTGATAAGATCACAATTTTTATATAGCAGTAGGTACAGATAGACATCAAAGCATTAACTTCCGCACCCATATCTCACACTCCAACAGTGTGGTCTGGTTTTTTTCTAAATAGAAAAGATCACAACAAGCCAAAAGTACATGTCGATCTTATGTCTCTACCTCTGAAGAAAGAGAGTTGACTCCTGTGCCACAGTGCACTAAGTTATTCTGCAAAAGGGCATGCATAAAAGTTGGTTTAATTCCACCTGAAAAAGTTAAACTGGTGTGCATTCAGGATGGAATGAGAAAGGCTATCAGGGATGATTATGGATGAAGCATAATATGATGAAGAACTATCATCAGGATTCAGGACTGCAGGAAGAACTACTCCAATGGAAAGAAGTGTACTATGTAGAGGAAACATCAAATGCAAATGATTATATTTGTGAACATGTTACATGCGCACAAACTCAATCTAGTCCATTCACTCCCTGGGATCTAATCTGAATGGCTCAAATGAGAGGTGGGAATCCATCGTCCTACGCCAGACCAATTGGAACGAGGTAATTCCACCCTTCATTTTGTCCATTTAGATTACATCCAATGAGTTAAGTTGAGCTTGTAAATATGTTCACCTATATAGTTTTGTGCACATAGTACTTTTTGTGGGAAACTTTTTTGGGTATTGTAGTCTTCTATATATTCCTAATGAATTCTAGTACTCATAAACCGTTGTATTAGGATCCTGATACAATCAGAAAGTAGCCAATTTAGGGAGCCATGACAAGAGGAATTGCGCAAATAGAAAGAGGCCCTTTTCAGAACCTCAACAGTCGAAAACCATAGTAGTCTTAAATTGACAAATCAATTGGAGATGTGTTGCTGCTCTTGTCAATGCATAGCTTAGGTCCCTATCACTAGCTTTTGGCAGATACCTACATCTTTATCTTACCGCAAGGTGCGAGCATGCATAGGATTAATCAGTTGGGAACTTGACTAACTGTCGTTTTTACAACATTAGTCAATTCCCACAGGTCGGGGGAAAAATGCATGTAGCCGGAGAGTAATAGCACTCCCGATCTCAATTGTCTACAAACTAGTAGTGAGCATTTAAAGTGCAAAAGTTTGAGAGCTGAATTCTCTTTAATAATTTCAGCCTTCCATTTAGCAATCAAGCACCGCAAAAGAAAAGATATATATCCTCTCAGGCTTTAAGTACCTACTTATTACAGGTTTGTTCCTTGGGAAGAGGAAGACCTTCAGTAATTTTACTCTATTCAATTTGTGCAATGTCTTCTCAGCAGAATGAAGCCTCAAAACTTTATTAACCTTTTCTGTTATTACGACACCCCAATCCTTGCAAGAGGTGTGATATTCTTGAATGACCCAGGAAGGACAAAAGTTTTCTGTTGCTGTTGAGTGGCCCAATGAATCAAAATACCAAGAATCCAAAATGTTAACCTAATTTTAGCTCTTCCATGTGATGACTTTAGCACTTCCATGGGAATGGGATTATACAAAAAGAGGAATTTAACAATTGAATAATATCGCCATTGGCATTACCAGGCTTAATCATTTGTTGATGTTTTGCTCCATGCACTATCTCCAATAGGATATTTTTGCCGCATCAGATGACTAGTATGTGCGCCTGAACAGAATGTACAGACTAAAGCCCGCGAACCAGATCACAATCCAATGACCTTAAACTGAACAATGCTAGCTAAATGGAGAGCAAAATGGCCAGCATTTCCGCCCATCAAATTCAACTTCACCTCACACAACACCCTCAGAAAAGCAAGCTAGTAGTAGTGGTAGCACCTCGTACCTAACAATTCAGCGAAGCGAGCACGCGCAGGAGCAGAAGGATGCCCGTCACGAGTCGGGCAGGAGCCGGGCCTTGTCCTCCCGCTGCGCCTCGTCCTGCAGCTGCTGCGCCTCCCTGGCCTTGGCGAGCATGTGCGCCTCGTACCGCCGCAGCCTCTCCTCCATCCGCGCCTGCAAGATAAGCGCGGGGTGAGCCCGCCCTCGAGGAAGCGGGGGGCGGCGCGAGACGCAGGGCAGGGCGGCGAGATCAGGCGTGCCTTGTAGGAGGTCTCGATGCGGTGCATGACGTAGAACCCGAGCGTGCCGCCGAGGATGGTGCCGGACATCACGCGCACGTACGCCCACCGCCGCGACCCCGGCGGCGCCATCGCTCGCCCGCCACCGACCTGCCGCCGCGCCGCCTCTTCCGCCGCCGCCGTGACTAGAAAGGGTGCGAGAGGAGCGGAGACCGGGGGAGAGACGAAGCAGGCGCGTCGGGCCGAGAGCCCGAGACGAGGCCAAGGTGGGCTGAGGAGTTTCCAACGCACTGGGCTGGCTGCCCTGGCGATTTTCCACTTATCCGGGCCAGCCCAGCAACAAAGCCAGCCCATCAGCCAAGCAACAAAGCCAGCCCAACAGGAAAGGCGGCCCGTTTATTGCGCGCATGCAGAGACGAATGCAGGATGGGCCGCTTCTTCCTTCCACTCACGGGCCGCAAGTGGGTCGCATTTTGTACCAGTCGGTGTGTTTAGATTTTTTTCTTAAATTTTTGAAAGAAAATCTTACTATTGAGCACTAAATAAAATCTATTTATAAATTTTTTTACACAAAAAGGTTGTAAATCGCGAGACAAATCTAATGAGCCTAATTAATTCATAATTAATTTATAATTAGTGCATAGTTACTGTAGTATCACTGTTGCAAATCATAGATTAAGTAGGTTCATTAGATTCATTTCGCGATTTACAAACCATCCGTATAAAAAAATTTATAAATATATTTTATTTAGTACTCTATGTATGTGTCCAAATATTCGATGTGATATTTTTTTTTTAATATTGAGATCAAGACCTAAGTGGTGGGGGGCGGCGGGGGGGCATGATGGAAAAGCACTTTTGTCGGTGATTCAGTAAGCTCTCTGACCGTCATAAACTGTTGCATTCACCAGAAGTTTCCTCGAAGTTTCCTGGCATGTTCGGAAAGCAAACCTGCCCCCACACGGGAGAAGCAAGCAGCGAGAGCTTGGTAGGCCGGCCGGCCGGCCTCGGCTGCTATGGTTATCATCACAGGACGCCGGCCCCAGTGGTTAGCGTCAACAACCAGCCCTCTCTCCTGAGTCCTAATCCTATCAGAACAGGACTTGCAAGACAGCAAGAGGCATCATCTTTCTTATCCCGTTGGGAATGGGAGGGATACGGTCGCCCTTCTTCCATCCATCCGCGGCGCAGCGCAGTCCGTCCAAACGGAACGTTCAGGCGCTGCACCGAAGGCCCCGTTTACTTTCTAAAAATGTTCATACCGTCACGTCAAATCTTCGAATACTTGCATGAAACATTAAATGTAGTTGGAAAAAATAATTAATTATAAAATCTAACTGATTATCACGAGATGAATCTTTTAAACCTAATTAGTCTATGATTAGACATTATTTGTCAAGCAACGACAAAATATACTACAGTGCTAAAACCCAAACTTTTTCATCAACTAAACCCACCCCTCCGATTGTTTGTGCTTGGACTGACGTGCAGGATTCACCAAACCGGTAGGAACCGGTCCGGTTTGTCCGGTTACCGGTCAAACCGGTCCGGCCCGGTTCCGGTTTGGGCCGGTATCAAATCGGCCCAAATTCCAAATTCAAATTTAAATTCAAAAAATGAAAAATTTCTTAAAAAAATTCAATGTGCGACGAATCTAATGGTGTCAAATTATCTCAAAAATTAGTTCATTTAGTATAATTTGCGGGATTTTGAAGTTAAACAAAAAAAAGCGTGCATATAAAAGTATACAAATACAATGTAAAAGTAGTACAAAAGAGGGTTGGAGGGTTCATTTAGGCTAAAATATGTTATACAAATATTTATTTAGTATACTTTGCGGGCATTTGAATTTAAACCAAAAAAGAAAAAAATTTGAATTTGGCCGGTTACCAGTCAAACCGACCGGTAAACCGATCAAACCGGCCGGTAAACCGGTCAAACCGACCGGTAAGCCGGTCGAAACCGATTGAATATGCGATTTTGAATTTGATTTTGAATGTGACTGGTTTCCACCGGTTTTTGGTCAAACCGGTCCGGTAAACCGCTACCGGACCACGCCGGTTTGACCGGACCAGTCGTTTTATTTAACCCTGCGTCATATAACCCTGCTGACGTGCCGATGCGATCAGGTCGAATCGGAGAGTGCGTCCATTTCACGATGAAAAGCAACCCCCAAAAGAAGACTCCGACTTGAACAAAACGTGGAACTGTGGAAGCTTTTGCTCCATACTGCACTGATAATCGCGCATCTGCAAAACGCGTGCCAGAGAAAGGCGCAAGCTGGTCACAGGAGTTACGCTACCCTTAGAGCAGGTACAATAAGCCATATCAGCTTGGCTTATAGCCAAGACAGCTCGGCAAAATCTTACGTGGATGAAAGAGAAAAAAAGAGAGAGAATGAGCTTGGCGTCGCATCCTGCGCCGAGCTCCAGCGCGAGAAACAATACGGCAGAGCCGATTAAGCGCCGAACTTGGGAGGCGGTTTGTGGGCCCCTTTCCTTCTTTCTCGATCCCGTGCGCCTCGCCTGTTTTCTTCCTCTCGCCGCGATTTCCCCCAACGCGCTCTCTCCCGAGGCGATCTCCCCTTCGCGCCAAATCCTCTCCACAGGCGCCAAATCCTCTCCACCAGGCGCCAAATCGTCTTCTTTCAGTGACGATTTAAGTTCTCCCCAAACTTTGTTCTATGATTTTCATAACCCTAGCCTTGGAATCAGATGTCTCATCTCTCGAGGAGAGAGATGGCGCCGCCGCCTCAGCCCTTTCCAAGTTCCTCTCCGTCCGTCCCCATGCCGCCCGCGGCACCACCAGGGTCCTCCGGACCTGGGTGTTTCCCTGCGCCACCAGCTTCCATGAACACCCCGATGGGGTCTGCAGCTCCCGGCCCTTGGTGGTGCGGGCCGGCGGTGCCCCAGCAAGTTATGCCGTGGTGGCCTGCGCCTAGCTGTGGTGGTGGCGCCGTCAGGTCATCTTCCCAACCAGTCCAGAAAAGATGGCATTGACTCTGATCCAAAGGAATGGCAAGTACCTCCTGCGCACATCTTTGCATCTTTATTTTTTTATGTCAGATGGATTAGTGAAAAGTTAGGAGATACTCTCGTTACTAGTACGCCTGTCTGAACTGCATATCCTGCTGCACTTGTTCATTCATTCTAGTATGCTGCAGTATTCTTGGGTTGTTATGCTATAATTTTTTTATGAAAATGCAATGCCATTGTCCTAATATCGTATATGCTAATGAACTAGTCTTTAGATTCCAGTCTTTAGATTCCAGAGCTTGTTAGTATCTAGCAATATTTATCCTAAATTCCTGAATACATATGAAAGGAATCATGTTTTCACTGTACCAGTATTCCAGTTTTAGTTGACTTCATCCCTTTTTAAGCTGTTATAGTCATATGGATTTATTTATCTGGCTGCAGGGGTGTGGATAATCGCCCATGCAGTGACTTCTTTCTATCTCAAACAACTCTCCCAACTATGTCTGATTCATCTTCTTCCTATTCTTATGATTCTGAGGAACTAGATCCAGCCAACATTATGGAAGAGTATATTGCCCAACAAAATGTCCTAGGCTCCATTGCTACACAGCTGATAGACACCTTCAACTCAGGACCTTCTAATCGCCAAAGTGGTCCAAGGAAGTGTATCCAAAGGGACCATGAAGGTGCTCACCAACGTCTTGTAGCAGACTACTTTGCTGAAAATTCCCTCTACCCTGAAAGAATGTTCCGTACTAGATTTAGGATGCAAAAGCATCTCTTCCTGCGCATCGTCAATGCCCTGAGCGAATGGTCTCCCTATTTCACTCTAAGAGCAGATTGTGCAAGTCGCCAAGGGCTCTCGCCTCTGCAGAAGTGCACGTCGGCAATTCGCATGCTTGCATATGGCACACCTGCTGATGCCCTTGATGAGTACCTGAAGATTGGGAAGAGCACTGCATTGGAGTGCTTAGACAAGTTTGCACAAGGTGTGATCGAGGTGTTCTCAGGGGAGTATATGCGTGCTCCCACAGTTGAAGATGTGCAGCGTCTACTTCAGGTCAATGAGTCTCGTGGCTTTCCAGGCATGTTGGGAAGCATCGATTGCATGCATTGGAGGTGGGAAAATTGTCCTACGGCTTGGAAGGGGCAATTTACCCGTGGCGACTATGGAGTCCCAACGATCATCCTGGAAGCAGTTGCTTCGCAGGATCTTAGAATATGGCATGCTTTCTTTGGTGTGCCTGGTTCTAATAATGACATTAACGTGCTGAATCAGTCCCCATTATTCATTGAAGCATTGAAAGGTCAAGCACCTCAAGTTCAGTTTTCTGTTAATGGGAGGCAATATAACACAGGCTACTACCTTGCTGATGGAATATACCCAGAATGGGCAGTCTTTGTGAAGTCAATAAAAGCACCTTAGATGGAGAAACACAAGCTGTATGCATTGAACCAAGAAGGGTGCAGGAAAGATATTGAGCGTGCTTTTGGAGTTTTGCAGTCACGTTTTAATATCGTGCGTCGTCCATCACGGCTGTGGAAAAGGAAGAGTATTGGGAGAATAATGAAAGCTTGTGTCATACTCCACAATATGATAGTTGAAGATGAGAAAGAGATGGTGAAATTTCCTATTGACTTGAATGAGGAAGGTGGATCATCAATTGCTCTACCTCCAGAAGTACAAAAGGGTGGAGGCCCAATTTTCTCTGAAATTTTACGTAGAAGAGCAGATATCCATCATCAACCAACACATAAACAATTGAAACAAGACTTAATTGAGCATATTTGGCAAAAGTTTCCCAATAGGAGAAATAATTAGTTGTGCGTGCAGTATCCTCTTTCTTTTACATGTAAGATATAACAGTTCATTAGGTTTATTATTGTTTGTTGTACCGTCCATTAATATACTTGTCAATTTCTTACAGGATCCTGTTTGGAGGGGGGGGGGGGGGGGGCTCTTTCTGAAGATCAGAGTATCAAGTATCATCGATGGCTACTGGTCATCAAGAGACATGGCTAAATAAATTGATAAACTGTGGATGCTAGATTTATTTCCAAGTCATTAGTGTAATAGCTGCTCATGGTAGTAAGCCTTCTTTTGTTGATCAAGTTTCAGTTGCACTGCAGACCATGTTTTATTCTTTAAACTTTTAAATTTGTGTGTCGTCCTTGGTCTATATGATGCTGTGAACTTGGTTGTAAGAGCCATTATATTTTACCAGTGAACAATATTATTGCTCATTGCTTCAGTTGACAACCTGTTTCTTTTACTTGTGAGTGGACCTGTGAATGTCGCCAGCAACACAAGTGGCTACATAGATGTGTTTAGTGTTGATCACCAGATCCAGATGCACTGCAGTGATTTAAATACATGAGTATTAATTGTACAGCCAAACTAACAGCCAAGCTGCTGTATCGCTTGTTTCTTGTGTTGTCTCAAGATGACATGGACTTGGCTTATAGCCAAGCTTATTGGCCCTGCTCTTACTACACTTTTCTTTTTTGAGAGAGATCAAATCCTAGCCGTTGACTGCAAAAGAAATGTGTACGACTGCTTTTTCAACTGGAGTATAATGAAAAAAAAAACAGAGAAACTACAAATCTTCCGCGTGGTCAATCACGTAACGGGAATCAAGTGAAACACCTATATAAACAATCGCACATGTAACAAAAAAAAAAAATCGGACACCAGCGCGTCATTCATTCTTTTTTAATGTACGAAACTATTTTTTCTAAATATATTATAAACATAGATGTTTAGAGTCTATATAAGGAGCTAAAATTGAGTGCTAAACTTTATTACCTATTAGAACGTCCACAATGTTAGACAAGAGCAGTCCATAGCCAATAAATAATTGCTAGAACCAATCTTACTATTTAGCAATTAGAGGGTCTAATTTAAAAACTGCTTTTGAAAATGCTTTTAGCACTTTATATATTTGCTAAAAATTTTAATCTTACCTAAATTTAGCAAATCCCATTAGCACTTCTTTTTAAATACAGTAGTGTTAAAATTTAGCACTTTCACACATTACCATTTTTATCCAAACAGGATACGTCAATTTATTCCTAGCCTTATACTAGTTTGTTGTGGGTATGGAAAAGAAAATACTGTCGACAAAAATATAAGTACGACCGTGTCAGAAAAAAAAACAGCATTGTGAATTTGTAATTCGACTAACTAAACAGTTAGGGGGGGAATTGGATTGGTAGCACGGAAAGATTTGTAGCTTTCTTTTAATTGACTACATACCACTGCGAGTAAGCGACTGAATGCTTATCCTTCGATCCTCACTAAGCTAAAAACCTTAAAAAAAAGGCAAAATAGGCAATGTCGTCCTTAAACTTTTGCTCTTGGATCAATTTCGTCCTTGAACTCTTGCAAAGACCAATTTAGTCCTTAAACTCTTGCACTCTGGTTCAATTTCGTCCTCTATCCTAGCTGGACGTCCACGTTGGCGTGCCAAATAAGCACCCAGTCAGCTTAGGGTTCGGACTCCACTTGAAATGACCAGTTTAACCCCTGTACGCCCGGCCTCTCCTGTGCGCCAGCCGCCAGGCCGCCGCTGCTCCCACCCCTGCGCCATCCTTTGCATCTACGCCAGGATTTACGAATCCGACCAGTCCGGTCAAACCGGCGGGCTCCGGTTCCAGTATACCGGACCGGTTTGACCAGAAACCGGTCCAAATCGATTGGATTCAAATTTGAATTCAAAAGCCCCAGTGCTACCGGCTTGGACCGGTATACCGGCCGGTTTGACCAGTTTACCAAGTGGGTAATGGGCCGTCTCATTTTTTCTTTTCTTTATTGGTTTAACTTCAAATGCCCGAAAAGTATGTTAAATGAACGAATTTTTGAGAAAATTTAACACCATTATATTCGTCGCATCTTGAAGTATTTTCAGGAATTTTTTGAATTTTTTTTTCATTTTTTAAATTCAATTTTGAATTTTAAATTTAGCCGTAACCGGCCCGGACCGGTTTGACCGGTAACGGACCGGTACCCACCGTTTCGTTAACCTGATCTACGCTCGCCACCCCATCGCCATCTGCCCGCGCGCCGCCCCCTCCTAGAGAGCGAGCCTGCGCAGCCAGGCCGCTCGCCGTCCGCAGCCAGCTCGCCGCGCCTACCACACCCTCGCACCAGCTCGCCGCCCCCTCCCAGCAAGCTATCCGGTCGCCGCCCCCTCGCCATCTGCCCGCGCGCCGCCCCCTCCTAGCCAGCGAGCCAGCCGCAGCCAGGCCGCTCGCCATCCGCAGCTAACTCGCCGCGCCTACCACCCTCGCAACAACTCGCCGCCCCCTCCCAGGAAGCTATCCGGTTGCCGGCCCCATGGCTGAGGCAACCGGAGGGGATTCAGCAGCAACACGACTACAATTTTGAGGCAAGCAACCTGGAGCTGGACAGGGACCCGTGGTCTCTTTGGACGGAGAAGCAGAGAACCAACCATCAGTATGAGGTAAGCTGATTGTTTTTGCAGTTTACTTCATGGATCTGAGAAGCATGTTGGCTTTTTCTTAAATCTGATGGTAGAATGCATCCTTTAGGGCTAGGAGAAGATGGGAGATTCAGAGGTATTGGTTGTTAGGTTTTATTTCAATGGAGTATTTATTCTTGATGGATCATCAGTACAATATTGTAATGGAGATGAGGGAGTTTTACATATAGATAAGGATAAATTGTCCATCCCAGAGCTTGAAGGCCATCTGATGGATCACACAACTTTTAAGAGGTCTGTTAGGATGTATTGGTTGCCATTTGGCGCAGCAGTGAATACTGGAATGAGGATGTTAGTAGATGATAAGTCATGCCTTGAAATGGTAGATGCAATAGGATCTGATGGCGCAGTGGATATATACACAGAATTAATTGATGTGGACATGGCTGGATTTAGTGAAACGGAATTACAAGATGGAGCTGGAGATGAAGCTGTGTTTGACCTGTTTAGAGATGAAAATGTCTTAAATTTAGATCCTCCCGCAGCCACATTTGCAAATGCACATCATGGTGGCCAAATTGCAGAAGATGAAAACATCTTGGACTTTGGTGCAGCAGCTACAGTTGAGGATGCACAGATTGGTGAAGCAAGTACTGATGATGAACAAGAAGAGGCTTTAGATAGTGAATGTGAAGCCACAGGGTTCACATCTGATGAGGACGATGAAGCGAAGGACATAAGAAACAATTACAAAGCATATATGTCAAGAAGGAAGAAGAGAGGAGGCATTCCTGAGGACACCCCCACTACAATGGATCTTCCAACAGGGAATGATCCTAACAATATGAGTATGGTTCAGGTGGATGAATTTGGAGATGGCATTGCATATTTTGATTCAGATGAAGATGTATCATATGATGATGATAGTGACACTGATGCAAAGAGAAGGAAGTGCAGATTCCCAATATTTGATAGCCATGCCGACACACCTCAGTTTGCCTTAGACATGTGTTTTAGAGGCAAGAAGGAATTAAAAGATGAAATAGAAAGGTATGCACTGAAGATGAAGGTAAATATTAGGTTTCCTAAGAATGACAAGCAGAGGTTAAGGGCTGTTTGCTCATGGAAAGGTTGTCCTTGGCTTTTGTATGCTTCATACAACTCCAAAACTGACTGGTTTCAGATTGTAACATATAATCCCAACCATCATTGTTGCCCAATCTTGAAAAACAAAAGATTATCTATAAGTAGAATCTGTGATAGTTATGAGAGTACTATTAAGGCTAACCCAGCATGGAAGGCTAGAGCAATGAAGGAGACGATACAAGAAGATATGGGTGTCGAGGTTTCATTGACAATGGTGAAAAGAGCAAAAGCCAAGGTTATTAGGAAGGTCATGGATGCTCGGAGTGGTGAGTACGCAAAGTTATTTGACTATGCCCTTGAGCTGAAGCGCAGTAATCCTGGTAGCAGTGTGCATATTGCCCTTGATCCCGAGGAAGAGGACCATGTGTTTCAAAGAATGTATATTTGCTTGGATGCTTGTCGAAAAGGTTTCTTAGATGGATGCAGGAGGGTGATAGGGCTTGATGGTTGCTTTCTAAAGGGTTCTATGAAAGGGGAGTGCTGTCAGCTATTGGGAGAGATGGAAATAATCAGATTTACCCTATAGCTTGGGCTGTTGTGGAATATGAGAATTTAAGTTCATGGAAATGGTTTCTTGGGCACCTTCAAAAAGATTTGAAAATTCCTCATGGTGCTGAAGGATGGGTGTTGCTTACAGACAAACAAAAGGGTTTGCTGAAGGCAATTGACTTGTTCTTTCCAATGGCTGAGCATCGAATGTGTGCACGACACATTTATGCAAACTGGAGAAAAAAACATAGGCTACAGGAGTACCAAAAGAGATTTTGGAAGATTGCAAAGTCATGTAATGAGATGCAGTTTAATCATTACAAGAGCAAGTTAGCTGCCAAGACACCTAAAGGATGGGCTGATTTGCAAAAAACAGAACCAGTACATTGGTGCCGGGCTTGGTTCAAAACTGGATCCAATTGCGAGTCAGTTGATAACAATGTGAGTGAATCATTCAATAGCTGGATTATAGATGCAAGATTTAAACCTATCCTTGCCATGTTGGAGGAAATACGTATCATGGTGACAAGAAGGATTCAAGAGAACAGGAGCAATAGTGAGAGATGGGCAATGACAATATGCCCCAACGTTCTCAGGAAGGTAAATAAAATTAGGCATGCAACCCAATACTGTCATGTCCTATGGAATGGTGCAAATGGATTTGAAGTGAGGGACAAGAAATGGAGGTTCACGGTTGATCTGGGACAAAAGACATGTTCCTGTAGATATTGGCAAATCTCAGGTATCCCATGTCGACATGCTTGTGCAGCCCTGTTCACAATCTCAGATGAGCCGAACAATTATGTAAATACATGCTTCTCTATTGACCAATACAAGATAACTTATCAGCACGTCCTCCAACCAGTGGAGCATGAGTCTGCTTGGCCTGTGTCCCCAAATCCTAAACCGTTGCCTCCTAGAGTGAAGAAGATGCCAGGTCGCCCACAAACAAAAAGGAGGATGGATCCTTCAGAACGAATGAACTTGAGCACTAAATCCTCTAGAGTTGGCACTAAAATCAGATGCAGACGTTGCAGCGGCCTTGGACACAACACTAAGACATGCTCTGTTCAACCGGTGTTTATACATTTCACCTTTTTATCTTTCTGTTTTCTTCCTGGAGATAATAACAATGAGATGGCTCTAACTTTTCCCTTTTGTTATGCAGCAGCAGGACTCGACATCGCATAATCCTTCTCACAATAGTAATGCACCATTGGCCATTGAACCAGCACCATCTAAAGGAAAGGGTCAAGCTGCATCTTCGAGCACAAAGTCAACTAAAAGAAAGGCAATTGAGGGCTACAGATTTTATTATAGTGAAAGAACTGGTTCATCATTTATTCAGGTTAGTAAATGGTTAATGTACACTCAATCTCTATGCATTATTCCAATACATCAATCAAATTTGAATTGTTTTGCAGACTGGTCAAAAGAGAAGAGTGGTGTCGTTTGGGAAGTCGAAGTCTGAAGCTAAAGCCACTGCTGATGGGAATGCATCTGTTGTCATTGAGACAAGTGCAGGTGGTGCCACCTCGTCTGCAAGAGCAACCATCAACTGCAAAGATTAAATCTAGTTCAACAAGCAGAGGAAGGCCAAATAAATCGTGATAGTAGTCTGTATCATCTAAGAAGAATTTGTTGTTATTGGCCTTTCATTTTTTTAATGGTTCTTGTGTCTGCATCTTGTAATCGGAGCCTGAAATATTTGTGTTAGCATCTTCTACTTTGCACATGAAACATCGTGTCAATTTCATGCCTGTGTAGCTATACTATTTCAACTCGAATGCCTGTGTATTATGAACCTGGAACGATGTTAGCTGTGGGGAGCCGGCGGCGACCTGGCACAGGACAGGGTTCAGGCGGCTCCTCTGTCCAAACGAGTGGAGGGGTAGACTGGTCATTTCAACAGGAGTTAGATCACCAAGCTGACAGGGTGCTGATTTGGCATGCTAGCGTGGACGTCCAGCTGTGATGGAGGACGAAATTGAACCGGAGTGCAAGAGTTTGAGGACTAAATTGGTCTTTGCAAAAGTTTAGGGACGAATATGACCCAAGAGCAAAAGTTTAAGGACGATTTTGCCTATTTTACCTTAAAAAAAGAGTTAATTGGATCCATACCATTACAATTTTTCAAGTTCTCTGATGTACCATTACTATTCACTTATTCCGAACGATGCCATTATAATTCGTTTGAACTCTGAAATATGCCATTTTCTACGTCTCTAACGACCTGAGGCCCACATGCAAGTGTCTGTATTACTGTATAGACCAAAATACCCCCGATATGATTCTCTCACTCCACTCGCTCACATCCGGCCCCACATGTCATCCCTTTCCTCCATCCTTTCTTCTCTTCTCTCCTCTGCTCGCCGTCATGCACAGAGGAGGCCGTGTTCATGAGGATGCTGCAGGGCTCCTCGCCTACCTCTGCGTGCCGGCCAATACTACCTCTGCCTCGTGGTTGACCGACGACCGGATCACACGTGTTGGCGTGGCCTCAACGGATCCGGCGCAGTCGAGCTCGGTCTCGGCGCCGCCGCGGCCGCCCGCACGGGCCGGAGCTCGGCCATCACCACAGGCATCCGGAGCTCTGACGTCGCTGCGTGCGGGTCAGAGCTCAGCCGTCGGCGGCGGCCAACCCCGTGGGGCGGAGCACGCCGCTTGGAGGTCTCGCTCGCCCCTGATTTTGCTCCCACTCCCCTTTGCGGCCTCTGATTGAGCTCGCGTCCATGTACCCCTCCCCTCCATCTTCCCCAACGCAGGGGGGCCGAGGCGGCGCCGCCCCGACTGCTCGGCCTCGCCTCCGCCCCCGCCGACGACCTGGATAGCTCCAACCTCCTCCCGCCGTCCCCCGAGATCCCCGACGCCGCGGCGGCGTACGAGCCCTGGGAGCTCGACTTGGATGATGATGATGGCTTTGACGCCGCCGCGGGCGCCTCGTGGTGCTCCGATTTAGCTTCATGATGCTTCAGACAGCTTGGTGTGGAGCTCAGCCGCCGCTGCGGGGCAGGCCGCTTGAGCGAGCAGGTGGCCATGGATGGGTTGGGAAGAAAGGAAGAGGAAGGAGATGACAGGTCGGGCCCACACATTAGTCATGTTGTAGCAGGGGCATTTGAGGCGATACAAAAATACATTGGTCTGTAGATGGGTCTAAGAGTATAAAATACGTACAAAATAGCATGGCTTAGAGAAGAAACGAATTGTAATGACATCGTTCGGAATAGGTGAATAATAGTGGTAGATCACAGAATTTAGAAAATTATAATGATATGGATCAAATTAAAAAAAAAGACCCCTGAAAACTACGTGCACGACCAAGCTTGGAACTTCGTTCGCTAGCACGACCTTTTCGAGTCCGAGGCACCCTTTCCCGCAATCCAGCTCTCCTCCGGCTCGGTGGGTCGCCGGCGCCATGCTCCTCGTCGACGGCGAGCCCGTCCTCTGCTCCTCCGCCGGCGCCGCCTCCCGCACGGTGCGTACGCCGCCCGCTTTGACGAGCCGAGCTCGTCTGCGTGCGATTCCGTCTCTCTGATCCCACGGCGCCCGGCCTGTCTCTTGCAGGGGGCCGTCGGGATGGAGCTCGTGGCGGCGCTCGCGGCGCACCCCGGGCTCCGCGACGCGGCCGACCGGCTCAAGGCCGCGCCGGAGACGCGGATCTCCGCGGGGCGGGAGGGGGCGCCGAGGCACGTCTACGTCTTCCAGCGGGAGTACGCCACGGTGGATCCGGCTCGCGTCGAGGTGCGTGTAGAGAGAGGGTCGCCGCTTTGTTATCGCCTCAGGCCTTCGCGGCTCGATCGGGTAGAGCAGGGGAGGGGGGAACTCGTGGCTAGTGGCTCGTGAGAAAATGGGGATCTTCGGGCGGTTATGGAGGGAGTTTCTTGTGTACCTGATGATGCGTGGTTCAGTATCCAGCTGTGCCGTAAAGGTGGATTTTGTTTTCCTGGGCGAAATCATGTGTGTTGCTGTAGAGAGAATCAGAGAAAGGTGCGAGATTCTGAAGCGGTGCAGGGGGAGTTCTTGGTAAGTTTCAGTTCACACAATTTGGGGGAATTGCTTTGGGGCAAAGCTGAGGCCTTTTAGGGGGGAAGGATAAAGTGGGGATTCTTGTACTGGCAGCTTTTGGGGCATTGTCAGTGCTTCCTGCTGCTTTCTGGTAAAATTGGGGTTTGGCAGTCATCTTAGGTACCCTTTTTACTTTCTATTATTCGATTTTGTAGGTTTCTATTGTGAATAATTTCCTGAGTTGTGATGTTCAACTATTTGAACCGGACCTTTTGGAGAACTTGGAGCAGTCTGTTTGATGTCCTGTTCTTTTCATCTGCCAGATTCGGTCTAACATGATCCGTTCTGCAAGTGATTATACTGTAGTATGCATGCTGTCTTTAGCTGTAAATGTTTGGTGAGTAAGGATATAAGCTGCATTAGATTAGAATGCCAATATGTGGATTCCAATCTTACTTTGCACACAGTTGCATTTAGAGTAGAGCTTGTTCGTGAACAGTTGCTACTGCCTATTTTGTTTAATCTGTGTTGCAGTAAAGTTGACATCGTCGCAGAACTTGTGCTGGTTATTGGGTCTTACTTCTAAAGTGATTTGAAGTTTCTATGGTATGCATGCCATTCAAATTCCAATAATACATGAGTTAATATGTTCTTTGCATCTATAGTTAGTGGGCACAGATGAGGCTACTACATGCATCGGTGTTGTAATTCGCAACAACAGGACTGAAATGTAAGTGAAAAAGAAGTGAGCATTTATTTGATCCCGTAAGACTTCAGTGTCCATTGAAATTCATATCTCTTCTATTTCTGAATGCACTGAAACTTCATTTGATGATGCCTTTGATCTTCCATTGTCTGATCCAGGACCTCCGTTAGCCATATGGATTTCCCAAAAATTGTGGAGGGAGGGCTCAAACAGATGTTAGAATTACTTGGTGATGACAGTGCACCATTTGATGTTTGTATCTTTAACTACAATTTATCCATAGCATATTTAGTACACACCTTGTTTAGCCATTCTCACTAGTACTTAACTGCAGGTTCACCTTATTGGTGGCTTTTCTGATGCTTCGACAAAGGTTGGTGTTGGTGTATATGTGAGCCCATGTATAGAGGCCTATTAAGATGCCCATGTATAGGAACTATATATCCCACACTTCTAGGGTTTGGAGGAATACACACAATCACTTCCTCCTACATGGTATCAGTTGCCTAGGGTTCTCTCTCCTCCCCTCCCACCACCAGCCAGCGCCGCCGCCGCCGCCGGCATCATGGCCGGCCGGCCGCCGGCGCTGCCTTCCCTTCCCTCCTCTTCTTCTACGCTGCCTCCTCTGCTCCAGCCCGGCGGCACTGCTGCGGTACCGTGCGTGCGGCCCCACCCCGCGGCCGCCCTCGCCTCTGCTGCGGGCGGACCGGATCTGCTCGCCGCTGCTCCTCCCACGGCCCCTGCTCCGGGCGGCTCCTTCTTACCCCTCCTTTCCTCTGCTCCAGGCGCTTGGATCCAGGGCGTCCAGGGCGCCGCCGGCCCTCCTCGGCCTCCCTACGCCGCGGCTCTCGCGGGCGGGGCTGCCGCCGCCGCCGGCCCCCACGCCGCGGGCGCGGCTGCTGGGAGCGCGGCGGGCGGGCCCGAGCTGGCCCCCCTACCCTGCGCGGATGCGGTTGTTGCTGGGTATCCGGCGGATGGTCCACCTTTCGGGCCGCAGACCACCGAGCTGCCGCCCCGTGGGCCGCCGCTGCCGCCTCCTCCTGTGACAGGCGCGCGTGGCGCGGCCTATGCCGACGCGGCCGGCATACTACACGCGGCCAGCGCGGCCGCCGCCTCTACTCCCCCTCCCGCCGCGCAAGCTGCCGCCGTGGGCGCGGGCGCGGCTCCAACCGCGGGCACCACGACCGCCGCCGCCGCCCGCCTCACGGCCGCCGCCGCTGCCGCCCACGGTGCCGCTCCCGCGCCGCCTGTGGCCGCTCCCGCGGTGCCTCTACCCGCGATGGCCACCAATGCTGCTACGGCCAACGCGGCTCTCGCCGCGGCCCTCCTCGCCGCCAAGTCCGAGGCAGCGGCGGCTCAGGAGCGGGCCCTGGTGGCTGCCCTTGCTTGGGAGCGCGAGCGCTCCACGGCCGATGCTCACTCGTCGGGTCGCCGCGGAGACGCCCTACTTGTCCCGCCCGTCGTCCCCTTCACTGAGCACGGCGCTTCGTCCTCCCACCAGGCTCTGCCCTCTGGATCTGGACCCCGGATCGACCCGCCCGACCCCCTCCTTGATGCTCCTCTCACCGGCCAGACCGGGGGTGGGGGCAGCCGAGGGCGTCGTCGGTGGAGGGGACGTGGTGGTGGTCCTCGGGGCACTCCGGACCCGAATCCGGCTCCCACTCCTACTCCTGGCCCTGGAGGTACGCCCTGGCCATCCTTCAGCGCCCCATGGCCAGGGCGCATCCCGATGTGGCCGTTTCAGGGTCGGGGGGCTCTCGTCCTCAGCCCCAGCCGGCGGCCATGCTCGTCGCTGCTGCTCCTCTTTCGCGCCGTTCTGGACCCCGCCCGCTCCACCCAGCCAGCAGCCGACCAGGCCTGGGGGTGGGACCAGGCCGCACTCAAATGGTTCACAACCTTCTTTCCATTCGTCAGTTTACAGCTGACAACTCTTGTTCCATCGAGTTTGACTCTTCTGGCCTCACTGTAAAGGATTCGGCCTCCCAGCGTCCGCTACTCCGGTGTGACAGCACGGGGCCCCTTTACACCCTTCGCCTTCCGTCTTCCGCTGCACCACTCTCGCCTTCTTCGTCTGCCGTTTTTGCCGCGACGCCGTCTTCCACCACCTGACACTGCTGTCTTGGTCACCCTGGCCGCGACGTTCTAGCTCAGCTCAGTCGTAGTACCGATGTTCCTGGTACTCGGGCTCCTGCTGAGCACCTCTGCCATGCGTGCCAGTTTGGATGTCATGTTCGGCTTCCTTTTTCCTCTTCTTCGCATGCGACGCATGCCTTCGATCTTGTTCACTGTGACCTGTGGACCTCTCCTGTCATGCCGTGCGCGGCCCCGGGGTCTCCTGCTGTGCCACGCGCGGCCTCGGTGCACCCTCCTGCACCTGCGCAGTACGCTCAGCCGGTGCAGGTGTACTGGCATCGTTCGGCGCCGACACCGGCGCCGCCGCGGTACGCTCAGCCGGTGCAGGTGTACCGGCGTCGTTCGACACCAACACCGGCGCCGCCTCCGGCTCCGGAGGCTCTTGCGACGCCTACACTGGAGCCGTCGCCGCCGACGCCTCCGCCGACTCACTCTCGAGTCGAGCCGGAGGTGTACCACCCGCCAGTCGTCCATCGGGATCCTCGGCATATCCATTCCATGGTGACTCGGCGGATGGCGTCTCAGGCTGCGACTCTCTCCGCCACCGAGGGGGAGCCGCGGGTCTCTCCGGTACCCTCCTCTGTCCGCGACGCCTTGGCGGACCCTCACTGGCATCACGCGATGGAAGAGGAGTACGCGGCTCTTCTCGCCAACCAGACGTGGGACCTCGTGCCGCGTCCGTCTGGTGGCAATGTGGTCACAGGCAAGTGGATCTGGACGCATAAGCGTCGGGCTGACGGCACAGTGGAGCGCTACAAGGCTCGCTGGGTTCTCCGGGGTTTCACCCAGCGGCCTGGTGTGGACTATGATGAGACCTTTAGTCCGGTGGTGAAGCCTGCTACGGTGTGCACGGTCCTCTCGCTTGCGCTCTCTCGCTTTTGGCATGTGCACCAGCTGGATGTGAAGAATGTGTTTCTTCATGGCACTGTCAGAGACTGTCTACTGCTCTCAGCCAGCGGGATTTGTGGACTTGAGTCGTCCGGATATGGTCTGCCGGCTCAACAAGTCCCTCTATGATCTGAAGCAGGCTCGGGCTTGGTACTCTCGGTTCGCCACGTTCTTGCTGACTTTAGGGTTCACCGAGGCCAAGGCTGACACTTCTCTGTTCATCTACCGTTGTGGGGATGAGACTGCCTACCTGCTGCTCTATGTTGATGATATTGTGCTCACCGCCTCCCGTCAGCAGTTGTTTGAACGCGTCATCTCCTCACTGCAGCGGGAGTTTGCTATGAAGGATCCTTGTCAGCTCCACCACTTCTTGGGCGTTACCGTTGAGACTCGCCCGTCTGGCTTGTTCCTTCACCAGCGGCAATATGCACTCGACATTCTGGAACGGGCTGGGATAACTGATTGCAAGCCATGATCCACTCTTGTCGATACTCAGGCGAAGCTGTCTGCTGATCTAGGTGATCCCGTGGTGGATCCTACTATCTACCGGAGGCTCGCCGGTGCCTTGTAGTACCTCACCTTCACCCGGCCGGATCTCACTTATTCCGTTCAGCAGGTCTGTCTTCACATGCATGATCCCCGGGAGTCTCACCTTACTGCCCTGAAGCATCACCTCCGCTACGTCCGTGGCACTGCTGGCTTCGGTTTGGTTCTTCACCGCTCTCCTACCTCTGAGCTGGTGGTCTACACCGACGCTGACTGGGCTGGCTGCCCGGACACTCGCCGCTCCACTTCCGGCTATGCCGTCTTTCTGGGCGGCAACCTTGTCTCCTGGTCGTCCAAGCGGCAGCCGGTTGTCTCCCGCTCCAGTGCTGAGGTGGAGTATCGGGCTGTCACTAACAGCGTGGCGGAGGCGTCCTGGCTCCGACAGCTCTTGGCGGAGCTCCACAGTCCGCTCGCCAAGAGCAGCTCATCTACTGCGACAACGTCAGCGCCGTGTACCTCTCCACCAACCCCGTTCAGCATCAGCGAACGAAGCACGTGGAGATCGACTTGCACTTCGTGCGCGACAGGGTCGCCGTCGGCGATGTTCGGGTACTCCATGTCCCGACCACCTCCCAGTTTGCCGACATCTTCACCAAGAGCCTACCCTCCTCGACCTTCTCGGAGTTTCGCTCCAATCTCAACGTAGCAGGTGGCTAGTTGTGGCTTCGGGGGGTATTTGCCATTTGTATTTTCTTCTTGTCCAGTCTTGAACACCGCTGTGACGGCAGTTCAGACTGCGGGGGGGTGTTGGCTTTCTTGTTGTCCAGTCTTGACACCGCTGCGCCGGTAGTTCAGACTGCGGGGGGTGTTGGTGTATATGTGAGCCCATGTATAGAGGCCCATCTAGAGGCTCATGTATAGGAACTGTATATCCCACCCTTCTAGAGTTTGGAGGAATACACACAATCACTTCCTCCTACAGTTGGATTCATAATGTATTGACTGTTCACCATTTTTTTAGTATCTATTTCTTTTCTTTTGCATAATACAAGAAATTGTGGAACCAATTACCATGATTCGCTCTGCAGGTAGTCCGTTCCTCTGGAAAGAAGCACATCAAACAGGAAGGGTATTCCTATCCACTGTGTTGCAAAATAGTTGAAGTCCTGCATAAGTCTCAGCAACAATTCCATCTCCGGTCCTTCTGTGTCCTTGAGAATAACACGACAGCTGATTCACTTGGGAATGCACTACCAGTAATTGGTGGATTTGTGGTTAGTGATTTCCTATCCTCAACATCCATTACAGTGTCGGTTGATAATTGCTGGTGCCAATTGACACCACACAAGTTAAAAGTAGAACATAATAGTCTTCATGTTTTTTACATAACGGTCTTTGAAGGTTTATTCAGAGTGATGGAATTCTGCATTCTCCACCATCTGTTTCCAACCCTCCACCCCCATTTTTGTATTTGTTTTGTACCCAAAGTATTCATAAATATAATACGGCTTAAGAACCATGAATTTGGAAATAATCTTCTTGGGATTAATTGTTCTCATAAGGTCACCTACCGCCTTCAGGTTCAAACCTCTTCTGGAGTTGTCACACCAGCAAGCTTTGACATGAATTCAAGATGTCCAGATGAAGTTGTCAGGAGAATTCGCGTTAGTGTTTGTTCTTATGATCCAACTTGGCTAGGAAGGTTACTGGAGACTTATGATACTCAGTGCGATGTTTTTCGAATCGCACCTGCCTGCTGGTATCTTAAATTCTCCAACCCATTACATTATCTACTTAAGAAATCTTTGAAGTCTTTATTTACATGTTTCAAACTCTTTGTATTTAAAACCAAGTGCCTCCTGAACTTTAACCAATTGTTTAGTAGTTTTTTTGAACCTGAATTGTTTAGTAGTTACATAAGCAGATGTTTTTTCCCTAGTTAAATCTTCCTAAATTCCACAGGATAAATAGTATGGGTACATGACTACTGTTTGGGAAAAAAGAGGGGGGGGGGGGTGTTGCAAAAGCTTCTCTTAGTGCCATAGGGCAATGCTGAATGGATGTTCGAACAATGGCAGTCCCCCTTTGTTTAGTGCCTCTTCACATGAAAAGTTCAGTTGTAGCTTTGTCCACGTTCTTGTTGATCATTCAGTCACACATTTTAATCGCATTTGGAACTGCAAAATTACATTTTTGTTTTGCTGTATCAGGTGTTCGTGTTATGAAGTATAGAATTGTTGTGGGAAATAGCCTTTGAACACATGTACCACTACTAAAAATACTTAGTTTTGGCACCTCATTTGTTTACAATTTTTCCTCATCATAAATCTGTCTCTCCTTGTTGCCATGTAGGATGCCGGATTGGGCCGATATAGCATCCTCACTTAACCAGCTTTCAGACTCTGAAGTCCTGATGCAATGCTCCACCTCTCCAGCTGCAGAACCACCTCATTTTGTGGAAAATGAAAGAAGGTTTGTATATCTACAAAATGGATTCCCCTCTACTTTTCCGGATCATAAATAGGACATTTCTAAGCTGTTGCCTTCTATTTATCATTTAACTAGTTCGTGACTTGCAATTAGCTAATCATCTTCATGAATTAAGCCATGTGATATTTCGCAGGAAAAGAATCTCACTGTGTGGTTTATGCTTTCCTTGAGTGTCTTCAATCTGTGAAGATAGTGTAATTTTTCTTGATGCAGGATCTGGAAATACTTGATCAATAACCCAGACTGGGGAGAGACATTCCCCAATCACAAGCCCCGGATTTTCCATAGGACCAGCGACGGAAGCTGGTCAAGGTACTCCTAGTGCAAGCCAAGGTGTTGCGTCGCTCTGTTATCATTGGTGCTCCCAGACATGGAACCGGAAGAGTCTCTCCTCCCCTTCCCTTGATTGGAACAGCAAAGATCTGGAGACAATGTTCACCTTTGAAGTTTTCTTCACACTGGGACCTGCACCTCCGTGGAACATTTCTTCACAGCACCATTTTTCTTCAGCTAGTTACCCCCATGGTAGGAGATTGACTGAAGGATTTGTGTGAATTCTCCAAAATATGTGTGGAATACGGTGAACTTCATGCGTACAAATGACGGTTGTTTTATGAAGTCTGAACATATATGTCCGGGATCATGTTTGTAAGTTTGTTGTCTTCTTTTGGATTCGAAAATTATGTCGCGGTGAACAGCTCTGCATTAGCTGAGCTGGAGATCTGCTCGGACGCCTTCGTTGGCAGAGAACCAGGGTGAGAGAAGGCTGCTTGCGGCGGCGTCACTATCACCTGCACTGAGGTGAGCACTCTGCGCATTTCCGACCTTGCGTCGCTAACTCTACCGGCGCCTGGGGGTGTACACGCCAACCTTCGATTGTGATTTGGAACTGAACGAGGAAAACAACAAGCCTTTGGGCTTTTATTCCATCGTGGCTTGTGGCTCCGGGGTGCTCATTGTAAATCGGGCACCTTTTAATATGGATCATTATAATTTTTCAATTTGGATCGTACCATTTCAAATCGGGAGAAAGAATATGAAAACGCACAGTGATTGTGCTATGGAGGAAGAATTTCGTGTATGTAGTCGAAAAATATTCAAAAGAGTTATCCTCATAGGCATAGTCCTAGGTTTTTTTTATTGAAAGGAACATTCTCCCTTGTACGGTTGTACCGCTGCGATTTGGTTGTGATACGTGGCATAGAGGGATGATCCCTTGCAATAAAAGAATTCAAAGTCACAGTGCTTAGAAAAAAATGCGTGTCATACGATGGGAATACAAAGAGCGTGATTGGATGCTCAGATTCGTTCCGACTAGTTCTGTGTCACACCCGATTCTATGAACAAAACTGAATGCATAGCTATATACATGTATGTTAGGATAAGTTTCATACATATAGAAACATTATAAGTGAGTAATCAGCAACAGTATCACATAAAAGAGAAATACAACGATTAAAAGACTATCAGAGTTATACAGCTTATTCTGGAAACAGTGACTTCACACTTCACAGGTAATCGACTGGGGGTTGCGTACACCTAGAACTCAGCATCATCTTCAAAGGATTGACACAGTATGACTACCGTGTGCAGAAAGAAAGAGGAGATTGATAGGTGGGATCGGTAACTTCGAAGAGAGGGAAAAGAGTGACAGGCTGGCTACGATGTCGAAGAAGAGAACAAGAAACAATGGACGCTTGGATTGATTGAGATTGATCTGTACCGATGGATAGAATTTGAGTCGCGAAGGGAAAAGGGGCTCGTCGATAGAGGCAGATCGAGTTAGGTCTCATGTTTGAGCAACGGTGCCGATCGATGAGCTAGCGCTGATGGAACATCGTCGGAACAATACTGAAAACGAGTCACACGGCACTGTCTCAGGTATAACTTGATCAGGAAGAAAGATTAGACCATGGAGAACTCAAATGGTCAAGATGAGTTGGATCCAATCCAGGAAGAAACGAAACTCAATTCATTTTCTAGAATATATTTTCATCTCACGCTTAAAACAAATCTAGAAAAGTCTAGATAAATATTTTAAGCCACGGAAAATATATCCCGAGTATTCAAAAATTCCAAAAAAAAAATTCTTGAAGATAGTTTGGACACGAGAGTCCAAATAAAATATTTGAACATCGTGAAAAAGATTTTAGAGCCATTCAAATAAATTGATTTAGCTCACAAGAAAATGAGAATAATTGCCAGAAAAACCTGGACAATTCTTGCGAAACCCTAAGATGGATTAATGAATTTTAAAAGATATTCACATCCTAAAATTAAATATTTTAGGGTGTGACAAGACTATCTCTCTTAAACAGAATCTCGTCCCGAGATTCACAAGGGCTGGGAACAAAAAGGAGAGATAGGGTAAACAGATTTCATCGGGGAAACATCAAGATAACATTGTGGGTGTAACAGAAAGAAATAATTATAAGTCGAATCTTATTCACTTCCTTTCGATTTGATTTTAGTAGAAGATGTTGATGAGAGATCCACAAAGTCTGGGATAGAAAGGAGAGATAAGGCAAAGAGCTTCTGACAAGGAGTAGGGAGAGATGACAAGATAGGTATCTCAAAAAGGCGAGAATTTAGACATGAGATCTTGTGCGCTGACTTCTCCTTTGGAACGAGGTGGGGTTGATGAGAAAACTAAGGAATGAATGATGTCATTGCAGACACAAGTCCCGCAACACACCAACAAAGAAGACAAGGCGTCTAACAAACAAGGACATAACAACTAACATTTACAAACACACCAAAAACAAACACTCAAACATAGCGGTTCTATTGTTTTACAACTGATAGGGAAATCTCCTAAGGGTCCTATCCTTAAAGCTTCAGCATTCTTGAGTAGACATCTCTCAGCATGTACTTCTTGGTTGTAACGACTTGGAGTCTGATGTGGTCTTCAGTTGATTTGGCTTGATTACTTGAAGTAGACCATTACGTAGACTATTACTTCCATTCTTTGTGTGGGGCACAAGGTTGGACAATCTAATTTCTGTAACCCGAGAAGAGAAGAAAATCACTTTGGAATAGAAGATAGAAGGATTTCCAAAATGACCATATTTGAAGTTAAGGAGGAGGTAAATAGGAACCAATGGGTGTAAGGTAATCAATCATGAGAGTACAAGTGGAGAAGTAAATTGGAAGATGCGAAATCAATCAAAAGGAGGGGATAAATAGGTGAAGATAAAGGGATTAGAGAAAAGCAGCTTCTAGGATTCTGTAAATGAATAAGGAATAAGAATAAACATCAAGGAAGTCAAGGACATGGTAAAGAATGTTTTTTTATGTCAAAGCAGATCTTAGATAAATCAAGGTAGATAGGAAATGACACGGGTAACGAAAGGAAATAGAGTTTCAGCTTCTTTCATGTGTCGACAACTGTAGAGGTTTGTAGGTTGCTATTATTGATGGTGGTATTGCCTTCGACATCTTTCTTGGTTATTGAGGTTGTCATCGGAGTAAGGTAGACTGAAGAATAGGAAGATCCAATGTGGCAAAGAAACCCAAGTAGGGTCTTTCTTTCTTTGACTTGCTTCTACCTAGACGATGGTGGTGATAGCTTCTGCTTGTTGATGTTGGACCTTCAGTTTTCCCTTCTGACGTCCTCTAGTGGATTGGGTAGAAAGATAGAGGGTCACGAGTTGGGAGGTACAAAAGTGGAACCCATCTAGGCAACTGATGTCACTGTAGGTAGAAGACCCACAATACACCGACAATCATCACAAGGAAGCGAATTTGACAAGATCATAAAGACAAACATCATCACGCAAACACAGAATATCACCAGTCAACGTAGTGAAGAAACGATGCTAAGTGTTGCTGTAAGGATCGATGGACCAAGAGGGGGGTGAATTGGGCCTTTTTCAAATTCTAAAGCAAGGTAAAGCAACCTTAACCTATGCAATACTAGTAGGGCACCAATTCACCAACCGGATAACTAAGCTACCTACACAAGCTAAGAGAGATAAAAACAAAGTAAAGCCTAGCAAGGTAGAGCTAAGTTATGATCTCTAAGTCAAGCTCATGAGTAAATTGCATGAAGGAAAATGCTTGAATAAAGAGAGTGGACAAGAGACGACCGGATTTTTTCCCGTGGTGTCGATGTGTTGGCACACACCCCTAGTCCACGTTGTGACACTCACTAAGAGTCTTGTCACCTCCCATGTCACCGAGACTTGGGCGCTCACTAAGAGTCTCCGTTCACCATCCCGGCGTGGTGGAGCTCAAGCCACGTACAATCTTCTTCTCCGGGCTCCCACAATCCTTGGCAAGCTCCGCGAGAAACACCTCGATCACCAAGATCGCCTAGGTGATGCCAATCACCAAGAGTAACAAGCTAAGGCCTTCACTTGAGCAAGAACCGATCACCAAGAACGGATGCACACTAGCTTCTCTCTACTCAAGTCCTTAATCTTGCTTCTTGATTGATTGAATGCACAAGTATGTGAATAATGAAGCTCAAGGTGGCTCTTGACTATGGTATGAGTGTTTTGATGTTGCCTGGTGTCAAGAGTGGGCGAAATGACCCATTGGAGGGGTATATATATGCAGCTCACACAAATAGAGCCGTTGGAGAAAAGCTGCCAGAAAACTGCGTAGCGCCGGTTAATCCGACGTCCCTCCAATAGTCATCGTCGGTTTAACCGGTGAATGTAAACTGCCTCTTCTGAAAACTAGCCGTTACAACTGGGGCAGATTAACCGACGTATCATCGGTTTAACCGGTGAGTGTAGTTGTCCACTGATCAACTGAAAAACCAAGTCTCTGGACAACTGCACCGACGTTAACTCAAACCTATCGTCGGTTTAACCGGTGAGGACAACTTTTAAATTCCCCTGAAAAATCATCTCACTGGTCAATTGCACCGACGTCTTGATTCAAACAGCGTCGGTTAATCCGGTGAATAGAACTTGAATTTCCCTGGAAAAACCAACTCTGGACTAATGCACCGACGTTAAATTCAAACACGTCGGTTTAACCGGTGTATTGAATTTGTCCAGACTCTGCTGACTTCGTTTAACCGACGTATGGAAAATTGAGAGCGTCGGTTAAACCGGTGTATAGACTTTTTCTGATTTTGTCTTTTCTGATTTGAGTCTTGAATGAAATCCAAATATTCTTGAGATATAGTTTGAGAACCACTTATTTGAACTTCTAGAAACCTGAGTGACCATAGTGTGCATCCATTTTCAAATGACCATGTCCATGCTCAAGTTACTAAGCTTTAACCCCTCTTAATAGTGCGATCACTACAAAACTATAAAACCTATACTATCCTAAGTGTCCTTCTCAACCTTGTGACACTTAGGACTAGAAAGATCCTTAGCCTTGACATAAAATTGAGTTGAATACCGAGATCGCCTTTTTGAATAATGAAATTTAGGGGTCTCTTTTGACATATGACCAAATGAGCGATAACGATCTATTAAGCTGCACAAACTCATTAGTCACAATAATGGTTGTCATTAATCACCGAAACATACCTTGAGGGCCTAGATGCTTACAGTTGCTAATAGGACTATAAGGGGATACTCCTAAGCATGGTTATATCTTCCAGCTTCAACATTGATGGCGAGTGTCTTCTTCAACTTGTCCAACGTTGTCCCCACCTTCATGTTTGTAGTGGTAGTTAGTGTCATAGTCTCACTCAGGCCTGAGTCTTTGGTGATGAACGAAATTCTTCATCCATCTTGAGTAGGAATGTGGACTAGTGGAACGATTCCCATTTGCTTCAACTTGACTCCATACGACGAACTAGCATCTCCATTCTTTGGATGACTTGGACAAATATTAGGATACGTGGCAAAGACCATCTAAATATTTTGTTTTTGAAATCAAAAGAGATACTTTGGAATCAAAAATCAAGGAATGAATCCAGAGTGGCATTTATTTGGAAAGAAAGGAAAGGCACAATGGGGAAACTGAGCACATTGTGAATAAAGCTAAGGGAAGATATGTCCGAAAAGGTAAGTTAAAAAGAAATTCAAGGAGCAATTTCACCAGCATATCAAAAGGAGGTGGGTTGGATGAAATTGAAAAAAAAAAATCATACATCAAGTGGGAGGTATGATCATATTCAAGGAGTGATTCAGGAAAATAAATAAATAGACAAGGGTTGAGGATCTAACATTTGCAAAACAATAAAGTGCAAATGAGAAGAGAGTCAGATGAGGAAGGTGAGTTATCAAGGCTGACTGAGGAAGGAAAATTATTGAGTGAGCATATTCACCAAAAGAGTCAAGGGTAAAGTAGGAATTGCTTTTGTGACAAAATAGACGTTAGGAAACGACCATTGCTATGTAGGCTTACGTCCTACAGTTGATACGACTCTGATACCACTTCTGTCACACTCGGTTTTAAAGATAAAACTGAATGCATAGCTATATGTATGCCAGGATCAAGTTTCATATATATAAAGACATTATAAGTGAGTAATCAGTAACAGTATCACGTAAAAGAGAAATACAGCGATTAAAAGACTATCAGAGTTATACAGCTTATCCTGAAAACAATGACTTCACACTTCACAGGCAATCGACTGGGGGTTGCGTACACCTAGAACTCAGCATCATCTTCAAAAGACTTCACAGCCACTTTCTCTTCTGTGGTTGGTACTCAGCAAGGCTACAAGAAATAACCAGAAAGTGATTTATATCTATCTTTAAATTTATTAATCATGTGAGGGTCCAAGCCGCTCCTGACCGTGAGCATGGCTAACCGATTAGTTTTAACTCTGCAGAGGTTGTACACTTTCACCACAATTCGCGTAAAAGTTCCGAACAACTTTGAACTCAACCATGCATGTGCCGGCCAAGCACGTTATCACACTTCCTTAGGTGTGACTGCATAGGGACGCTACGAGGCCTTTCCAAAGAATTCCTATATGTAAGTGTTGGTCCCTGCAATTGCAGTCCCTCAGAAGACTCAGCTTCCTTCACCTGCTCCATCACACAAGCCCAAACACCACCAAACAAGCCACCCCAACACCACATATAGTTCATCTAATTAATCAGCCAAGACCAGAGACATATAGTATTGTGGTTGTACTGTTTTCCTGGGTGGTTCTCCATGTTCCAATTAAAACAAAGTATTCTTATAAATAAGCATAGACAGAAATATGGTTAGGGTCACTTGCCTTTTACCAACGAAAAGCTACTCTTACTGCTCTTCAGCTCTTGCTCGCTTGCAATTCTTGATTCTTCAAGCTTCAACAACAATCCTTCTACTCGAAGCAATCAACGAGCAACCATACAAAGCAAACAACAGGTACTACTAAGAACAATACACCAAAACAAAAGAAAGGCATAAAAAGAACACGCTAAAGGATAGGACTCGTTGCTACGATTACGAGGATGCAAGAAACGCGGAAAATAGAACTAAGGTTGAAAAGATACAACTATCAGAATATTTGCGTTAAAAAAAGAACTATAAACTTTATTTATTTTATTTGGAAAACAAATGTAAAGGATATTTAAAAGAATTATTCTAGATTATAATTAACTCATATTATATTTGTATTTATAAAATTGAAGTAAAACTTAGTCAAATTTTATATATAATTGTCTATGTAGAAATTACACTAATTAAATAATTAATTAGAGAACAGATATGTGAGAGCATCTAAACATGTAACTTTAGGATCTGGTTGAACTAAGCAAATTAAATTACAAACACATTTGAGTTGATTTTAATCAAGTTAACAATAATTATGAAAACAGGAGTAAACATCTAATTAGTTTTTAATCAGAAAAACTTGATGAGAGATTATTAATCAAATTAAATTTATATTTAATTTTAAAAAAGGAATTACGGTGCAACAACACTACTATACCGAAGCCAACGCTACAACAAAACTAACGCAACAAGAACAAACTGAAACGGATCTAAAACAGCAACTCCATGGTCAAAACGGTGATTCGGGGACCTAGTCGCAATTAACCGTAGATGTGAAGGGTTAGCTGCTGATTTTTTTCACAAGACACAGGAAACTATGCTCGTCAATAAATCAAAAGCTAGAGTTAGATCTAAAAAAGGTTAGGGTTGGGCTTAAGCTGAAAAGATCTAACTTTTCTAGGGAGTTTTCTGCAAATTTGGCAAGACACAAAAGAAAACTGCAGGAATTGCAAGGTTTGTTGGGGCCAAATTGCAAAAAGCTCGGAACAGCACCCATGGGGGCGGTACTGTAGCATGAATTCTCTACGTTCTAGGGCATGATAGGGCTTCGGATTTGGGGGAAAAGAAAGAGGAGGTCGAGTGGAATCCGTTTTGGTGCTTACCCATGGCGGAGACTCACCATGGCGATCGGAATCTCACCGGGAAGGTGTGCCAGCGGCTCTGTTCTCTGCATGCAGACCTGGGAATCGTGGATTGGGGAGGGGCGCGAGCCACAGGGGTCGGCGGCGGCGCTGGCTTGGGTCCCGGTCTTGTGGTACCTTGCGAGCAGGAGAGGGAATGATTCGAGGCCTCGATGCTTGGCCTCCTGGTGCCGGCGCTTGGTAGGGGCGGTGCAGGGCTGCAGGGCGATGGGGAAGGCGAGCAACGATCCCTGGCGGTGCTGGCGCTTAGCGACGAGCGATGCAGGGGGGCGATGGCTAGGGCCGGCGGTGCTGGTGACTAGAGAACGCGAGGGGAAGGGGCCGGTACAGGTAGGGGGTGCAGGGGCTCGGGCGCTCGCCCTTTACCGGGGCACTCGGTACCCTAGCGTGGCATCTAAGCATGCTCAGAACAGCGGCGTGCTGGGCTGGGACTCCTCGGCCTGGGTCATCCAGGCAAGTGAGTTCGGCCCAAAAAAACAATGATGAGGTGCACACGAAGAGAAGAGAGGGGATCGGGTAAACTGGAAACAATAAGTTTATGTGGGCCGAGATGACTTCGGTCTTGGGTCGAACAAGAAAACTAGCCAATGAAAAAGAAAGAAGGGATGAAAAGAGGCGAAGCCGACAAGCGTCAGGGTAGACCGAGGGGGGGAGAAGGATGGAGAGTTCGAGAGAGCGAGGTCGCAATGGTTTCAAGGTCGATAAGAAAAATAGGTTGGCCGAAGTACGTTCGGTATTTGGCCGAACAGGGAAAAGGGTCGATGGAGATAGATGTAAGCATCTAGGCCCTCTAGGTTTGTTTCGGTGATTAATGACAACCATTATTGTGACTAATGAGTTTGTGCAGCTTAATGAATCATTATCGCTCATTTGGTCATATGTTAAAGAGGCCCCTCAATTTCATTATTCAAAAAGGCGATCTCGGTATTCAACTCAAATATATATCAAGACTAAGGATCTTTCTAGTCCTAAGTGTCGTAAGGTTGAGAAGGACACTTAGGTTAGTATAGGTTTTATAGTTTTGTAGTGATCGCACTATTAAGAGGGGTTAAGGCCAAGTTACTTGAGCATGGACATGATCAATCAAAAATGGATGCACACTATGGTCACTCAGGTTCCTAGAAGTTCAAATAAGTGGTTTTCAACTTATATCTCAAGAACATTTGGATTTCATTCAAGACTCAAATCAGAAAAGGCAAAATCAGAAAAAGTATATACACCAGTTTAACCGACGACTCAACTTTTCTATACGTCGGTTAAACGCAGTCATCAGAGTCTGGACATGTTCTATACACCGGTTAAACCGACGATGTTTGAAATGAACGTCGGTGCATTAGTCCAGAGTTGGTTTTTCCAGGGTGTTTCAAGTTCTATACGCAGGTTAAACCGACGATGTTTGAAATTAACGTCTGTGCATTAGTCCAGAGTTGGTTTTTCCAGGGTGTTTCAAGTTCTATACACCGGTTAAACCGACGATGTTTGAAATCAAACGTCAGTGCAATTGACCAGTGAGATGGTTTTTCCAGGGATTTCAGAAGTTGTACTCACCGGTTAAACCGACGATGGTTTTGAGTTAAAGTCGGTGCAGTTGTTCAGAGAGTTGGTTTTTCAGTTGATCAGTGGACAACTACACTCACCGGTTAAACCGATGATACGTTGGTTAATCTGCCCAAGTTGTAACGGCTAGTTTTCCAAATGGGCAATTTACATTCATCGGTTAAACCAACGATGACTATTGGAGGTTCGTCGGATTAACCGGCGCTAAGCAGTTTTCTGGCAGCTTTTCTCCAACGGCTCTATTCGTGTGAGCTGCCTATATATACCCCTCCAATGGGTCATTTTGCTCTCTCTTGACACCAGGCAACATTCATACACTCATATATTATAGAGAGCCACCTTGAGCTTCATCTTCCGTACATTTGTTCATTCAATCATTCAAGAAGCAAGACTAAGGACTTGAGTAGAGAGAAACTTGTGTGCATCCATTCTTGGTGATCGGTTCTTGCTCAAGTGAAGGCCCTAACTTGTTACTCTTGGTGATTGGCAGCACCTAGGCGATCTTGGTGATTGATGGTGTGTCTTTCGGAGCTTGCCAACGATTGTGGGAGCCCGAAGAAGTTTGTACGTGGCTTGAGCTCCACCACGCCGGGATGGTGAACGGAGACTCTTAGTGAGCACCCAAGTCTCGGTGACATGGGAGGTGACAAGACTCTTAGTGAGTGTTACAACATGGATTAGGGGTGTGTGCCAACACATCGACACCACGGGAAAAAAATCCGGTTGTCTCTTGCCCACTCTTTCATTTCAAGCACTTACTTTCATGCAATTATTCATGTGCTTGACCTTAGAGATCATAACTTAGCTCTACCTTGCTTAGTTTCATATCTTGTAGTATCTTTGTTAGCTTGTGTAGTTTGCTTAGTTAGCCGGTTAGTGAATTGAGCCTTACTAGCATTGCATAGGTTAAGGTTGCTTTAATTGTTTTAGAAATTTGAAAAAGGCCCAATTCACCCCCCCTCTCTTGGTCCATCGATCCTTACAATTGGTATCAGAGCCTCGTTGCTCATTTGGATCATTAGGCTTCACCGCCTAGAGCTATGGCCAAGATGGGTGGTTCGCCGCCTCACTTCGAGGGCAAGAACTTTGCTTATTGGAATGTTCGCATGGCCGCATACCTTGATGCGATTGCCCCCGAAGTGTGGTTGGCAACAAAAACCGGTTTCACCGGAACTCCCACCTCGGAACAACTCAAGTGGAATGCAAAGGCTAGAAATGCAATTTTCGAAGCCATTAGTGAGGAAGTCTTTGCTAGAGTAAATGGCATGGCCTTAGCAAGTGATATTTGGAAAGAGCTAATTGAAATTCATGAAGGCTCCACAAAAGTCCGTGAACAAAATATCACTTGTTTAGAGATAAGTATGATTCCTTTAAGGTGCTAGCTCATGAAAATTGCAATGATATGTATTCTCGCTTGAATGTCATTATCAAGGACATTAATGCTCTTGAAGTTTCTAAAATTGACAGTGGCTCCATCAACCGCAAGATTCTCATGCTCCTTCCGAAGCCCAAGTACAACATTATCAATGCTATGCTTCAAAAGGAGAATCTTGATACGATGGAAGTGGGAGAGCTTGTGGGCGAAATTCGCGGTCATGAAATGGGTATCCTTGGTATGTCCGAAGAGCCAACAACAAAGTCAATTGCTCTCAAAACCAAGGCCAACAAATCCCGCAAGCTCAAGATGATCAAGCTCAAGCAATGAAGAAGAAGATTATCATGAAAGCTCATCCGATGATGAAGAAGATGGAGAACTTGCTCTCATGATGAGAAAGTTCACACGCTTGAGCGACAAGATAAACAAGAAGGGTTACAACTTTGACCCTAAAAGAAGAATGTTCCGGCCAAGGGAAGATGTCAAGCACAAAACATGCTACAATTGTGGAGAAAAAGGCCACATCTCTCCCAATTGCCCCAAGCCGGAGAAGAGAAAGAAGGACAACAAGAGCAAACATCGCCATGATTCAAGCGATGATGAAGAGGATGAAAAGAAGAACAAGAACAAGAAGCTTGGGAAGAAGAAGAGCCATGACAAGAAGACCAAGCTCTTCCCAAAGAAGAAAGGCCACACCAAGAGAAGCTTCTTGGTGGAAAAACAAGAATGGGTGACCGATGTCTCATCAAGTGAAGATTCAAGTGATGAAGAAGGCATCGTCACAATCGCTCTCACAAATAAAGAACCATCGCTACCTCCACCGCCCATGTGCCTCATGGCCAAAGGTAACTCTAAGGTGAACTACAAAGCCGGTGGAAAATATTGGGTACTTGATAGCGGTTGCTCTCAACACATGACATAGCATGTTCACCTCTCTTGAAGACCCCGGCGATCATGAACATGTCACCTATGGTGATAACTTAAGGGGAAAAGTTTTAGGTTTGGGTAGAATAGCAATTTCAAAAGATTTATCTATTTCTAATGTTTTGTTTATAGAAGCACTTAGTTTTAATCTTATTTCAATTGCTCAATCATGTGATCTTGGACTAACGTGTACCTTTGACAAGAATGGTGTTGTAGTAACTCTTGAAGAAGACAAGTCATTGGTATTCACGGGGTTTAGGCATGGCAACATTTACTTGGTGGATTTCTCTTCAAAGCAAACAAGCTCCATGACATGCCTCTTCACCAAGTCGTCTCTTGGGTGGCTTTGGCATAGAAGAATTGCTCATATTGGCATGAGCAATCTCAAGAAAGCCCACAAGAGAGGGATGATCACCGGCTTGAAGGATGTCATATTTGACAAGAATAAGCTATGTAAAGCATGTCAAGACGGAAAGCAAGTTGCAACACATCATCCTATCAAGACGATGTTGTCTACCTCCAAGACGCTCGAGCTACTTCACATGGATCTTTTTGATCCAACCACATACAAGAGCATTGGTGGTAACCTCTATTGCCTAGTAATCGTTGATGATTTTTCACGTTACACTTGGGTCATGTTTCTAGGCGATAAGAGTGAAACTCCAGGAAGTCTTCAAGACATTTGTAAGAAGAGCTCAAAGGGAGTACAACTCCCCAATTGTGAAGATCCGGAGTGACAACGGCACCGAGTTCAAAAATATGAAGATTGAAGAATGGTGCGATGAAGAGGGCATCAAGCATGAGTTCTCCGCCACCTACACGCCTCAACAAAATGGAGTGGTGGAAAGAAAGAACAAGACACTCATCACTCTAGCAAGAGCAATGTTGGATGATTATGACACGTCCGAGAAATTTTGGGCGGAAGCAATCAACACGGCTTGCCATGCATCCAACCGAGTGTATCCCCACCGACTCCTCAAGAAAACTCCATATGAGCTCATCACCGAGAAGAAACCAAATATATTCTAATTTCGAGTCTTTGGTTGCAAATGCTTCATTTATAAGAAGAAAAGGCTCAGTAAGTTTGAAAGTAGATGTGATGAAGAATTCTTTCTTGGTTATGCATCAAACTCCAAAGCATATAGAGTATTCAATCAAACCTCCGAGTTAGTTGAAGAAACATGTGATGTGGAGTTTGATGAATCTAATGGCTCCGAAGAGGAGGTTGTTGGCTATGACAATGTAGGTGATGAGGAGATTGATGAAGCGTTGAAGAAGATGTCCATTGGGGATATCAAGCCGGAAGAGGTGCATGAAGGCAATGATCAAGGGGGAGGACCTTCCTCATCTACACCAAACACCTCCACGGCACCCCAAGTGGATGAAGATCAAGAAAAAGATGATCCACAATCTCAAAAAAATGTACCAACGCCAACACCCCAAGTCCAAGAACAAGAAGAGCAAAATATTCCACCACAAGCACAAGTCACCCATGATCCACCCCAACAAACATCCACGCATATACCGCTAGTGAAGCATGGTCATATCTCCAAGGATCATCCAATTGGTCAAATCATTGGAAGTCCTTCCAAGGGAGTAATAACTTGCTCTAAGCATGCTTCATTTTGCGAATATTACTCGTTTGTTTCTTGTATTGAACCCACTAGAATAGAGGAAGCATTTGAGGACTCGGATTGGGTGATGGCCATGCAAAAAGAATTGAACAACTTCACCCGCAATGAAGTTTGGGTCCTCGAAGCTCCTCCGAAAGACAAGAACATCATCGGCACCAAGTGGGTCTTTCGAAACAAGCAAGATGAACATGGGGTAGGTGATACACAACAAAGCAAGACTTGTGGCAAAAGGGTTTTCTCAAGTCGAAGGTTTGCATTTTGGTGAAACTTTTGCTCCTGGTCGCAAGACTTGAAGCTATCCGCATCCTTCTTGCTTACTCTTCACATCATAATATCAAGTTGTATCAAATGGATATGAAAAGTGCATTCTTAAATGGCGTTATTAACGAACTTGTTTATGTTGAGCAACCTCCCGGGTTTGAAGATCCGAGGAATCCAAACCATGTTTATAGGTTGCACAAGGCACTCTATGGGCTCAAACAAGCTCCAAGGGCTTGGTATGAGAGGTTTCGTGACTTCCTAATCATGCAAGGCTTCAAGATCGGGAGGGTGGACACCACATTGTTCACAAAAGACGTCAACGGGGATCTTTTCATTTGTCAAATCTATGTTGACGATATTATCTTTGGCTCAACTAACGATTTACTAAGCCATGAGTTTGCTATCATGATGTCTAGGGAATTCGAGATGTCCATGATCGGCAAATTGACTTTCTTCCTTGGTTTTCAAGTCAAACAATTGAAGGAAGGGACATTCATCCATCAAGAAAAGTATACTAAAGATATCTTGAAGAAGTTCAAGATGGATGAATGCAAGCCGATCAAGACACCCATGGCAACCAATGGGCATCTCGACTTGGATGTGGACGGTAAACCGGTTGATCAATCCCTCTATCGTTTTATGATAGGGTCTTTGCTTTACCTTACCGCATCTAGGCCCGATATAATGTTTAGTGTGTGCTTGTGTGCCCGCTTTCAAGCTAACCCAAAGGAATCACACCTCTCGGCTGTGAATAGGATCCTTCGGTATCTCAAGCACACCCCTAGCATAGGCTTGTGGTACCCCAAAGATGCTAGCTTAGATCTCTTGGGATACTCGGATTCAGATTTTGCCGGAAGCCGTGTGGATCGTAAGAGTACCTCCAAGGGTTGCCACTTGCTTGGGCGTTCTCTAGTTTCTTGGTCGAGTAAGAAGCAAAATTCCGTGGCTTTGTCCACCGCGGAAGCAGAATATATAGCGGCCGGTGCATGTTGTGCCCAAATCCTATATATGAAGCAAACCCTTTTGGACTTTGGTGTGAAACTAGATAGGATACCACTCCTTTGTGACAATGAAAGTGCCGTAAAAATTGCCAAGAATCCGGTTCAACACTCTCGCACAAAGCACATTGATATTCGCCATCACTTCTTGCGTGATCACGAAGCTAAAGGAGACATATCTCTTCAAGGTGTGAGATCCGAGGAGCAATTGGCAGATATATTCACAAAACCATTAGACGAGAGTACATTTGTTAGGCTAAGGAATGAGTTTAATGTGTTAGATGCGGCAAACGTCATGTAAGTTGCCATGTCATATAAAAAAATGTATACATATAGGACACTTGTCTAACCATGGTAAGATAGTGATGAGCACGGGTTTAGCTAGAGGTGGTGGTCCACTTGTTTTCCTCTAGGCTTGTAGAAAGGCTCATCATGAAGAAGCTTCCCGTGGGTTCAAACTCGACAAGTAGAACTTAAATTCCTGTTATGCATTTCTTGTCATATAGATGTGCACTTCATGTTTACTTTTCTTTCGCATGTGGTTGTAGCTTGCATCATCATTGCATGCGTAAGGGTCACAAAGGAGATCACTTGATGAAAATGAGACTTGTTTCATATGCAAGATCTTAATTCATGAAAAGTGAAAAGAGCAAAGTGTTAGGTGCGTTATTGCCTAGTGAGTCATGTCATGATGAGTTTGAAGCTCTATCTTCAATATTCCTATGACAAGGCTCATACATTTTATTTGGCGCTTTGTCTCGCTTTGCAGCTTTTCCTTGTGTTCGTAAAGAAAAATTTATTAAGCTCTATGCTATCCTAAATATTTTGAGGGGTTAAGTCGCCTATGCAAGTCCATTAACTTGAGTTTAGTTGATTTTTATAAGTTTATTGAACTTAGCATAGAAGAGTGAGCTGAGTGAAGGTTTTTCGGGTTCACCGGTTAAACCGACGCTTAATGGATCTATACCCATCGGTTTAACCGGCGTTACTAAGTTTCTGTCTCAGCTCAGTCAAACCAGGCGTTCAACCGGCATATACAAATGACAGAGCATCGGATCAACCGGTGAGCATAGCACAGATCTGACCAAGCAATCAACCAGTGATAGCAGCGTTTAACCGGCGAGTTCAAAATGCATATCGTCGGATCAACCAGCGTTCAGATGAATTTCTGCTAGAGTCTCGGGTGAACTGAACCGATGCAATCAACCGGCGTTCCAAACCTAGGCATCGGTTTAACCGGCGTTAAGAAAAATTGCGGGTCCCACCTGTCATATATCTCTCTCGCCCGCGTACTCTTTCTTTCTATGTTCTCTCTTCACGCCACCGCTGCTCCACACCCAACTCGAGCCGCCGCCACCGCGCATTATCCTCACCGCCGCACGCCCACCGCAGCGCATCCAGCGCCGCCCATTTGCGCCGCCCATCTACTCCGCCCGCGTGCGCCACTGCCGCTACGCGCCGCCGTGCGCCTCCGCGCCGCTGCCACTCGCTCAGAGCCGCCACTCCCGCACCGCGCGCCGCCCACGCAGCAGCACCCCACGCCGCAGCCGCAGCACTTTCTCGCCAAGTGCTCGCCAAGTGTTCGACAGATTGCCTGATGGAGATGGGTCGCGAGAAGAGGAAGGGAAAGGAAGTTGTGGTCGAGAAGCCCGTCCGCAAGCGGACTCGCGCAGAGAGAGAGAGAGAGAGAGAGAGAGAGAGAGAGAGAGAGAGAGAGAGAGAGAGAGAGAGGCCGAGAGGGCCGAGATGGTGGCTAAGGCCGCCGAGGAGCAGGCATCAGGCCGTGCTCGACCGTTCAGTATCAGGGAGCAGCCAGCCAGGGGCAGAGGCAGAGGCCGAGGTATGGGCAGGGTCCGAGGTGCCAGGGCCACCACAGCCACGACTGAGGCAGCAGCATAGTCAGATCACTCAGATACAGCTGCAGATTCAGATGCAGATTCAGAGGCAGAGCAGTCTGAGCAGTCTCAGGGGCAGAGCACTCAGGGGTCACCGACTCCACGACGTTCTGGCTGCACTCGGCAGACGTCCCCAGCAGGAGAGTCTTCACCAACGACCAAGCGTCGCACTGGACCGAGGACGCGAGGAGGTCACTAGCCACAGGAGCCTCGCAGGTCCACAGCTGCAGTAGCAGCAGCTCATAGAGCCGAGGCCCTAGAGGCTGTGGCGGAGCCACCCAAAACTACTGGGCCCGGGTGCACTGATCTTTGTTGCTAAGCAACTCTGACCCAAATTGGCACTCACCGGTAGTTCCTCGAGTGAAGCCTCGATAAAAGCCACGCTATTCCAGGATCAGTAGACAACACTCACACGAAGGTGAGCCCAGAGATTACAACACAGAACATTTCTTACATCTCAGAGTGATTGCAGCGGAAAAGGAATTTATTACAAACCAGGTTCAGAGTAGTAAAGTACTACAGAGTTCCATCTACTCAATTATTCAAGTCTCACTATTCAGCGGAAGCATTAAAAGATAACTAGCGTAATAACGTGACGCATCGATAAAGCCCGTACGAAAGCGTCGCTCAGCAGGAGGGCGATCAGCACCAGCTGAAGGACCATCCCACTCAACAGACCAACCCGGAGGCAAGGTACACGGCCAAGTAAGACTTGCAAATAGATCTTCATAGTTAGTACCTGAAAAATAGTGCCACAAGCAAGGCTGAGTATACTAATACTCAGCAAGACTGACCCGTCTCTGGATATAACATAGTCCGATAACTAGACATGCAAGACTTTTTGGTTGGTGGGGTTTGTTTTGCCAAAAACGCCACTAAATGTTGATCCTTATTTTCAGGTTTTACTTAGCCATATTCTAGTTGGATTAACCATTCTAAATTTGCAACTAACTCTACACAATCATGGTAGAGCAACTATTTTATCAACCAGCAGTATTACCATCATCATGTTCCACTTGTTACTCTGTGTGACCGAAAACATTAAGCAATCTCATGTCGTGAGAGGCGGACGATTCCGAATCGAATTTCAACCTGGCCAGGGGAACCTAGACCACACGCATGGGGATCGACTTCGCTCCCGCCCACGCTACTTTTCCCCTTTCTTTGCAGTCCGTGGATCCGGAACACCCTCCCCGACTACAGAGCCCGACGTCTCTGCACCCGTACGTCGCGACAAAAATATAAACCCTACTTCTACCAGGAGGGTGCGAGATCGTTCCACTCGCCGGTCCAATCAGGTACTTAAGCTTACCAATTACCATATTTCTCGATATGTGGCTAGTACTTTCAAACGCTTAACGAAATGAGCTACACACCGCGACCTTAGCAATTTTTGACTACACCAGTGGGGTATCACAACTACACAACCCCGCCCGTTGTCCTTATATTTCAGCAGGAATTAAAGTCAGTCAAATTCCTATTGCTCGCGAGAGGCAGGAAACCTCTCGACTTTTTCCGTACCTAATTAGCATGGCAACTAGTCGACAAAAAGATCCGGGATCAAACATAGGTACCTAGGGATCATGCATCTAAGGTTTTCGATCAACGCCTAGAAAACTTAAATGCAGAAAGGAACTATTACAACACATTATAAATAGATAAATGAATAATAACTCGGAAAATAAGGCATAATGCACCGGGGCTTGCCTTCTTGGGCACTGTCAGGCAGAAAAGCCTCTGGGGTTTGGCCCAGGTCTTGCGACAAGTTAGCACAATTCAAATTGACCTCCTGATCCACACGAGAGTCCGCGGGCACCAACTCGTAGTCACCGTCCGCGAGATTGACTGTTTCTATATGCAATGCAAGATTATGAGTTATTCATGGATAACGATTTCTTTCCTTCACGATAAAGTTGTAGTTCAACAAAAGTTAATTTAGTGATGATTTCAACATTTCATTTCATGGGCAGTCATTTATAGAGTAGTAACCATAATTATGTTTCTTCATGAAGGAGTGTGGCTTTGTTTTTCCTTTCCAAATTTAAAACATAGCATGCTTTCATTATTTCATAACAACCATTCTACTCATGAGCTAGTGATGGAAAAACTAAAGTAACACAGATCCAAACTTAAGTATGTATGGTATAAATTTCAGATTATAACCATAGAGCAATTACCACAATTATTCATGTAAGTAGATTACTCTAGTTACTTCACCTTTTTGTACAGAACGTTTAACATGGGTTCTGGTGCTACAATTTTTATGGGAGCATCTACCCAGAATCTACTTAGTACTGTAATTTATCCAGATTTTATTCACTTATACAGCAGAGGTGACAAAAAGAACAAAAACAGAAAGCCATTAAAAAAGATTAATTCTACAGAGAGTTATACTACGAATATGGTTCTCAAATTTTTACCAGAGCCTAATCATGAGATAAACATACTACAGAAAAATTATAAAGCTTTATATCATTACGATAAATTAGTTATGCAGTTAACTTAGCATGAGTTAGCATAAATTTCTCAAAGTCCATTTTAACAGTAATGCATGTGAAATTTTTATTACAGACAGAACATACTATAAACAAGAACATATCCAAATATTAAGATCAGATATGGTGTAGTTTACTCAGCACAAAAATGGGAAAACTAGCCATGAGATGCTAAGCATGATTTTTAACTAGAGCAAAACTCAATAACTGCAGCTCAAAATTTATAGGCAGGAACACAGAACTAAAATGAGACTTCAAAAATAAATACAGATTTTTTTGAGCATAACAACTACATATGATGAATTAAGTTGATTAAACAAGCATAAATCATGGTATATAGCAAATGAACTCTAATAAATCTCAAATTTATGGATTAACAAGACTTATGTTACACACGTATGTAGTAGAAATTTCAGAGCAAGTTCATGTATATATTTTCAGAATTAATTCAGGAAAGACAACAACATATTAGAGAATCTTGATTGTTCCAACATGATAACTATTTTTGTTGGGTGTCACCTTTTTACGGTGAGCTTAAAATTCCATTAGTGATAACATATTCAAAAATCAAGGTCATTTGTTGAGTAGAACTTCCTGAACATGCATAGGTCGATTTTCTTATTCTTTTTCCTAGATTAATTTTGGTAGCGTTTCTGCAGATCTGACTGTTACAAAACTTTTAGATCTTGTTACAAGGATTCCAGATCAGTTGAGTTTACATTTTTATGATTTTTATGCAATTTGTTTTGCATTTTTGAAGTTCACTGATATTCACTGGAATTTTTGCAAACACACCCTTGAACGAAAAAAAAGAAATTACAACCGGGCCCTTCGCCGGCCTTCTCCGCCGCTGCAGCACGCCCGGTGGTGTTCTGCTAGGCAGGGCTTACCGGGGCTGCAACGGGGAGGCGCGTGGGAGAGTAGAGATCGAGGAACACCAACCCTGGTCGGCGTTCGAGTGCTCGGTGCACGGAATCAAGCTCGTCGGCGTCAATGGCGGAGAGGATGTTCGGGTCACCGGCGTTGTAGGTGAAGGAGGGCTCGGGGTAAGGGAACGGGGCGCACACGAGCACCGCGAGAGCGTGAGGATGCGCCTGGGGTAGCTGTCATGCTCGGTCTCCCTCTGGGCTGGCCGGTCCGCGGTGAGCCCGAACTCGCCGGCGGCGGCGCAGAAGGGGAACAGCGTGGAGAAAGGGATTGGGTTCGATTCCGCGCGCGTGGAGCTCAACTGGAAGGTGGAGAAGCTTGTGGGGTGGTCAGATGGAGCAATGCAGGGCTGGGGTGGCTGGTCCGCGCGAGCTAGATCTCACCGGCCATGGCGGAACGGCGGGAGGAGGAAGAAGGAGGAGAAGTCGCGCAACGGCGGGGCTCCAGGGCTACTTATAGGCCAGAGAGCACCTGGGTGAGGGGAGTGGTGCCTGGGGGAGGCGGGTTTGGGTCTGGGGTGCACGACGGCGAGCGGGCAGAGCGGGCGGGCGGCGCTGCGCATGGCGGGGAGTCGTGTCGGCTCGGAAGGGCGCCCAGGACGCGTGTGAGCGTGGGGACGTGCCAAGGGGCAAGCCAGGTGGCGCTGGAGGGCTCCCCGAGTCCATTTGGCCGCGGACGCGCCGTGGACGAGGTCCACCGGCGGCGTACGGCGGGCGGCGGGCGAAACAGAGGAACCGGGAGGAGAGAGATGGAGGTGAGGGCATATCTGCGATTTCTGAAAATCCAGGGACCTCTCAGTAAACTAAAAATATCTCCTATTTATAGGGCTCAAATGAAAAAGTGTTGAATACCAATTTTGCATAACTTTTCAAGATCTACAACTTTTGTGTCATGCAAATTTTCATTTGAAACTCAAATTTTGAACTATTTGTAAATTTTCAAACTTGCACAAAAGGGCTTTGGTTTTATTCTGTTTTTGGATTGATTTTTGGTTGAAGTTCAATTGAGCACATGTCAATTGAAGTACCTCTCATGAGCCAACTAAAAATTTGTGCACATTTTATAATTGAAATTTGAGTAGTTTTCACTCTTTTTTCTTTCTCCTTTAATTTCTTTTGTATACTTTGACTTTTATTGGACCCTTCTCTTTTGAAACAATTGCCCACATTTTTCTTTTAAGTTTAAATGAGGTACAGTGATCTGTATTTAAGTGTACTGACATCTGAGGTGTCACAGCCGAGCGCGCAGTGTTCCGTATGGACACTGTTGTGCGTCTGGAGCCAGGTGTACTGCTCCAGAACTTGACCAAGGCCAATGTGGCGAAGGTCAAGAGGCTCAGGTGGAGTGTGTCAGAGGAGGACTGGTTCCTCGTGACCCGTGACAGCAGGGTCGACCGTAGGTTCTGGACGCTTCTTCAAGCCAGCTTCTACGAGACCTACCAGAGGCGAGGGCACAGGATCTTCCCACACAGAGTGCTCGACTGGGTCTCTCTGAGGACAGCCGCAGGGGGAGCAGACATCAGAGAGCATTTTGCTCACTTCAGAGGCCTGCCCAGGTTACTAGAGATGGAGCAGAACAGGTATATTGAGGACTGGGTCAGAGTGTTCTTTGCCACAGCTTGGATAGCTCCCGAGCGCAGAGCCATACACTTCGTGTTTGGAGGCCAGGTCTTTGGTTTGTCCAGGGCGATGATTGCAGGGATTCTCGGAGTCGATTTGGTCGATGTCTCCCTGCACGAGATGGTATACGGAGACGCAGATCCACCACGCAGAGCGATGATTGGCGGGATTGCACCTTCTCACGAGGCGATCTCTCAGTGCTTCCGCCAGCCGTTTCCAGCGTCATATGCCAGAGTTCCTAGCCTGCTGACCCCAGAGGCATATGCAGTTCACATGGCCCTCCGGAGGACTCTGTTACCGAGGAGTGGCTACCCAGAGGGGTTCACTGGCCTGCAGCAGCTACTACTTCTACACATACTCACTCACGAGCCTTTTGACATTGTTGACTTCATTTTGGCTGAGATCGAGGATGTGATCACTGATGGGATGAGTGTAGTACGCCAGTTTCCTTATGCTCACTAGATCAGCTATATATGCTCTATGATTGTGCCAGGTGAGTCACCCGTCAGTGCAGTATACCGTCAGGATGAGGCTCCCAGGTTCCCGGTCTACCGTCCCACAGCACCACAGGACCGGAGGAGGGCCAGACTGGCAGAGAGAGCTGTTATGGCACAGCTATCACCTGAGGCACAGGCCCGAGTAGCACAGGAGGATGAGGCACTTCTGGCAGCAGAGGCACAGCTTCTCGGAGGAGATGATGAGATACACTGGTCTGAGCTTGAGTCAGACTCCTCCGAGGACGTCGAGTACTTTCCTGCAGCCCCAGCTAGTCACGACCACGAGGCAGGGGGGTCCAGAGAGCCAGCTTCAGAGTCACCAGCAGCTGCTACTGTTACAGAGTCCCAGGTGACTCAGCCGTCCGAGCTCACCTCTCTCCTTCAGCAGCTGGTCACTCAGCAGAGAGAGGATCGGATCGCACAGGAGGAGGCCAGGAGAGCCCATGAGGCTCAGCTTGCAGCCATTCAGAGGGAGGCTGCCCGAGAGCGTGCTGCAGCGGAGGAGCGTTTTGTCGGGCTCATTGACAGAGTTTCACAGAGGACAGATGCTCAGTTCCAGCAGATGCAGCAGGGCATGATGGCAATGTTCGGTATGATTACACAGCTTTACACTCACACCGGACTCGCCCCACAGCAGCCAGGACAGCCAGGACTTCAGGGTGTTGGAGCAACTCAGCTTGCAGTCACTCCAGCTCCAGCCCCTACTGCAGCCCCAGCTACTACGGCCACACCGGACACCATGTTCTCGATGTCCACACTCCTTGGGTCTGTCGGTCGTCCGCTCTTCTCACCACTGCCAGCGACTACACTCTTTCAGGACTCACCGTCGGCAGTTCAGTCAGTCGCCCTTCCCGTCGTACCACAGACACTACCTTCAGGGGGAGGAGGAGAGGAGTCTATAGTTCCGCAGTCGACACAGCCGGCAGCTTCAGCACTCACTACTTCATATGTTGACACTTCTTCTGCTGAGCCGGTTACCACGTCTACGGACCCTCTCCCAGGCAGTGCTAGCACGAGAGCCTCCACGACGGCTACACCCCCAGTCAGTTCAGACCAGCAGCTCCGGTCCGTCACCGAGGGTTCACCGTCCGACGACGACGACGATGACGACCCGGACCGCTTCCTCGCCATACCGCGACAGCCGGACCAGTAGCTCGCCTTTTTGGTGCTTTGATGCCAAAGGGGGAGAGAGTTAGGGGGAGTTGGAGTCAAGGGGAGGGTAGAGTTAGAGAGAGCTCGTAGTTACAGGACCTTGATGTTTTATATATCATTTGATGTTAGTTCATGGATATGTACATTTGATTCTTGAGTATGTGTTATCGCCATAAATTAACAGGATTAATTTATGGGCCGAAAGCAAGATGGGCTTAAAGCAGAAGATTGAAGAAGACTTGTAAATCGGCTCCTGCGTGAGCATCTGGGCCACATGGGCCATGTATCTTAGATTTAGTTTAAGATTAGAGATAGAATCCGATCGGGACAAGATTAGTTTAGATTGTTTCCCAAGACTCCGGACTATAAATATGTACCCTATATTATTCAAGAAAGGGGAGCGTCATCACGTCTCGCAAACAACAATCTCGGCGCATCGCCACCCCTAATCCTAGGGTTTCATCCAAGTAAGCGCCATGCTGCCCTGATCGCTTCCCGCGATCAGGGCAGCGTTGTTCTTGCTTTTACCTTGGTATTACTTGTACTGAAGTGTTTTTGATGGCGAGTAATGCTAGTTATCTTGATGTTCGTAGCATGGATTTTAGTAAATCTATCGTGCCTTGTTGTTTATCATCTACGAATATCATGTTGTCTCTGTGTAGTTACGTTTCAATCTTATGCTAGTTCTTGTCATATAGGATTAGTTGCACAGAGACGACACCCTGCTTCTTTCATGTTTAGTAGATCTGATCTGTTACGGTTTGCTCTTGTTCTTAAGAGTTGGCGTAATATATGCTAGGTTAGGCCTTGCAAACGGGTTGGACGATCCGGTGGCGTGTTAGATGCTTTGCTTTAGTTTTAACAGGGAATTGATCCGGGAATCGGCTCTTGCTAGTTCTTAGGCCTCTGTTTTGGTTATGGTTTAGTTATCTGTTACGTTTATTAGGCCCAGTCACGTGTAGGATGTTCCGATCTAGCAGTGAAGCCTTTACCGTTGTGGATTAGATCAATTATATTTAATTGAAGCAGCTTTACAGTTATTCGCTTTAATCATCAATATCTGGATGCAAACAGATCCCATCTGACACCGGGACTCGATCGGCTCTTTAAAGCCGATGCAAGAGTCGTCCCGGGGAGCCGACCACGGCTCGGACTTATATTTCCACGTGTTTGTGTATGCAGGCAAATCATTGCAAGCACGTCCGCACCTTCCTGATCGGGTATAGGTCAGGTGGCACGCCCTGCGTCTTCACAAGCCGCGGCGCAGTTGCTGGAATTGCGGGCCGTCGACGAGGGAGCAGTGCCTGCCAGCGCCCCGGCGACCTCCCGGCTCTTCGTGTTGCCTGTCGCTGCTCGCCGGTGGGTTTCGACCGACAACAGTATGCTGTGTGTTGAGACATATCTATGGATTTCGTTTGAGCCATTGAGCTCCTTGGTTCTCTTTCGAGTTTGCTTGAGTTTTCCTGTTTATCTTTCTCGCTCTCTCGTTATTATTTATTGTTTGTGTTGTCATCAATCACCAAAAAGGTTTGTTTCGGTGATTAATGACAACCATTATTGTGACTAATGAGTTTGTGCAGCTTAATGAATCATTATCGCTCATTTGGTCATATGTTAAAGAGGCCCCTCAATTTCATTATTCAAAAATGCGATCTCGGTATTCAACTCAAATATATATCAAGACTAAGGATCTTTCTAGTCCTAAGTGTCATAAGGTTGAGAAGGACACTTAGGTTAGTATAGGTATTATAGTTTTGTAGTTTTGTAGTGATCGCACTATTAAGAGGGGTTAAGGCCAAGTTACTTGAGCATGGACATGATCAATCAAAAATGGATGCACACTATGGTCACTCAGGTTCCTAGAAGTTCAAATAAGTGGTTTTCAACTTATATCTCAAGAATATTTGGATTTCATTCAAGACACAAATCAGAAAAGGCAAAATCAGAAAAAGTCTATACACCGGTTTAACCGATGACTCAACTTTTCTATACGTCGGTTAAACGCAGTCATCAGAGCCTGGACAGGTTCTATACACCGGTTAAACCGATGAAGTTTGAAATGAACGTCGGTGCATTAGTCCAGAGTTGGTTTTTCCAGGGTGTTTCAAGTTTTATACACCGGTTAAACCGACGATGTTTGAAATTAACGTCGGTGCATTAGTCCAGAGTTGGTTTTTCCAGGATGTTTCAAGTTCTATACACCGGTTAAACCGACAATGTTTGAAATCAAACATCGGTGCAATTGACCAGTGAGATGGTTTTTCCAGGGATTTCAGAAGTTGTACTCACCAGTTAAACCGACGATGGATTTGAGTTAACGTCGGTGCAGTTGTCCAGAGAGTTGGTTTTTCAGTTGATCAGTGGACAACTACACTCACCGGTTAAACCGATGATACGTCGGTTAATCTGCCCAAGTTGTAACGGCTAGTTTTCAAATGGGCAATTTACATTCATCGGTTAAACCAACGATGGCTATTGGAGGTTCGTCGGATTAACCGGTGCTAAGCAGTTTTCTGGCAGCTTTTCTCCAACGGCTCTATTCGTGTGAGCTGCCTATATATACCCCTCCAATGGGTCATTTTGCTCTCTCTTGACACCAAGCAACATTCATACAATCATATATTGTTGAGAGCCACCTTGAGCTTCATCTTCCACACATTTGTTCATTCAATCATTCAAGAAGCAAGACTAAGGACTTGAGTAGAGAGAAGCTTGTGTGCATCCATTCTTGGTGATCGGTTCTTGCTCAAGTGAAGGTCCTAGCTTGTTACTCTTGGTGATTGGCAGCACCTAGGCGATCTTGGTGATTGAAGGTGTGTCTTCCGGAGCTTGCCAACTATTGTGGGAGCCCGAAGAAGTTTGTACGTGGCTTGAGCTCCACCACGCCGGGATGGTGAACGGAGACTCTTAGTGAGCGCCCAAGTCTCGGTGACATGGGAGGTGACAAGACTCTTAGTGAGTGTCACAACGTGGATTAGGGGTGTGTGCCAACACATCGACACAACGAGAAAAAAATCCGGTTGTCTCTTGCCCACTCTTTCATTTCAAGCACTTACTTTCATGCAATTATTCATGTGCTTGACCTTAGAGATCATAACTTAGCTCTACCTTGCTTAGTTTCATATCTTGTAGTATCTTTGTTAGCTTGTGTAGTTTGCTTAGTTAGTCGGTTAGTAAATTGAGCCTTACTAGCATTGCATAGGTTAAGGTTGCTTTAATTGTTTTAGAAATTTGAAAAAGGGCCAATTCACCCCCCCCCCCTCTTGGTCCATCAATCCTTACAATAGGGCAGAGGTACTCGGCGCGCTGTCAACCAGAAAGGGTCGGAGAAGTGGTACTGGGCCGATGTAGAGAGTGGACTAAAAAGAGAAAGATAGGAGAGAGAGGTCGAGCTGGCTACACAACACGGATGACCGGGCTTTCGTGATCAAATGGAACTCGGTTAACGAGCTCTAGCGGGTATGCATGGGAGAACCAAGCATAGCATGGTAGGGCTGAGTCGGGTTCGTTTGGTGCTAGGTTGGATCATCGAACTGGGCCTCGAAAAGAAGAAAAACATGGGAAGAGAAGGGTCGAGCCGGTTGCACCTTTTATATGGGATGCAGATCGTCGGGATTAAGGGATAGCAAACGCAAGCTATCTGATCTTGAAAGGAGCTCAAAATGAGCACGTGGAAACCACTAGCTCAGCTTGCAGATGGCATTCAGGAGAACGATAAGCTCGAGTTTGTGTGGCCAGATCTGACTCATCGTCCTAGCGTGTGTGTAGGGAAGCGAGGATTGACACAGTATGACTACAGTGTGTAGGAAGAAAGAGGAGATTGACAGGTGGGATCGGTAACTTCGAAGAGAGGGAAAAGAGTGACAGGCTGGCTACGATGCCGAGGAAGAGAACAAGAAACAATGGACGCTTGGATTGATTGAGATTGATCTGTACCGATGGATAGAATTTGAGTCGCGAAGAGAAAAGGGGCTCGTCGATAGAGGCAGATCGAGTTAGGTCTCATGTTTGAGCAATGGTGCCGATCGTAGGATAAGCTAGCGCTGATGGAACATCGTCGGAACAATACTGAAAACGAGTCACACGGCACTGTCTCAAGTATAACTTGATCAGGAAGAAAGATTAGACCATGGAGAACTCAGATGGTCAAGATGAGTTGGATCCAGTCCGGGAAGAAACGAAACTCAATTCATTTTCTAGAATATATTTTCATCTCGCGCTTAAAACAAATCTAGAAAAGTCTAGATAAATATTTTAAGCCACGAAAAATATATCCCGAGTATTCGGAAATTCCAAAAAAAATTCTTGAAGATAGTTTGGACACGAGAGTCCAAATAAAATATTTGAACATCGTGAAAAGATTTTAGAGCCATTCAAATAAATTAATTTAGCTCACAAGAAAATGAAAATAATTGCCAGAAAAACCTGGACAATTCTTGGGAAACCCTAAGATGGATTAATGCATTTTAAAAGATATTCACATCCTAAAATTAAATATTTTAGGGTGTGACAAGACTACTCCCCTTAAACAGAATCTCGTCCCGAGATTCACAAGGGCTAGGAACAAAAAGGAGAGATAGGGTAAACAGATTTCATCAGGGAAACATCAAGATAACATTGTGGGTGTAACATTGTGCGCGCGGCTAGCCGGCCGGTAGCGCCGGTAAGCCGGTGCGACCGGGAGAGAAGGTATGAACTCCAATTTTTTTAATAGAATGATTTGTTAGGTGTATGATTTAAAATATTAGAAGATTTGTTTTAGGATTTAGGTAAGAGTTAGGCGTATGGATGATATGTTTTAGGTTTTAGGTAAGATTTAGGTGTAGGATTTAGGATTTAGGTAAGATTTAGGTGTAGGATTGAGGATTTTATTTATGTGATTGATATGTTTTTGTTGTCCATTTATGCAGATAGACAATGTCAGGCAGAGATAGAGATGTTGTATGGGAACATGGTGAAAAATTTTATCCCGGATAGTGATGCAAATATTGTCGTATGCAAAAAGGAGGAGGTGGTGCGCCTAGATTGAAACAACATTTGGCTGGGCGCGGGGCAGAGGTGGTCCATTGCAGGATGTGCCACCTGATGTGCGGGAGTTCTTTCAGCGTGACATTGATAGGGCAAAGAAGGCAACTGCTGACCGGGCTCGAGAGAGGTTGAGATGGGAGAAGTCTGCGGCGGAGGGAAACCATCCCGGTGATGAAGAAGATGAGGAGGATCAGATGCAGCGTGACATCGATCTATCGAGAGCGAAAGCAAAGTTCCGACGGGGGGTTGGAACAGAGAGGAGGTGCATACGAGCGTGGAGGGGGTAGTGGTTCGACGAGGGGGAATGCTATGCAGAGGATGTTTCGAAGGGCCACTTCGCAGAGGGAGAGTCCTATGGTGGAGGACTATAACTTGGCAGCCGATGGGAGAAGAGGAATGACGCAACCAAGGATTGATACAGGATCCTGGATACAGAAGGGTAAGAATGCAAAGGAAGCTATTGGTAAAGCTTGGTCAAAGTTTCTTCATATTGCAGGAGTTACTGGAAGACAGGCTGACAGTCCATACTTTGTCAGCGCGGTCAGGGACACACAAAAGTGGGGTAAGTTTTCTTTCATTGGAATGACACCTTTGAGCTTATGTTCCTGTATCTCATGATTTTCATATGGTTGCAGGTGAAGGTATTGCGTCACCCACTGGACGGGATATTGATGGCAAGTACCTTGATCAGAATGAGCAAGACTTGAAGATGAGGTACGTAAAGTTTCAGAAAGACTAGCCCTTATTTGGCGTCTGAAAGTGCATCTCGGCCCCTAGTGTGTTTTGGTGGATTGATTGACACCACGATTAAAGGGCTAACTATCTTGTTGAGTATATAAGCAGGAATTGATTATCACAATTGTAATCTATGTGATGAAATGAATCAAGATTCAAGACACATGCTCATATGACAAGATGAATGACATGTTCTAGTATGAGAATATTAACAAACAACAGCTACCATGGAAATTGGGATATGTATCAACGATAAAGAATTTATTCGTATACCCAAATGAAGCTTGTTGATGTAAGTGGAATTCAAAATGACAAGCCAAGGTATTGTGAATGAGACAAAGGTGTATGCTTAGGCATAGTCTCACAATTAGAGAAACTTGTCATAAGGAATGTATGAGATAGTTGATGATCAAGCAAGCATGAAAGAAATGATGTTCATTGTAATGGCAAAATCAATGTGAGTTCAAGAGGGCTCTTGAGGATAAATGGATGGGATCGAAAGGCGTGTTTCTAGAGGCTATGTAAGCAAAGGCTTGGCATGAGCAAAGAAACCGATAATGATCAAGTCCAAGAATTCTAAGAGACATGGAGAATTTCATATTGACAAGTGTCATTCATTAGAGAAGAAAAATTGCTTGTGGATCAAAATAGATTTCATTGTAAGTTAAATGTGATACAAGCCTACATGAAGCTATATGTGATGCAAGGATGAAGAGTTAGAATTCGGGAATGGGTTTCTAGGTACTAAGCTTGGAGAAGGGCAATTGTGGTTGTGCCGAGGAACCAATGCTAGGGTGACGAAATGTTCTTTGGGTTCAACTTGAAGAATCTTGGTCATGTGTGGTGTTCATGTTGGGAAGTATCAATCTTTCTAGAATCTTATTGTGAAGACGGTGACTTGAACTAGAAGTGGATTTCATTCGAAGATAAAGGTTCAAGGTCACTAGCTCAAGGAAGATGTGCTCAAAGTAAAGAAGCCAAGTTGGATGCACACCTCAGATTGTGATTGATCAACACACGGCTTAGGATGAAAAAGAGAAGCTCAAGAAGTTGAAATGTAATTAATCTTTGATCTTGAGTTTAGGTATGCTGTACTATCAAGAGGGATACATCACAATGGTCTTTGGTTTAGTCTCAGTGCTCAAGTAACCCATATAAGTTGAGAGAGACACAAAAGCCTCACGTACACATTTTAACATTGCTGCCATGGCAAATCCGGAAGTTCCGAATTTGGCACACGTAGTACTAACGGCTAGTTGATTTGAAAACCCGGAGGTTCCGGGTTGTAGAATCCGGAAGTTCCAGGTTCTAACTGTCACATAACGGCTAGTTTTGTTGGGACCGGCTATTTATACCCTTTAGCCCCCTCCTTGGTGGGCTGCTGTTCCAGACTCTATTCTGTTGATTGCTGGTCGTCCCAAGAAGCTTGGTAGCCATAGTTGAGCTCTCCCCAACCTCTCTTTGTGAGATTGTGTGATTAGTGTATATTCTTGAGTTGGGTTGAGAGAGTGAATGCTTGAGAGAACTAGAGAGCACAACAAACCTTGAGCATTTGAGATTAGCCGTGATTTGTGTGATTCGCATTTGTTACTCTTGGAGGTGAAGCCTCCTAGACGGCTAGGCATTGCCGGCTAGCTCCCAAGGATTGTGGTGAGCAGCGGCAAGTTTGTTGCATCACCGATCTTGTGCCACGAGGGCGCATGGTCATATAGTGGAAGGAGGAAATAGCTTGACTGTGGCAGCCCCGCCTAAATTAATCCGGCTTAAGTGCGCTAACCATCATCGAAACAGTAACTGGGGTTAACACGCACTTAAAACGGAGTAACCCGGCAGTGCTGTCGGGTAAAATCCCGATTAAACCACTTGAACAGGATCGACAAAGTAGTCCAGATAATGCAACATTCCACAAATTTTACAGCACATAGTATGAAATTGAATTAATATTACAAACCAAATTTGAATTCATAAAAAGACAACAGAGTTTAAGTGCGGCGGAGAAATGAACGATATTCTACCGACGAATCAAGACGTCATGATGAAGCCCGTACATGACGTCAACCACATCCTCAGATGTACCACCTGAAAAACAAAGCCACAAGCAAGGCTGAGTATACTAATACTCAGCAAGGCTTACCCGACTAAGGGTATACTTAGCCCATTATCTAGACATGCAAGGCTTTTGGCTTGAGGGGTTTGTTTTGCCGAAAAGCAGTAAAGAGTAGATCCTTAAATTCATATTTTAGCTTCCAGATTCTAGTTCAATTACCACTCTAGGTGAGCATCTATCCAATATCATACATGGTGGAATCAATTATCTTTCAACAACCAACCAGCCAAATTCATCATCATCATCTTTCACTTCTTACTCTATGTAGCAGAAGGGTTAAGCAGTCCCATTATCCGTGAGAGGCGGACGATTCAAATCGAATTTGTTAACCTTGCAAGGCAGACCTAAACACACGTCACGTGGTTACTCGCAGAGTCACACGTGCAACATTTCCCCTTTCTTTCTGGGTTGTGGATCAGGGTCACCGTCCTCGACTACAGAGTACGACGACTCTGCACCCGCATGTGCGCGCATGAGAAACGACGTTCAAAGAAGGTGAAAGTAAAGTCCACTTGCCGGTCTAATCAGGTACTTAAGCTTACCGATTACCATATTCTCGGCATGTGTCTAGTACGTTCAAACGCTTAACCACCACTACCACACACTGCGGCCTTATCCATTTTCACTAAACAGACGGGGTATCACAAGTACCACAACCCCGCCCGTGAGCCTTATAGTTGCAGTATATAGTAGACATTCAACTCCTATAGTTCTCGCGAGTGACAGGAAATCACTCGACTTCTACCGAACCATTAGCCTAGCCAACTAGCGACCTACACATACTAGTGTTCAAGTATAGGTACCTAGGATCATGCAGCTAAGGTTCCAAGCAACTCCTGTAAACTTAAATGCGCAAGTAGATAGAAACGGTAATAAGTTGCATAAATTTAAAAATAGATAGGACATGCTCCGGGGCTTGCCTGAGAATAACACTAGGTCAGTGTTAGTTAAAGAACAACTGCTCGGCGAACATCTTCCTTCGGTCGTGTACATCGGGATCCATCCGTCCATCTTCTGGATGTGTCCACCATTCACCGTCTTCTGGCTCGACTCCAACGTCACATCCTTCACGTGGTTCATCTATCGTACCTAAATGAAATGCAACAATGTATACGTATGAATGCAAAGTTCCGAGTGGCTTAGTGATTTAGGTGTTATTAGTTTTCCTTCACGATAAAGTTGCAGTCCACCTAAGTGAGTTTGGACATGATACTTCTAAATTAATATTTCCTGGGCAGTCGTTTATAGAGTAGTATTTAATATTTCTAACTACACAAGGCATCATGATCAACGGCACAAAAGAAGCTCACTAACTTCATAAACAAGTGGTAGTTGTTCCCGAAAGCAAGTAAATCATGGTTTGCTAAATAAATAACAACTCAACACACATACAGTAGTAGATTCAGCAAAAATTATATTAAACAGAAGGTAAACAGAGTAATCTATCCTGTAAAAATCAAGCTATTTCATGCAGCCACTTACTCGGAACAAAACAGATATTCAGACTACACCTAGAGAAAGATTAAATTCTACATAACAAAACACAACACTTATGAAGCTTAAAATTTTTCAGAACAGACTTCATATGATTCTTGACGCCTCATAAATTTTTCAGAATTTATTCTGCAGAGAATTAATTCTGAGGAATTAAACAAAACAGACATCAATCTAACAAGATTCATTTTTAACTTCTGTTCTAGTCATGAACTGGTGCTCAAACGTCATGGAAAAGCTAAACTATTCCAAAATAACATTCATAAATATTTTCATGATTTATCATGAAAAGAAACTATTTACCATAATTAAAATCTACTAAATAAGAATTAAATAAAATAAATATCTACACAAATCTAAGAATTATGAAACTTTGATAGTGGTGTTAATTTAGTATTTTAAGTACACATAAAAAGTTTCATACATAAATCTAAATCAGAACATCCAGAAATAAAAGAATATATTATTCTACTAGATCTAGCCAAGACTAGGGTTTCATCTAGTTATAGGTGTTAACTGGTACTCAAAATTTTACACAACACTAAGGATGGCATGGATTAGCTACCAGCCAAAAATCACCCATAAATGCTAAGTAGAACTCCTAGAATAATTATAGCCTATGAAATTTAATCTTTTTACTAAATTAAAATATAAGCATAATATGAACATGTGACTGTAACAAAAGTTGTAGGTTTTGATCTAAGGATTCCAAAACATTTTAGTTTGCATTTTTCTGATTTTTCTACGATTTTATATGGAATTTACAATTTTGCTGTTTTTGAAAACAAAAGAAAAAGGAAACGAACTTTTGCATCTAGGCCCCTGGATTTCTGTTTCTTCTCACGGGAGGCCCTTGGCGGAGGGAACAGAACAGGGGAGGGTCTCCGGCGCCATTTTCCGGCGAGGAGAGGCACCAGAGGTGGGGGCTAGGTTGGGGAAAAGGAGGAGGGAGTCGAGGCACACCTCTAGGAGGTCTCGGGTCGCGAGAAGATGGCCCGAGGCGGCCTGTCCGCGGTGAGGGGCGGCCGGCGGCGGACTGTGCAGGCGGAGTCGGCGCTTCGGCGAGGGAACAGGGGCGCGGAGGGGTCAGCGAGCACCGTTGGAGGGCGTGGAAGCTGTTGGGCGGGTCGGTTCTTGAGGATGGAGGCCGGAGGAGTGAGCTCCACGGGAGCAGGGCGACGGCGGCCATGGGTGCCGCGGCGGCAGCTCGCCGGTAGCTTGGGGCGGCGGTGAGCGGGCTCAGGAGCTTCTCTGGGGCGAGAGGGTTCCGTTCCCGGGGTCAATTGGAGCCGGGGAAGGGCGGAGGTGGGAGCTCGACGGCGCAGGGACGGCCGGCAGTGACGCGCGAGCAGAGCTCGATTCGGGGAGGGGACGAGGGGGAAGAGGAGAAGAGCGATTTGGCTCGTGACTGGATGAGGACAGCTTGAACGGCGATGGTGGTTGAACGGCGCGGAGACGCGTGTAGCACTGACATCGAGAACGGCGACGGCGTCCACGGCGTGTCGAGCGGAAGGACGACGGGGGCGCGTGGCGAGCGTGGAAGGCGCCAGGGATGCCGGTATGGGGGCAAAACAGGGGACGGGGAAGGCGGTTTCGGCCGGGGGCGCGACGCGTTGGCGGCCAGTGGCCGCGCCGGCGGCGAACGGCGTCTTCACGGCGAGGAACAGAGAGGAAGATGGAGTGAGGGCAAATTCGTAAATAGAGCGAAGTTCAAAACTCCAGTTTGTAATTTCAGTTTTTCTCCTTCTACATGGCCTCAAATGAAAAACTTTTGAATACCAAAGTTGTTCAAAATTTCGAGATCTACAACTTTCGTTTCAGGCAAAAGTTCATTTGAGGATTCGTTGGAAAGATAAAATTTGAAACTTGAGTACATTTGAAAACATCGTATACGCTTCGGAAATCACATTTTTCTCCCATTTTTGTGTAGCAACTCGAAAAACTTTGAACACGAAAGTTGTTCGTCTTTTGAAAACCTACAACTTTGGTTTTGGACAAAAATTCATTTGAGCTATATTTTAGAAATTATTTTCAAAGCAGATTAGTTTGAAATTTGACAGATAATTTAAATCTTTGAACACTACAGTTCAAAGGACCTGTCATTTTATGTTCAAACTTTTATTTTCTCTCTTTGACTTCAACAAGACTTTGATTTAACATGATTTTAGAGAGACGCCTATTCGCTTTCATATGTAGACTTACATTAGTTTAAAAATTATTTACGGTTTCTGACCTATGCATCTATACACATACACATGCATGCACACATAAATGTATTCGATTCCATTTTCTTGGTTGATTATGCATGCTATCATATTTAATATTTCTTACTTAGCATTTTAAAATTCTGGGATGTCACATTGACCTTGGGGTCGATATAAGCTTCCTCAACGGAGACTAGGATTCACACGTGGGTGCACGGGGTGAATCTGAACTTCGGTAAAACAAATCCTTGTGTTCATTGCATTTACATTTGTTTTGTGGATTTGAGGAGCTCTCCATTAGACACTTGTGTCTTGGAGATATTGTTGTTTCGTATGTGCAGGATCTGCGTGAACCTGCTCAAGGAACTTCTCTGAGCAGACTCTACAATTGGGGTTTGAATTTACATTCATTTATTAGCACTACTCTTATTGTGTTCACTCTGTTCTGAGTGAACTCGGAAGTTCCGGATTGACAAACCCGGAAGTTTCGAGTTCACCTACTGTCTAGCCCAAATCCGGAAGTTCCGGATTTGAAACCCGGAAGTTCCGGGTTTGGCAGACAGACAATTTTATCCGCTGCATTTGAGTGAAATTTTCTAGGTGCGCCTATTCACCCCCCCCCCCTCTAGGCGACATCATGGTCCTTTCAGCGTCACGTTGATGTGTGATTCATGGACTGGCCAGTGGAAGAACTCAAGATGTCGCATATTTGCTCAAGGTAGCCCCTAAACATGTTCTATTCACATTGAGTATGTTTTGACATGTTACTAAAGAATCTGTCTTTGTTTACAGGAGATTCGGAAGGTGGTCGAGGAGATTAGACCGGAGAATGTCGTGCACGTAGTCGCCGACAACGGCTCCAACTACAAGAAAGCATGCAAGGAACTAAGAGAGGTGTATGAACACATTGCTTGGACACCTTGTCTAGCACACACCATCAATTTGATGTTGAAGGATATAGCTCGAAGGCCTGAACATGCTATTACGATCAAGCAGTGCAAGCGAATTTCAAATTGGTTACACAATCATGGTCAGTTGAATACAATGATGAGGAACGCAATCGGTGGTGAGTTGGTCAAGTGGAATGCCACTCGATTTGGAACCAACTACAGGTTTCTAGATAGCATCTATCAGAAACGTGATCATTTCATGCAGTGGATGGCATCTACTGAGTTTTTACATAGCAAATGGGCGGATACCGAAGATGGTAGATTTACTCATGCTAGGTTATCAAGTCTGGAGTGGTGGGATGGATTGAAATATATCATCGACACAGTTCAACCAATATACAAGTTTCCTCGCTTTGCTGATCAGGACAAGAGGCCCAACATGTGCGAAATCGTGATGGCCTACCAGACTATGAAACGGGAGATGCGGTCTTTCTTTGGAACAAATATTTCCACTCTGAAGGAGGATCTTGAGGTGGTGGATGAGAGGTTGGGTGATGTGTTCATAGGCACGTATGTCGGTCCAGGTAAGAGACAATACGAGTCATCTATTTTTAATCTCTATTGACCTTATGCTTATTTGAAGTGATTTATATTTTGCAGCTGCTGTCCTAAATCCGAGGTATGCATATACGATGGATCCAACTCAAGAAATGTTTCGTGGACTCAAGGATACATTTCAGCGCATGACGGATCTCCCGAGCGCCGTGCAGGCATTGCAGGAGCTTGACCTGTTTCGGCAGAAGGTTGGCGAGTTTGGCGGTGAAATGGCAATGAAAATGGCGATGGACCCAAGGACATCCCCATGTAAGAGTTATTCCGTACGACATTGTTTTTTGCTCTATTCGAATATATTGCTTACATACTCGGTTGCACATGCAGCGTCCTGGTGGATGCTGTTCGGATCAAGTACTCCAAAGCTGTTGTATCTTGCCATGCGGCTTGTTTCACAATGTTGTTCGTCCAGTGGATGCGAGCGGAACTGGAGTACTTTTGCCTTGCTGCATACAAAGGTTCGCAATCGGTTGTCGCACAAGAAACTTAACAAGCTTGTCTATGTCAACTACAACCTTCGTCTCCGACTTGAGGAGGTCTCCGGCCCACCGATGCGTGAAGAAGGTGATTTCATTGACCAGCTGGCCCATCTTTCTTTCTATGATGAGAATAATCCAGTGCGAGAATGGATGGAATATGGTAGATCTAACCGGGCTCCAGTTCTGGACGAGGATGATGATGACGGCGACGTCCCTCTCCCTTCCCATATTGTCAGAGATCAAATAAACCTCTCAGATCTACGTGAGGCTATGGGGGATGATTCCATCAGCGATTGGGCACGTAAAAATATGGGTGGCACTCACCTAGGGAAGAGGAAGCTACAGAAGGGGCCTACGAAGGGTGACCCAAATGAAAAGGCAAAGCAACAGTAAAACCAGTGAGCAGCGACACCGAGACTGATGATGGCGAAGGTGAGCGTAGTCCACCGTATCAGGAGTCCAAGGATAGCAGCTCGGCCGATGATGGTGATGATAGTGACGGTGCTGATGCTGATGCTGGTGATGGTGGTAGTGGTGGTGGTGGTGGTAGTGGTGGTGCTCGTGGTGTTCGTTTCATAGGTATACATTGTACCTACATATGCACACATGTTTCTCACTATGAGTACTAATTATGATATATGGTTGATTGTAGGGGAGACTCGGTTCACAGTTCACACATGCTACTCAGGACACCGACCATGGAGCACCACAATCGCAGAGGGGAACGGTTAGACCGACGGACTACGACACTCCTTAGTACTCTTCTTCCTCCTACAGCGATTCCTCGCAGTCTTTTCACTACCCCAAACCTGACATCAGCAAGCAGCCACCGACGAGATGGGTATACAAATGGGAAGACCCTCATTTTTACACTATGTTAGTTCAGGAATGGGAGACAACATCGGCGTGGACGGGCCAAACTTAGCAACACTACAAGGCTGAGCTGCTTAGAGTGCGAGGTATCGCTGTGATGTCCACCACCGAATACCAAATTGTGTCCCAAATGGGGGTCTTCTCATTCCTACGTTGAACTTTTATTGATGTGTATAAGTGTATTCACGCTTATGACTCGGTATTTGTATGCACGCTTATTACTATTGTATTTGTATGCATGATTATAAATTGTTGGTTTGGTGTGATCATTTACATTAATATGTGCATAGGTCATGCCAAAATTTCCTTTAATTTCACACCGGGGAACCACTTTTAAACCGTCAGAATTTATTGTTAAAACACCGGTTACCGGTCAGACCGGACCGGTAAACCGGTCTAACCGGTTGCACGGGCGCTTTTGAATTCAACCGGTTTCCACCGGTTTCCGATCAAACCGGTCCGGTAAACCGCTACCGGAGGCCGGTGGTTTGACCGGACTGGTCGGAAAAATTAACCTGATATTTGTATCACATTTTGGTCACCTCTTATGAGGGGACGCTTCATTAATAATAACTTTGTTTGTTTAAACTACTAATTTATTATAAATTGGCTTTAAAAATTATTTATTATTTATTGCCTCTTGTTTATACGTGTGAATGTTACATATATCATGTATATGTTTATAGGAAGTACTTATTGCTATTACTATATTGTCATATAAAACGGGTTTCGGGTATCCGCGGGTTCGGTTTTGGGGATGGATTTTCACCGAGATGGTGTTCGGTTCGGGTTCGGGTTTTAAGTTCGGGTTTCGATTTTGGATACCTAGACACTCCACCCGATCTGAACCCGACCCATTGCCACCCCTAGTTACCCGGTCAAGTTATCGAGCCTGGCTATTAAGATGTTAAAAACATCTTGCAACATCTAGGAATCTCGGGTAAAACAATTACTCAGGCTATTAAGATGTTAAAAGCATCTTATGCAACACGAAGATGCGAACCTAGTAGACATCTAGGCAGTGGCGGAGCCACCACTGGGGCGAGCTACGGCGGCCGCCCTAGGTCCTTAGGGCCGAGCTCCAGAGCAGATCCCCGTTCCGGCGGCGCTTGGAAGGTGCCGGTCTGCCGGACGCGAGGAAGAAGGTGGAGGACGGCAGGACCAGGACGCACCGTAGGAGAGAGGCGAGACGCGAGAGACCTTCTAGGCCGAGTTTTGGGCCGGCCTGCGGTTCAGCCCAGCGCGTCCCACACTCCCACCCAAGTCTCCGCGTTGTGGACTCGTGGCGTGGCCGAGCTCGTCATCCACACCCCGCACCGCAGCCCGCCCCCCGCTCCGAGTCGGCGCCCCTCCATTCGCCGCCGCCGCCCGCCGGTCTGCCGTCCCCGCCGGAGAGGATCGAGCGCCGCGGCTGAGCCCTCCTAGGCGCCTTCTGCTGGTCGCGCCGGCGCACCTGCAGCTGCAGTCCGCCCCCCGCCTGGCTGCCTCCCGCCGACGCCCGGCGGATCCCGCGCGGGCGCGGCCGCACCTGCAGCTCGCGTCGGCGCCTCCTCCCGTCGTCCGCGCCGATGCGCCGTGCGCCTGCCTTTCCTCTACCTCACACTCGCCTCGTCACGCCTTCCTCTTCGCGTGCGCGCCGAGCGCCGTGCGCCAGAAGGACAGAAGCGAGCTGAGGTCGCCATTGCCGACCTCCAAGCCTGCGCCGCCCCCTTTTCGATTCCACCTAACCTACTCTGTCAAACTTCGATTCCTTGCATCTACAGCTTCACCCCGAGGTCCTCTACGATCTCAGGCCACCGGTTGCCCAAGCCTCGGGCTGTACCAGCTGCGCGACGGCTCGCCGCCGTCGCCATGGTTGCCGTTGACGACCTCGTAGGTGAGCTCAGGTGATATCTGTCCTTCGAGCCCAACCAACTTGCAAAATGAGTTCGCCTTGAGGTGCTGATGATGATGCTCTCGGTGGTTCATGGTTTTCGTAGCAGGATCAACGGAAACGCGGAGGTCAGCGCCACCGGCCCAACGTCACGCATGAACGTGGCTTCCTCCGCGAGTTCCGGCCACCTTGGTGCTACAGTACCCAGCCCTAGGTCATTTCTGGGGCTGGCTCCGCCACTGCATCTAGGCAACCAAACAGCTGATCTGGGTATGTATCTAAACAACCAAGGACGTGATTGGAGGAGCCTGAAACACCGTAGGCCACAGCGCATGTGAAATCAATATGTTTAGTTGCCTAAGAGCATGGTTAATGGTTCTGCCTGCATGCTGACGTCTCGGGCTCCAGCTCAAGTGCTCAACTGAGTTGCCAAGCTTTTGGTGGCAGGCTCCACCTTCATTTAGTGATGCTTATGGTCCAGCAATCTGCAACAGCCAATGGGAGGCAGAGCAGTTGCTCTACATAGCAAATCGTCCATTTTCAGCTGGTGTTTGCTGAGACGCTCGCCTCCTCTTTCTTCGTTCTCTCACCGCCAACCATGTTTTTTTCCCTACGTATCCAGCAAGTCGCCTGTTAATATAGGCTTATAATATTTGCTCTAACTTAATATAACCAACCTGCTGCTGCGAGATATTGATTGGTCGGCCGTTCTAGGCATGTGCCCAGATTTTCCCCTCTCATGCTGTGCGCGCTCCTTGCACGAGCTCGAGCCTAGCCCTGGAAAAGGGCCCATTTTCCATCCAGGAGTTCTGAACCCTCCATAACTTCGACGGTTTTTGTGATTTTTCCTTTGAAGAAGAAATAGTGGTGTGATTTTTCTTTTGAAGAAGAAATAGTGGGTAAACTCCAATTCTCGAGGCGAATCCTTGCGCGGCACTATGGATGGCAATGGGCCCCGATCCCCGATCCCCGATGGAGAATTCATCTATTAGGGGATGTAATTGGGTTGATTTTGCTCCCCACGGGGGGCTTAATACACTATTTGACACTGTAGATGCACTGTTTGGCACTGTAGATGCACTGTTTGGCACTGTAGACAGAGAGGACGTGGGAAACGAGAAGAGAGCCAATTTGCTCTTGCTCCCTCCGCTGTGATCAGCCTAACGGCCAAAACTCATCCCCATCGGGTGAAGCGGGGGCGGGAGCGTTCCCTGCTCCCCGTCCCCGGTCCCCGTCGGGGATCCCCGATTTCATGTGTGTGCACTAGGATACTGGCCAAAACAAGCCCAGCAATCAATATTGGCCCAAGCCCACAACGTTAATATAAATTTGGACGGCCACAACTAACCCTAGCCCATCGTCTCTCCTCATCACTCAGCTGCCAGCCGCCAATCCCCCTCCTCAGTCCTCACCAACGCAGATGCGAGCATGCGCTCGCGATCCTGTTCGTCGTTCTCGCCTCACCTTATTAGCCCCTCCCCGGTCTCCCGCAGCCACAGCTCAGGCGTCGGCGCTACCACAGGCCTCGCGGCTGTCCGCATCCTCCGAGTCCCGCGACCGACAGGAGCGACGAATTCTGCTCCTGCTGCGCAGTCCTGTAGAAAAGCAAGTCCATAGGAGCTAATGATGAATGATTGCCATTTAGGGCGCGTTTAGTTCCCAAAAATTTTCACCCAAAAATTTTCACCTCCCCTTTAAACACATATATGAAGCACTAAATATAATTAAATAACAAAACTAATTACACAGTTTGGATGTACATGACGAGACGAATCTTTTAAGCCTAATTAGTGCATGATTAGCCATAAGTGCTACAGTAACCCACATGTGTTAATGACGCGGTCAAAGACCTCAAAAGATTCGTCTCGTGGTTTCCAAGTGAGTTCTGAAATTAGTTTTTTAATTAGTGTCCGAAAAGTCCTTCCGACATCCGGTCAAAGTGCTGATTTGACATCCAAAAATTTTTGGATGCGAAACTAAACGCGGCCTTATTGCCTTGCGCAGTGAGCCATGAAGGCGAAGGCAACCAAAGAAAAAGAAAAGGAGAGAATGGTGTGAAGACCGCATGGATTTTCTCATTGTTTTGTTTGCTCGGTGAGATGGCTAGCAAATTGTATGGAGTTCTATATGGATGTACGATTAGACTGGTTTTTGTTCTCCTTTTTTTTTCCTTCGTGTGCAATCTTTGAGATCTTTCAATATACACGAAGATTAAATTGAGAAAACATTAATTTTTGGGGGATTTTTTCGGGGTTGGGATCCCCGTCGGGTTTGCTATCCCCGTTCGGGGACGGGGACGGGGAAAATCTTCCCCGTGTGCTTTGTCGGGGACGGGGAGCGGGAGAATTTAGTTCACTCGGGGAGCAGAACGTTCTGCCAAAACCCGACGGGGATAGCCCCGTTGCCATCCCTAGCGGCACACAGACTCTAGCCGTAGCCAGCCAAGCCGCCACAGCGCCGCGCGGATGGAAGCAGATCCACGGCGGCGTTGCCTCTGACGTGTGGGCCCGCCCATCGTGGTTCCACATGCCAGCGGACCCAACCCGATTTAACCCAGCCCAGTAGCTGAACCCTACTACTCCCGTCCCGAGTCCCGACCCGTGCTCACCCCATCTGATTTGTGGCCGCGCGTTCGGGCCTCGCGCTGCGACCACCCTCTCTCTCCACCACCCGCCGCCCCCGCGTGGGCGAAACCCTAGCTAGGGTTCTACCCGCCGCCGCCGTCGACAAGTGCTCGCGCGCTCTTCCCCCGAGCTCGCCATGGACGCCGGCCGCAAGCGGGCCGCGCCGGAGGGCGCCAACGGCGCGGGCGGCCCCAAGCGCTCGAGAGGTGAGCAGCTTCTCGAGCTCTCTCGGTTGGGCTGTTGCTGTATTGTGGGTTAGGCTCGGTAGGGTTTCTAGCTGCGCGTCGTTGGGCGGATCTGTGGTCCGCCGTTCGCGGCCTGGATGCAGGCTGCGGGGATCCGTGGGTTTTGCTGCCGTTGCTGGAGGGGAGGGATCTGGAGTGCTTGGAACTTGGAGTGGCCTAGATTTGTTTGTTTGTTTTTCTTTTCGGTTGGTTTCCCGGGGAGCTGAAGGAAGGCTCCCCGCCGTTTAGGGATGTGCAGGAATTTTGCTTCTAAGAGATTTTATTAGCCTCGAATAGTGCCGCAGCTGAGGTGCCAGATTGCTATTGCTACCGTTCTGTTTACATGGATCCTTCTGCCTGCCGTGTCGAAGTTTTTATGCTTCGCGCGCTAGCCAGAATTGACACATGTGCTTCCAGTGCTTTTAGCAATTGCCAAAAAAAAAAGAAGAAATCATTGGGTCATTGCTTGCTTACTGGACAAGCGGACGTTATAGCAGCGGCATTGATGTTGTTCCTTGATCTCTTAATGTAGTGCCCTGTGTTTATTTAATGAAATTATTTATTTATTCATTATTACTTTACCTAGACACGTATTCTAGTAAAGCAACACATGATTAATTGGCGCAAGTAATAAATTTGGTGTAACAGAATCGGAGACAACTCAAATGGGTGTAGGAAGCAAATCCAAGCCGTGCACCAAATTTTTCAGGTTCTAATCTAACTTAAAATGAACTCCCACCTGGTAACATCTATTGCTATTTTACTATTTGTTTCATAAATTAAAATTTTGCCATGTTGCTAAATGTTTTGATTGAGGCTAACAAATGGTTCGACCAAGATTGTGCTACAGGTTCTTTTTGTCTAATCCGTGCCTAAGAACATTCAATGGAGTAAAATTTGGAACCTACTGCTGTATATCACTGAAAATCTGAACGATGCAATGCAACAATGATTGTGAGGACATGAAACTTAATCTCAGATGAACAATCAGCCAATTGTACCTGGAACAGGTTGAAGAATTCGAGATAAGAAGATTAAGATGAATATACTGGCAATACTGCTTGGGACTGCAGTTCAAGTGCTTTATGAATTGTCTATTCACTTTTTAATTACAGTTTCTTATTAATATGATGCAGGAGTGGTCAAACCACTAATACTCCTTCAAAGCTTGATTATGAATTGCATTTGTATCAAACATAACTTGTCAATGAACTTCTAGTATCATTTACTCTCTTTTTTTTATTTGCTGCTTATCAGTGTTAGAGATCATCTAGTATGTTTGCATTATTCAGCTGCATGTGACATAATCTTTTTAATCGACATTGGCTGCATTTGTGGATCATTAATTCATATGATAGTTCTTAGTTTATCAAATTTGAATATATTTGCATGTTCAGTTGCTTATGTGATGTTTTCATTATGCAGCACTGCTGGTTGTCCCTTCGGTGCAAGTTGCCACTTTCTCCACAACTTCCCTGGTGGTTACCAGGCTGTTGCAAAGATGACCAACTTGGGAGGACCACCTGTTCCGGCTCCTCCTGGGAGAATACCTATGGGACCTGGTGCCCCTGATGGTCCACCTTCACCTGCTATGAAGACCCGTATGTGTAACAAGTACAACACTGCAGAAGGGTGTAAATGGGGGAGCAAATGCCACTTTGCTCATGGAGAGAGGGAGCTTGGAAAGCCCATGCAGATGGACAACTCAATGGGAGTTCCTCCAATGGGACCAGGGCCCAACGGTCACTTTATGCCCCCACCAATGCCTGTCCCAGACATGGTTCCGCCATCAACATTTGGTGCTTCAGCCACAGCCAAGATCAGTGTTGACGCGTCACTTGCTGGTGCTATCATCGGGAAGGGTGGTACTAACACAAAGCATATATCCCGTGTGACTGGTGCCAAGTTAGCCATCCGGGATAATGAGGCTGATCCCAACCTTAAAAACATTGAGCTCGAGGGAACATTCGACCAGATCAAGCATGCTAGCGCAATGGTCACGGAATTGATTGTCCGCATCAGTGGTAAGGCCCCTTTACAAGCCAAGAACAACCCAGGCAGGGGTTCTCATGCTGGGGGGGCTGGAAGCAACTTCAAGACCAAGCTGTGTGAGAATTTCAGCAAAGGCTCCTGCACGTTCGGGGACAGGTGCCACTTTGCCCATGGCGAAAGTGAACTGCGCAAACCTGCTGCTGCTTGATAGATATCCATGTCGCCTGTGGTGGTTACTCTGCCTGTGTATGGCTGAATAACACCAGAACTGTGCACAATTGCTCGTGTTGAAATGTGCTGTGCAAGCCTGATTCTATCTGTTATTCTTACTATGGCTTGTATTGGTGCTGCTGTAACTGCGATAGAGATTGAGAATGACCATCCTCTAGGATTGTAGGATTGCTGTATTTTGCTCTTTACCCCTATCCCGAATCCTATTTTGTACCTTTTCTTAGGCAACTTTGGCTGGCGTATTATTGTGATCCTGTTGAGCTGAGAACTGTTGCTCTTTGCTAATATGAGTTTGCTAAATATTAGTTCGTTTGAATTAAAAGGACAATGGCGTTCGTGTGATTTCGTAGGTATATGAAATTAGCTTGCTCCCGGCTGTGCGACCTGCTATTGATATCAACTACACAGCACAAATCGCCAGATCGGAAGACTTGTATCATCGACTGGAGCAGATAGTTGGAACCTAGCTCTCACGCACAGCACCTATTCGATTTTCATCGATTCAGAAATCAGAACGGACAAGCCTGCTATCAGTTATAGTTCCAATTTCCAAGTTAGGCCGCCTAGCCACCTGCATCAGCTACAGTTAAGAGCATGACCAAGGACACCTGCATCAGCAGAAGTTCAGAGCAAGAGCACCAGACTAGTACCAGCAAACTCGTTCCCAGTTATCCACCATCTCGACTACGGCTACCTCGGTCCTACATACACCAGAAACCTTAAACACCTCCAAAACAACGTGACAGGCCGAACACTTCCCAAAAGCCACCACTACCCGCGCCACGCAACCATGTAAGGTGCTTAGCCCAAACACATCTAAACCAAGTCGGGGGCATCAGTCCTCCAGGTCCTGGAAGAGGCGCCGGCGCTTGTATGTTAGGTTGATCTCCTTCCTGTTCTTGGTCACCATCTTGTCGTCCATGACTTCCCTCGCGGCAGTTCCTGCTCCAGCCTCATCTTCCATGGCATCCTTTGGGCCCGTGGGTGCCGCCACCTCGTCTTCCACAACTTGCTGCGCGCCTGTTGCCACCGTCCTGTCTGCCGTGACTTCCTGTGTGCCCGTCGCAACAATCTCATCTTGCAAGACCAGGCCCCGATTCCTGCATCGCTTCCTGATCGGTGCGCTCTGTGTGGGCTGGGACAACTCAGGTTCAGGGTGACTGTTTGCTGTTGTGCCAGGTGCGTCCTGAGAACACCTGTGGGGCATAAGCTCTTCCCCCTCTGGAACCATCCCTTTCATGAGCTGGAAATAGATGCAAGACAGGATTACATCAGATTAAGGTGAAAGTCTCCTTTCAATAAAAGACATGGCAAGTCATGCATTAACCATACCAGAAATCAGGCATATAAACCAAAATTTATTTATCCACAGAAAGATGAAAATCAATTCTCATTTTATGTATCCATCCCAAATGGAAGACCTCATATATCATGTATTAAATTACCCTATTTACATGATATGTCACATGCCATTAGTTTTGAACCTTTGCCATGGAAAATTTAGCAAAACCACACTAGAACGACCACAATAAATGGTGAAATCAAAATAGGAATTCTTAACTATGCCGGTTATGCAGAATTTTATTGTGATAATTTAATTATTATTTTTGAAACCAAAATAGCAATTATTTACTGAAATAGTACCTCCCAGTCCTTGAAATCAAATCTGAAGACGAAATGGTTGTAGACCACTTCTCCTGAGCCAATGGCGCTAGCAGCAGGTGCATTCCTTGGATCTGTTCAGTCAATGGAATTATGTCAGACACCATAGTAATACACTGCAGAATATCCATTATATAATTATTACAGCAACCAAGCAACAGAGTACTTACAGACAATATGATGCCCCTCATCATTCACTTTGATTTCAACCCTGCCATCTTTCACTAGGAATGACAAGGCAAAGATGTTTTCCACTGTTTGGGCAAATGATATCCTGTTTAAAACAAGGTGTTCGAGCTTTGCATTTTTCTTCCTCCTCAGCAGATTAAATATAGCAGACATATTCTTATCAGTATCACTCTTTGTTTTCTCCGTGGGGTCAGCAAGCTGCAGATTTAGAGTGGCCAGATTGTTAGAAGTTGGTAATGGACAGGATCTATACGAAAGTTGGAAAGAATTTCACATGTTACAAACAGCTACATCCAAAATAAAAGCTATGCTCTCCATCTTAACAAATCCATCACAAAATGTTGCATAACAAAACTGATGATGATCTTGTGGTTCCAACATAGCCCACACCTACTTTTACGCAATTTAGTTATATTGCAAAGCGTTTTTTGCTCAAGTAGCAACACTAAACTTGAGATTATTTGATTAAGCTCAAGAATTTGTGGTTGTGCAGTTGAATCAAAATGGATAACATATAAAAAGAGAAGCAAAGTAGATAAGTTCAAAGTAAATTTAGATTGATTAGGGAACTCATTATATCCATCCCTGTATCAGCATGGCATACATAGTGCAGGGAATAAACAGACATATATGTTTGCAGGAAATTACTAATAATGCTCCTGGAGCAATTTTTCAATGTCTACATTTGATCGATATGTACTGAACCTTTTTATAGAACGCGCCTGGACGCGTGATATGTGCTGAACTTACATGAAGCAAATATATTGCCTACCACATAAGCATAAACAAGTATAATGTTCTGCCCATTACTGCCATTAAAGTAACCATGCACAGAAGCACACCTGTTCAGGGCAAGAACTTCCACGAGGTCTTGCAGTCCTCATTTTCCTAATACGGACCCTCCTTGGCTTCACTTCTATCTTCATGGGGCCAATCCTGTTAAAACAAAAACAATAAATTTTCAAGTCCTTGGGTATTGTAACCATCAAGGTAAACTTAAAAAAAAACAGTGGATCCCCATTACATTGTGGCACATCCAGGAGCAAACATGAAAATATGAGAAGCGCCACGTCCAAGACGAGCCCAGTCCAACGAGGCATGCTCATCATCAGGCCCCCCTAGCTTTCCAAACTTATTCAGCAGTCCAGCAACAAAATCAGAAGGCGTGATTCCCATAACTGATTGGGACCTTACTGATGTTACCAAACTGGCAGCAAGGTCCAGCAGGGCTTCTGCATCAGCTATTTGCTCCCTTGGCCTCTGAACTGAATCACAGGGAGACCACTGTTAGTAATTAAGTTGCGATCGACCCCTAGCATCAGCAATCAGCAGAACAGCACTATCTGATGCTAAAGGCAGTAAAGTTTTAACAAGAAATAAAGACACTTGATGATATTATCATAACTGAACATCTTGCCATTGCATAAGTCCATGTGTTAACATGTTTCAAGTTTCAATTCCATGTTTCTAAAAAAAACTACATGTAACTAATAAGATGCCATGTGCCTGCATTGGCCAACAACACTGACGCAATGCCCCCCCCCCCCCTGTTACTTAATATTTCCAAATTACAGTTGCATATCTCTTCATCTAAATAAGTGCAGCATGACCATCTCAGTGACTCATTGAAAAAAGGATGCAGAGGTCAAACAACATCAACACAAACTAGAGCTCGTTTCACGCAATAAAAGCACCATATCTAAAATTCTTTGCTGAAATAATACATCCAGCGCACAGCTCAGAAACACGCGCATGTTCACTGACAGAACACTTTGTTCCTTCAACAGCGTGATCATCTCAGTCACTCATTGACAAAAGATGCACGGCTCAAACAACATCAACGCATAATGAAACTAAATTGCCATCTAAAATTTATCGCTAAGATAAACTATCTAACGCACTGCTCAGAAACACGCACACATGTCCACTGACAGAACAACTTGATGACTACCAAAACTGCAGTGTGGGAAATCGCCACCCAAAACCTCAAAAACTGCCCGCGAGCCAGCGAAAAGGGGACGGTCCTTACCATGCTGATGCAGGCTCTCCACCTTGTTGATGATGGAGCTGAACCTTTCGGAGTCCGCATTCGCCATATCATCCTTCTCATCTGCACACACAAACATTACCCCCAAATCAAACTCAACCGACAACCGAACCGCGATCACAACCAACGCCGCGAGTTTCGCGCGGGAACGCGCGCCCTACCGCTGATTAGGCTCTTCACGGCGAGGTACTGCGACCGCAGCAGCCGCCGATCGCCCACCTCCTGGGCCCCCTCCGCCTGCTGCGGCGGCGGCGTCACCGGCTCCGCCTCCTCGCCGCGGGCCCGCGCTTCCGCCTCCTCCGGCATTGCGAGGGAAGCCATAGCCCCCTTCGGATTCCCAAACCCTAGCAAGCGCCCCCGGCGAGGGCGAGAGGGAAGGAAGCTGTTGGTGGCGTGGGGCGTGCAGGATACGGAGGCCGGTGGTGTGCTGGGGAAGGAAGGCAGGAAAGGGGGGACGGCGGAAGGCGGAAGGCCGGAGGAGATGGGGGCGGGTATTTGAACCACCGCTCCCCTCCGAAACGGCCAGAGATATCTGCGCAACGTTAGCCGTCTCGCTGACCTGTGTGTCCCATGAGCGGGGTCTTTGGTTTGGGCCCAGTGTCAGTGGGTGTACTGGTGCATCGTTGGGTGGGTTTCTCGTAAAGGAAGCCCGGTCGGATTCGAAAAGGTGGGAGAATTTCGGGAGAGAATTGCGGGAGCTGTGGCGGCAGCGTGGGCGCGGTCTAGGCGGGTAAGGGTCTCGGGACCCGTGGGTCGGGCCGTTGGACCAGGTTGTCAGTGAAAAGTTGGTCTATGGACGCGGTCTACCTTCCCGGACTAACCTCGCGCTTGTTGGTTCCCGCCCGCGCCTGTCCGGCTCTTCGCCGGATCGTGTTTTTACCGCGCGGCACAAGGCCTGGCGCGGCGCTCGCGGTAAAAAATTTGGCGGGTTAGAATTTTTGTGCGGGGAATTTTTTTGCCGCGCCGTGCTGATGCCTCGCTAGTTTAGGGTGTGTTTAGATGAAATGCAAAAAAAAATTTGCGACGGAATTTTGCTAATTTGAAGTATTAAATGAAGTTTATTTACAAAGTTTTTTTACAGATGGGTTGTAAATCGCGAGACTAATCTAATGATGCTAATTAATCTATGATTAATTAATAATTAACAGATGGGTACTGTAGCATCACTGTTGCAAATCATGGATTAAGTAGGCTCATTAGATTCGTCTCGCGATTTACAGCCCATCCATACAAAAAGTTTTATAATTAGACTTCATTTAGATTCCATACATGTGTCGAAACATTTGATGTGACGTTTTTTTTTTCGTTTACGGGATTTATGGGGTGGGAATTAAACATGGCCTTAGCTTTGGTCGTGCTTGCTCGCGGTAGAAAACGAAATTACGAGAGGTGGAGAAACAGACGAAGCGAAATTGATGAGTCGATCAGCTGGGTTCCATTTGCAACGCGACTAGGCGCTAGAGTAAGATCGATGTGAGGAACATGGACACATAGGCGATGAAGTTAGTTGGTTTTTTTTTTTTTTTGCGAATGGGATCTTGGTGTAGACATGCAAATTTTATCAGCTTTTTATATTTGAATCAAGCGTCATATTATTTACTGCTCATAAAACTTTGATTAGAGCTAAGAGCCTCAGACAACAAGTACACCAGCTATGATTTCACCGGTACGGATATTACTGCATCTGTTTCAAAAAGTATGCCGTTTTGGTTTTTCAGATTCTTAGCTTTTGCTGCGCATTAATGAGTTTTTGGTGAGCTATTGCATGGATCCGAAATGATCGAAATTCACCTATTTCGGTGAGGACCAAAATGATCAAAAAATTGACCAAAACAGAATTTTTGTATTATCACTAAGATCTGTACCACCCCATATACTCTTTTAGCTATATGATACTTTAGTTATATAATTCGTTTAGCCTCTTTTACTTTGTACTATCATTAAGATCTCCATATAGCTGTAGCCAAATTTCATATAAAAATAAATTTGTTGACCGGTCAAACAACTGAGTCTCGTTTCGAAAATTTTGAAGTTCTTAGGATCGAAATTTTTTGCATCTAGAATCTTACAACAATTGTGGGCTACTTTCACCGTAGTTTTGTTTATTGCTGAATGACAAATTAAAAAGGGTGAAAGCAAACGGAATTTGATAATATAAAATCTAAATCCATAAACATATGGAGTTTTAGACCTTGCTATATATATCATCAAATAAGCCCATCTCCCCAGCTCACACGTGCAAATATACTACGATATGCAACGAGCGACCCATCTGTGTTAGGACCTACTCACTCCGTTTCAAATTATATGTCATTTTGGCATTTCAAATGCATAATTTTTGCATAAACCTATGCATATACTATATCTGAATACATAATAAAAATTATACATATAGAAATGCTAAAATGACCGATAATTTGGAATGGAGACTCGCTGTATTCGTTTGGCTTGTCAGCAAACCAGCAAGCAGTACTGTTCTCTCGTACTAAATCAGCACCAGCCACCAGATACCAGCCAGTCAGCAGTACGGTTCTCTCATAAAAAATCAGCACCAGCCATCAGACAAACCCAAATAAACACAACGATATAGGAGGTCATCCGGTTTTAGTTTTCTATTTTTTAAGAACCAGAACAGTCAAACGAGCTGATTCCCGTGTAATCAACTCATTAAAAGCAAAGCTGCCATCCGTGCAGATCGTGCCCTGATCGTATCCACGCCTGCTGCTGTAGAGGAAACGTGCTGTAGTTCGTCGGGAAAAAAAAAAGAAAACGTGCTGTATATGTTGTCCCGTTGCTAACTTGCTATGCTGTGCGAGCATCATTATCAGTTCACATCATTATCAGTTGATCACCAGCTCACCCTGCTCCTGCCGATTGATGAACTGATAATGACGCCCGCGGCGATGTTGGCAGAAAGAGGCGGAAAGGTTACATTGGAGCCTTGGAGGAGGAGGATAGGCAAAAAATCAAAAGGCTCCGTAAAAAAAAAACGGAGTAAAAAAGGCTGTGGGTGGCCGCCGGCCGGTGCCGTTTCGTTCTTGGTTGGACCTCCTCCTCGTGCTGGATCTGGCTCGGCTTGTGCGGTTGTGCCGTTGGCCCCTCGCCCGGCACGGCGCGTGGCACGCTCGACGCGCGGTTCATGTGAATTTGGAAAGCTTGGCATGACCTGTTTTTTATGCGACGTTTTTCTAACAGAGGGTTTTGATCACCGTAAGTGCCTACTTGGAACCACGGACTTTTTTTCGTACCTCTACAAACGAACATTTTTTCCTGTCCAACTTCATCGGATGAATGTGGTACGGCACTTCATCTAGAGCAAGCCAGGTATTTGCACATGGCTTTATCGTGCACCGCCAGCAACGGGTTGGAACTTACTCTTTTTTCCTTTGAAATAGAAGGGGGCATACCCAAACAAAACACTAAAGAACAACACTTTAGTCCCGCTTGACGGTGGAAAGACACCGGATATGGCACATATTCCACGTAGCTACGTTTGGCTAGGAGAGTTTTGAAGAAGTCTAACTCAAGGACTTAACTGATGCCTACGCAACAAATCGGTATCTAATTCCACATCGTACTCATGACCTGAGTTGGATCTTTTGCTTTCAAATGGTAGTTTCAAGTGGCTACCTAGTAACTACGTACAATGCTTGTGTGGAAAGAACCATATATATGGATTACACTAGTTCGCGCAAACAAATTAATTTGATTGAGATTCACTTCACGCAGCTGAATCTTGAAACCCAACACCAGTGGCGGCTCGTGACCCAAGAGCAAGGGGGGGACCAAATTGCCCACCCCTAATCAAGCGGCCTTCCATAACGTGAGGCTTGAGTTGAGTGATGCTAGAAAAGAAGAGAGGATTGAAGCTTCACTCCACACGTTGTGGCTGGCGATGCTAACTTCCAGTGATGTGTAGAAAACTTAGAGCAAAGCAAGAACAAGCTCCGATGCCCATTTGCTCATTCAATAAAGAAGTATGTGTTGCTTGCCTACTCGTTTCATCCTCCGCGTGCTGCACCTTCGATGGAACAGCCAAAAGCAAAGAGTAACAACATTTTATTCTTCATGCGGGAGTGGGACCAATGCTGTAGATTGCTTCCATGTCTGAAATTTTGCACGCCGCAGCTCTTGTAGCTCCGGTGTTCATTTACTCACTGTGAGGTCCAATTTTTGACATCACTGGCATATTGTGGAGGGTCTTAGAAGCTTTTATACTATTTATATAGTGAAGGAAATGTTAGAAACACCGAAGGCCAAATTGCCCATTGCTAATCGACTTTAAATGGACAATGATATATCAGAGGCTGTGGATTCGTGGAACTTTTTTCCCTTTGGGCAAGCAACGGTCGGGGTCCAGTTTGGCCAATACTGAGGTACACCCTGCATGGTGTATTAAATGTAGTAAAAATCGTATTTGCACAAATGGACCGTAAAATCGTGAGATGAGCCTAATTAGAGCGTGATTAGATTCTAAATTGCTACAGTAAAGCTACAGTAAACATATACTAATGACAGATTAATTATGCTCATTAGATTCGTCTCGTAGTTTACAGACGAGTTCTGTAATTAATTTTATAATTAGTCTATGTTTAATACTTCAAATGTAAAAAGAATTCCTTTCAAAATTCCAAAATGAGGGAACTAAACACACCCTCATAATCTTTTTCACTATAACATATGATACTGTTTTATCACGCGAGTCCTAAAAATTTCATACCTTTTGAACAAGCACTTTAAACTTACAATGCTCCTCCTCTACGGCATCAGATGCAATTACCGCGAAGCGAATGGACGCAACTGCAAAGTAGCGATATATTATTCTATTAACCCTATGCCCAAATTAGCGGAATCGCATCACCCAAGCGCGAATGCGCCACGCACCTAACCTCAATTAAATACCGCATCACAAAACGGACCGCGACGCAGTCACCACCACGGCACCACCACCGCCGCCGCCGCCGCCCCGAGCTCCCGCACTCCAAGGCCGACGCCTTCTCCCGTCCACGCGGCGCGCACCCCTCCGCTCTCGAAACCCTAGCGGCGCGCGCCACCATGGCGGCCACCGCGGCCGCGCCGGGGGCCGCGTCCTACCTGCTCCTCTCCCCGCGCCGCAGCCGCGCCGCCTCGCCGTCGTTCCGCGCCGCCGCCCCGCGCTTCCGCTCGCCGGTGAGCCTTCCATCTCGTTGGTGGAGTGGGTGTGATAGGGTTTGAGATTGGCGCCCCGCGTGGTGGTGACTGGTGAGGTCCTGCTGCGTTTTTTATTTTACTTATTTTCTTCGTTTTCCCGTCGGCGCAGAGGTGCGTGCTCGGGAGCGAGCAGCTGCGCGTGGTGGATGGGGTGAAGCGGACGGGCGGGGTCGAGCCGCGGGGCGCGGTGTGGACGCCGAAGGCGCCCGCGCCGGAGGCCGGGCTCGCGGCGCTGCCAAGGGAGGTGCGGGACTCCCGGATGAAGATCTTCTCCGGCACGGCCAACCGCCCGCTCTCCCAGGTGGGCTCGCCTGCTCTGTTCCCCCGCGTTGGTCGCTTGGTTCCGTAGCTACTTAAAGATAATAGATTTTTTTATTAAGCGACCTGGGGACTAGAGTTGTATATATGGTACTTGATTTCTCGTTCTACATTAGTTTTTTATAAGTTGTTAAATGCCAGTTTACACGATAAATGTCTTTTTACAATGCAAATATTTCGTGCATTACGTGAAAAGGATGTCACCCCTTGCAGCTGTAATTCCATCTTTTTTTAAAAAAAAGTGTACAAGGCTTTATGGATTTGTATCTTCCGTCCACTGTGGTTGACAAATGACAACTACACTTTTTTGACAGTGCTACTAAAATAGGCATGAAAGGTATTGGTACCTTTTTCAGATGTAATACATCCAATTTACTACATATCCATATTGTTTTGTTTTCTAGATTTTTATGTTTGATTGGCTATGGATGTTAAGGTACTGATTGGCGATTGTCAATGTGCTACTGAACACTGGTGCCTGTCTCTGTATTTACTTATAGGAAATTGCTGCTTACCTGGGTGTAGACCTCGGCAAGATCCTCATCAAGCGCTTTGCTGATGGAGAAATTTATGTTCAACTACAAGAGAGCGTGAGAGGATGTGATGTGTTCTTGGTCCAACCAACATGCTCTCCTGTCAACGAAAACCTCATGGAACTCTTCATCATGATTGATGCATGCCGGCGGGCTTCAGCACGGTCTATTACTGTTGTCATTCCATACTTTGGGTATGCCAGAGCAGACAGAAAGGTAATAGCGAACTGATTCGGTGATTTTTAGTTCTAGTCTGTATCAAGTCCAGATTCAGAATTTACCTAAAATACAGAAAACTCAGATTATTTTGAAGTTAATTACTTTTTTTCATCTTGTTCCCTGCCTAAATGCATGTAAAGATAACATGAGCAAAACAAGATTCAACACTTGAGCTACTTGTCAAGGATTGTTGTCCATGCAACTGATTTTCATGCAGCAAAGTTGGCAACTTGTTGGTGCCCCAATTTCATGATGGACTCCAAAATGAAGTTCTTTTTCCATGCTGATTTTCATGCAATAGTGTGGGCGACTTGTTTGGTGCCTCAACTTTATTGTGGATACCAAAATAATGGTTTTCTCCTGCTTGCTTAATTCTTCTAAATCCATCTATTATGCATGATCCCCCCCCTCCCTCACATTTCCTATACTTGTGTTATTAGCTATTACTCAGTAGTTAATACTAGTACACTAAGGGTCTCTAGATTTTAAGTGTGAGGAATGGAGTTGTACAACCTAAATTGAAGATTTAGTCTTCCCTTTGTTGAACTGAGCAAGTTCTCCGGTCTTGCAGGCTCAAGGGCGTGAGGCCATTACTGCCAAACTTGCTGCAAATTTACTTACAGAAGCTGGAAGTGACCGTGTCATTGTGTGTGATATTCATTCTACACAAGCTTTGGGGTACTTTGATATTCCTGTGGATCATATATATGGACAGGTAGTATTAGCAGAAAAATTGCTTTCTTTGACATTACAGCGTTTAAATATTGCATCTCCTTGTTACGAAACTCCATAGCTGAAAACATGAGCTGATAACCAATTATTGTCATCTTTGTTATATGTAGCCTGTGATTCTGGATTACCTTGCCAGCAAGACAATATCTGAAGATCTTGTGGTTGTTTCTCCTGATGTGGGTGGTGTTGTCAGAGCACGTGCATTCGCCAAAAAATTATTTGATGCTCCTTTAGCTATTGTTGATAAAAGAAGACAGGGTCACAACATGTCAGAGGTGAGAATGGATACCTTTGAATTGAAGTAAATTTAATTTTACAGCCCTTTTTTTGGTTGACTCCCTGTAGACAGAATAGGACTTTCCTAAACATTTTTTCTTTCATTGTCAAGAGTTCAGCTTTTTTTTCAAATATAATGATTCACCATAAATTATTAGTTTATTAGATATACTAGAATTGTATGTTAATGTTGTTATCAACTAATGTTTTATTAATCTATCTATGTACTTTTGTGGTATTTTACGCAGTCATCCTAGTTTTGACATGTGTTGATCTCTACAATCACTTTTAGTGGCTTGCCGAATGACTGTGATTGAGCTTCCTACTTCTGGCTATGCCCTGCAGGTCATGCACTTAATTGGTGACGTGAAAGGGAAAGTTGCTATCATGGTTGATGATATGATTGACACAGCAGGTTGGCAATCTGTTTTGTTTCCCAACTTTTTTTTGGTTACACATATTTATCAGTGTATTCCTTCCAATATTCACTTTTTTATATTAATCAAACCCAGGGACAATCACAAGTGCTGCAGCTTTGTTAAAACAGGAGGGAGCTGAAGCTGTTTATGCTTGTTGTACGCATGCTGTTTTCAGGTTTGCTAGTTGGCTATATTGGTAACATCTATTTTTAGTATTATGTTGTGGCGAAGAATATACAATGTTATGCTTCATGGTTACCTTTTTCCTAATATTATTCTTAAAGTAGGTTCACGAAACTGGTTAAAAAATTATAACAGGGTACAATTTGCATTCAAAATCTGTAGGTCATATTAACTTTGCTACCCTTTTTTTCTTTTTATTTTTTTTGGGTGGGGTGGGGGGTGGGGGGGGGCACCGGTCACCAGAGCTAACCAGCTAGTCTAACAATAATCTCATCAGTAGATTCGTTTGCCTACTGTACACTGCCTATCTGCCTTTAATTTGGACTCTTCAAGCCTATCTTTTTCTCTCGTGCTCTCTAACAATTGTACACCTAACCTTATTATCCAAACTAAGCTTTTCTTACCTCCTCCCTGTTGTTAAGGTAATAATTAAGTTAAAATAGTTTGAGTACTTGAGTGTAAATTTGTTCTGTAGTGGATGCCATTTTGTTAACGAAAAAATGACAAATTGCGCGTAGGTAAACTACAAGTTGTGTCATTTTCTGTTGCACTCCAAAATGGTTTCCATTTGCGACAACATATTCAAGAATATGAGGCCTGTATATACAGCATCCTTGGTATTTTGGTGTAGGAAGGTGCTTGACAAATCTTTACTTTTTTCAAATGCCAAAAAAAGTTACTAAATTTGCTACGGTTAAATTTGACTATTGTTAGTAAATTTGGTTGTCAATTCTACTAGCTAATCTGCAATAACATTATTTCAGAAGGTAGCAGGTTGCTTGAAATCTCTGCTTGAACAAGCTGTATGTGTATTCTCAATGATTAGTGCTTTGAAAGAATCTTTGTACTAACATGGTTGCTTTGCAGCCCTCCTGCAATTGAAAGGCTTTCTGGAGGCATCTTTGAGGAAGTCATAGTGACGAACTCAATCCTGTTGCCAGAAGACAAATGTTTCCCTCAGCTGACGGTGCTTTCAATGGCAAACCTTGTAGCAGAAACAATCTGGCATGTCCATCGTGATGGCTCCGTGAGCAGCATCTTCCAATAACGATAATGTGTCACCTCGTCCGTCTCACATTCATGCAGTATAGAGAAGGTACCTAGTGCCTGTCCTGTTTTTGTAGGGAGTCAGTTTTGGCGGCAAGATATAATAATGTGGTATTGCCAAAGATATAATAAGGTGGTATTGCTGATGTAAGCGGGGTGACCATTTTGGCACCATGATACTGAATATAGGGTGTTGAGCTCCGAACCTGCCTCTTGATGTGGAGGCTCAGTGGTAGCATAAAAAAACAAGACCCGGGCATGTCACTCACATAATTCTTTGGATATTGTGGGGCAAGAGACTCGGCTGTTCATGCCGTCCAGACAATAAATCATATCAATGACAGTATGAGTAGCTCCGTTGAATCACTGCTTCATGCTATTGGATTACTTGATTTACTTCGTTGCAATTTTTGGCCTTTTTCGAACTCTTATTATACTTTGCAAGTGCCATGGGACCACGAATTGAACAATTTGAGTTAGCCATGGGACTTCTATCGAAGTGTTTGGATACTGGTGCCTGGTGGATTCCTGGCGCTCTCTCTTCTTAGGAGTGCATAACGCCATAACCTACACATTTTCTGTGGACCAAACGCAATTTTGTGGTGCATCCAGAAGAGAGATTAAGGATAAGTATCAATGTTCAGGTAGTTACAAGTTACAACCCTAACAAGGTGCGCAATTGTAGAGTCAAAATGTCGGAGCCAAAAAGGAACATATAACAACTCATAACACGGTGCAACTAATCCATTTAGATAGAAATGTGACATTTCGGACATCGTCATGGTCTTCAAAATAAAACTTTATTACAAAGTATTTATGAAATATAGCGCAAGTGCACTCTGTAAAACTACATCATGTTTAACACATCAAAATTCAACATAGAGAATATAATTGGCAGATAAATGCCCCCAATAAATTATATTTGGACAGCACATTCCAAATTATTTTCTTTACAAAAGGAAATTTTTTGAACAACAGATGTCTAGGAGACTTGACTGCACATTAGCATAGTTATATTTCTGATATGGTTTAGAGGGATGACAATAAGGTTTACCACAATCCACAACCATGGTGACCGGGATAAGTATTTTAATTGACTCTGCAGTGAGGTATCTATGTGGAGGCCTGGATTGTTTTATTTTGGATCCATAGTTGAGGGGGACTTTACTAAAAATCCCTTCTGGAAAAAAGGCCATGGAAACAAGCACAATTGCCTGGAAAAAAACGCCATGGAAACAAACACAATTGTCTGGAAAAAGGACGACAATTAGGTTTACCACAATGCACAACCATACTGTTTTTCCTTCTCGGGATATAGATCATCAATAGACTGTGTAGAGTTTTTCACGGTTGATTGGGACGAGCACAATTGCCTGTTTGTTTCCTGAGATTAAAGTTTAGCCCCTGTCATGTCGAAAAGAATCTTACTATTTATGAGTGTTAAATAAAATCTGTTTATAACTTTTTTTTACACAAATGAGTGCTTATTCGCGAGACAAATCTAATGATACTAATTAATCCATAATGATACTACAGTAATCATTCGCTAATCATGGATTAATATACCTCATTAGATTCGTCTCGCAGTGTAGCTTTAAGGTTTTGCAATTAGTTTTATAACTAAACTTCATTTAATAGTTCTAAATACTAAAATTCTTTTTGACATGGTCTAAAGTTTAGACCCTCGATCCAAACAACTCGGCTTCCAAGAATTGACACAGAAAGCATCTGGAGCGAGTGACAAGTCAGCAGCCGCGACCAGCGGTCAGGGAAAACTCAACGACTTCTCTACACCTCCCAGCTTCTCACCGGCTTCCTTCCGATAACCAAGGGAAAGCAGTATAAAATAGCAACGGAACAAGGTCTCCTCTCGATCAGGTGCCGCCGCGCAGGGGAGGAGCAGCTCGCCGCCTCGCCGAGGCCGTCGAGGCGAGCAGGAGAGGGAGACGGGATGCCGCTGCCGGCGACCGCTGGCCCGGGAGCCGCGGCGCAGCCATGCCTGAGGACTCACGGGAAGGAGGTCGCCTGGCTGCACCTAGTCGACTGGATCGTGCTCCTCCTCCTCGTCGCCATGTACGGCGTGCTCAGCCTGGTCCAGCCCTTCCACCGGTTCGTCGCCGGAGACATGATGGCGACCCTCCGGTACCCCATGAAGGACAACACCGTGCCCGGCTGGGCCGTGCCGGTACATTCAGAAACCTCATCTTTCTGCAGATGATCGTGTTCTTGGTTTCATTCATCACATCAACAGATGAAATTGTAACAACTGTATTTCCCCGGATCAATGATCTTGATCGTTTTCGAACTTTGTGCAGGTTATTGCGATCGTTGTGCCGATGGCATCATCGGAGTATACGTGAAGAGGAGGAACGTCTACGATCTGGACCGAGATCTGCATCACGCCATTCTTGGCAAGTTTCTTACGCTAGCTAGTCATTTTTTCTTTTTTGTTCTGGGGATGTGCCTGGCAATAGCTTATTTCTGACGTGCACAATTAAAATATGACCAAGCAGGCCTTCTGTTCTCGGTTCTTATAACAGCCATCCTGACAGTCGTTGTCAAGGATGCTGTAGGTCGGCCGCGCCCGGACTTCTTTTGGCTCTGCTTTCCTGACGGAGTGCCGGTGAGTCCTGTTGTAGCCACAGCTTCTTCAGATAGAGCCTACTTGTTTCTCCTGGTCGCCACTAACTCTGACTGATGATTTTACCTGAACAATCCTGTAACTCTGACTGATGATTTTACCTGAACAATCCATTTTAGAATTACAACAACATCACCGGAGATGTCGTATGCCACGGAGACCCGAGAGTAATCAAACAGGGGTACAAGAGCTTCCCCAGTGGGCACGCTTCAGGTAGGTGATGGCCTAAAGTTCTGAAAGCCCTTCTCTGAATGCAGTCTGCCACTTTTGTGGCATCGATTATCCAATTTTCTGAAACTTTATAGAATGGCTAGTTGTGTTTCTTGTCCTCTTTCAGGTTGTTTTGCCGGGCTTGGATTCCTGTCATGGTACCTGGCCGGCAAAATCAAGGCTTTCGATCGAAGAGGCCATGTCGCCAAGCTCTGCATCGTCGTCCTGCCGCTGCTTCTTGCATCAATGGTTGCTGTGTCGCGAGTGAGCGACTACTGGCACCACTGGCAGGATGTCTTCGCTGGTGGACTTCTTGGTATGCACCCAATTTAGTTCAGCTTCAGTTACCCTCCATCAACTGCAACTCTTATGATTCCTGAAGAACACACAGCCATTGACTCTGCTTCGCACAATTCTGCAGGATTGGTGGTTGCTTCATTTTGCTTCCTTCAGTTCTTTCCAATGCCATACAGTGAACATGGTATGTTGCATGGTTGCATATAATAAAACAGGAAAGAGTTGTTTCTCTCTCATTTTTTTTAAAATGATCGGTATGTGTCCACTTGCTGGAGCGATCAACTGTAAAAGTGGGATTTAGAACCTGCGCGGCTATTAAAAAATAAAAACACAGGGCTAATCAAGTCTTTCTCTGCTTTCACCAGTCCCACAGTACAGTCAAAGGTTTCTAGCAGCATAGCTGCATAGGTGGACATATATGTAAAAAAGCATTGGCCTAGAATCACGGATACATTTAATTTTGAACATGAAAGTCTACAATATGAACTACTTTTTATGAATGGTTCAAATTGCTAAGCTTATTTCATTACATGTTTACTTGCAGGATTTTGGCCTCATGCATACCTTGAACACATTCGTCGGCCTGCGTGTGAAAGCCAAGTGCTATCAGCAACAAACTCGAATATGCACCATCAGTCACTGTCACTTCATCTTTCTGGAACGAGTGAGCTGAGAACCAGCAGCCAAGCACTGGGTTCCATGGAAGAAGGAAGCAGGGACCAGTGACTGAAGAGTACAAGGTTTCCGTTTCTTTTTTATTCTTCTATATTTGTAAGCTAGGTGACTGAAGCAATGCTACTCTTGGTGACTTCGGCAAGATTTGTAAGCTGGTATCTTCAAATTTGAGGAGCTGAGGAGCTCTGGTACGAGAGATGTTAGGGGATCATCCCAGATTTGTTCGCACATGCATATCCTAACTTCGCCCAAGCCCAGAGATTCAAACTGTCAATTTTCCACTCACCTGGGCAAGATCTCGTCAGTTCACGCAAGCACGTCTTACAATCTCTGGGCTTTCTTTAAGAATAAATAACGACAACACACATAGTATCGATGTGCGTGACCCCATCTGATGGTCAAAAAATTGTTATTTCCCCCGAGAGGCCAAGATGAAAGAATTGAGTATCCGCTATTCAGTAAGTCTTATGAAGGGTATAAATATGAAGCCAGAAAAAAACCGAAGATTTACAGCAAACCTACGACCAACAAATGGAGGGAAGTATCAAAATTTAATTAGAAAAAAATAACACAGAACATTCTTTACAAACACTACAGGCTGAACGACCATCTGCACCCCGCGCAGCCACGCCAGAACCAGTCAGCTTGGATGTCTTGGATGCAGGGAATGGAATAGTTGGAGGACAATCCTGCACATGCATATACGCACTTACAGACTCCACACTTATTCACCTTGTAAACAGTAGAGCTGGCGGATATTGCCTGAAGCTGAAATAAGATAACAAATTATTAGTGGTCACGTAAAACATTCCATTCCAGGTTCAAGTCAACAAACATTCGCAGTGGACAAGATTCCAAAGGAGAATATCACAACTTCTGAAACAGACTTAATTAAACAACTGACCAATCTCAGAACGTATGAATCAATGTGTTCAATATTTGAATGTATAATTCAGAGATGACAAAATAGCAGCCAACCCTCCAACCATCTTAAGAATGTCCCTACAGTATTTCTTCCCATGTTTCACGAACCCAAAACTCAGTAAGTCCTAAATCCTGACAAGGTCCCGTACATTTTTGGGGTGGTCGACAGTTACCAGCGATAAACACAAATGTGCAAGCAACAAACTGTGCATGACAGGAAAAGAAATTGTAGCATGGAGTCTAACTGGGCCACCAACCAAGCAACTTGAGCCAGGGTAACTGGGTAACATGATGGCTACCTTAAGAAGAACAAAACCCATACTGAGTCTCAAACTGGTAGGATAACAGATAGGCAAAAACAAAAGCCACGAAAAACGTTAATCTATCATCATAGTTGCACCAAAAACTCACCATATAACCAATCTTTGAACTGAGCATGAAGGGCACATGCCAATTCTTTCTTCCGGTTCTCATCAATCTCTAGTTCCCGAATATTCTTTTGAGTATCTTCCAGAGAAGCATGCTGAAAATGTACAATAAGAAAGCTAACCTCCATAAAAATGTGCAAATACCTAATTTTTTTCCTGCATTACGTGCTCAGGAATGTGCTAATAAAATGTACAAGAAAACAAATCAACCTTCGAGTCCATTGACCCAACAATATGTCCCACCACTGCCAGGAATTATCTTTATATTTCATTATAAACCATCATGCCACTTAAATTACTGTAGAAATATCAGTACTCTGTTTTTTTTAAAGAAAAAAGAAAAAGTGATGCTGGGCAGCACCTAGGCGCTAGAGGGAGAAGAACCACTTGGCCTAGCACCTAGGAATTTTTTTCCTTATTTTCTCCACTTTTTATGTATTAATACCTTGATATACAACATTTTCTCTATTTTCAATATCAATTGCCAAGATACAACCAGCGAGGTACTAGGCGGAGATTGAATCTTATCTTGTAAATAGAGTGACATTTATTGTCGGTAATGAAATCTCTCATAGCACGCCATGTGACATTCTATGAATCTCTCATAGCACACCATGTGACATTCTATAAATGTCGCTAGATATATGATCAGTGTATGTCTGTCTTAATCATGCGTCATGCCCCTTAATCTCACATAGTTACATCAAAGACAACTGTAAGAAAGCCATACACAATTATTATCGCTAAACATGTATACCTTTTTCCTTTGGGATGCCCAATAAACTTCAGGTAAGGTAAATGGATTATATTTGGTAGGCCCTTGTGGCTCGAACCAACTAGGAATCTGCACAGAAATAGCTAGACTGTCACTTTATTTCTTGCGATAGAAAAAAATACTGTATGCGTTTAAAATGCATCAAATGTTGGGTTTTACATAACCAAAACACGAAGTATTACAGCCCATATTCAGGTGCGGGAAATCTATGGAAAGTATAACATTGTGAATTTATTGATCAGCTAGACTAGTAACAACCAAGATGCTAAAATATGACTTCGAAGGCTCCAACTGCTTTGAACACATTGACTATGAGAAAAAAAGAGAGTAAAAATCTTATTAATGGAGATGCGTCGCGTACAGCATGTTGCCAAATCATGACATCCGTAATCCGTTCAGCATAAAAAGCATAAGAATTTGGTTGAATTTATAGAGGTTTTTCAATTCTCCTGCAAGGCTGCAATAATCTAGGAACCAAATATATAGCTCACATACCAAAAAGTTCATAAATAGATCTGGGTCTAGACAAGTGGCGGACTCGGCCTGGACATCATAAACCCCAGCAGGATGAGAGAATGAATCGTGTGGATCAACAACTCCCAACACGAAAGGTTTGTCCCACTTGTTGACATTAGGATCCACACCAACTTGTGCCAAATGCTCCCCCAGTTGTGGATAATAAGTATTGAATGGAGCTACCTGTTAAAAGATAAGGTAATCATGATATTGAAAATTGAAGAACATGTGGTGAAATGCTTTAACTAGAACTTCCTGAAGCCAAATTGAATAAATAAAATCGTGCACTTGAGTTCAACAAGTTATTTTTGTGTATCTACATCTGCTAAGTTTTACCTTCAACTGTCCACAATGTTCTTTATCTTTTTATATAACGCGATGAAATATTGATATATATAGAGTACCATAAACTGATACAGACATCTGATTAGTAAGCACAAAGCGGAAGAGCAAAACTCACTTGTAACTTATGGTTGTCCCCCACAATAAGTGGTTGGTTATTTACTCCCAAGTAGAAGGTACATTCACGACAATTGGCAATGCAAATTCGTTTTGAAGCTGCAATAATTTGTACTCGTTCACAATGCTCCACTTTTACAACCTGACAGCATATAACTTCTTTGCTTTAATACTAGATAAGGTGAAAGATACTTGGTTCTAGCAGGTGAAAACTGAAAACAATACAATAGAATTCTTATTGAGAACGAGTGTGCATAGGCATTTATGAAATCATCCAGGAGTCTCATAATGTACCCAATATCCAAAAGAAATATGATATGGATTCAACATATGAAATACATACCTTACCAATAACACCAAGAACAATGGTAGTGTCAGAACATCCATAGACGGTTGCATACTTAAGTGGGGCTAAAATGTAGATAACAGAATCATGGCAGTTCAAAACCTACAAAAAATCTATTAATGTTATTAATCAATGCCAATCTCAGCTTCAAATTCCAATCTTGAAGCTACAAGATGGAAATGTGGAAGGCATTGGACAAACGTCTTCAGCCATTTTCAGTATCTACAATCAGCTACAAAACCAAACAGAAACATACCTTAATTGAATGCCCTTTCATATCAGATGCTTGTTTGACAACAGAAGTCTTGGACAAACCCTCCACAAATATTGTATTTCGGTAATATCCAGGATTATTTGGGGTAGAGGTTCCAGTAGGTAAACTGCTATGAATTCTTGTATTCATGACAGCATCAGACATTGTGACATCAGGATCAGATGCATTCTGTTGGCTGTTTTCTTTTGCTGACGACTTCTCTGCCATAAATTCTAATGTTGAAGCTATATGCTGCAATATCAAATCATGAACCAGACTAGCAGGTACAGGAGCAGCAGGCATGTCTGGATCAGAATTTGCAAAAAAGCTAGCTCCTTGGCTTAAAGGAGTTCCTTCAGAGAGCTGCAGCAAAAATCCAAGGTGCTCAAAGGTCTCCACAGTCAATACCTGCATATAAAGCCATTCTAAAGAAAGTTAGCACCTGGTAAATCCTCAGGTAAGCATATCCTACCACAATGCATGCATGTCATTTTCCATCAGAGAAGCATGAGTAAGGACAGAAATGTGGGTTATTGTGTTTGGCAATGGTAAGGAATGACTCATGTAGACCAAGACCTTTGTCCAGTATATCACATTTTTTAGAAGATTAACTAGCTGTATTTTGCAATTTATCAACAAAAAAATCTCATTTCAAGAAGCAATATAGTAAATCTCATATCTTCTTCATGCTACCTAAACCTGCCAGTACTGATGTTAATCAACTTGTAGCATAAACAAATAAACAATTAAACATTACGAGAAACATATACATATACAAGACAGGGAAATGTCAAAACTAACCATAGAGTCATCGCCCTCTCCTTCAACAGAATCTGCCAAAAGTGTTAGGATGTTGGCCATATGTTTTTGCAAATATGATAATTGATGAGCTTCTTCATCTGCTTGTGAAGGCAAAAACCGGCGACTATTGCAGCGTATAAACTGTAAAATGACAAACATGTATATGACACTAAGATTTTCTCCTAGAAAGAATGCTTGCCAAATAAAAAAGTAGAAGCCATGTGTCTTTATACTGGCAAAAGAAATAGATAGTGCAACTTGCAAGAAATGGAAATAACAAACAAGGTGTAGTAGCAACCATGAGAAGGAGTAATGTAGAACACTATCATGTTTGCAGAGGTCACTTTCAAAAAAGCTCTTTGATATTTTGATCCGAGGAAACAGTAATACATGATAGCATTTGGAAGGAAAATACAAACAACAGGTGACGGCTCACTGGTCAGATAACCACATTTTGCACTGAAGTATTGTCCTTAACACAAACCTTGTAAACAATCTCTGAATTAGTTATAAAAAAGAATCAGACTAGTTACAGCAGATCTTACATGCTAGTTTCTCAATTCTCACAATTTTTTTTGAACTACTAATGCAAGAAGTATAAAAATGACAATTGGTGACCTATCAGATCTTACAGCACTTTATTTGAAACACTATGGTGGCTGTAAAGTTGCATTAAAGAACGAGCACATTTAGAATATGCAGCACAGCAGCAACGCAATAAGCTACTGCAACTGCAACATTGGGAATCAACTGCCAAGAAAAGATTTCAACATTTTTTACTTCCTACCAGCTACTGCAACATTGAGAATCAACTACCAGTAAAAGATTTTAATACATTTTACAAGTTATTCCCCATTCCCTATCATGAATGGCCTTACAATCAATCATGAACTGTGAGAACAAGTAAAGTGTAGCAAAGTTAACAAAGAAAATATGTACAAAAATGCATCTGCACATATATCCAATGATGAAAAGAATGGTAAGGAACAATACAAAGCTTCATCATGTTCTCATCAAGAAGCAATCACATTTCAAAGTTGATATCTATAATAATCGGTTTGAATGCCTTTCAAGTTGAAATTAATTAGAATCAAGCATGATAGGCGCTAAAGGCTTTTGACCCATTTCAGAAATGGATGATCGCAGTATTATCAACTAATATTAATATATATATGTCAAATCCATATCCGAGACCCAGTATATATTCGACAAAGCATACAGGTCCGCACCAAAATCAAAATGGAGAAATCACTTGGCCGCTCTGCACTCTCCAATCAAACAAACACTAGCAAAAGTCCATAAAGGATGCGGGATGCCACGAGCCGTTATGCGCGGTTGCTATCAAAATAGCACCCGGGAGGGGTGCGATCGGGGCCTGAGCCTGACCTGGATCGGGGATAGCGTGGAGAGGCACCCGTCGAAGGCGGAGGCGGACGGCCACACGTCCGCGACGGCGGGCGAGTCCTTGTGGCCGCGCGGCACGAGGCGCTTGTAGGACTGGATGTAGAGGAAGAGGAGCAGGTCGCGGAGGTCGGCCTCCCCCGCGCCATCCTCGCCGAGCGCGGGGTCCTCGGTGGGGAGCACCGCGGCGAGCGTCCCGAGCGCGAGCGCCGCCTGCTCGGCGGGGATCTGCAGCGCCTCCGCGAGCGCTGCGGCGCCCACCCGCGGGCCCCCCGGCGCGAGCCTCTCCTTCAGCTGGGCTAGGGTTTGCGTCAGCGCGCCCTCCGGGAAGATCAGCTTGGGGATCGGGAGGAGCCCGTGCTCGAACGCCTCCCGCCGCGGCCGGAGCGCTGGGGCGGGGGCGGAGGAGGAGGAGGGAGAGAAAACTCCGTCCGCGGCCGCGGCGGCGGAGGGCGCCGGCGGGGACGCATCCAGGGGCTCGTCGGCCATTGCAGGGTCACTGGGTGAGACCGTGAGAGAAGAGGAGGCAGTCAGGTCAGGCAGAGACCAGACACAGAGATCTGAAGAGGGAACGGTGGAAATGGTGCGAGAAATGGGGTCGTGCTCGTGCAAACTCCAAAAATTTTTATCGCTTGTCTTATTTCAGGTTATTTGAGTTGCGGCCTGCCTGAAGGTGGAAAAATCATCTTCTGTTGTTTTCACCACTTTCTTAAAAAAATAGGACTTCATAGCACGCGTTATTTTTTCAAGTTGTTACTACTCCCTCCGCCCAAAAAAACAAATCACTCTAAGATTCAAAAATTATCTTAAAAAAATAAGTTATCTTACCCTATTTAAAAAATACATATCCATACGAAAATCAATTAATATTAAATATGGATAATAAATAGAAGCAAATATAATTATTATATCTTTTTGTTAATTTATCCTAGAATTTATAGGATGATTTGTTTTTTGGGGACAGAGGGAGTACGAAGTTTCTAATATATTAGTCACTTTAACTTTTGTAATATATAATTTTTCAAAATAACTAATAATTTAAAATGAAGGGTATATAAATTTCAAATAATTGAAGTCATAAAATGCTCCACATGTAAAGCATAGCATTCCAATAGTAAAATAATTTAAGTCATAAAATGTTCCGTACATATATAAAACATAATGTTCCAAACAAATTGAATAGTAAAATACTCCCTCTAGTTATAGTTTTACTTGGAATTTGTTTTGATGAGTTTCCTCCTCTTATTGAGGTCTTCATTTGCGTTAGTTGATATTATGAGCCCTCCTCTATGGTTTTACCTCGACAAGTTCATATCTGGCTCAACTTCTCTATGCTGTAATCCTTCTCCTCTGATCGTGCTTCAACACACCTCTCAAGATCTTGTTGTCATTTGCTCCATCTGATATCTCGTTGGGTTTCAAGCCTGTATTTTCAACATACTACTCTCTGCTGTCCCTGTGCAAGCCATCATCGAACGTTTTCTACCATCCTTAACGTCTTTAAACCCAAAGATTAAATAAGTTAAGAGTTGAAAGGGGATCCAATTAACCTATCACTATTAAACCAATCTTTGCTATCCTACACAGCTCGACACCTTAAATCTATCCACTTGATTGGTTGAATTTATCGATATTGGGGAAGGGACTTAAATCCAGCCCATATTAAAAGGACCCATTCAGCGCTGCATTCAGTTAATACAAGCTTTGCTTAATTATCTTCGTATCACTTTTTTTATTAGGGTGTTAATTGGTAAGCTTTAGGTGCACCTCCAACTCTCTTTAGTTTAAAATTTTGTACTATTTTTTCAAAATGAGATCCGATTTTAAAGAAGTAGTGTAAAATTTTGAACTAAAAAATATTGTAGATGCACCTAATAAGAGTCACCTATTAACACCTCTATTTTTTATTTCGTTCTGTCCGTTGTATTTGGTTGAGAACGATAATTGCGTCATTCTGTTTTCCTAAATGTGATGTGTTATTAGTGATTTTTTAAAAAAAATAATATTATTTTAATAAAAAGTTGTAGAAATAAATATCGGAAAAAACAATTGCACATCTAGCATGTGTCGGCTGTCCATCAGCCGATAGACCTCTTATTGGCTCATGATGGGCCGACAGCCCATGTGGCATCCAATGTGGGCCGTCCACGTCGCCAGACGCCCATGTCTCGTGGGCTGTCGGAGCCGATAGGGCCTATCGGCCTCTTGTGGGCCGACTGCATCCCAGCCAGATTAGGTTGTCTAGAGCCGACGGACTAGTTGTCTCCTACGAGGCCGACAGGTCCTGTACGCCGGCGAGCAAGCGAACGGCGAGGAACTCCTTGGCCTTCTTGGCGCTGTCGACGGCGATGACTGCGTTTGGAATTGCAACAGATGTTTAGAGTCTTGGAGAGCCGCAAGTGATACCACCACGGTAAATGAACTCTAAACATGACACCAGATGGAAACTAGAAATGAATCAATCACACGAACCATGCGACCGACTGCCTGCATAGGAGTTTCAGAATTCAGAGTTGGGAAGCAGAAGCATTATTCGAGCTAGCAGTACGGGGCGAGCGAGTGAATCGCAAGGATAAGAAACCGGGGCAAAGGTCTGAGCTGAGAGCGGACCTCGACCTCGACTCCTCCTCCGACTGCCATCGCCATATCTGTCTCTGCCCTCCTCTGTTGCGAACGGACGCTTGCCTGAATAGAGCAGCGGCCGCGCCTGCAAGTGGAGAGCAGCGACCGGAGCAGGCGAACGCGGTGCGCGACGCGAAAAAGAACAAGCCGGCGACGGTCAAAACGAGAAAGAAGGGTGCGACGAGATCTCTCAATGCCGATAGGGTCCTCCCGGCACCGACCACGCTGCGTCAGCAGCGGACGCCAGCGTGGACCCATATCGGGTCTTGGTAAGCCGATAAGGTCTTATCGGCTGTGCCATGGCCGATTACACACCAATCGGCTCCCCATAGGCCGATAGGCTACTACTTGAGCTATTTTTCTTTTTCGTTATTTATTTCTACAATTTTTTATTAAACATGATGATAGCTGACGTATAAAGCAAGTGAAAACTCGAAACAAAGTCACTTGGATGTCATTCCGAGGCAGCCCAGGACGAACAACGGCCTCGTGGTGGCGATTGTGCTATTTCCGGGCCGTAACTGGGCCTCACGTCCCCGCAGCCGGCCTTTTCAGTCCCTCCTCCCTATCGGCACCACCCGCGCGCACCAACCGACGAGCGAGCGATTTTTTTCGAAAGGGAGGGGTTTTCATTAAAATTGCACAGTCAGTACATCCCCTATTACACATAACACCTGGAAACAAAAAGAAGAAGCAAACAAGGACATGAAGGACCCAGTTGCAAAATCCGTTGGCTTCCAGGAACTTCTCCGATCTTCACGGCGCCGCGCCGCCGACCGGCAACCTTCGCTCGCCGGAGTTGCTGAGGAAGCACAACGCATGTTGGACGCCGCAAGATCCAACAACCCGGACACTCCACCGAGCCGCATCTGATTCGTTGAACGAGCATCGGCAACTCCCTCTGCAACGCCGACGAGAAGAACTTCCGCCACTGCCGACACATCGGCTGGCAGCCGGAAAGTGAATCCCACAAAACGGGGAAGACTTGTAGCACCCACCCCTTCACAGAGATGAAGCTAAACCTTTCCTCACGATGCCGCCGTTGGTGGTCGCATCGCCATCACCGGCCTTGGCTCGAAGGGAGCAAAAACTCACCTGCATAGCGACGGGGAGAACGCCGAAAAGGACACCTCCACCACCACGAGCAAGGAGAACAGCACGACGCAGGTGCTCTGCACCAGCTCGCCGTCGCATCCTTCGCCGGTCTTCCCCAGCGAGCTCGCCATCATCGACGAGACCCGCGAAGAAGACGGAGAAGAGCAAAAGATTCACGAGCAAGGCGCCAGAGGACGCACTAGAGATGACGACCTCGCCGGAGCTCGCTCGGACAGGCAAAACGACGAGACCCGTGAAGAAGACAGAGAAGAGCAAAAGATTCACGAGCAAGGCGCCGGAGGACGCACCAGAGATGACGACCTCGCCGGAGCTCGCTCGGACAGACAAAATCCTTTCTGCATCCTCACCGATGCCACCACACCCGTCGCCGAAGAGAAGCAGAAGGTAGAAGACGCTCCCCACCGAAAAGAACAGCATGGGGAGAAACCTAAACCTAGCTACTAGAACCTACTAGAAGCAAGTATGTACACCGGACAACGAGGTCTCGGTTCCTCTCCCTCTCCGGCGCCAGCGAGGCCATCGGGGAAGAAGAGGAACCGGAGGAATCGTCACCGAATCGAGTCTCCGCCTGTTTCGCCTCTCTCAAGTACTGTAGAGAGGGAAAGGGAAGGGGACCTACTGCTGACGAGCGAGCGATTTTGAACACGCGTGTCGCGTCGGCCGAGCTCGGTCCACGACGGCAGTAGAGGCAACGGCCAACGCGTGCCCTGCCCGACCCGGCGCACCCGACCGGCCTCGTCGCGCGCGCTCCGCGTGCACGCCGGTTCAGTAGGAGGGAGGGGGGAAAAAGAAGGGAGAAACGCCAACGCGGCTAGAGTACGCGAGAGCGGCGGGCCCACCCACACCACACCTGCTGCGAGGGGGGCGGGGCCACGGGCCAGGGCATCGAGTGCTCTGGTGGCGCCTAGCGCCCCGGGGGACAGGGAGGAAAGCCACGGGGTCTTTTTGCGCGTAGCCCCTCCGGCTTGTGCCCAATCCGCCACGTTGCGGCGCGTGGCTCAGCCTGCATGTGCGGGCCGAGCACACGGCAGATTCATCCCTTCCGTCCTCTCTGTCGGTGAACCATTCGTCTTCCTGCCAACGCGCCTAGCCCACCGGGCGGCGGCGACGACGCGGCCAAATTAGCAACGGGGTCAAGCCTC